>NC_092874.1:2700054-3300054 GCF_028372415.1 Notamacropus eugenii
ATCCCTATGCTAACTCTAGAAAAGAGTTTTAAATAAAAATGAGTGTTGTATTTAGTCAAAGACTTTTTCTGCATCTGTTGATAAAATCATGTGTTTTCCATTGTTGTAGTTATTTATGTAGTCAATTTTCCTGATAGTTTTCCTAATATTGAATAAACCCTGCATTCCTGTTACAAATCCCATCTGATCATAGTGCCGATGACCTTGACATACCCATCCAATAGACTAGCCAATCTGAGCTCTGTCTGAGGGTTATACCTGGGCAGGACTGGTGAGGGATATATTAATCCATGGCATTTGAAGGGCATCCTTGATCATTCAAAATGTGAAGCCCATGAAACACTTCCTTGCCCACTGTTGGAGGTGATTTAGGTTAACTTAATTAGTCACTCAAAACCTTTTTGTAACTTACAAAGAGCTGCTGAAATACTGGGTTTTGTTATGAGGGAGAAGCATTTAGATTATGAGGATCACTTTCTCATACATTCCCCTATATGCCTCCAGCATGCAATGTTTGCATGGCCCACTGAACTCTACTCAATACGTTTTAGGTGTAATTAAACTCTATGCACTAGTTTCTATGCACAATCGACTAATGCATGAATTACATCTCTCTTGTATGCTTGATGGATTGCATCTCATTATGGAAAGCACATGGTCCAGTGGTTAGTACAGGGAAGAGAGGAAGACCCAAGGTTCTAGATTCTATATTTGCTTATTCTATGGATTACCAAAGGTTTCATGATATGAGCTACTTTTAAAATTATAGCTTAGCATGAAATATGATCCTGAGATCATCAGTTGCAATGAGTTACTGAGAAATCCCAAATTTAAAGTTTCAGAACTGAGAGGGAGCACTGACTCCACACCTGATAAATGGCCATCTTGAATGTGCTTGAAGACGTCCCATGAGGGGAATCTCATCATCTCTCCAAGAAACCAAGTGCATTTGAGGGAGGCTGTAATTCTCAGGAAGATGTTTCTTTAGATTGAACTGAAATCTCCTTTGTTGTATCTAACAACTTATTAAGCATGTACATTATATTGAATATATTTACTTGAATGTACATGTTATAGTGAACATGTTAACATGTAATATAAACATATCCCACAAATAACATATTAAACTATTATATGGAATCATGCAACATAAATAATATACTGTACATAAGTGCCTACAGCATATATACATACATTACACATGTGATATACATACTTATGGAATAAGTACTAAGATTTTAAATCAGCTTTTAAAAATGTTCATGCCTTTCCTATGGACAAGATGCTAATGAAAGGTTGACGTTGGTCCTACTAAGTTTACTCAAAAGTGGTTAAATTGCTAGACCCAAGGAACAGTGAGGAATGGTTCTACGTTAGCCTGAAAAGAAGGCCTTTGTATAATTCCCCAGAGGTCTGTCTTTTCCCACGTGTCATATGGTATCTATCCATGCTATGTGGATATAGACCTAGATGATCTATTTACATTTCTTTAGAAAGCACATTCATCAGCTTCATAACATTCAAGAGCTTCGAGAGCAATTAAGTGGGTGAAGGTTCTGCAGATTAGGCCCTATCAATACACATGAGAACTGGACATACTTAACCTGGAGCCAAGAAGAGTTGGTCTGGGTTCAGGTGTTTGAAGATCTCTCTTGAGCATTGTCTTCTTCTGATTAGCTGCAGAGAGCTGGGGTAAGTCCTTAGGAGCTGCAAAGGAGTAGATTCTTGCTCACGAGAAGGAAACATTTTCCTTAGAATTACAATTTCTCACAATATAATGGATTGCCTTTCTGGATGATGACATCATCTTCTTTGGAGGTCTTCAAAGATGTCCTGGATGGCCACTTATGTTGTATGTCCTCAGGGGGATTCCTTCTCTCCTCTGTGATTCCTCACAGCTCAGAAATGCTGAGTTGGCGATCTCTCAGTAACACACTGCAACTGATGATATCCAGATTCTATCTCATACCATGCAAAAATTTTAAAAGTAGATCGTTTCTTAAAGTCTTCAATCAGAGGTTAGACTAATGACAAGGTTATACCTAAGAGAAGTGATCATGAAGCCTGTTACAGATTCATTCTCACTTGTATATCATGGTTAAGGAAAGAGACATTTAGGCAGCTTTAATATTCTTGATCTGTGTTTCTCAACCACCATTTGACAGATTGATCCTTGTCTATGATAAAATGTTCCTGATTCACAAATCAAAGGTCCTCAGGACCTTTATGGGAACTACTGAACTCCTTTGTTTGGCATTTAGACAGCTACATTAGACAAGATTACTCTTCTTCCTCCTTATCTCCCTTCTCCTTTTACTTTGGTTTATTCTTTTCCCTGTGCTCCTATTTCAGGGTAGAAAAAAATAGACCCCACAGTTGTCTGTATTATGTTGGATGTGGAAACATTCTTGCTATTAATATGAATGGATTTTCTTTTTATTTCCCAAGAATTCAAGTGAAATGTAGTGATTATGCATCACAAGCAAATTGTCCTGACCAGAGTGAAGTTGTTTTGTTTTGATTCAGAAGGTCATTGGTGCCTTTAAGAGCCTAGAGGTCATCACTGTGGATTCAGTTATGGTCCTGCCAGGGTGATATGACACGATAGAAACTTCTAGTTGCTGGAATATTGGAGAGTGGGGCCTTTCATCCATTTTAGAACACCTACCTGAACTCCATCTGTAGAGATTTGCCAGACTGGCTGAAATCTACTTGACAGCATGTGCTGGGGTCGGGCAGAGAGGGGAAGTGCTAGTTCTGGAGCTAGAGGATCTGAATTCAAACCCTGCCTCTGATGCTTGTTCTTGTGTGACTTTTGGCAAGCCATTTAAACTCCCTGAGTCTCAGTCTGAATATTTATTAAAAGAGAGGATGGG
This sequence comes from Notamacropus eugenii, assembly GCF_028372415.1. Classification (NCBI taxonomy): domain Eukaryota; kingdom Metazoa; phylum Chordata; class Mammalia; order Diprotodontia; family Macropodidae; genus Notamacropus; species Notamacropus eugenii. Next base: position 2,702,931 of record NC_092874.1, read on the forward strand.
ACTAGCTAAGATAACATCCAGCAAAAAGCTCTGACCCCAGGCTTCTCTGAGCTGAGCCTTTCCTGGTAGGAATGGACTTGGGGATAAGGAAACTTATCAGACAAAGGCAGAAGAACCAAGATGCCATCTTTTATGTGCGTGAGAACCTCATGGGAAGAAACCTAGGCATGTCCCATGGGAGCATATGAAAGGAGCTTGTTGGCCTTTTTGTAGACATAAGATACTGTTAAAGTAAGATGCGGAAACCACAGAGAGACTACTGACCCAAGTAGAATTCTCTGGAGTGGAAATTCACACATGGAATCAATAGAGGGAATGGATAACAGCTAAATTAAAGAAGCAAAAAATTGAGTCTATCCCTTGGTGGACCCAAACTCCAGCCTCATGGAGTGTCTCTGCAGGAAGTACCCCACTGCCCAAGGATGGGAGCTCACTGCAGGATGGAGAGTAGAAGAATGCTGGCCGTTAGATGGTAGTCTCTCAAGCCATTGTGTCCTATCCTTCCTGGCCCCTGCAATTGCAGGAGCCATGGCCCACCCAGTCAGGCAAAAGCAAAGGATTGTAAAGAAGACAATGACTGTGGAGTAGACACCAAAAGGAGGCTCAGACTTTGGGGAGGGCAGTCAGTTTTAGCTATGGGGGATGGGACTAAAACCATCCCATTATGGTCCTGATGTCTTGAGTAAATGAGAACACTTTTGGTTGAACCAAACTATCAAAACTGAGGTAAATAGTGTCCATGTCCTTCTTTCATCAATCAGTCAAAATGAATAGTGTGAGAGACAGGGTCAAACTCTAAGGGAGTTTTATAGAAGGAAGACATATCTCAGCATTCTGTGTGTCTGAATTCTGAGAGGATGGAACTATCAGCATAGTATTTCCAGAACACCCCTGAGGAGAAAAGATAGGATTAAGCTCCAGCAGAGAAGGGAGATATCAAGAAGAGTCAGGAGCTCTACATATATCATAGAGTTGGAGGAGCCAGAATGAGGGAAGATCCAAGAGAAGATAGGCAGGTTCTTTCCCCAATTTCCCCTCCTGAAGCTTGCCTATCCAGAGACACTATCATACAATCTATGGTCTTGATTCCCCAGATTTCTAGCAAACTGAATTTTGCTTCAACCAAAAAGAAACCAGGGTGAAATAGTGATAGATGTAATTATAAGTTCAGGTACAGCCCAACCTCTGCTTAGGCATTAGGGATTTTCCTAACTGGAAATTCCAAACTATTGTTAAAAGTTCTAAATTAAGAACTTTTCAACTAAAAAAGAAAGGAGGTAAATAAGTGAAACTTAGAATTCATTATGTTGCACCTCCCCCAGGCCAAAATCCACTCATTTTACAGGTATTACAACCAAATCAAACATAAACAGAAGCTCAGATGCTGAAGAAAAACTATCATTGAGGAGATAGGTGCTAGAGGTGGGAACTCTGAATCTTGGAATCCAGACAACGGAAAAACCTGAGAGTAGTAACCACTGTTGCTCTAATTTAGGGAAACCAGATTTGGTACACAACACAGAATGATACAAGGTTTCAAGTCTCCCTGGAATAGTCCAGATTTCATTGACATATGTCTCTGTTTCATTGCTCTGTTTCATTTCTACTTCCCGGACAGTCTCCCTAGTGGAAACTCTTCAGCTTACTCTGTGAGGGCCAGGGGCTTCCATTGTTTTCAGGACACAATAAACATTATTGGTTTGTATTCTGAACATTTACTTGGAAGAGAACTGCCTTCGACCTCTCTAGGCCTCTTGCACTTGACTTCTGCCCACACACTCTACGTTCCATGGTTTACTTCTGAGGATTACTATGTTCTCTGGTTTACTCGCTATTTTTCAAACGTGACACTTCATGTCTTGTTTCAGTATTTTCATATGAATTGTCTCCCATGATTGGAACACATCACTTCCATCTCTGCCTCTTAATTTGCCCGACTTCCATCAATGCTCAGCTCAAAGCTCAGCTGCTATGAGAGATTTTTTCTGCCCCCCCAGCTGCTAATGGCTTCCTCTATCACACGCCTTCTATCTGCCCATAAATATCTTGTATGCTCTTGTTGGTTTTACGTTGCATCCCTCATTAGAATGTCAGATCCTTGAGGATAAGGACTGTTCTTGTCTTTCTCCACGTCCCCCAGTATTTACCTCTATGCTTAGAACATAGAAATTTTTGACCATGTCAATGTTGCATTTATGTAACATCAAGTTTCAAATGGGGTCCACATCCATTGAAGACTACTTTTTTAAAGGTCAATTTAATTCTGAATGTAACTGAATGGAAAATGTAACAAAATGTAACAAAATTATAGTGAAGAGTTAGATTGTTTACTGTCAATAAGTATTTTTTGATCAGGAACAACATTGGATGAATTCTTTTACCTCATAGAAGGCTTTCAGAACAATTTCTATTTCCCCCTTTACTTACAAAAGTCAGTGTTTTTGAAGGATTTCTCCAATGCATCCATCACATTTTAACTTAAGCAATTGAAAATTTTTGTATTTAGTTAGGTTCACTGCATTTTATTTGGAGAAGTATTGGCAGTTTTGCTCGAAATGCAGAATTATTTTTAGAAATTAGGTAACACAACATACATTACACACTAGGAACACTAGAGGCTAGCCCAAAGCGGAGGTACTAACATTGTACATGTATTTATTCCCTTTGAGCCTTAGCACTCAATACTCAAACTAGATCCATATGGGTATTGGGGGCAGGGCATTGAGAAAGTCTGGGAAAGTCAGGAACAGATCCTGGAGAGGAGTCAAAACTTGGCTAGCCTGAACCTCCTCCTTAAAACAGAAGTTCTAGGAGGGAACTGCCAATACAAGGGAGAGGCCCCAGGGACTGAGAGTACTTCTGAAGTGTGATAGCCATGGGTAGAGGAAAATTTCAGGGTGAAGAGGATTATTGTTTTTTGTTGTGTAAGTTTCCTTCCTTTTGCTTCTTTCTTCTCCCCTCTTCTCCTCTCTCACCTTCTCCCTTCTGTCCTCTCCTATGTTCCCCTTCCCCTCCTCTCCTCCCCTCTCCTCTCCTCTCTTTTGAAACTATGTTTGGACATTGTGTCAATCAGAGTTATGAGTCTTTGAAAGCAAAGATGATTCTTTTAAAAAATATTCATGTTACTGTGCAATTCAATCTCCTGTTCATTTCCCCTCCCTTCCCTTCCTCTCCTCTGAAATTGTTGATTGTCTCTGTGATATGTTCTTTCACCTATTTATTTTTAGGACTAGGTTATTCAGTTTCCAATTATATTTTAATATGTACATCAAAGACCCCTTATCAAATGTAATTTCTATTGCGTTATGGTCAGAGACAATGTATTCAATATTTCTGTTTTTCTGCATTTTGTTGTGAGGTTTTTATACCCTAATATCTCATCAATTTTAATGAATGTGCCATATACAGGTCAGAATAGGTATATTCCTTTCTATTCCCATTCAATATTCTCCAGAGGTCTATCAAATCTAAGTTGTCTAAAATTCTATTCATCTCCTCAACTACTTTTTAAATTATGAAAAGATTCATAATAGGTCTGAGAAGTATGAATTGCAGTCCCACACTAGTATAGTTTTACTGTCAATTTCATCTAAGAACTCATTTAACATTTCTTTTAAGAATTAGGGTAATATGTCATTTTGTGCATACATGTTCAGTATTGATATCAATTCTTTATCTATAGTAATGTTTAGCAGATTGCAGTTTCCATGTTTGCTTCTTTTAAATAGATCTTTAAACAGATTTTTGCTTTCACTTTGTCTGAGATCATGATTACCACCCCCTACTTTTTTTAAACTTCAGCTAAAGCTTAAGAGATTCTGTTCCCGCTCCTCATTTTAACGCTATGTGTATCTTTCCTTTTACTTCTTGTAAACAACATACTGTTGCATTCTGGTTTCTCATCTGTTCAAAATGCTATGCCTTTTCATTTTGGGGATGAGATAATCCTATTCACAGTTGTGATCACTAACTGTATATTCTGCTTCATTCTATTCTTAGTTATCCTTTTTCTTTTACACCATCTCCTTTTTAAGAGCCTTATTTTGCTTCTGCTCACTTCCTCACTAACCTTCTTTTCTCTTCCACCCCTCCCCCTTTCTCTTATCCTCTTTGTCTCCTGCTTCCTTTTTGGGGAGGTTGAGTTTATATACTCAATTATGTGTATATGTTTATTTTTTCCTTCTTGAAGTAGTCAGTAAGTGACAGGTCCAAGTATGACCTGTTCTCCTTTACTGTCCCCTCCATTTTAAAAACTCTTCCTTGTGTGCCCTATTTATGTTAGATAATTTCACCCTTTTCCTCTTCCTTCCCATGTATTTCTCTTTCTTAGCCTTCCATTCTCCTTTTAGGATCACCAAGACAGAATAGAAACATATCCAGGCCCTCTATCTAATTAAATTTCAAGAGACATTGTAATGACAAAGTTCTGAGGAAGTTACATGTGTCTTCTAGTAGAAGAATGTAAATGATTGAACCTTGTTTGGTTTCTTATGATTTTTCCCTCATGTGTACCTTTTTATGTTTTTTCTTGACTTCTGTATTTGAATATCAATTATTCTATTCAATTCTGGTCGTTTCATCAGGAATGTTTGAAAGTTGCCTTAAAAATTACATTAAATTTCCATTCTTTCCGCTGTAGGAACATATTCAGTTTTCCTGGAGTGATCATTTTTGCCTGTAATTTTAGCTCCTTTGCCTTCTGGAATTTCCTATTCAAATCTCTCTGTTCCTTTACTGTGATGGGTGCTAAATCTCACGTGAACCTCATTGTGACTCCTGCATATTTGAATTTTGTTTCTGGATGATTGGAGTATTTTCTCCTTGATTTTGTAGCTCTGAATTTCAGCTACAATATTTCTGGGAATTTTCATTTTGCAATTCCTTTTAGGATCTGATCAACGATTTTTATTTCAATTTCTACTTTGCCCTCTGGTTCTTAGATATCTTGAAAATTTTCCTTCATTTCTTAAAATATGATACCTACACTCTGTTTTTATTCCAAGCTTTTAGATAGTCCAATTAGAAAAATCTCCTCTCTCTCTCTCTCTCTCTCTCTGTACATATATATATATATATATATATATACATATATATACATATATATATATACATATACATATTCCATCTCAGTTATTTTTCCTATGAGACATTTCACATTTTGCATTTTTTCCAGGGTCTTAACTTTGATCATTTCTTGATATCTCATGGAATCAGTAGTTTCTGTTTGGCCAATTTTCATTTTTTAAAGTAATTATTTTCTTCAGTACAATTTTGTACCTCTTTTGCCATTTGACCAATTCTAATTCTTTAGGTTATTTTCATCAGTAATGTTTTATACTCTTATAAAACTCTTAATTTTCTTTTCATAACTCTTGTGTAACTCTCATTTATTTTTTCCTTATTTTTCTCAATCACTTTTGTTTGGATTTATTTTTTTAAATGTTTAATTCATCTAAGACTTTTTGTTAAGTTTGTGTCCAATCTGCATTTTTATGGCTTTGTTTGTAGATGTTTTCAAGTCATTGTTTTTTTTTCTGAGTTTGTGTCTTTAGCTTTCCAGTTACCATATTAGCTCTTTATAGTAGGGTTCTTTTTTGTTCGTTTGTTTTGTTTTATTTGTTTTCTCATTCTTCCAGCCTATTTAATTCCTTTGAAATTTATCTTAGAGATATCTTCTGCTCACTTCTTGGGGGGATGTCCAGCCTTAGTTTCTCTCTTTTTACGACCTAATGTTGTTTTCATGGTCCAATCAGGTGCTTCCAAGATGGTCTCATGTGAGTAGTTTCTTTCATTATCATGCTGGTGTGATTTCTGTAAGTTTCTGACCCAAGTTGGAGTCTGGTGGACTGTTCATGGTTGAGCTTAGGTAAACTGTTGATGAACTTAGTTACTATTAGCCTATTGGGAGGTTTTGCAGGTTCAGACTCCCCTTTTGTGTTGTTTTCCTGTCCTCATTATTCTACAGAAAGCTATTTGCGAAGTTCAAGATTAAAACTGACTCTTCCTTGTCTTGGGTTCAGAGTCACACAACCAACTTTTTGGAACTGGTTCCTTGCTTAGTAGACAAGAAAGGATTCTCATGACCACTCTTTTCTGCCCTGGAACTGTGACCCATAACTGGGTAATGTACGATAAAGCTGCCAACTGGTACCTGTTTCTGCTTTCAGTGCTTCTTTGTGGTCTCCTGGAATCTCATTACTCATTTTTCCAGCCCCAGTGATCAGTCATAGGCTCCTTTCTATCTCCAGATGTCAGAATACTCCTCATTGTTGCCTCATCTGCAAATGCTACAAACTTCTGCCTCTGTACTGTGCTGATGACTAGTCATTATCTATAGACCTTTCTGTACATCTTCCTAAGCTTCTCTAGGCTGGTTAACTGACTTACTGTAATTTTCCTTGACTTTTCCAGTCAAAATTTAGCACAATGTGTTTTTTAGATTGTCTTGTAGGAGATATGAGGGTGATCTTATTTTGCCATTTTGACACTGCCTCCCTGGAGATGATTTTCTGACCTACGCAACTCAAGACAAATCACTCACTCTCCCTCTCTCCCTCTCTCCCTCTCTCCCTCTCTCCTCTCTCTCTCTCTCTCTCTCTCTCTCTCTCTCTCTCTCTCTCTCTCTCTCTCTCTCTGTCTCTCTGTCTCTCCCTCTCCCTCTCCCTCTTCCTCTCCCTCTCCCTACCAACTTAGCAACCTACTTGCCTACCTACTGAGTCTTTTTTATTTACTTACTTATTTTTAGCTTTCAACATTCATTTCCACAAGATTTTGAATTCCAAATTTTCTCCCCGTCTCTCCCCTCTGCCCACCCCAAGACACTGTGCATTCTGATTACCCCTTCCCCCAATCTACCCTCACTTCTATCACATCCCTCCCTTCCCTTATCCAGATCTCCTCTGTTTTCTTGTAGGGCAAGAAAGATTTCCATTCCCCATTACCTGTATTTATTATTTCCAAGTTACATGTAAAAACAGTTTTTAATATTTGTTTTTAAAACTTTGAGTTCCAACTTCTCTTCCTTCCACCCTCCCCACCCATCCCAACTGAGTAGACAAGCAATTCAATATAGGTTATACATATGTAGTTATGCAAAAGATTGCCATAAAAGTCATGGTGTGAAAAAGCAACTATATTTCCCCTCCATCCTATCCTGCCCCCCATTTATTCTATTCTCTCTTTTGACCTTGTTCCTCCCCAAAAGTGTTTACTTCTAATTACTCCCTCCTCCCATTTGCTTTCCCTTATATCATCCCCCCATGCCCCAATTATCTCCTTCTCCCCTACTTTCCTCTAGTGTAAGATAGATTTTCATATCAAATTGAGTGTGGACGTTATTCCCTCCTTAAGCCAAATGTGATGAGATTCTTTTTTCTCTCACCTCCTCCCCTTTTCCCCTCAATTGCAAAAGTTTTTCTTGTCTCTTTTTCGAGATAATTTTCTCCATTCCATTTATCTCATTCTCCTCCCAATATATACTTGTCTCATCCCTTAATTTTATTTTTTTAGATGTCATCCCTTTCTATTTTAACTCATCATGTGCCCTCTGTCTATATGTATATAATCCCTCCAAATATTATCTTTCCACGTAGGAATGTAAACAGTTCAACTTTAGTAACTCAGTTGTGATTTCTCTTTCCTGTTTACCTTTTCATGCTTCTCTTGATTCTTGTGTTTGAAAGTGAAATTTTCTATTCAGCTTGGGTCTTTTCATCAAGAATGCTTGAAAATCCTTTATTTCATTGAATGATCATTTTTTACCCTGAAGTATTATACTCAATTTTGCTGGGTAGGTAATTTTTGGTTTTGATCTTACCTCCTTTGATTTCTGGAGTGTCATATTCCAAGACCTTTGATCCCTTAATGTAGAAGCTGCTAGATCTTGTGTTATCCTGATTATATTTCTACAATACTCAAATTGTTTCTTTCTAGCTGCTTGCAATATTTTCTCCTTGACGTGGGAACTCTGAAATTGGGCCACAATATTTCTAGATGTTTTTCTCTTGGGATCTCTTTCAGGACATGATCAGTGGATTCTTTCAATATTTATTTTACTCTCTGGTTCTAGACTATCAGGTCAGTTTTCCTTGATAATTTCATGAAAGATGATGTCTAGGTTCTTTTTTTGATCATGTCCTTCAGGTGGTCCCATAATTTTTAAATTGTCTCTCCTGGATCTATTTTCTAGGTCAGTTCTTTTTCCAATGAGATATTTCACATTGTCTGCTATTTTTCCATTCCTTTGGTTTTGTTTTATAATTTCTTGGTTTGTCCTAAAGTCATAAGCTTCCATTTGCTCCATGCCAATCTTTAAGCAATTATTTTCTTCAGGGATCTTTTGGTTCTCCTCTTCCATCTGGCCAATTCAGGTTTTTAGGACATTCTCCTCCTCATTGCCTTTCTGGATCTCCTTTGCCATTTGGGGTAGTCTGTTTTTTAGTGTTATTTTCTTCAGCATTTCTTCAACATTTTTTTTGTTCTACTTCCCTTACTTGATTTTCAAAATCCTTTTTGAGCTCTTCCATGGCCTGAGACCAATTCATATTTTTTTTGGAGACTTTGGATGGTGGAGCTTTGACTTTGTTTTCTTCTGTTTGCATCTTTTGGTCTTTCTTGTCACCAAAGTAAGATTCTATAATCTGATTTTTTTCTGCTTTTATTCTCATTTCCCCAGCCATTTACTTGATTTTTGAGCTCTTTGTCAAGGTAGTTCTCTGCTTTCAGTGGGGGTGGGGGGTGTACTGTCAGCTGCTTGATCCCCTCACAATCTGTGGGCCTAGAGCTTCAGAAGCAGTAGCTGCAGCTGTTCCTCTTGCTTCTGTGGCTGCTGTGGGTTCCTCCACCCCTGCCTCCCTGGGTCTGAGGCCAGACCACTCCACTCTCCTGCAGTGGTCCTACCGGCTTTCCCCACTGATCTTTCAATTTATTCCACCTGTTTTAGGGTCATGAAATCTAGAAATGACCCTAGGTGTGAGAGATTCAGTCTCCCTAAGGCCTGCTCAAGTCCTGTCTGTGCTGGCATAGCCCACACCAGACTGTGCACTACCCCTGCATGGAGTGGTAGCCACTTCCCAGAAATCTTCCAGGCTTTCTTGGTCTGGAGATTTGCTTCACTCTATCATTCTGTGAGTTCTGCCACTCCAGAATTTGTTTAGAGCTGTTTTTTTACAGGTATTTGGCTGGGCTTGGCAGGAGCTCTCTAGAAAATCTGTGCTGCTACTCAGCCATCTTGACTCCACCCTACCTACTAAATCTTGTACACACTCTGTTGCTTTCATTTTGTCTTTCTCTATTAAATATGAAGGGATTGACCAGTCCTGCCTTTACTTTATCCCCAGTTCTCAACCAGTGTCTGGCAATTAGTAAATACTTGATATATTCTTCTGTTATTTAGTATTTCTGGGATATCCTAGCCAAGGCTTCAAAACCCCAAGAGTCTGAGAACTCTAAGAAATTTGGGAGTTAAACAGACTCACCAGTGGCTAGAAGTCAAGGCTTTTCCTGTCCTGGAAGTCACGACTCCATAGGGACATAACAACTGGCTACAAATGTTGACAAAGCTATCATATGTGTGGGAGAGTACACTTGTTCTGCTCAATCTAGGGGGAAGGGGGAGGAGGCAATGGGTGTAGGGTCCAAGGGATCAGATTTAAACTCAAGCTAAAATATGGATAATCACGGCTATCCCAAAGATGAATGGACTGATTTAAAAATATCACTTATCTCAGAGTCAGATGTCCCCTTCATTGGAAATCTTTAGGTTCTATCACCAATTGCCAAGTACATTGTTGCAGAGATTGTTGTCCCTGTGTGGGCCAGAATGGATCATATCTGCACCCTTTTCTGTCAGATATTGTGCAATTGTGTGTCTCCTCTCCTTCAATTCTCTTTTCATTGCTCTCCTGTGATCTGAGGGAGTCAAAACTAGCCTATCATAATGGTCAACCACCAGAGCTCAGCCATTCCTTGAACAAACCTCTTTTCTTTAATCTCTCTTTCCAATACAGAAGACTCCCATTCAACATCTTCTTCACAATGAATCTGCTTTGCCATATAATTTGTTCCTCCCACAACTGATATTGTGTGAAGAGAGCATGATTGCATGTCTGAAAGCTGGCCTGGCATTTTATGGCAGCCTTAAGGAAATCAGAAATTCCCTTTATAAGGGTTCATCATGCCTGTTCTCCTTTCTAGTCCTGATTTGTGGCACTTTCATGAAAATAAGGAACTGAAAACATTTGTAGCCAGAGGAGGAGAAAACTGACCAGGAAAAAGGAGAGAGTTTAGGGTGGTCCCTATGTCCAATTTGGTGAGTCCAAAGATTTTTAAATTTACTTGCCATATTAAGGAAGGCATTTAACATTTTATGAATCTTGTGATATTGATTCATTCCATTCTTGATACTTCAGAATATATTATTACCCCTCCCTTTTCCAGGGTCCTCGCTTTCTCCTCTTCCCCTTAGCCTTTTGTTCTTAGCACTTCCCTTAGGGGTGATATGGAGATATGCTCTCTTGACCAGTCAATGTATCTTCCTAGCAACAGTGACATTCAGAGCTGTCTGAGAGGATCAGATTATAACTTGAGGTTCCCATATGGCTTGTGCATGCTGTGTTTACTTTCAAGAGTTAGTTGGACAACCTATAGTCAGCGTTATAGATTATGAATTTCCTGAGGCTGACAATGGTGACAGTTGGAAAGTCCCCCACTTGATGCTCTCATCCCCGCCTGTGGAATAAGAGCAAAAAAGAAGGAATCTGATCTCTCTCTCTCACTTTCTCTCCCCAGGCTGTGATGATCTACTCATTTGTCTTCATTAGACAGAAAGTTATTTGACTCTGGGCCTGTGGTGAAGATGTCTGATGCAGAGGCTTTGCACATACAAGGATTCAGGTGTAAATATATAGCAGGGACTGTCATTCTCTATCTGCGTGTGAGAATTTGGATTCTGGCCTTCAGGATCCAGTTCCCATTAAATTACTCATTGTATAACTGAACAATTTCCTCATCTGAGACTGTGAACTATCTGAAATTCACAACACTAGTAATATTTGTAAGAATTACATACTTTAAAAAATTCAGAACTGAGAAGATCCAATAGCAAGCTACACATACAGCTGTCTGCTTCCTTTGGGGGAAGAAGAGATGACAACTAGCTCTAAGACAGCAAATAATCTCCAGTGCTTTAACAGTAGATATGATGGGTTGAATTTTGAAGCATTATGCTTCTTCAGCATTCAAGAAATCTCAAGGGGAATACAGTCCAGAGCAAGGCTTGCTCTTGGGAAACTGAGCAGTTTCTTCATTGTTTTCTGTAAGGTTGGAAGGACAGACTAGTAAAGAAGGCTGAGGATAAAGGCTAAAGGATAACATTGTCCTTGGAGTCTTATATACATTACTACCACTCCCTAGTTCTCTTCTTCTGTGTGATACAGCTCAAAAAATCCCCCATGGCATTGGAGATTTAGTTTAAAAACAAATTGCCTTATTCAATTCATTGATTCTACTAATAATGTTTTTTGAAGCAGAAGAGGTCCCATTTGATTTTTAAAACATTCTGAGAACAATTTGGGATGACAAAGTATATAGAGTTCTTTAAAGAATTTATTTGTCAAATTGGTAATGAGGAAGCTCACCAAAAGGGCACATAGTAACCATTATCTAGAAAACAATCCCAGTGGGTAAAAATTACTTTTTAGTAAAAACCCAAATTGTACATTATGAGAAAACTAGAAGACCTGAAGATTCTGGAGAAGAATGTGTCTGTATAAAAGAGTTACCTCAATCTAGATACAATGGAGGAAACACATACAATGTCTTTAAATTTATGTCTCAAATCTTTCTGGTACGAAACTAGGACTATATGTCAAGAGCCTTGGCTTTGTCATGAAAATAGTAAATGAATACCTGGGGCTAATCCAGATAAAGAGATTTTATTTTCTGAAAAGGTAAAAAAAATCTTTGACTCCTTTCATATTAAAGGGCCATTAAATTTGTTCATTTTAATAAACTCATTACAAGAGCATATATTTGCATTAGAATCTTCTGCTTCAAAATTTCCATAAATTTTAGTTTATCAAAGATAAAGTCCCATCTCAACTCAGCAGGAAGCACAAATATTCCAACCCCACAAGGTCCAAGGACACTTCATAATGTTAGCACACATCCTTTCAAAAAGGATTCCAATCTCTTTATTGGGAACTATTTTAAACCAACATGGTCAGACTGGAATATGATGATTAACAGGTTACTTTGGCTATTTCTATGACCACTTTGTACCCTTAATGATTGACCCAATTTGTCATTATCCAGAAAACTGGAGGCCTAAGTTGAAAACAGTGAATCAAATTACAGGAAATTTAATTCTGCAGAGACATTGACCAGAACTATCTGTGGACTTCAAGGTCTGTGCTATTGAGCTCAGGTCATATAGTTGGCTGGTCAATCTTTTGGTTGATGATGGCTGGACTTCCAGAAAATCATATTTATGTAACATATGTCCAACAAGAATTTCAGTTTGAGGGGATTATTCTATTCCATAGATTCTGTGGCCACTTTCTTAATCCCCACTGACATTGGCTGGCCAGACCATGGATGATTCTTATTCACACAGAGTTGTAGGGACAGCTCTGAGAGGTTATAACCCATGAGCCCTGACTAGTTTTTTTCCTCTATTGATTATTATTGATATTACTTAGTAAGTCATACTTAGCTTTTTAGTAATAGGTACTTGCTATGGTTGTATAACCAATATAAAATATCATTCACTGTCCTCCCCAAGTCATGTTATATTACCTGAAACATTTCATGTAGAGTCCAGGGCAACGGGCTTCATCTTGATCATATGTGGTAAAGGGATTAACAAAAGATTTTGGTTCTGGAGGAACTCAAATACTCGATGAAATTATGTTTTGTGAGATAGGTCCATGATAGCTGGATTTGTATTTTCCATAGAGAATCCAGGTAGTTCCCTTTACTTCTGATGCTTCTTTTTGGCTGAGTTTCTTGTAGGGTCTTTCCTCATTGCATCCAGCCTTTTTTGGGTTCTGATGCAAATCCTACTTCCAACAACTGTTCTTTCTCAGGTGATGCTGTTATAATGTCTGTGAAAAACCAAATCATCTTGTCATCCAAAGTTCATGAAGCTCTCTTTTATCAAAGAGGATGCAGTGATATCAGTCATGGTCAAGGCCTAGGTAGGCTAAGGCTGAGGTGCTTTTCTTTGCCCCTCCCTGAAATGATTCCCTATCAGTGACTTACCTGTAGATTTCTACCCCTAAGCAACTAGATACTTGAATCTATTGGTTCTGAATTGACTCATTATTTTCTAGATGACTCAGGGTGGATCAAGTTGTCTTCAACCAATATGAACACATTTGTTCTACAACGTATGATAAGTTCATCTCACAGTTTTCAAAGCCCTTGAAGTGATGAAAAACTTTTTCTGCATCCAGTATAAAGCCTATGATTGACTGGTTATAAAGTAATTTTTTACCTGGTTAAGACGTCTTAACAAAGGATATTGACATTTACTTTTAGAGGGGTAGGCTGATTTGATTGATTACCTCAACTGAGTCCTCCTCTTTCTTTCCATGGCTCCATCTCCACAAGGACCTCGTGTTTTCTCCCCATCTGAGGTAACAAGCATTACAGCAGCACATTCTCAGCAAGGCTTCCATTTCCAGGATCTCTGGAGAATTGCAATCAGTCTACCCTCCCCTTCCCAGGCCTGGTTTCATGCCAAAGGGAATGAGAGCAGTTATCAACTTCCACTTCAAGCTCTCCATTATGATGATGTTTCCTGGGGAAATAAAATATCTGTTCCCCAGGTTTACCTCTTTAATCCAGCAGCCATGGACCTGTCCCACAAAACATAATTTCATCAAGCATTTCTTAGACAGTACTTCCAGAAATGTCATTACAGTGCCAGAGACTCCATAGTGTTGGAGCCAAAGTGTCACTCCTAATAACAGGGTGTTGGAGGACATAAAGTTGGGGGAAGTGGCTCAGTGCAAGTGATGGACAAGTTACTCTGTCTGTAAATAACAGTGATTCCAGAGGCAGGAAGGGCGTTTAGCTCCAAAGATAATCTCAGCTGCAGGCTTCAGGCTCTGCTCACAGAGACACCTCTCAATTAGGGCAATCAGGAAGTGGATTGCAGGGTAGGGAAGGCTGTGACAGAAGGGGTGCTGGGAAACTGCCCTAGATATTTCCGTTTTTCCTCTACACTTCAGGGACCCACAGTTTCACTAGTGTTGGTGGTCATTGTATGATGCTGAAGGAGAAATCAGTCTTCAGCAGGTAGTCAGGCTTCTGACTGGTCTCTTCAAATTCAGCAATGCTGGTCTTAGATAAAAGAATGCCCATCACTGGCTTCGTGCTTCATCGAAAAAGAGCATTTCAGATTTTTGAATAAAAAATAGAGAAATTCAGTGCTGGGAGGGACTTTGGAGGCCATCTGGTCTCCTAAGTATCTGGAGAGGATATAGTCCACACTAAGTCATCTTTGTTGATGTTTTAATTTTTCATCTGTTACTTCTACTCTTTTCTCCCCTCCCCCACACCCCAAGCAAAAAGATTAAAAAAAAGGAAAATAGAAAAAGTCTATTCCAAAAAATTTCCTACATTGGCCATGTTAAAAAAATTGTATCTTTCTTCATTTGAAGTTGCTCACTTCTCTGGTAAAATATGAGTGGCCTGTTTCATTTTCATTATTTTGAATTCATGATTTATCCTTACATTGATCAGAGACTTAAAGTCTTCCAAAGTTGTTTTTCTTTGTGATTCTACTGATTGCTCACTTTGCTCTTCCTCAGTTCATTGTCAGTCTCATTTTCTCCTAAAATAGTTTCTTTTCTTCTAGGTTATGACAAAATATTTCTTTATATATTTATTCATAATTAGAAAGACATCCCATTAGTTGCCAATTTTTAGATACAGAGAAAAGAGCTTCTATGTATATTTTGGTATGTAAGGGAAATTAGATGGTTCAGTACATAGATTGCCTGACTTTGAGTCAGGAAGACTCATCTTCATGAGTTCAAATTGGTCCTCAGACACTTAATAGCTGTGTGACCTTGGGCAAGTTATTTAACCCTGTTTACCACAGTTTCCTCATCTGTCAAATGAGTTGGAGAAGTAAGAGGCAAACAACTCCAATATCCTCGTTAAGAAAACCCCAAAGGGGTCACAAAGAGTTGGACATGACTGAAAAATGATTGAACAACACATAGGGGCAGCTCGATGGCCCAGTGGATAAGTATCATTATGCAGAGTCATGAAGATCAGAGTTCAAATTTGGATTCAGACTTAGCTGATTGACTCTAGGCAAATGGTCTGATCTCTCAGCACTTCATTTTCATCATCTACAAAATCGGGATAATAATAACAACATTTATCTCACAGAATTGGTGTAGACATCAAAGAAGTTAACATTTGTGAAAGGCTTTACAAACCATAAACCACTCTACAATCACAGCTACATATGTGCTTTTCCTCTTTCTTTGGAGCCAGAGCCTTAGTGGTGGTAAAGCTGAGTCAAAGAGTATTCACTTCAGGAACATGGTTCCACATTGCTTTTCAGAAGAAACTTATAATTCCACCTATGCAACATTAGTTTTCTCACAGATGAACATTTATAATTTATCACTTTCCCTTTGTGAAGAGGAATCTTAAATTTGCTTTAATTTGCATAATGGCATATTAGAGTCTTTATCTGTGGTTGTGAATAGCTTGGATTTCTTCTTATGAAAACTACTTTTTTATATCTTTTGGCCATTTTTCTACTGGGGAATGACTCTTATTCTTATAATCTTGAATCGGTTTCTTATATATCCTGGATATGAAACCGTCATCAGAGAAACTTGCTGAAGCTATTTTGTTTTGCAAGATACTTGTTTCCCTTTTAATTTTAACTACATGTGATTTGTTTGTGTAAAATCTTTTAATTTTATGTAATCAGAATTCTCCATTTCATCTTGTGCGATCTTGATCACTTGTTTAGTCATGAACTCTTTCCTTACTTATAGGCTCTTCTGTTAATTTCTCCCTTATTCCTCTAATTTTTTTCTAATGTAACCTTAACATCTAGGCAGGTCAGTATTCCTTTGGAGCTTATCCCTGTAAATGACCCTTTAGGTCATTTAGACCTAAAGCCTAATTTTTTTCCAGATGGCAATTTTTTCCCCAGCACTTTTTGTCATATAATGAGTTCTCAAATCTTTACATTTATTAAACAATGTAATATTGTGTTTACTTGCTTCTACATGATATGTGCTTAATCTGTTTTACTGATCAATCTCTCTCTCCTCAAATCATTTTAATGGTTATTGTTTTGTAATACACTTTGAGAGAGATATTAATAGACCCCATGCCTTTTCACTTTTTCCATTATTTTCCTTGATACTCTTGACCATTTGTTCCTTTTGTGAAGTTTATTATTATTTTTTTCTGGTTCTATAAAATATTCCTATGTTGTTTGATTGATATAACACTGCTACAATGCTGAATTAGTAAATTAATTTAGGCAGTGTTGTTATTTTGATTATATTGACTTGAACAAGAACAACTAATGCTTTTTTAAATTACTTAGGTATGTTTCTTTTACTTTTCCAATAAGGGCCCTTGATAGTGGAATTCACAGAGTTCCTGAATCTTATTCATTATACTCCCCAAAATTTTGTAGCTTTTACATTTATTATCAATTGAATTGAATTTCTAGATCTTCCTGCTAGGCTTTGTATTATGTGGGAATGATGATAATTTATGTAGATTTATTTTATATCCTACAACTTTGTTGAAATTGTTTCTAACTTTCCAGTTGACTTTCTAAAGTTCTTGAAGTGCATGATCATATCTACTGAAATGATAATTTTCTTTCCTCTTTGCCTACGCTGGTTCATTCATTTTTCTTCTTCTTATTGCTGTAGCTAGTATTTCTATATTAAATAGAAATTTAATATATGGTATATTATAGTAATTGTGATAATAGGCACCTTGGCTTCATCTCTCATAACACTGGAAAGACTTCTAACTTTTCTCCATTACAAGTAAGATATGTTTTACAATTTAAAGACAGTATTTAGCATATTAATGAAGATGTCATTTATTCTTATGATTTTTATTATAAAATAGAAATGTATTAGATTTTATCAAAAGTCTTTTCAGCATCTATTTTATAAACATGTTAAAATATACCATTGGCATGGTTCATTGTTGTTATAAAACTTCTTAAGTTCACTGAAACTTGCATTCATGGTATAAACACAATCTGGTCATTATGTATGATTTTTCTAATATGTCACTGTAGTTACTTGCTAATAGTTCATTTTCATTTTTAAATTATGTTCATTAGTTACATTAGTTTGTAATTTTCTCCCTCTGCTTTGTCTCTCCCTGGTTTATGCATCAATACCACATTTGTATAATAGAGATTGTAAGAGTACCATCTTTTCTTGTTACTGAAAACTGTCTAGTTACTTTTGGAACCAATTATTCTTTCAATAGACTTCATCTAGCACTATAATCCCCTCTGCTACCACAGGAATTTAGGTATGATTTATTCAATTTCTTTTAGATACTGGATTATTTAAATTACATTATTTCTTCTTTTGTTAATCTGGATATTCTGTGCAATTTTTGGTGCAAGTATTCATTTATTTCCTCTAAGTTATCTTTTTTGTTAGTTGAGTAAAATCATTTCTGATAATTTCCTTTACTTCCTCCTCAACTGTTGTGATGTAGCAAGTTATTCTTAAATGAGCTCAATTCCTTTCCCCTCCTTCTCATAGAGTGGTTGTAGACTGTATGAGTGGTGGGATATGTATTTCTCTTGCTTGAAGATTCACAGGAAGCAGAAGAGATGCTCAGTCTCATCCCCACAACTGAACAAATGATATCTGTGCATCACAATATTATACTTTATTGTCCCTTTGGAGGAATAGTGTATGCTCCTTAGAGGTTGCTGTGGAGAGAAGGTAGAGAAGAAGTTTTAGGGAATGTTTGACAGCTTCCTTGTGAGTTAAAGAAATTTGCCAGTTCTCTGTGTAAATTGACCTCTGTACTGTAGAATTAATATCTAGATATTAACCTTGCTGTTAGTTGGAACTATTTTTATTTTCTTACTGGCAGCAACACATGGTTTCCTAGATGGTCAGCCTTGGAGATAGGAAGACCTTGTTTTAAATTCTTCCTCTGCCTCATCTTAGCTGTGTGATCCTAGTCAGGCCTTGTTTTTATTCTCTTGTTTTCCAGACACCTTCTGGGGCCATCTACAGCTCTACAGAATTGGCCTCACCTACAAAATTCCCTTGAATGCTGGGTATCCTCTCTGATCACTTATAGCTTCACAGGGTTTTTGTTGCCCCCAGCTGGGCAGCCTCTTCCCCCTCTCCAATAACACAGATCTGCCTAATACCCTACAATTCCAACCAAGGTAATGGTAACCTACCTAACATATTCCTCATTGATGAATACACTTTCACGACATTAAATTCACTCCATTTCAATGATTCCCAACACTGGTGACTATTGTTTAAGCTCCATTCTTCATTCCTGATTGCCTTCTCCCATTCCTCTCCAGCCAACTCCTCCTTCCCTCAACCTCCAACTTTAAAACTACTGAAACCTTCTACTGTGCTGTCTGGAAAGCCTGCTCCAAATGCAACCAAAACAATTTCATCTTAAACATTGTCCCTTCTTGCTCTAGCCATCTTCTTGTATTCATGGAACTCTGCTTGCCTTCTGATGCTGCTGATTCCCCTGTGGCCCTTTCCAGGACTGGTTGCACTTTCATTCATATTAGTGACTCGCTGGTTGTAATGAGAGTTGACTTACTCCCTGATTCCCACTGTCATTTTGAGGTTCTCCCTCTACCATTATAATTCGGTAACTTCTCATTTGATGTTTATTCAAGCAATATTTAACATCCAACCAAGATTCTGATAGCTCCAGGATGTTCTCCTTTCTTCCCAAATGAGCTCAATGTCAGACTCAGTCTATTTCTTTTCCCCAGTCTCTGTCCTCCCACTAAAGGACACACGAATATGTTTATGACCTCGATCTTATCTTCCCCAACAAGTGTCCTACACCCATATTCATGAGCTCTTAAATTCCTTTATTGGGTCACAGTCTCTTTTTATTTCACCTTTATTTCTGCCTTGGAACTCCAAATCCTATTCTTTTTCCTCATCACAACTTTCTTTTTTCTTTGCTTTTTACACTAAATATTATTTTTTTCAGTTATATCCAAAGATAGTTTTGAACATTCAATTTTGTAAGATTATGACTTCCAAATTTTCTCCTCAAGACAGCAAGCAATCTGACATATAGTATGCATGTACAACCATACTAAACAATTCCTCTCATCAGTTATGTTGTAAAAGAAAAATTAGAACAGAAGGGAAAAACCACAAAAGAGAAAAAGAGTGAAAATAGTATGTTTCCATAGTTCATTTTCTGGATGTGACAACATTTTCTATCATGAGTCTTTTGGAATTATCTTGAATCATTGTATTGCTGAGAGGAGTTAAGTGTATCATAGTTAATCTTCACACAATGTTGCTCTTGCTATGTAAAATGTTCTCTTGGTTCTGCTCACTTCACTCAGCATCAGTTTGTGTAAATCTTCCTAAGTTTTTCTGAAATCTGCCTCTCATTATGTCTTACAGCTTAGTATTATTCCATTACATTCGTGTATCACAACTTGTATATTCACCATTCCCAAAATGATGGGCACCCTCACAATGTACAGTTCTTTATCACCGCAAAAAGAGCTGTTATAAATATTTTTGTATATGTATGTCCTTTTCCCATTTTTATGATCTGTTTTGGATACAGACCTAGTAGTGGTATTATTGGATCAAATGGTATGCACAGTTTTAGAGCCCTTTGAGCAAAGTTCCAAATTGCTCTCCAGAATGGATCAGTTCACAACTCCACCAAGAGTGTGTTAATGTTCCAGTTTTCAGATATCTTCTCCAACATATATCATTTTCCTTTTATGTCACATTAGTCAATCTAATAAGTGTGAGATGGTACCTCAGACTGGTTTTAATGTGCATTTCTCTAATCAGTAGTGATTTAGAGCATTTTTTTCCATTATGACTATAGAAAACTTAATTTCTCTATCTGAAAACTGCCTGTTCATATCATTTGACCATTTATTAAATGGTGAATGATTTGCATTCTTATGTATTTGATTCCATTCTAGATATATTTGAGAAATGAGGCCCTTACTGGGGACATTGACTCTAATAATTGTTTCCCAGCTTTCTTCTTTTCTTCAAATTTTAGTCACATTTTTTTTTTGGCTTGTGCAAAACATTTTAAATTTAGTTTAATCAAAATTATCCACTTTGCACTTCATAATGTTCTCGATCTCTTGTTTGATCATAAATTTTTCTCTTCTCCATACAACTGACAGATAAACTATTTCTTGCTTTCCTAATTTGCTTATGGTATTATCTTTTTTGTTCTAAATCATGTGCCCTAACCTTGTCCTCTCCCCCTCCCTATACCCCTACTGTTCTATTTCTTCCGAATTTAGAAGACTTTTTTACTCTTCCAAGTATATATGTGTTGTTCCTCCTTAAACCCATTCTTGATGAATTAATTATCAGAACAACCAGCCCTCCTCTCCCATCTAATTCCTCCATGTTGATTCTTCCTCTTGCCTCCCATTTGTATAAAATAATTACTCTTTTTAGCTGTTCCTAAATGGTTTTGCTTTTAAAATTCATATCCTACTCACGTTTTCCCCAATCTTTCTTATGAGCTACTCAATTATTAACCTTATTATTAACACTTATAATCAGTCTTTGGTATGTATTCTATATTTCTCTTGATTATATTTTATATGTCAAATTTTCTATTAAGTTTGGGGTTTTTTTAAACAAAGTCTTGAAAGTCTGAGACTTTATCAAATGTCCTTTTGCATTCAGGATAATACTGAATCCAGCAGGGTATGATATTTTTGGCCAGAGCCCCAGTTTCTTTGCTCTTTGATATATTATGCTCCAAGATCTGTGGTCCTTTAATGTCTCTGCTGCTAGGTCCTGTGTGAGTCTAATTGTGTCACCACCATATTTAATTTGTTTTAGTCTTGATGCTTTTAACATTTTATCCTTGAGCTGGGGGTTTTGGAATTTGATTATGTTATTATGATGAGTTTTCCTCAAAGGATCTCTTTTAAGTTGTGATCAATGATTTTTTTTTCTATTTCTCCTCCCCTGCCCCGCCCTGTTTTCATGCTTCAGGATAATTTTCTTTAAGTACTTTTTATATTATTGTATGAAGATTCTTTTTTATCATAACTTTCAGTTAAACTCATTATTACCATATTTTCTCTTCTTGATCTATTCTCCAAATCTGTTGTTTTATAAGATATTTCACTTTTAAAAAACTTTTCATTATTCATATTTCAACTAATTATTTCTTGATCTCTTATAATTTCACTGGTCTCACTTTGCCCAGTTCTAATTTTCCAGGTGTCATTTTCTTCTGTGAGATTGTAGATTTCCATTTCTACTTCATTGACTTTCCTTTCATAACCTTTTTGATTTTCTTGGGTTAATCTTATTTTTTCTTTATTTTTCCTTAATTTCCATCATTTGGTTTTTAAACTCTTTTTAAAGATCTTCTAAGAATTCTTTTTGGGCAGGTGCCCACTGGACATTACTCTTTGGGGGTTTCTTTGCTTCAATATCTTCCTCTGAAGATGAATCCCAGTCATCTCTGTTCCCATAATAGCTTTCTATGGTTGGATTCTTTCTCCTTTACCTGTGCATTTTTAGTGGTAATGGCTAATTTTTGTAATCATTTCTAGCCCTGGGTTATGGGAAAGGGTGTCTCTTGCTCCAGATCTTCAGTTCTCCCTCCCTGCCTGACCAATACCAAACCTCCAACTTCCTGTAAGTGCCCACAGCCAGGGGTTTTCCATCCCACTGCTTCTACATTCACCAGCATATGCTGGATTTTTCTTGCCCCCTGACACTGTTCCATAGCACAGCTGGGTCCAGTATTCTTTATCAGAAGAGGTTCTCTCAATCTTCCTGGGCTCAAATGCCCAACTCCCCTAGCTATCCCAGGAGTGAAAGGTCATGTATCTGTGGGTGAGGCAGCCTCTCAAACCAACTAACCCCAGGGGTTGCCACTCATTGTTAAAAATGGACCCTAGTGTGGGGCTGTTTACTCTTCACAGGGACCAAACCTTGTCCTGAGATTTTTCTCCTGATCTTCTCAAATTGTCCCAGGAAGACCACAGTTGTGCTCCTAGTCTTAATTATCTCCACTCACACTTTGTTTGCTGGAAGGTGCTATTTTAACTCTTTTTGGGGAGAATCTTGAGAGCTTGGAATTTTCTGACCTACTCCACCATGTTCTCAGAATCCTCTCTCCATCTCGAGATAATTATATGATTTCTGTTAGCTTTGTTATTGATATGGTTAATTATGCTTATAGTTTTCCTAATATTGGACCAACCCTGCATTCCTTGTATCAATCCCTCCTGGTTATAGTGTATCATCCTGGCGATAAATTGCTGTGATCTCTTTGTTAATATTTTATTTAAAATTTTTGCATCAGTATTCATTGGGGGAATTGGTATATAATTTTCTTTCTGTTTGATTCTTCCTGGTTTAAATATCAGTGCCATATCTGTGTCATAAAAGGAATTTGGTAGCACTCCCTTGCCTATTTTTCCAAGTAGTTCATATAGTATTGGAATTAATTGTTTCTTAAATGTTTGGTAGAATTCATTTATAAATCTATCTGATCCTGGAGATTTTTTTCTTAGGGAGTTCATTGATAGCTTGTTGAATCTCTTTTTCTAAAATGTGGTTATGTAAGCATTTTATTTTCTCTTCTATTAATCTGGGCAATTTATATTTTTGTAAATATTCATCCATTTCAGAAGACTGTGAGATTTATTGGCATAAGGTTGGGACAAATAGCTCTTCATTATTGTTTTAATTTTCTCTTCATTGGTAGTGAACTTACTCTTTTCATTTTTGATACTGAAATTTTGACTTTCTTCTTTGCTTTTAATCAAATCAATCAAAGTTTATCTACTTTTTTCATAAAACCAGTTTTTTGTTGTGTTTATTAGTTCAATAGGTTTCCTACTTTCAGTTTTATTAATCTCTCATTTAATTTCAGAATTTCTAATTTGGTATCTAATTGGATATTTTTAATTTGTTCTTTTTCTAGCTTGTTTTAGTTGCATGCCCAATTCATTGATCTCTTCTTTCTCTATTTTATTCATGCAAGCATTGAGATATATAAAATTTCCTCAATGAACTGCTTTAGTTGCATCCTATAATTTTTGGTATGTTTTCTCATTATTGTTATTCTTTCTGATGAAATATTGATTATTTCTATCATTTGTTGTTTGATCCACTAATTCGTTAGGATTAGATGATTTAGTTTCCAATTAATTTTTAGTCCATCTTGCCATGGTTTCTTTATTAAACATAAATTTTATAGTATCATGATCTGAACAAGATGTATTCAATATTTCTGCCTTTCTGCATTTGATTGTGAGGTTTTTGTGTCCTAACACGTTGTCAATTTTTGTGTAACTGCCATGAACCACTGAGAAAAGGTATATTCCTTTTTATTCCCCCTTGTATTTTCTCCAGAGGCCTACCCTATCTAACTTTTCTAAAATTCTGTTCACTTCCTTAACTTCATTCTTGTTTATTTTATGGTTCAATTTATCTAGTTCTGAGAGGGGGAGGCTACTATAGTTTTGTATCATTTTTTTCCTGCAACTTACTTAACTTCTCCTCTAAGAATCTGGATGCTATACCACTTGATATATATATATATATATATATATACACACACACACACACACACACACACACACACTTCATTGTCGATGGTACTTTTTAAATTTTAATAGATCTATTTTTGCTTTTGCTATGTCTGAGATCAAGTTGCTACCCCTGCTTTTCTAACATCACCTGAAGCATAATATATTCTGCTCCAACCTTGTACCTTTATTCTGTGTGTTTTTCTCACATGTGGTTCTTATAAACAATGTATTGTAGGAATATGGTTTTTAATACACTCTGCTCTTCACTTCTGTTTTATGGGAGAGTTTTTCCTATTCAAATTCAGTTATAATTACTGACTGTGTATTTTCCTCCATCCTGTTTTCCCCATTTATAGTTTTCCCTCTTTTCACCATCCCTCCTTACCAGTATTTTGCTCCTGACCACCACTTCCCTCAATCTGCACTCCTAATCTGCTCTCCTTTCTATCAGTCTTCCCTTTCTTTACCTTTTCCCTTTCTACTTCTGTCCTCCCTTCTATCAACCTCCCTTTCTCCTTTCTTTCCTCTTTCCCTTCCTACTTCCCTATTTAGTAAGATAAATTTATATACCCAACAGAGTATATATGTTATTCCCTCTTTGAACCAAATGTGAAGAGAATAAGATTCAAACAATGCTCATCATCTCTTCTTTCCCTCTACTGTAACTGGTCTTTTGTGGTGCTTCATGTGATGTAACTTACCTCTTCTGCCTTCCCCTTTCTCTTCTCCTAGTAAAATTCTTTTTTCATCCCTTAATTTTTGTGCCATTGAATCAAAGTAAACTTATACCGAGACCATCTGTCTATATATACTCCTTTTTGCTGCCCTAATAAAAATACAGTTCTCAAGAGTGTCAAGTATCATCTGTAGGGATGTTTACAGTTTAATTTTATTGAATAACATGTTCTTTTTGTCTTTCTTCTTTACCTTTATATGCTTCTTTTGAGTCTTCTAATTGGAGATCAAATTTTCTATTCAGCTCTGGTCTTTTTCATCAGGAAAGTTTGAAAGGTCCCTATGCCATTGAATATCCTTCTTTTCTCCTGAAAGATTATGCTCAATTTAGCTGGGTAGTTGATTCTTGGTTGTAATTCAAGCTCCGTTGCTTTAGAGAATATCATATTCCAAGCCTCCTGATCTTTCAGTATGGGAGTTGCTAAGTTCTATATAATCCTGACTGTAGCTACTTAATATTTGAATTGTATCTTTTTCTGACTGCTTGCAATATTTTTTCCTTGACCTGATTATTTTGGAATTTGTATACAAAATTCTTTAAAGTTTTCACTTTAAGATCTCTTTGCTGAGGTGATTGATGGATTCTTTCAATGCCTATTTTCTCTCTGGTTGTAAGATATCAGGGATTTTTTCTTGACAATTTCTTGAAAGATACTGTTCAGTCTCTCTCTCTCTCTCTCTCTCTCTCTCTCTCTCTCTCTCTCTCTCTCTCTCGCTCTCTCTCGCTCTCTCTCTCTCTCGGTCATGACTTTCAGGTAGTCTAATCATTTTCAAAATATTTTTCCTGGATCTATTTTTCAGGTTAGTTGTTTTTCATTGAGCTATTTTACATTTTCTTCTGATTTTTCATTCTTTGATTTTATTTAACTGAATCTTGATGTTTCATAGATTCATTAGCTTATGCTTGCCCAATTCCAGTATTTAAAGGATTATTTTCTCCAGTTAGCTTTGTGCCTCCTTTTCCATTTGGTCATTTCTACTTTGAAAGGAGTTGTTTTCTTAAGTCAATTTTGTGCCTCGTTTTTCAAGCTGTTGACTCTTTCCCCCCCCATAATTGTCCTTCATAACACTCATTTCTTTTCCCATTTTCTTCCTCTCTTACTTGATTTTTAAGATCCTTTTGGATGTCTTCAGGGAGGACTTCTGGGGCTTGAGACAAATTCATATTTTCCTTTGAGGCTTCACACATAGGCATTTTTACATTGTTTTTCTCTTCTGAGTTTGTATTTTGATATTATCTATTATCTTATTAGCTTTCTATGGTCAAGCTTCCTTGTTTTTCTTTTTTATTTACTTTTTTAAAAAGTTGAGCTCTACTCCTGGGGCACAAGGACACTGTCTCAAGCTTCTTGTTTTGGGAGCTGGAAGCGTAGGCATTGGTTTTCATCACTGGGGCCTCAAGTACTTGTGGCTTGCCACCTGCACAGCCTAGTTGCACCTGTTATACCAGGGTATCAAGGCTGGAAATTTGCCTTTTTTGCTGGGGCTGGAGACCTGCTGCTGTATCACTAGCCTGATCTGGGCTGTGGCTAAGAGACTCCCATTGCCTTGCCCAGACACTGTTTGCACTGAACTGTGTTCCCCTTTTCCCAAGGGAGAAAGACCTTTCCTGAATTCCTCCTCAGTTATCTTAAGCTGGAAAATTGTTTCACTCTGCCTTTTTGTCGGTTCTGTTGCTGCAGAGTCCATTTAATGTTTGACTTAACATTGTTTCTGAGGAAAACTGGGGAGAACTCAGGAAACTTCCTGGCTTCTCTCTGCCATCTTGCCTCCACCCCTTCACCACAACTTTCAATCCCTCCAAACCACAGGCGTTTTTATTTTTTCCAGGCACAAAATATACTCTTTCCCCTTGCCCATTTTGACCCTTGGTGAAATAGTACCACCGTCCACTGATTTCATCATTATTTGCTCCTGACTAAAAATGGAGAAAATCAAGAAACTATGCTGACTGAGTTTACTACAAGTTGATGTTACACAATCTCAGCTGGACCCTCATTATAGCAAGGCAATACTTTTATATCCCCTTAGCTGAATCATCATCTCACTCACCAGAAATATTTTTGCAAACTTTCATCCCTTCTCAATCCTTTCATAGACATCATTTTGCCACACTCTCCCCTAAGAACTTCATTTCCCATTTCAGTGAAAAAATTGAGATTATTCTCAGAGTTCTCCCTCTTTCATTCTCCTTTTTCTTATTTCATATCACTCAGATGCCTTCTACCACTATCTCCTTTATCTCTGTTTCACATGAAGAGGTGAAGAGGTTGACCCTTCTCCTTTTAAAGGAAAAAACCCTATACATGCATAAATGATCTAATTCCATCTTGTTTTTTCCCCTAGATTTCCACTTTATCACCCTACTCATTATTTTTAAAAATTTCTTTATTTTATTTTTCATTTATGAAATAAAACAAGTACTTCTATAACACATAATTTAGAAAGATAATTATTCATGAAACTGCAAATCGATTGTGTACAACTTGGCATTCCTTGTAAACTATAATAGAGTTATCACGTAAACTGTCCCCCTTTTCCGTATTTCCTCCCCATCCTTGTGATGGCCAACATTAGAAACAAATCACACACACACACACACACACACACACACAAATCGTTTCGTATATACCTCTATTTTTCAACTCCTTCTTTGACTGCTAAGTGCATCTTCCTTATGTCTTTTGTGGTTAGTTCGGATATATACAATAGTCAAAATGACAGTGGCTCAATGTTGTTCTTAAAACATTAAATGCTATTACTGTATACAACATTCTCTTGGTTCTGCTCATTTTACTTTATTACATGCAAATCTATCCATGTTTTTTTCCTAAAATCACTGAGCTCAGCATTTCTTATAGCACATCAGGATTCTATACCACAACTTGTTCATTTATTCTCCAGTTGATAGGCATCCCCTCATTTTCTAATTTCTTGCCACAACAAAAAAGCTGCTATAGATATTTTAGAACATATAGGTTGTATTCCTCTTCCCTAAGCATCTTTGAAAATAGACCTAGTCATAGCACTATTGGGTGAAAGGGTGTAGGAGTGGTAACTCCTTGGGAATAATTCCATATTTTTCTCCAAAACAGTTGGATCAGTTCAGAGTTCCATGAAGAATGAATTAGTGTCTCATTTTTTCCACATTACCTCTAACATTTGTCACTTTCACCTTTAATCATTTTAGTCAATCTGATAGGTGTAAAATGCTATGTCAAGTTTGTTTTAATGTGCATTTCTCTAATCAATGATGATTTAGAGAATTTTTTCACATGACTATAAATTGTTTTGATTTCTTCATTGGAAAACTGCCCATTCATATCCTTTGACCACTTATCAATTGAGGAATGACAAATATTCTTATAGATTTGACAAAGTTCTTTATATATTTGAGATATGAGAACTTTATGTGAGAAACTTTCTATAAATACTCCCCCACTCCTATTTTCTCCTTTCCTTGTAATCTTCGCTACATTTGTTTTATTTGTACAAAACCTTCTTAATTTAATTTAATCAAAATTATCCATTTCATAGCTCACTCTGCTTTTTTGCTTTTGCTTATTTATAAATTGTTCACCTATCCTTATGTCTGAAAATATGTTCCATGTTCTTCCAATTTTCTTATAGTCTCTTTTTATATCTAGGTCATTTGTCAATTTTGACCTTATCTTGGTAAACGGTTTAAGAAATTCGTCTATGCATAATTTCATACTACTTTCCAGTTTTCTCAAGACTTTTTAAACTAAATTATAAATTCTTATTCCCAAAACTCAAGTCTTTACCCTCATGAAATATAACGTTACTATACTTATTTGCTGCAGTAAATTGTATGTCTACTTTTGTTCCACTGATCTACCTTTCTATTTCTTAGCTAGTAGCAAATAGCCTTGATAATTACCGTCATAATATAGTTTAGGCTCTGGTACTGCTTAACCCCCTTCCTTTATATTTTTTTTATTTCCTTTGATATTCTTGACTTTTCTTCTTCCAAATGAGTTTTTTATTATTTATTCTAATTCACTAAAATATTTTTGATAATTTAATTGGGAAGATATTGAATATATAAATTAGTTTAGTAAAATTGTCATTTTTATTATATTGGTCCTCCCTATACATGAATAATTAATATTTCTCTAATTATTTTAATCTGAATTTATTGATATAATTTTTTAAAAGATAATTTTGTTGATATAGTTCCTGGTTTTATTTTGACAGGTGTACTCAGGCATTTTATACTGTGTAGAGTTATTTTAAATGGGCTATCTAACCATCTCTTTTTGCTGGATTGTGTACTGGTTATATAGAAATGCTGAAAATATATGTAGATTTATTTTATAGTCTGCTACTTTTCTAAAATTATTAATTGTTTCAAATAACTTTTTAGTTGAGTCGTTGGAATTTTTCAAGCATGTCATATTATCTGCAAAAGAGATAGTTTTATTACCTCATTTCCTATTCGATTCCTTCTTTTTCTTTTTCTTTTCATTGTAATTGCTAGTACTTCCAACACAATATTGAATGATACTGCTGAACTTGGGTACCTTTATTTCCCACTTGATCTTACTAGTAAGACTTGTAACTTATCCCCATTACAACTAATGATTGCTGATGATTTTAGATAATTTTTAAAAAATTAATTTAAGGAAAATTCCATTACTCTCAAGTGTTTTTAATGTAAATTAGTGATGCATTTTATCAAAAGCTCTTTATGCATCAATCGATATAATCACATGATTTTTTGAAAATATCAGATATTAATATAATTAATTATGCTAATAGTTTTCTTTATGTTAAACCATCCCCGCATCTCTGGTATAAACCCCGCCTGGTGATAATGCATATTCTTTTTAATATATTGTTGTGATCTTTTAACTAGCATGTTATTCAGGATTTTTGCATCCATGTTCATTAACGACATTGTTACATTGGCCCATAAGTTTCTTTCTCTGTTTTTACTCTTCCTGATTTAATTATAAGTATCGTATTTGTTTCACAAAAGGAGCTTTGTAGGAACCCTTTCCCCTGTATTATTCCCAATTATTTTTTAATAGTGGAATTAGTTGATATTTACATGTTTGATAGAATTCATTTGTAAATCTATCCCGTCCTGATGCTTTTATCTGAGGAAGCTGATTTATGGCTCTTTCAATTTCTTTTTCTAAAATATTTCTGTTTATATGTTCCATTTCCTCATATATTTGTAAATATACTTCCATTTCACTTCAAGTGTTAAATTTATTGACATACAATTGGGCAAAGTAACTCCTTACAATTGCTTTAATTTCATATTTGCTTATGATATATTTTTTTTTATTTTTAACACTAGTGATTTGTTCTTCTCTTTTTAAAAAAATTAATTTAACCAGTGATTTATGTATTTTACTGTTTTTTCATAAAGCCAATTCTTAGTTTTCTTTATTAATTTAATTTTTAATACTCAATTTTATCTCACCTTTAATTTAGAATTTCCAGTTTAGTGTTTAATTGGGGATTTTTAGTTTGTTCTTTTTCTATTTTTTTAAATTGCATGTTCCATTCATTGGTCTGCTCTTTCTGTATTTAATGATGTAAGCATTTAGAGATATAATTTTTCCTCTGAGTACTGCCTTTGCTGTGTCCAAAAGGTTTTGATATGTTGTCTCATTATTGTCATTCTATTTAATGAAACTATTGATTGTTTCTATGATTTGTTATTTGATCCACTCATTTTTAATCTCCAATTAGTTTCTAATTTGCTTGTTTCCATGGTTCTTTATTAAATATAAGTTTTACTGAATTATGATCTGTAAAGAATACTTTTGCTTTTCTGATTTTAACTATAAAATTTTTATATCCTAATTTTTATGTCAATCTTTGTAAAGGTGCCAGGAACCACTAAGAAAAAAAGGTGCATTCCTTTCTACTTCCATTCATTCTCTCAGAATATTTGTAAAATTTAGCTTATTTAAATTCTGTTTACTTCCTTGACTTCCTTCTTATTTATTTATTTGCTTTGGTTAGATTTATCTAGTTCTGAGAGGGGAACATTAAAGTGCCCCAATATTATAGTACCACCATATAGTTGTATATATTTCTACTATAGTATACCTGTAATTCATTTTAACTTTTCTTTTTAAAAAAATAGATGCTATAGTATTTGGTGCATATGGTTTCACTATTCCTGTTGCTATGGTGTATCTATGGTACCTTTTATCAAAACCCTGTTTATCTCCTTTGATTAAATCTATTTTAGTCATTACTTTGTCTGATATCATAATTGCTACGTGTGCTTTTTTTGCATCAACTGAAGCATTATACATTCTCTACCAATCCTCCATTTTATCTCTGCATGTATCTATCTCTCATTCTTAAATATGTTTCTTGTAAAGAACATGTTGTTGGATTCTCATTCTTAAGTTTTTTCCACAAAATTTATTAGTTTATTTATTTTCAGTTTTCAATAATTACTTCCATAAGTTCTAATTTTTTCCCCTACCTCCCCAAGATGGCATGCACTCTTGTATGGGTCTACACATACATTATTATTAAACACACTTTCACATTAGTCATATTGCATAGAAGAATTAAAAGGAATTGGAGAAAACATGAGAAAACAAACAAAACAAAACATAACAAAGGAGAAAATAGTCGGTTTCATTCTGTGTTCTCACCCCACAGTTCTTTCTCTGGATGTGGATGGCATTTTATGAGTCCTCTGGAGATGTTTTCAGTCCTTGCTTTGTGGTGAAGGGTTAAGTCTGTCAAAGACAGTCATCGCACAGATTACTGAATATAATGTTTTCCTGGCTCAGCTCACTTCACTCAGCATCAGTTCATGTAAGTCTTTCCAGGCTTTTCTGAAGTCATCATTTCTTATAGTACGATCATATTCCATTACATTCATATGCCACAACTTGTTCAGTCATTCCCCAATTGATGAGCATCTCCTCAATTTCCAGTTCTTGGCTACCACAAAGAAAGTTGCTATAAATATTTTTGTACATGTGGGACCTTTTGTCATTTTTATGTTCCCTTTGGGATAAAGTCCTAGAAGAAATATTGCTGGGTCAAAGGTTATGAACACTTTTGTAGCCCTTTGGGCATAGTTCCAAATTGCTCTCCAGAAGGGTTAGATCACCTCACAGCTCCATCAACAATGAATTTGTGTTCTGACTCTCCCACATCTTCTCCAACATGTGTCATTTTGTCATGTTAGCCAACCTGATAGGTATGATGTGGGATCAGAGTTGTTTAGATGTGCATCTCTAATAAGTAGTGATTTAGAGCATTTTTTTTTGTATGACGATAGATAGCTTTAATTTCTTCTGAAAACTGCCTTTGACCATATCTTTTGACTATTTATCAATTGGGAAGTGGCTTGTATTCTTGTAAATTTGACTCAGATCTCTATATATTTAGAAATGAGGCCTTTATCACAGATACTAGCTGTAAAAATTCTTTCCCAGTTTTATGCTTCCTTCCTAATCTTGATTGCATTGGCTTTGTTTGCACACACACACACACACACACACACACACACACAAAAACCCCCAAAAAACAACAACTTCAATTTGATGCAATCAAAGTTATCCATTTTGCATTTCTTTGTCTCTTGTTTGGTCATAAATTCTTCCACTCTCCATAAATATGACAAATAAACCATTCCTTGCTCCCCTACCTTGTTTATAGTATCAGTCTTTATACCTAGAATGTGTGTCAATTTGAACTTTATTCAGGTATATGTCCAGTTTTTGCCACACTATTTTCCAGTTCTCTCAGCAGTTTTTGTCAAATGGTGAATTCTTATCCCAGAAGCTGGGGTCCTTACGTTCATCACAGTAGACTGCTATAGTCATTGACTACTGTGTCTTATATACCTAACTTGTTCCACTGATCTACCCCTTTAGTTCTTAGCCAGTACCAAGCGGTTTTGATCATTGCTGCTTTATAATACAGTTTGCGATCTGATAGGGCTAGGTCACCTTCCTTACCACTTTTTTTCATTAATTCCCTTAATGTTCTGCATTTTTTGTTCTTCAAGATGAATTTTGATATTATTTTTTCTAGCTCTAGAAAATATTTTTAGTAGTTTGATTGGTATGGCACTGAATAAGTAAATTAATTGTGGTAGAATTGTCATTTCTTTATGTTAGCTCTGCCTACCCACAAGCAACTGATGTTTTTCCAGTTACTTAGATCTGACTTTGCTTGTGTGAAAAGTGTTTTGTAATTGTGTTCATATAGTCCCTGAGTTTGTTTTGGCAGGTAGATTCCCAAATATTTCATAGTTTCTACAATAACTTTAAATGTGCTTTCCAATCCTATCTCTTGCTGTTAGGCTATGTTAATAATATATAGAAATGCAAGTGATTTATATGGGTTTATTGCACATTCTGCCACTTGGCTAAAGTTGTTTAGCTTTTCAAGTAGTTTGTTACTTGATTCTCTGGGATTATCTAAGTATATCATCTAAAAAGAGGGATAAATTAGTCTCTTCTTTGCCTGTTCTAATTCTTTCAATTTCTTTTTTCTTCTCTTATTGCTAAGGGTAACATTTCTAGCACCATACTGAATAACAGTAGTGATGATGGACGTCCTTATTTCACATCTATTCTTATTGGATATACTTCTAGTTTATCCCCATTACATGTATTGCTTACTGATGGTTTTAGGTAGATACTTACTATTATTTTAAAGAAGCCTTTATTTATTCCTATACTCTCCAGTGTTTTTAATAGGAATGGGTGTTATATTTTGTCAAAAGGTTTTTCTTCATCTATTGAGATAATCATATGGTTTCTATTAGTTTTGTTTTTGATATGATAAATTGTGCTGATAGTTTTCCTAATACTGAACCAGCAGTGCATTCTTGGTAAAAATTCTACCTGATTAAAGTGTATTATTCTCATAAGTTGCTTTAATATTTTGGCTAATATTTTTTTTAAAGTTTTTACATCTATATTCATTAGGGAAATTGTCTATGATTTTTTCCTCAGTGTTGGCTCTTTTGGTCTATCTTTCCATAGCTCTTCATTATATATAATTTTTATTGCATTACAGTCTGAACACAATGCATTGACTATTTCTGTTTTCCTACACTAAACTGTGAGACTTTTGTGCCCTAGTACATAGGCAATTTTTATGTATGTGCCTTGTACCACTGAGAAAAATGTGTATTTCATTCTATTCCCATTCAGTGTTCTCCAGAGGTTTATTATGTGCAGCTTTACCAGAATTCTATTCACCTCCCTAACTTCTTTCTTGTTTATTTTAAGATTACATATGTCAAGTTTAGAGAGGGAGAGGTTGAGGCCTTCCATTAGTATAGTTTTGCTGTCTATTTCCTCCTGTAACTTCCTTAGCTTCTCTAAGAATTTGGATGTTATACTACTTGGTGTATGTGTGTGTGTGTGTGTGTGTGTGTGTGTGTGTGTGTGTGTGTATGTGTGTGTGTGTGTATGTGTGTGTGTGTATGTGTGTGTGTGTGTACGTATGTATATTTGACAATGATATTATTTCATTGTCTATGGTGCATTTTAGCACCTTATCTCTTTTGATTACTTCTATTTTTGCTTTTGTGTTATCTTATATTATGATTGCTACCCCTGCCTTTTTTTTTTTACTTTTTTACTTCATCTGAAACATAATATATTCTGTTGCACCCTTTTACCTTTAGCTTGCGTGTACCCCCCTGTTTCAAATGCATTTTTTGTAAACAACATATTGTTGGATTATGGTTTTTAATCTATTATGCTTTCCCTCTCCGTTTTATGGGAAAGTTCATCCCATTCACATTCACAGTTATGATTACTATCTGTGTCTTTTTCTCCAGCCTTTCTCTTTTCCCTCCAGTTTATGCTTTTAATTCTCCCTTCTCCCTTCCTCTCCTCAAAAGAATTTTACTTTTGACCACCATGTCCCTCAGTCTTCCCTCTCTTGTATCAGTCCCCTCTATTTTCTTTCCCATTTCCCTTTTTCTTTCTTCCTTCTAACCACCCCTCCCTTTTTCCCCCTTCCCCTTCCTACTGCTTTGTAGGGCAATTTAGATTTTGTTCCATTCTGCCTACTTGCAATATTTTCACACAGGATGTGTTTCACTCTTCCCCTTTTATTTACTCTCAGTACCACCATTCAGGCCATACAAGTGACATTTTAGTTAATAAAGAATTATCAGTTGCTAATTTTTAAGGCTCTGATGGAGAAGATAATATGTGTTTTTTTTGGAGCCAGCTCTCTCTTTCTTTTACCTTCTTTGCTTCTTTCCTAATCTAGGCCCTGATTAACTCAGGCCTGAGTTGCTGAATTTACATTTTTGATAATCTCTGTGCCTCTAACTCTTCAGGCCTCTCTTCCATACAACTTTGGGGTTAATCTTTCTTAAACTTTTCCTTAATCAGGTCTCTCCAGGATCAAAGTATCCATCTTCACTGATGGGGATTTCAAGGACCCTCAAAACATGCCCCAGCTTTCATTTTACCCACAACTACCCAATCTACCCAATGTATTTCAGGAAATATGAATTAGATTAGGGGCAGAGCACTAGAATAGTACACCAGCCCTGGCACAAAGTTGAGAGCAAAGGGCTGTAGTCATGACCTATAAACTATATGAGTATTCCCCCAGTGGCATTCCAATCTCATGCAGGTGACTTGTGTGGCAACAAGGAGCCAGAAATAAAATCATGCCAATTGACTATGAAACTGATAAAGACATGGTGATCCAGGAGTGTAGGAGCTGTGATCAAACATAGAAATGACAAGCACTAAGATTTCAGGGAAGCATGGAAAGCATTCTCTGGACCGACACAGAAGGAAAGAAATAGAATTAGAGAGCTGTAAACACAATGTCTACAACAAGGGAAAGGGAAAGAACAAGAAAAAACACCATGGCCACAAAAAACTTGAGAGCCCTGAAATTTTAATGACCAAATTGGCCCTAAAGACCAAAAAGAAGGCATGGGTACTCTTTTTTTAAGCAAATGTTGTAGAACAAACATGTGGAACATTGTGTCCACTGATACTCAGTGGATGCTTTGGTTTATTTTGCTGATCATCTTTTTCTTTTCCCTTCCAATTTCCCAATCATTCATTTTATTTTAAGAGATGATTCCCTGAATAGGAAAGGGAAGGAATGCCATATTCAGAAATGAAAGCCATGTAAAAACAAGTTATCTTTAATTTTTAAACAATTGACAAAGAAGGAAACCTACACCTACGTAAGAGAGTTTGAGAAATCTTAGCAATTGAAATGAGACATGAAAAAAATTTAGAGAATGAATATTGACCATGAAGGTATAAAAACTCCTAGAAAATTACAGTAGTTTACAACAAAAATGATCACAATGGAAATAATGGAGATAAAGAAAGGCTTCAGTAAAACAGGTGAATACAAGATAAAGTGACACAAGTCATCTATATTGGCTATAAACCACCACCAAAATCCAAGGGAAGCTGTTAGGGAAATCACCTTTATAATAAGTGCAAAAATGTATCAAATATGTAGGCATTAACTTATCAAGACATATGGGAGATGTATACAAAAACAAATTCAAAATGATTTTTGACAGAAATAAAGGAAGAACAGAGCAATTGAACAGCTATCCTCTGTTTATGGCTATGCCACACTAATATAGTAAAAATGTCAAGACTTCTCAGGTTGACTTACAATGCGATACTAAACAAAATACCAACAAGTTATTTCATAGGATTTGATAAAGTCTTAATCAAATTCAAATGAAAAAAAATAGGCAGACAGGAATATTGAGGACAATGAGAAAGGTAATCTGTGAGGTGAAACTAGTACTACTGAAAATCAAGGCGTAATGGAGAGGTATGTGTATGCATGCATGTGCGTGGATATATAGACATACATATATGTATGTATGTATACATACATATATACATAAATACACACATGTATATATACATATATGTACATTCACATATAAATTTTTATATTTGAAAAAATAGAGGAAGAAATTGGTGGAATAGGATAGAGAACTCAGAAATATCATCCAATATTTCTAAGTAGCCAGTGTTTGGCAAAACCACACATCATATCCCCTGCCCTCGGAGTCCTCGGGAAGGGGATTACTATTTGATAAAAATAGGTTTGGGTCTGTTTCTCACGTTATATATCACAAAAAAGCTGATAGCAACCAAGTGCTAAACATATGAAATCATAAAAAATGGAAATGAAGGAATAATATACTTGTTTCAACTGTGAAGAGAATGAATTTTATCCAACAAATAGAAACAATTAGAGACAAAGTCAATAGACTGAATTGCATAGAGGTAAAATAATTTTGGACTATTAAAAGCAAAATTAATAAAAATGGATTAGGAAAAAAAGGTTTCCATAAAAATATCTGATAGGAACTGATACATAATCTATGGCCAATAACAGCCAGTCCCCAGGATCACGTGGTTAAATAACTCAAAGGAAAAACAGCCAAAGAATCTGTATATAATATGAAATTACAACATGACAAGACACTCATTCCCTAATAATCTGAGAAACGTAAATCAAAACAACCTTAATTTCAATATATTGTGCCCATTAGGATGACAAAGATAGGAATACAGACAAGGACTAGATAAGTGATTTTATTGGTCAGTGCAGGGATTCTGTTCCCTGTGTCTTTATTCTTAGTGTTTCCAGGCTGTGTTGAGAGGCTGTGACAATGCTCAGGGTCACACAAGCCACGTCAGAGACTCAGACCAAGATGTTTCTGGCTTCCAGGCTACTTCTCTGTCCATTATACCTCACTGCTTCTAGGATGGCAAAGTCAGCTTTACTTCATGGTGACCCTGGGCTCAGGCAACCTCTGCCTGTGGAGCACAAGCTCTGGCAGGTTCTGTCATTGTTGTTTTTGCTCAGTTGTTTCAGCTGTGTCCAGTTCTTCCTGACTCACTACTTGGTGTTTTCTTGGTAAAGATGTGAGCGTGGTTTGCCGTTTCTTTCTCCAACTCACTTTTTACACTTGAGAAAATCATCAAGATTAAGTGACTTGCCCAGAGTCACACAGCTAGAAAGTGTCTATGACTGGATTTTAACTCATAAAGATGAATCTTTCTGATCTCAAGCACAGAGTTCCATCACCTAGCTGCCCCTGGCCAGCTCTACCTGTAATCAAATACTGGAGTGCTATGAAAAATGCCAACTACAGAAAAGCCTTTGAGAGATGATACCAAATGAAAATGGCAGAATGAGAACTGGAAACACTGAGTAGAACTCCACAAAAGAGGGGGAAGGACAGACAGAAAGAAGGAAATCAGGGTGCAATCACATTGTAAAATCCTGCCAAGACTTGGGAAAGGACACAAATGAAGGCTTTATTTTGTTTTAGTTTTAATAATATGTTTTGGTTCCTCTTTTACCTGCTAAAGGTTTTAGGTAAAGTTTTCATCTTATTTAATTGATTTCATTGATTTCTTTTCTGCTGTTATAAAATTTATATTTTAAGTGATCATCATCCTCATCCTCATCATCAAAAAGAAGATGCGAATCTCCTTCCAAACATTACCAAAGCAGTCTGACAACTGAACTCCTTTGGATCTTCCCTTTTGGAAAACGTAGAAGAAAGCAGGTCAGTTCAAATGTACTCACATCTGCTTTACTCTGAAAGCAGACAAACAGCACAAGTTCTGCTGTAGTTGTAACTCCAGATATTGTGTAAGCTCAGCTGTTTTAATGAAGAGTTCTCTTTACCAGAAAACAGTGAGGTAGAAAGTCCTGTGTTCTCAGTTGACCACATGTAGGGGAAGTCAGCTGGTTCACTCTGAAATTAATTTAGGCACTCGCCTCTCAGGAGAATGTTTCCCCAGGAACTGCCTGTCCCTGGACAATGAGAACTGAGTAGAAGCAGTAGGGTCAGATTGGTTGGCAGTGGTAAACGTGTCTGAGAAAGGAGTCATCCAAGGTTAAGGGGTGGATATAGCAGTGTGAAAACATCAAGAGATGGCCTAACCCATGGATGTGTCCCTGTGTGTAGCACCTTTATGGCTTTATTGACAAAGATCCTCATATAGACACCAGGTGACAGACACAGTGGTGGGATCCATTGTCTCCACCTTGTCATCTATGGTTATCAGGTTGAGCACAGCACAAGGCTCCAACCTGGATACCCATTGAAGTAGCAGCACCAGTTTCATAAATCTTGTTCTGGAAGGAACTGCTTGCACCATCTAGTCCAATACCTAATTATAAAGATGAGGAAACTGAGACCCTTGCGGAGGGTGAGGGGAGGGGGTTAAGTGACTTACTCAAGCTCACACATGGAGAAGACTCCAGACAGGGGATTTGAATGGGGGTTCTCTGACTTTAGAACGATGCTTCTATTTACTTTTCTCCCTTTTTTCAAGCTTTCTTTCTTTCTAGGATGTGGTCCGTTTAGGAAAGAGTGAGTTTCTCACTTGTCCAACGACTAGAAAATACTAGATTGGGCTTCAGAGACTGCCTCAGCCTCCCTTAGTTTCTTCAGATCAATGGCAGTCTTTTTAGGAAAGCAAAGACCTTCCTCCGTTGGGAGAAAATGCTATTACAGGGAAATCATGGTCTAGGAAAAGGAGATGCTATTTTATCATATTCCAAAGGATCAGAAGGAGAAGACAAGACAATCAATAAATGCATAAATTCTTTTACCCTTTAGAAAGAAAAGGATTGTCTTTATTCTAATCTGTTTCTGCGCACTCCTACTGTGAAATCAGCCACAATACCCAGATTTAATGGAAATTTACTCACTTAAAGGATAAAGCTGTAAACAGAACAGAGCTTTCAGCTGGTGTCCTCCCTGGCTGTCTCCTGACAAGTGGAAACACCTGTGCTGGGAAACCCAGTTCAGTTTTTAACCCTTGTTATTCAGGAAGGGTGTATTGGCACTCACTTTCCAATCTGCAAGAGGGAATCAGGGTTGCTCATGTCCATCTCCTTAACCACTGCTATGTTGGAGGAATTATCATATCTGGGCACAAATGCCCCTTACACCCCACCTCCACAACCCTCTTCATTGATCCTTCAGGGCATAATATTCTAAGCCATAAAGAAATTTCCTTGATGACATTCTCCATGAAAGGGAATGCAGATATCCATGCAATGCAGGAATCCCACTGAAGAGTCCAGCTCTGTGTTTGGTTTGAATGTGTGATTGTCCCAGTTTGATATCTTTGGATAGTAAAGGAGCATCTTTGCTTTAAAACGATTCTTACTTGAACAATTTCTCCCCACTCTCTTCCATATTTGCTCAGGCTTCTCTCATTCAGAACTTCTTTCTCCTGCTTGCCATGAAATCTTACAATCTCCATCTCTTTCCCCCACCCAGTTCTGAGAGCACCAGCTGGCCATTGCTGTTGGACTTTGCTGCTTTACTTTTTCCCAACTTAGAGAGTTCTGAGGAATCCAGTTGTGCCACCAGGAGTCAGTTTTCCTTATCTGATTTTCCTAATTTCATTTCCTTTCTTATTTGGAAATATTAACCATATGTCTCAGACATCACCATAACTGCTTACTTCTTTCTGAATGCTTCCTTTTGTGGTAGGTGGTGAGAAATGGAACTAGAACTTTCAGCACCAAACCCCAAGTCTTGTCACCAATGCTACATTTGATTCATCATAAGAGCACAAATCCTGCCTCTTACATACTGGATTCTGAATCTGGAGGCAGAGAACTCAAGTTCAAATTCTGCTCTGCTACAAAATGCTTCTGTCACTTTGAGCAAGAGACTGGCATTTTAAAGAATCAGTTTCGTCTTCTATATAGTAGGGAAGTTGAATAGAAATCCTCAAATCGAACCCCCACCACTCTTCTGTCCCATTGGACTTTTTATCTCCCATCTTTAAGATAGGGAGGTAAAAATAAAACTTGACAAATTAGTTCAGAGTTTAGGTTCCACAAAAGGTATAATTGGGGAGAGAATGAGAAAGAGAAAATCTATCTATATCACACCAGAAACACCCATCATCTGGCCCCTTAGATTTATATTCATTTGCAAGGTCACCTATTCTCCTTGTTAGCTAGCCATTCTTTCCCTACCAATCATGGAAATAAATACCAATACGACTCTCTAAAAGTCTTCAGAATGACAGATGTAAAATACCATCTAAAGGACAGAAAGGTTAGGGGAGGGTAAAAGCAAGCTACATGCTTCTTGGCATTTGGGTGATGCTTAGTGGGAAATGTGCCACTTTCTCGTCCCCAAATCATGTCAGTGTCCTAATGGTCTCATCAGCTCTCAGAGTTGGCTCATTTTCAGTCATATTTTCAAAAATCTTAAGAATGAGAAAAAGAAGAACTTTTGGGGGGCATGTGTGTGAAAATATCTGAATTTTCTCATCTGCATTCCTGGCTGTTATCTGTATAATTATTGGTTTGGCTTCACAAGCTCACAGGAATTCTATAAAGTGGGATTTTTTTCTGGGGAATTGTGACAGTGGTGTGGATTTTGACAGACAAGCAGTGAAGTGTTTCCGATGCAATATGACAGCTACAGCCATGACAGTAATTGCGTCTTTTGTTGGAAAATGCCACGTATAACATTTCAAATAGAATCCAAAGCCCAGAATGGCTATTCATTTATTTTACTTTGCAACAGAACTCTGGGTTATTAACATTCATTCTGTCTTCCTCAGTTTCATAATTGACTATTTCAACTCCTCATACTGACCGCATTAGCAGACGCAATCCGTTAACTAGACAGTCCAATCAAGTCTGTCGTTTTCATCCACAGCAGATAGCAGTCAGGCTGGTTAGGGCACCAGAGATCGGAGTTGGTGAACTGAGATGCTATCTTTGTTCTGACTATAGGAAATTTGCTCTAAAGAAATAAAATGCCCCATAACCTCCTCAACCCCTACTTTTAGGAAGTTTAGACCATCATTAATGACATCCATTTGCAGAAGTGGAGATGTGTCTAGGAATTGATCTAAAGCCACCCCCTCCCACAAAAGATAAACAAGTAATCCAGGTTTTGACTGTCTTGGGTTATCTTGAGTTCCTTTATTGATCCTCTTTCCCACATATTTATGTCTTGCCAACCACTGCAAATGTATTAAATGCATTAAAAATGACCCCACCTGTTTCTACATCATCACACCCTGACTTAGACTGAAAGCTGCCTGGCACATCTCAGTATCAAAGGTTTAGAATCCCAACATTGTTCGTTCATGTCCAAAAGTCTTCTAAGGCAAAGGGAAGATCTAAACTTCAATTTAGAAGAGCCATCAGTCTGTGGACATTTTCATTTTCTACCCATTCAATATGTTCCACTTTCCCAGGGTAGTACCAGGAAGGTGCGTTACATCAATCTCTGACCTCTTTAGATTAGTTATTTACTGCTGGAATGTGAATGACTTATTTCTATAAGGAAAGGAGTGGGACTCTGAAGTCAGGAAGAAACACAAATATTTTGCAGGAAGGGATATGACCCTCTTTAGCCACCCAAACTACAAACTGGCTGGTCTTGGTCATTATTCCATAGGAGCTCACGATCAAGTGCTGCATAATAGATATTCTGCATTGGCACAGCCAAAGTTGTTGTTGTTGTTGTTGTTGTTGTTTGTTAACCAACGTAGAAGTGGCTGATTCCACTTTGGATAATGTTATAATATTGCTTTTAAGAATAGATATCATATAAAAAAATAAACAGACATACTTGGTAATTACTTTCTTAGTCTACAATTTTAAAACATGATGCGAGAATATATACTTGCAGAAAAAATTCATTAAATGGTCACAGAAATGGATAGTTAAATTCTTTCATCATGGAACACATAATCTCTGAGTTGGAAGGCTTATAGGCTTATAGATCTGGAGATTCAAGGCATCTTAGATGCATTTAATCCAACCTATAACAAAAGAATCCTTTTTTATTCTCTCCCTGACAAATGGTTGTCTCACCTCTCCAGTAAAGTGGAAAGCAGTGGTTTTCTAAGGCAGTACACTTCAGTTTTTGATTACTCTAATTTTGAGAAAGTTTTTCATTACTTCACATTTAATTAATTGGCACGGAGAGGG
This sequence comes from Notamacropus eugenii, assembly GCF_028372415.1. NCBI lineage: Eukaryota > Metazoa > Chordata > Mammalia > Diprotodontia > Macropodidae > Notamacropus > Notamacropus eugenii. The sequence goes on from NC_092874.1 coordinate 2,745,472, forward strand.
TGATCATCACACCTCACAGTTAATCTTTTCTTAAGCAATATTCCATTTCATCTTCATAGGCAACCTATGAAGTATGTAATTCCATTGAAAACTGACTCTCAGAGAAGTTGCAATTTCACTAAAGGGGAAAAAAGGTCATTAGTGGCAAAAACAGGAGTATAATCTCCAGAATCAGAGTCCACTGTTGTGTCTATTATGCCAATTTATTCATATTTGATTAAATATGGCATTTATTCTTATTTTTAAATTAAAAGTTAGTAATCAGACACCTAATCAGAAAAATAATTCCCTATTATAAATTTTTTTCATGAGCATATATAAATTTAATCATATCAATTCAATTTATGATATGTTTTAGAAGACCCATGGAAATTAGAATTTAAGTTCAAATACATTGATATAAGAAAAATAATGCATTAAGATCAGGAAAATATTCTCATAAAACAAATGTGCACTGTTCCACTGAACAATAGCAAGGTCTGACAACAGACAGAGGCCATTTGGGATTTGCCCAATATAACCAAAAGTAGGTTGCTGCCCGATTGAACCCCTGGGATAGATACAATTCAGAGCAAAACCCAAAGGCCTTTGGTACTAATAACTAGCATTCATGTCATGCTTTATCATTTGTAAAGTGCTTTACATATCTGAATTTATTTGATACCTTCTTGTTATGTGATTTTCCCAGAGTCACATAGCTAGTAAGTATCTGAAGATGGCTTTGAACTCATGACTTTCTGACTCCAGGTCCAAACTCTATCCTCTGCATCACCTAACTGACTGCTTGGTCGACATCTATACGAACTGAACTATAGTATATTGACAAAAAAGTATGTAGACTTTTTTTTTTAGAAACTAAGGCATCTAAAGACAATAATTCACGAGTGGGTAATTGTCACCAGAAATTACAAAATATAAAACACTTGAAGGAGCTTAGACTTGTTGACATATACAGATCATAGAAAGAAAACAGTTAAATTCTCCTGTATATCACTGCAGGATGCAAAAATGTGTCACCGTTAAAAAGGCTAAGCAGACACAGTCAAATGATAAGAATTTAGTATATCACCACATCTAATGTGAGCAATCTCCAGACTCCACGGACTGAAGAGCTCTATCTTTGTTGCTGTTCTGGGAGCTGTCTTGTGAGTACTTTCAGTGAGACTGAAGAAAACGAGTTTCTAGCCCAATCCTTGGATTCCGTTATAATCAACCATTGTGTTTACCTTTGCAAAGTCCCCAGACTGTTAAAAATAGAGGCATTATAGGAGTTCAGTGACAGGTCTCAGGCCAATTTCTATCCAAGGGCCATCAAACATAAACTGAAAAAGATGTCAACAATATAAGTTATATTAATGCCTCCTAAATATTGACAGCATGATCAAATAGCCAGAATGAGACCAGAAGCTCACAATAGCCTTTACAAACTAACCAGCCAAATCTCTGTATTATTAATATAAATTAATATAAATCCTAAATTATCTTGAAGAGTACAACCGAATTATTTCAGATAATGCTATCACTAATAATCTCCCAAACTTAAATTGACCCACAAAAAATAAGACTTTATTTCAAAAAAATATCATTGAGTCTCCAAATGAAATAGTTACAACATCCAAATCGCATAGATTTAAAAATTCTAAAAATATAGAGATGTAGTGGAAGAATTCACTGAGCAGGGAGAAGTCCACACAAATGACCATCATCCTTCCTACTATTAGCATTGTCCAAATGTGTTCAGTGAGGTTAAACAAGATGAACTTGAATTCTCACACTTTCATTGGTTTTCCAAAGTCAATAATGTTACTCATCTCTTCAATAGTGTGCTAATATGAATTTTTTTAAAGAACAGTAGTAGCTTAGTGAATGGTCCCAGAATTCTTTCTGTCTGATAGAAAGAGGAATGACATGAAATACTAAGAACTATATTTAATATCAGTGAGGATGATGGGTATAGTAGGAGATTTCCTCACATCCTGAATTAAAAAAAAATGCTTCCATGTTTAGAGCACTTAACAATTTTCCAATTCTAGTCACAGCAAAATTCTTTAATAATAGTAGATGCCAATGGACATTAGAAAGTACTTCAATCAAAACCCACGAAGGAATAATAGAATTGAAGACTCATTGTAGACCATTTAATATGTCCTTGACAAAAGAAGGAAGAGAACAGATATTCTTGTGTTTTTTTAAAAAAAAACTTATGTTATACTTCTGGACAAAATAGTTACAACTTCATAGAATCAAGGCTAGTCATGGGCACAATCTACTAGACACATGGAGCATAACTGACATTGGTGTGTGTGATTCAGTGAAGCAGTTAAGAATCAAGATCATACCTGGAGGCTCTTCTTGAGTGACATCCACATCAGTCCAACCACAAATATATCAGCAAAGAAGCAGATAACAAAGAACTTACAGAAAACCTTAGGAGAATAATATAAGATGCTATCAAAAATTACAGAAAGGATATGCTGAAGGAACTCAGATTTCCTGACCATAGCAAATTTTGTCTGGTCACGAAAAATTGTACTTATGGACAAAAAAGATCAATTGGCCAACATAAGAAGCTGGCTAGATTTTGTTTATAGAACTGGGTAGAATTTATGATACTGATTCTAGGTCATGTCTTCAATTGATTTTATATATTAAATGTGGAAATTGAGGAGTAGCTTAATTCTGGCAGTATAACACTGAAGATTGTCAAGGCTTTGAAAATCTCCACTTAAAAATCTTTTGAAACTTTATCTATAATGAAACAGATAGTCAAAGGAATGCTTCTAGTTCCAAAGGGTTTGAAACAGAGGGGAGCATATGAAGAATGGAACCTCAAAATGTCATTTTTGATGTTTATGTATGAATCCAATTGATAAACCCATTATACCAAAACAGTAACTCCAAAAAGTTAATGTATGATAGAACCAGCATGAACAAACATATTATTTTGCATTATTTGACAGAGAACATAAAAAAAAACATTAAAGAGCACATGATAAACTGGTAAAGATTATTGAATTTCTTTTGGAGTAAACATATCTCATTTCACAATGGAATGATTAAGGCTAGCAGGAGGTGTACACTTCTTTATCTCTTCAGTGTCACCCAAAGTGTTTTGCTTCCCTTTGGGCAGAACCTACGAAATGACTAACATTCAAGAGTAAAGTCAAAAGGTGTTCCATTAGCGACATGCACATGAAATCAAACAACAAATTGCTGACAAAGAAACAAAACAAATGAAAAATGGTTGGTCATGCATGTTTGGTTAAAGAAATGGAGGAATTTATGGTAATGCTTCCATTACCACTAGAAATTACATAAAGTTTCTTCATATGGAGCTGGGACTTACTGATTGAAATAAATGTTGCAATGAAGTGGTAGAAACTAACACATCAGTGTAGGCTGCAAGAATTTGGTAGCTACTGGATTCCTAGAAACACATTATTTGGAGGCTAGAATTCCACGTGATAGACTAAATATCTGTTATAAATGAAGAGATTAGAAATCCCTGTATGCCAAAGAAAAGCTGAACAAGTCAACTCTGCTGGACCTGTAGCAACATTTGGATAGAACTCAATATTGGGCTCCAACACTTTCATTGTTTTCAGCATCCCATTCCATCATGGGATCCAAATTATATGCAATGAAACATTTTCAAAATGAAGAGACCTCTTGGAAGAACTTCAGGTTTTGAGGGAACAAAACAAGATGCATGTCATGCCTATCATTTTGTATGACGCTAGAGTTTTCTCAACAATACATTTAATGAATCTTCCTAAAATGAGCTTAGGTTCCCTTACTCTTATTTAAATATAAAGGCAATCATTCCTGCTTCCATTTACACAATAATTTGCTTAACATGAAGAGTAAAAGAATGATAGCAAAATAATGACTAATCTTCAAACAATCTCTATTGTAACCTTCCCCCCCACCCCAATATGAGAGGGATCAGACCACAGAAATAACAGCAGCATGCCTCTAGTATAGGAATGAGGTAGGACTCCAGTAAATTATTTGTGCTTCCTTTTCCATTTGTCCAGATTTCCTTTTTAAGGAGCTGTTCTCTTCAGTGAATTCTTTTTTCATATTTTTAAAATCATTGGTCTGTTTTTCTTCAATTAAGGTTTTAAAATCCTTCCAGAGCTTTCCAAGGAAGCCCTTTGTTCTTCTGACCAGTTCATATTCCCTTCTGAGGGTCAACTAGGTGGTGCAGTGGATAGAGCATCAGTGCAGGAGTCAGGAGGACCTGAGTTCAAATCTCACATCAGACACTTGACACTCACTAGCTGTGTGACCTTGGGCAAGTCACTTAACCCCAATTGCCTCATCCTGGGTCATCTCCAGTCATCCTGATGAATATCTGGTCACTGGATTCAGATGGCTGTGGAGGAGAAGTGAGGTTAGTGACCTGCACAGCCCTCCCTCACTCAAAACAAAGTCATGTACAAGTCATGTAATTATTTCTCTGATGGCATGGTCTTCTTTGGCAACAAAGGACAAACACACACATACACATACACACACACACACATACTCCCTTCTGAAGTTTCAGATGGGAGTACAGTCTCAATGTTGGCCTCTTTGGCATTTATGTTTTGGTCCTTGTTCCCATAGAAAGATTCTATGGTCTTTTCTTTTCTGCTTTACTTTTTACTCATGATAATAACCCTTTTTCTGGCTTTTAAGGAAGATCTTTGCATCTGTGGCACAGGGAGCTCCGTCCCACAACTCTTGTGCCTAAAACTTGAGGCTTTGTGTGTTGTGCCCTCTGGTTCTTTCAGCTAAAAATTACATGCTGCAACTTACCTGGTGGTCAGCTGGCTGATGTTTGAAAGCAGAGGCCAGTTAGATCTTTTTGCGTTTCCCTGTAGTGACCTTAGAGGTAGCTCATTAAGTGTGGGGGAGGGGCAGTCTGGACACTGGAGGCTCCTCTGCTGAGCAAGAGCATGGACAAGCTCAGCTTTCTGTGCTAGTGTCTTCCCGATTCCACTGGGGTGCTGAGGCATGCCTGCAGTTCTGGTATTGGCAATTGCTGACTTCACCCCCCTGGGGTTCAAGATCTTCACCCAGTTTGTTGAGGTGGGTGTGTGCGGGACAGCTCTGAACCTGCACTGGTCACCTTTGTCCACAGAAAGAGGAACCCTCCTTAGCGATCTTTCTAGCCTTCCGTGCTGAGAGTCTGTTTACCCCTTCTGCTGCTCCCACTGTTCCAGGGTTTTTTGTGGAGAGATAATCTCTGGGTTGGTCAAGGCCAACAAAGGGAGGGCGATAGCAGTTACCGTTCACTCCATCATCTTGGCTCCAGGAACCGAAAATCTCTCCATTACATTTTTTACCCCTCTGCTTCATTATGATATATAGGATAATCCTACATCTTGAAAAGCATTTCTTGTAGAATATAAACTCTGGTATGAGCATGTCCTGCCCCGGTGAGGGTTAAAATATAACAGAGATTAGGTAAGTCTTCAGTTCACAGGAAAGAGCAATTTAACTCTTAAGCAAAAGGAGCTAAGATCTGAGATGGAAGGAAAACAACAACTATAAAGCCAATGCAGGTTCTGACCAGGTTGCCTCATGAGATCAATCTGAACTAGTATGAGAGGGACAGTTGGCAGCTAATGATTCATACCTGAGGGAGGAAGACATTCAAAAACTCAAACTGAGAACTTAGAAGGGGTTAAGTGTCTATTGCAATGTCACTTCCCAAAGCTCTGGATTTTTTCGCATGGTGGATCTTGTTCCTTGCCCCTAGCTATCACTACTTGTGCTCCTACAGTCATAGATAGAGTGTGTTAGACTTTATTCTCATTTTAACCATTCTCCATTTGATAACAGGCACATACACCTTCACCTCAATCTGAGCATCCCCAGACCTTGAATCCTGGACTTTGATGAAAGCCTTTTTCTCCTTGAAGGAGATACTTGTTATGGGTTAGCTTTCATGTCTTTTCCTTGGAACTGTATTTCTGTCTGACTTTCAAGTGCTTGAAGCAGCCTGGTTATTTTTGTGAGTCAAAGATACCCAGAATGATATACTTTTCCTGCTCATGCATAATCAGAGTTTCTGGCAAGGACCCAGAGGCTGTGTGGCTCAGCATTGAGATAAGATGATTTTAGCAAGGACCAGTTTGACAGGGATATGAAATGATGAGTGAAATCCTTTGGAGTGGTCTCCAGCCTCAGTGCAGGAAATGGCAAAACAACCTAGTTGCTTGTGTCCAATTTGGGGGAAGATTTGTGCAGTTGCAGGCTATCTCTGCTTAGTCCCTAACACTCAAGAGCTCCCTAGGAGTGGAATAGCTGGCAGTGTTCTCTTTGAATGTCCACTCTGCTGTTTGTAGGGAATACTACCCATCAATATGGGTGGTCTCCAGATCTCTCAGGTAGTAATTGACTGAGGGACATGGCAGAATATGATTACGTTGAAGTCAATTTTGAGTCTTTCTGCTTTCATGAGCAGTCATCTCATTAACTTTTGTGCCTAATTTTGTGACCTGATGCTACTTATGTAAGGTAGATCTACGCTGGAAATATATTCATTAGCTTACTTTCATACCTTTGATTCCCTCCACCCATTGGTGACCCGTGGTGCCAGAATGCCTCAAAACTGGAGCTTAAGTGGTGCCCATCAAAGAGCCCTGGCACAGTAAACACAGGAACAAAGTCTCCGAAGTCCTTGCCACGTCACTACTTGTCCTAGATGTTGCCTCCTTAGAATGGAAGGCAAGTCTTCCCTGAGCCCTATTCTTTCCTTTTTATTGCTTCTTTATCAGGGTTGGAAATGGAGTGCAATGAATTGGACTGTTTCACAAAATCATCAGGCTGGTTCCGTTCAAAGGCATCACTTTGCTCAATCAGTGCTTGGAGCATTTCTTTTAGAATTTCCTTCAGAATCAACTAAGCCTCTAGAGAAGAAAAGCAGATTCATTACATGTCACTACTGGATATCCTTCTTGAGTCACACTCTCTTTATCCTCTTCCCCTGCCTGAAGGAGAATTGCCTGAGAACCCTAGGAGAGAGGTTGTTTAGACTGTGCTCACACTCAGGTTTAGAACAAGATACCATGGGGGAGTGTATGTGGATTGAGGCTGATCATCTAGAACTAATGTCCCTTAGACCTCTGAAGGAAAGATACCATTTAGTTCAAGAAATAGGTGAATTTGGGTTAGCCTCATAAAAGAGAATCACTGAAAGTGGAATTGTGGGCAAGTGAGGGCTGTCTGAGTTGTATAAATTTCATCTAGTCTCTTAAAAGTACAGAGGGAGTAATGTTAGTAAAGACTGAAAAGAATCTTAGAGATCATTTTGGCCAATCATCTCATTATAAAGATGATGAAACAGACTTGGGAAATGAAGTGAATTATTCAAGGTCATCCAAGGGATAGAACTAGATTTTGACCCTGAAACCTTAGAATCCAAGTCCAAGGGTTCATCTCTGCTCTCCTGACTTTGCTGACCTTCCACTGATTATACCGTTGTCATGACTCAAAAGACCAGAGAGATCCCCTTACAGGACGTGAAACTGCTCAAAATTAAGTCACAGTGTTTCCTCCCAGATACCATGCACACTCTTTGAACTGTTACTACACAGACTCTCGTGGTCTCATGTATTCTACTTTTTTAATATATGTGGTAGTTCTCTTGACAAACTCCTAACTCTCCATTTTGATACAAGTTAGCATAAATAATAAATGACCATTTTAATGCAAATGCATGAATTTGAATGAGCACTTTTAGGGAGTGTCCATAGCCCATATTTTCTCTGACATTTTGCAAATGCATAAGAAACTAATATTTTCATGGAAAGCTGCTTATCTTTCTATTTATATGGTTGGTTTTTGGAAGGGAGTGGGCCAGGAGATTGAATCCATATGAAATCATCACATTTCCCAAGATGTCACCATGAAATTGGCACTTTCCCCTGAAAATTTCCATGAAATTACAAAAATTATTGCCTCTTTGTCTTTGCCTGTCTTACTTGAAAGGATGTGAGTGACATAGCTCTTCTCTGTATCTTAGTGGCCTAGACAATTATCCATGCATGTATTAATTATGCATCTGGCTTAAAAGGGTCTACGGATGGTCTGAGTAAGCCAGGCAGAAGGATGAGTCCAGGGGCAGGCCAATCCTTGGGAACAGGAGAGCCCGTTGACAGAAGGCAATGTCTCTTCACAGCAGTTTATCTGGATGGTGGCTCACCTACGTGATGTCTGTTTGCCATTGTGATAAGCAGTACTGATCACACTTGCCAGGCCACTCATGTGGCTATATGTATTGTCACTCAATGTGTGGCCTTAGTACTACAGGTAATCATATGATGTTAATGACCTATGGATATTTGGGATGCCATCTTCATTCTCTGCATCATGGTTGGTTGTTTGATTGGTTGTTGTCCTTCGTCTTCAAAGAGGACCAAAATGACATCACCAGCATAAAGTGAAATTTCAGTGAGTCCAACTGACTGATCAGACCAGTACGAGCTCATATGCTCTACCACAGGTTGGACCCAGACAGTCCATATGAATATTTGGGGTGGATAACCCAAATTTGTGCATCCTGCATTTACTTTGGGCTGTCTCAATTCTGCTTTTCTCAAAGAACACAACACCCTTTTTGATGTGGGCACACTATGCTGAGTGGTCCTGTGCCAGTGTCTCCCATGTTGCAAAATCAAATCCAAAGTTCTTGAGAGACTCCTTGTATCCTTTCTTCCGGCCACCATGTGATCGCCTGCCCCATGCAAGTCCTCCATAAAATAGTCTTTTTTGGGAGGGTACATTTAGCATTTGATCAACGTGGCCAGCCCATCAGAGTTGTGCTCTCTGAAGAATAGTTTGAATACTTGGCAGTTCAGATTGATCAAGGACTCCAGTGTCTGGTACCTTATCATGCCAGATGATCCTCAGAATCTTCCTAGGACAGTTTGAATGGAAGCGATTCAGTTTCCTGGCACAGCGCTGGTAGACTGTCCATGTTTCACAAGCATATAACAATGAGGTCAGCACAACAGCTATGTAGACCTTCAGTTTGATAGTCAGTCTAATACCTCTTCTCTCCCAAATTTTTCTGCATAGTCTCCTAAACACTGAACTAGCTCTGGCAATCCATGCATCAACCTCATTGTCAATATGTATGTCCCTGGAAAGTACACTAGCAAGGTAAGTGAACTTATCCACAGCATTCAAAGCTTCTCCATTTGTTGTAATTGATGGTTCCACATGTGGATGGTGTGGTGGTCACTGATGGAGCACCTGTGTTTTCTTGGTGTTATTTATTAGGTCAAAATTAGCACAGGCAGGAGAAAATTGATCCATACTTTGTTGCATCTCAACTTCAGAGGCTGCATGGAGTACACAATCATCTGCAAACAGAAAATCATGCACCAACACTCCCTCCAGTTTGGTCTTGACTTGCAGCTTTTTCAAATTGAAGAACTGCCATCAGTAAGGCAGTGGACCTCGACACTGTGTTCATTCTCATTGAAAGCATTTGTCATCATGGCTGAAAACATCATACTAAAAAGTATGGGAGCAAGCACAAAGTCTTGCTTCACTCCATTGGTGACTGGGAAGGCATGAGAGCATTGTCCATTTTCCAGAACTTGGGCAAACATGCCATCATGAAATTGACTTACAATATTGATAAACTTCTCTGGGCAAACAAATTTTGACATAATTTTTCATAATCCCTTATGATTACCATTGTCTAAGGCCTTGGTCAGATCTACAAATGTTGTGTACAGACCTCTGTTCTGCTCCTGGTATTTCTCCTGGAGTTGCTGGGCAGCAAACACCATATCAACTGTTCCTCTGCCCTTTCTAAAGCCACATTGGCTCTCAGGTATATGACCATCTTCCAGGAGAAGGATCAACCTATTAAGGAGGACTGTAGTAAGAGTTTTGCCAGCAACAACTAAGAGAGAGCCCCCTGTGATTGCTACAGGACAATCTATTCCCTTTACTCTTAAAAAATGAGCAATGGAGGCATCCTTGAACTCCTGGGGGATAACCTCCTTTTGGCATATAACCTGGAAAATTTCAGTCAGCTTCTGTATGAGCAGTGGTCCTCCTACCTTGTAAATCTCAGCTGGAATAGAATCAGCACCAGGTGCTTTGTCACATGAACGGAGCCTAATGGGCCTCAAACCTTCTTCTTCAGTTGGAAGTTCAGCTAAGGAGGGATTGACTTCAACCTAAGGTAAACAGTCAATAGCCTCAGCATTGATTGATGATGGTCTATTGAGAACACTATGGTAGTGTTCAGCCCATCTGTCTAGGATTATGTCCTTATCACTAGTCAATGTGGCTCCATCAGCACTGAATAGTTGAGATGCAACGTATGTTTTTGGTCCATAAATAACTTTCAGGGAATTATAAAAGTGCTTTGGATTGTTAGTATCAGCATAAAACTGCATTTCATCTGCCTATTTACTGAGCAAGGAATCCTGCACTTGTACCTTGGCTTTGATAGAGTTAAATGCTGCCTTCTTAGAGGTAGATGAACTATCCTGCTGATGAATCCTGTGGAGTTCTCATTTTTCATTTAGCAGTTTCTGAATTTCCCCATCATTTTCATTAAACCAGTCTTGGTGTTTGTGAGTGTTCTGACCCAGATGAGTAAATGCAGTACTGTACACCAAATTTCTGAAAGCTCCCCACTCCTTTTCTGCTTCTCTCTTGTCAATTGTGTGTTGGCTCAACTTTCCCTCCAAGTCAGCAACAAACTATTCATGGTCAGAGAAGAACTCTAATTTGTTGACATAATGCTTCTGGTAGTCATTTTGCCTTGGGAGTGGCACTTTTTTTTTTTTTTTTCAAACAGGGGTTGAGCTTTATTACAGGGTTTCGGTTACAAGTGCAGGGAGTCTTCTTTCTTAGGACGAAGAGGGGGAGATTTCCTAAGAAGGCTAAGCTTAAGGGATTGGAAGTAGAAGTACAAGCGGGGAGAGAGGGGGAGGGGAGAGAGGAAAGAAAAGAAGCGGAGCCCTACTTTTCTCTTTGGCTCCACACGTGCTAAGATTGCTTTTAGGCTTCCTCAATCCTACTCAATCTTCAGCCACACAGTTTGCATCTCAATACCGTGCTGTTAGGTAACTAGGTGTGCTCCAATCCGGGACGACCTCGAGGGCAGGGAGACTCCACCCATCAGGTATCTCCGGGGGAGAGGCGGAAATACCCGAGCTAGCCGAGCTAGCTCGGTCTGACCTTCTCGACCCCCCGCTGTTCATGGAGGGCCTCGTAAGACTCTAAGATTTAGAAGTCCCACTTTTACCCGCCCGAGACTGTCCACACGGATTTGAGCTTCCAGTCCCAACATATCCCCTTCTTTGTTATGCGCGGAGCGCACCTGGCTCTAGAGCAAACAGTGGCTGGAGGCTGAGTGGATTAAGGAAGGCCTTTAGCATATGAGTACCTTACAACAAGACTTCATTCACACAGAAATCTGCAGCTAGCACAACTGACAAAGGGAGGCATCAAATAAAACAAAGATGAAACTAAATGGCTGAGTTACAACAGGGGAAGTGCAATCAACTAAAATCCCAAAGCATATTTTAAGAGGAGCAGCTGGTGTAGGCGCCTTACACGTCACCACTCCCTTAATCTTGCAAATGGATCTATACAGGTGGAAAATTGGTCACCTCCTCCCCACCCAAGTGTCCTGGGTTTGTGATATCAAAGTCCTCATTCAGCTGGCGAAAAAAGGATGCCTAGATGGGAAGCTGTCAGCAGCAGTGTCTGCGGTTGTGATGAGGGCTGCTTCCTCTCTGGGCAGCAAGGTTAAAGCTGTCAGCAGCAGGCTCAGGTGGTGTATGATCCTTCTCCGGGGTCTCTGGGCTCTCCGGGGTCTCCGCCTCCTGCGTCTCCGTCGTCTCCGACCTCGGTTCCCACCTACGGATCCTTCTAATGGGAATCCACGCATCACCTTTTCCTGTGGAGACACAAACATACCCTCGACCCCCTATTAGTATCTTAAAATGTCTCATAGCTGGAGTAGTATGTGCGCTCCTTGAGACAGCTGTATCAGGCTCTGATTGTATTAGGCCTCTTGATCTTAGCTCTGATTGTATTAGGCCTCTTAATCTTAGCTCTGATTGTATTAGGCGACCTTTTCCCCTTCTTTGTTTAGCGAGGATCGCCTTTAAGGTAAAGATGATAAGAATGCATAGTGGCTCTTTACTTAGGTATAGCTGCTGCCAGGTGCTTACAAATGCTTCATTAACATCTGTAAGGAACCTGACTTTCCCAGATTTTTTCTTTTTAACAAACACAGGAGCATTCCAGGGTGCTAATTGCTCCTTAACCAATAGTTGTAGTGCCTGGAGTTTTTCTGGAGTCAAGGCCCAAATCGGGGTGTCTGACTTCCAATTCAAGGGTGGGGACTCCAGTGCAACTGCAATGGCCCTTACTAAAAATTTGATAGCTTCATCCCGAGGCGGATCATAATGTCCCTGCCCCAGATGTTAAAACTAAGTCCTGGAATCACCAACGGCCATACGGTCCCTTGGCGATCCTCTGCCTCCCACTTTACTGGGTGCATTGTCTCTAAGGTATTTTGGCACCCTCCTATTCCCCACACTGGTCTCTGGCTTTCTTTGAGCTTCCAGTGCCTTAAGGGAAGGGCAATAGCTATGGGAAGCTGATCCTGGCCCCTCTCTGTACTTATTTCTTTCCGCCCAGGGGTAAGGCAGGCTCTAGCTAAGCTCTTCCAGTCATTAGGAGTCAGAACGAACTGACCGCTGAGAGTTTCAAGCATGGCTATAACAAAGGGTGAATTAGGGCCATGCTTGGTACAAGCCTCTTTAAGAGTCGCCACTCTCTTCCACTCTATGGGTATGTGGCTCCTCCGAACCCCACCGGGGACACTGGGGTCCGCTATTTCTAACACAGGAAATGTCCCTACATCTTCTCCATTCTCTATAGCCTTTCTTATTCCTTTTTCCAAACTGGACTGTGGCCCTGAACTGTCTGACCAATGGAGCAGGTTATAAGGAGGCGCGGAGGGAAGGCACGGCGTATTCTCCCCTGCCTCGCTTTTTCCATCCGCTAGATGGAGCTCCGGGTCTATTTTTTCTTTACGCTCCTTAACTTTCCGCTTAACTTTCTGCTTGCCTGGACTCTCCCTCCCTCCCGTGTTCTCCCCTCCCCTCTCTCCGCTTCCACTCTCATTCCAATCCCACCCTGGCCTCTCTGGCCCTTCCAGCAGGCTTTTAATTACACCGAATATCAGGAAATCTAAATCCTCCAGCTCCCCAGGGTATTGTTGCTCGTAAGCAGTCATTTGCTCTCCGACCGCTCCCCATTTTTCTCTTGATATTCCTGCCTGCTTGAGCCAAGGAGAAACTTTCCAAATCCTTTCACAAAATTCTTGGAGGTCATCTAACTCTATTGTGACCCCCGCCTTCCTGCATTCCCTGTGAAGTGTCTCAGCCCAGACCTCCTGTTCCTCTGGCTTTATTACTGGCAATAGATTTCCCATCTCCGCCCTTTTCCCAGGGGTTTGGGAAGCTTCTCTCCCCTTTCTCTCCTTCCGAATCTAGGATTCGGGACTCGCTTCTTTCACAGCCCCTTCCGGGTGTACCCCAAAAGCACCCAGGATTATCTACACTCCCAATCCCTGTTGGGGCGCCAACTGCCAAGCCTAGAGGCCTGTATTGGGCTACCCGAGTCTTTCTTACCTGTCCAGGTCTTTGGCTGGCCATGCCGGATGCACGTATGAGAGAAAGGACGTTCCAGAGTCAAACAGGGGTTGAGCTTTATTACAGGGTTTCGGTTACAAGTGCAGGGGGTCTTCTTTCTTAGGACGAAGAGGGGGAGATTTCCTAAGAAGGCTAAGCTTAAGGGATTGGAAGTAGAAGTACAAGCGGGGAGAGAGGGGGAGGGGAGAGAGGAAAGAAAAGAAGCGGAGCCCTACTTTTCTCTTTGGCTCCACACGTGCTAAGAGCGGGAGTGGCACTTTTGATGAATGTGAATATTTAGCTTGGAAACGATAAGTCTATGATCAGTCCAGCACTCTGCACCACACATTGCCTTTATCACTCACATCTTGTTTTCTCTTCTTACAATCACATAGTCTATTAGATGCCAATGTTTGTTGTGAGTGTGCATCCATTAAGTTTTATTGCGTTTAGGTAAATGGAAGACAGTTTTGGTGATGAGAAGGTCATGTGATGTACAAGTCTTCAGCAGTAAATAACCATTGCTGTTGCTGTTTCCAACTTCATTCCTCCCTAGGACTCTAGAGAGACCCCACCAAGTCTGGTAGTCTAAGTCTATTCTATCATTAAAGTCTACCAGAATTATAAGCTTGTCCTCTTTTGGCACATTAACAATAAGAGTCTCTAGTTCTTCATAAAATTTTTCTTGGACTTCATGAGGGTTTGTAATGGTGGGAGCATAGGGACTGATGATGTTGGCATGGTGTTTTCCTGTGAGTGGCAATCGCATTGTCATGAGCCTGTCATTCTTGCCTTTTGGCAGGCACACCAGCTTGCTGATAAAATTAGTTTTGATTGCTAAACCCACGCCAACTTCATGGTGCTCCTCTTCACTGTGCATACTCCGGAAAAAGGTGTATCCAGCACCACCTTCAGTAAGCTGGTCTTCATTTGTCAGCCTTGTTTCACTCAGGGCTGCTATTTGGATGTGATACTTGTTGAGTTCTCTTACAACAAGAGCAGTTCTTCTTTCAGGTCTACTGGATTTTGTGTTGGCTATTAGTGTGTGCATGTTCCATATGCTGTTGGTGAGTGGAATCATCTTTGCAGATGGTTTCGCACATTTTGTACATTTTTTTGTGTGTTTTAACTGCATAGTGTGATCCCCTGCCTGCTGCAGTAATCAGGCCAGGGTTGGGTAAGCAGGCAATGTTTAGGGCACCTTTTCTAGCCTCCTTACTCACACCAGGAGGTGAGCAGTAGGATCCTTAAAAGGCTGCTGATATACCCAGGGGTTTAGGGTTAGGGTTAGCCCTAACCCTATCAGGGGTTTTACGAGTCGCACTGCTGCTTCCAGGGAGAAACAACCCGATGGCCTGGGCTGCCTGTGTTCAGGGTTGCAACTACAGCTCCCAGTGTATCTGCACCTGCTGCTTCATCACTTGCCTGTCGCCACAGGACTTTGAGACATAATAGTGAAATGATATAGGTGATGTCTTTTGATTTATATGTAAATTGGATTTAAGTGAGGCAGAGTTGCATGAAGTCATCAGCCTTACTCTCTCCTCCAGAGTCATCATAGCTGAGTGGCAGGACAGAGTCAAGATGACTGGTGATGGCTAAGGATTCAGTGGACAATTCATCTTCGATATCTAACCAAACTCTAAGTGCTCCACATTGCCTGCTTCATCTGCCTTCATGGCCATTGGAATATCTGCCCATTCCACCAGAGGATGTCTTCACATGCTTGGGGTAGACGCTCCCCTAACTTGCCAATGGGTTTGAAAATTCTTGGTTACCCTCAACCTGGTTTGGCCCTTCTTCCGAAACGGTTTACTAGGATGTGACTGCTGCACATACTGCAGCTTCTTGGAGTCACAGGTGAGAGTTGAGTGGAACACATGGACACCAAAGATAGAAAGAGGCTTGAAAAGGGCTCAGCAGCCATCACACTAAAGGTACTGATCCTTCCTGAACACACCTTACACCCCAATAGCGCCTTTCCAAAAATGAAAACTTTGCTGCGTGATACCCAGCCATCAGGGTAATCCCTTTCACAGTTCACAAGGCTGAAAGAAGAATGTTTATAGGTAAAGAAAAATAAATAAGACACAGAGAGAGAGACCCAGGGCATTGGGAATGCCCACCTTCAGCCCTTTTAAGAAATATATGCAGTAGCATTTCCTAAAATTCATATCCTGGTTAAGCTTCCTGCAGATACTGCCTTTAGAAGGGGATCTTGAAGATTCCTTGGTGGCTACTCATCATCCATCTGCTGTCTAATTCTTGAGGCCATCTGTAGAACAATCATGTGAGTCAGTCCACACCTAGTTCTCCATAGTCATGAGAAGGTTTTGGTGACATTGTCTCTTGATGCCAGATCTAACCTTCTGTTTCTGTTTCTTGTTCTACCTGGGATTCTCTGGCAGAAAGACTTTTCTCTTAATTAGGAGGCTTAGCCTCCATATCACTAGGCCTACTCTTCTTAGTACCCACAAACATGGCATTTGGCTGTTCTTGGTTCAGGAGAATAGCTATCCTAAGTAAGTAAAATGGAAAAGTGCTTCATAGAATTCCTGTCAACAAGGACTCATACTGCTTCAAGTAGAGATCTGTAACAGGGTGACTCCCTATGACTATCTTTTGCTTTTGTTTGTATCCCTAGCACTCAACACAGTGCCTTACACATAGTAGGTCCTTAATCAGTACTAATTGATAAGGAAGTTTTTCCTTTTTGTTTTGGTTGCCATGACCTCTAAGCACACACAAGTTCTCTCAGGGATAATCAATTAGCCTCCCCTCAAATCTTATCAATAGATTCTGAAATATCCTATTGGCTCAAGGTGAATTTCATATCAGATTCAGCTCTTTCTATGTTCCCAAGTTAATGGACCTTATTCCCATGCTGCACCTTCCTTGGATCTAGAGATATAGCACAGCTCCCAATTCCCTCTCACTTGTCAATCTTCTGAGTTCACAGGCACTGCTAAAGCAAACTGGGTGGGGTTATTTAAATTATTTCTTACAACTTCTAAGTTTTGGTAACAGGACTGGAGGAGGTTTATTTTAAAAGCTATTGCCAACCTTACAAAGAAGAGAAAATTTGTAGTGACCACTGTACTTGGATGTATCATCTATTATGCATTTTTCTTTTTATATTTCAAAACATGTCTTTAATCCTACCATGTTTCCACTCATGCAAATTTAGCATCATCCTTGACTTAGCACTCCTATCCATCACATATATCCAATCAGTTGCCAAATTTTGTTCAACTCTTATACATATCCCCTTCTGTTCCCTCACACAGCCAGTACCCTTGCTTAGTTCTCATGATCTTTCCCTTGCTAGAGTATAATAGCCTTTTGGCCTCTCTGAGTCAAGTCTCTCCCTACTCTAAGTTATCCTCCATTGAACTGACAAAATGATTTTTCTAAAACATGAGTCTGACTATGTCATTCCCTTCTTCAATAAACTCTAGGAGCTCGCTATTACTTTGAGAGTCAAGCATACATTCCTCTATGACTTTTTGGCTCCTGACAAGATGGCAATTTCCTAACTTTCCAGTCCTCTCATACTTGACTCTCCACTCTGTGACCCATTAAGTCTAGTCTTTGTGCCATTTCCTGTTCTCAACAGAACATCTTCCATCTCCAGAGTTTTGTACTGATTGTCTCCCATGTCTAGAATGCTCTGTCTCTTTACCTTTGCCTTTTAGCATTTCTGGCTTTGTTAAAAATTCAACTTAAGCTCTGACTTTGACCTTCTTGGACCCCTGATCAATGGAGCTTCTCCTTTAAGGATATCTTCCATCTGTATCTAATTTGCCCCTATGTATGTATATGTGTCCTTCAGCAAAAGGTAAGATTCTTGAAGGCAGGGACTTTATGTGTTTTGCTTTTTTTTTTTTTGGTATATCCCAGTGTCTAGTGCCTGGCATATTGTGTTTGTCCTTCATTGCTGAAGAAGACCATGCCATCAGAGACATGATGACATGACTTGCACTTGACTTTTTTTGAGTGAGAGAGGGTTGTGCAGATCACCAGCCTCATTTCTCCTCCAGAGCCATCTGAATTCAGTGACCAAATATTCATCAGGATGACTGAAGATGACCCAGGATGCACTGGGAGACCTTGGACCCTTTAGACCAAGGTCTTTGCAGGTACTCACTTAGGGTGAGGCAACGCCCATTCATTAAATGGGCCTGTTTAAGAAGTAGGGCTGACATATAATAAGCATTTATTAGATGTGTGTTAATTTATGACTTCATTGAATAAAAATTCCTATTGCAATAAATGGATTGCTCATCTCCAAGGACAGAACTGAGGTAATTCAGGTGAAATGTCAGATATGAAAATTTAGAGAATCCACCCTTAATGTTGACATGGACTATTTGTGCCCAACCTGTGGTAGAGCATTCAGATCAGCCATGGTAGAACATGCTGCTCCTTGACCCTAGCATAGTGATGTCAATTTGGTCTTCTTTGAGAAAGAAGGACAACAGCCAATGATCCCCAAGATGCAGTAGCCACAAGGCCAGTTTCAAATCATTTCATCTCTTTAGAAAAAGCAGTGGATCACAGATTTTGAGCTACAAGACAACTTAGAGTTCATTAACTCTCTCACCCCCTATTTCTGGATAATTTTTATAGATGAGAAAACTGAGACATAGAGGCTAAGTTACTTGCCATGTTTACATAGCTGGTAAATGTCTGAGGCAGGTTTTGAACTCAGATCTTCCTGACTTGAAGGCCAGATTTTTATCCACTGTGTCACTAGTGCCTAAATTATTTTTTTCATTTAATCATTTCTGAGAGATATTCTCAGTCATAGCAGTCTCTGAAATCCCTGAAGATAATATGGATTATTCAACTCCCATTTCCCATCATAGGATATTTCTCTCCTCCACTGAGGCAGCATTCTTTAGTGGAAGCCCCTTCCAAAAATCAACTGAGATTTCTCCCATTCACACTCCCCCAATTTTAATCTCCCCCATTGTCACCTAGCTCATCTCCATATTCCCATATTCCTATATGAGGACTCTCATTCCTCAGAGATGACAAGAATTCTTTTCCCTTAATTATTTTTCATTGACTTGAATACATAACTATTGGGGCAATTGGGGTTGTGACTTGTCCAGGGTCAAACAGGTAGTAATCCTCAGTTCCAATTTGAACTCTCCTGACTCCAGGGTCAGGGCTCTATCCACTCTGTCACCCAGCTGTCTCCCCTCTAACTTCTTATTTCCCTCCCTTTTTGTGTGCCCCCATGTCATTGTAGTTCCACAGAATACAAATACACAATATTGATTCACCTGTTGGTGGAATGTGCAAAACTTAGACCAAGGGGCTTCAGGTCAGCTTGTCCATTGTAACTGAAGTGACACTGGCCTCCAGATCATTTAAACAAGTCCCAACACCTCTGAATATATATTAGAAAACAAAAAAAATATGAATCAAGACCTGAAGAGGCAGGAGGCTCTATGGATCCCAAGAGAGTGTGAGAATGCTGTGACTTCTTTCAGGATTTCCCTTCATTTCCTTGTGGATTTTTGGAAAGAAAGCTCTTACTGACTCCTCCGTTGTGTTGTTGTTTTAAACTGAGAGCATGAATTTTGTTTCTTTCCATTTTTTTTCTTCTTTTACAAATTTTTCCTGGGACATTTTACTTCATTGTTTTAAAAAAATAATTTAGGGGCAAAGTTAAAATGGTGGAATAAAAGCAGAGACTCACTAGAGTCCTCCCCCAAGCCCCTCCAAATACCTGTAAAGAATGACTCTAAACAATTCTAGAGCAACAGAAGCCACAAAATTACAGAGTGAAACAGATTTCCAGCCCAAGACAGACTGAAAGGCCGACAGAAAATGTCTATCACACCAGGCTTCAAGTGGAGTTCAGTGTGGGCCAGGTTAGCACAGAGAGGACTGGGCAGGCTTCTGGGGGCTGAATCACAGGCAGCTGCTCAGATTTTCAGACTTCTCAACTTCAGAGGTCAGTGGGAGGGCTCTGGAAGACCTGAGTGAGCAGAGCAATCTGGTCTCAGCCCCAGGGCAGTGGGATGCAGAGGCTGGAGACAGAAGCAGATGTGGGAGGCCAGAGGTGGAAGGAGGGAGGCTTGCTACCTGAAGCTGCAGGGCTTGCTTCCAGAGTTCTTTCTCTATAGACAGTTTGGGGATTGAGTAGCTAATCACAGGATTATTACAGGGATTTCTTTGCTAGCACTGGGGCAGGATTTTCTTGCTTTGTGCTGCTTGCATCTGGATCACAGTCCTGGTTAGGAGTCCTGGGATGAGAAAGAGTACTTGTGTGGCAGAGCTTGTGGCTGTAGTGGAGAGGAAATCTTCCTCACAGTTTCAGGGCAGAAAAGAGTGCTTGTGGTCACTCACAGACCAGAACACAGGCCAGTAGAGGAGTACACACCTCTCCTTTGATCATACCACCTTGGAATAACTGAAAATTTATAGGACCCTAGAAGTGTCTCTGAAAACATCTACACAAAATCTCTGTAGCTTGGGACAGTTTGCCCTCCACCCTGGAATCAGAGTGCTACTTTGATAAAGAGCTTAAAACCTTCAAATAATCTGCTGGAAAAATGAGCAAACAGTGGAAAAATATCTTATTATAGAATCTTACTTTGGTGACAAGGAAGATCAAAATATATAACCTGAAAAAGACAAAAAGTCAAAGCTCCTACATCCAAAGCCTCCAAGAAAAATATGAATTGATCTCAGGCCATGGAAGAACTCAAAAAGAATTTTGAAAATCAAGTAAGAGAAGTAGAGGAAAAATTAGGAAGAGAAATGAGAGTGATGCAAGAAAATAATGAAAAAAATGCGTCAACTCCTTACTAAAGGGGACCAAAAAATGCTGAAGAAAATAATACCTTTAAATAGATTAATCCAGATGGAAAAAAGAGATCCAAGAAGCCAATAAGGAGAAGAATGTCTTAAAAAGACAGAATTGGACCAATGGAAAAGGAGGTCCAAAAGCTCACTGAAGAAAACAATTCCTTACAAATTGGAATGAAGCAGATGGAAGTTAATGACTTCATGAAAAATCAAGAAATTATAAAACAAAACCAAAAGAATGAAAAAATATTAGAAGACCATATGTAATATCTCATTGAAAAAACAACTGATCTGGAAGAAAGATCCAGGAAAGAGAATTTAAAAACTATTGGACTACCTGAAAGCCATGATAAAAGAAGAACCTAAGCATCATCTTTCAAGAAATTATCAAGGAAAACTGCCTTAACATTCTAGAACCAGAGGGTAAAATAGACATGGAAAGAATCCACTGATTACTTCCTGAAAGAGATCCCAAAGCAAAAACTCCTAGGAATAGTGTAGCTCAATTCCAGAGGTCCCAGGTCAAGGAGAAAATGTTATAAACATCCAGAAAGAAACAATTCAAATATTGTGGAAACACAATCAGGATAACACAAGATTTAACAGCTTCTACACTAAGGGATCAAAGGGCATTGAACGGGAGGTCAAAGGAGCTAGGATTAAAACAAAGAATCACCTACCCAGTAAAGCTAAATATAATCCTTCAGGGGAAAAATGGACATTCAATGAAATAGAGGACTTTCAAGAATTCTTGATGAAAAGACCAGAGCTGAATAGAAATTTGACTTTCAAATTCAAGACTCAAGAGAATCACAAAAAATTTAACAGGAATGGGAAATCATAAGTGACTTATTAAAGTTGAAGTTTACATTCCTACATGGAAACATAATATTGTAACTTGTAACACCCCAGTATTAGGGTAGTTGGAGAGAGAGAAGAGAGAGAGAGGAGAGAGAGAGAGAGAGAGAGAGAGAGAGAGATAGAGAGAGAGAGAGAGAGAGAGAGAGAGAGAGAGAGAGAGAGAGAGAGAGAGAGAGAGACTAGAAGAAGGTAGAGAAGTTGGAACTCAAAGTTTTAAAAACAAATGTTAACAATTGTTTTTACATGCAACTGGGAAATAATATATACAGATAACAGGGTATAGAGATCCAGCTTGCCCTATTCGAAAGTAGGGGGAAAAAGGATAAGAGGAGGTGGGTGGGGTGATAGAAGAGAGGACTGACTGGTCAAAAGAGTAATCTGAATGCATGCCATCTTGTTGTTGGGGGAAGGGGAGAGATGGTGAGAAAATTTGGAACTCAAAATTTGTGGAAATAAATGTTGAAAACTAAAAATAAATTAATAAAATATTTTAAAAAGTATTTATTTTTCAACATTCACTTCTATAAGATTCTTAGTTTCAAATTTTCTCCTTCTTTCTCTCCTCACACCTCCTCAAGGTGGCATACAATCTGATGTGGGCTTTACATATACATTCATATTAAACATATTTTCACAGTCATGATGCAAAGAAGAATCAGAACAAATGGGAGGAACCACAAGAAAGAAGAAACAAAGGAAAGCAACAAAAGAGAAGGAGAGCAAATAGTCTGCTTCCATCTGCATTCAGATTCCAAAGCTCTTTCTCTGGATGTGGACGGCATTTTCCATCATGAGTCTTTGGGAATTTTCTTAGATCCTTTCATGGCTGAGAAGAGCATTTTGAATTTCCCTTCTGGTTAATTTGACAATCTATTGATCACTTGTAGAATTAGTTTTCTTTTTTTTCTCATTGAAATTGTTAAATTTAACCACTATATAGTCTTGGAGTTTGTAGTATGCCCCTCCCACTCCTATCCCATCCCTGCATCCACTACATTCACATGATCTGGACAGATTCATTATTTATTATTATTCCCACTTCCCTTGAAAACTACTGAATGTGTTGTTGGGACTGTGTGACCCAGATTGATGTTAGGATCATAATGTATTGGTTTAATATATGAGCACGTGTAGTATTTTTAATTATTTTGACTTATTGCTGTATAAATAAATATATTTAACATTTGTAAACTTCATCATTTTTAGTTTCTGCCTTGTATATATGGAAGCATGTGGTGGGGGCCTGAGGAATTAAGTTTTGAATAAGGAAGATATATTCCTTCTTTTGGGAACCTAGATCTTTCAGTTCCACAATGGTATGCTTGCACATGTTCTGGAAAATCAATGATACTCTTGCTCTTTCCCAGTCACCAGTGGAGTGAAGCAGGACTGTGTGCTTTCTCCCATGCCCATGCCTTTTAGCTTGATGTTTTTGGTAATGTGGTCAGACAACTTCGATGAGGATGAAAATAGGATCAAGGTCAACTATCATGTTGACGATAAGTCATTTAACTTGAAAGGACTGCAAGCCAAGACTAAAGTGCAGGAAGAGTCAGTGCCTGACTTTTTGTTTGCGGGTGACTGTGTACTCTTTGCAGTCTCTGAGCCCCAACAGAGTATGGATCAATTCCCTTCCACTTGTACTAATTTTATCCTAACAATGAACACAAAGAGAGGCTCTCCACCAGCCAGGACCATACTATCTATATGTGGAACCATCAATTACAGCAAATGAAGAAATTTTGAAGGCTGTGGATAAGTTCACTTACCTTGGCAATATACTTTCAGGGATGTCCACGTAGATGATGAGGTTGATGCACACATTTTCAGAGGTAACTCTTGTGTTTGTGAGGCTCTGAAGGAAAATGGGTGAAAGAAATATTAGACTATCTGCCAACTGAAGGTCTACAAAGTCATCATGCTGACGTTGTTGTATGCCTGTGAAACCTGGAAAGTCTACCAGTGCCATGCTAGGAAGCTGAATCACTTCCCTTTGATTTGTTTAGGAGGTTTCTGAAGATGACCTGGCAAGATAAGGTATCAGACGCTAAGTTGGCCACATTGTTCAAATTTCAAACATACATCTTCTTAGAAGATTATTTTATGGAGAACTCACACAAGGCAGGTGCTCATACAGTGGTCAGAAGAAGCAATTCAAGGGCACTGTCAAGATATTTCTAAAGAACTTTGGAATCTCTTGTGTGACATGGGAGACACTGGCATAGGACAGCCCAGCATGGCATGCCCACATCAAAGAAAGCTCTATGCTCTATGAACAAAGCAGAATCGTAATAACTTAAAAGAAGTATGAGATGTGCAAATTTAGAAAATTCACTACAAGAAATATTCACATAGACTATTTGTGCCTAATCTGTAGAAAAGCCTTCCGAGCTCATATTGGTCTGATCAGTCACATTTCTAGTGATATCATTTTGGTCCTCTTTGTGCACGAAGGAAAATAACCAGACCTGTTAGTGCAAAAGAGGATTGGAGAGAATGAGTGAGCTCTGAGAGTGAGCTCAGGACCACATCTGCCCAAGCTTCTTCACCATAAGGCATAATGTTGCATGACACCCTCCCCCAGATCAGTGCTCCTTTATTAAATGTAAATTTCCTTATAAATCTTAACTAGCTGTTGTGTGAGTGTAGAGCAGATTAGAGGACAAACATGAAGGTTTATTGACTTTTCTTGTTTGTGTAACTGAGCAGTGTTTGGTTAAGTTGCACACAGAAACAGATTTCTTTCTTTTCACAGAAATATATGGAGGAATAGCCAATTCATTCTCCACTGGCTTTCCATTCTTTTGGCACTTTTTGATCTGTCAGTGAATTCTGCCCATAGGCCATCTCTGTCATTTGTGCAAGTGATTGGGACTTAGTGGGCAATAGGGAAATGAGGGATAGCATGAAGAAGGATTTCTAGTTATTTGGAAGATGATGGATAGGGAAGTGAACGGGCTGTTTTGGCCTGTAAAATAGAAGGCTTGACATGATTTTGAAGGACCATTATAGTTTTAGTATTCTCTAATCATGGGTCCCTAAGATCTTTCTTTGAATCTAGAACTTTAAAATTTCTTCAGATAATGGAAACATTCAAAGAGAATTCCTCTATAATTCACCATTTGGATGGTAAATCTTGTAACCACAATCTACATTATTCAATACTATAATAGGGAAATTTTTGTGTAGATTATATTACAGAGCTTGGTTTAATAGAGCATAGGAAAACCTGTGTGTGTGTGTGTGTGTGTGTGTGTGTGTGTGTGTGTGTGTGTGTGTGTGTATACCACCTCTGCCACTCACTATCCATGTGACCTTAGGCAACTCACTTTACATCTCTAAAACTCAGTATCTTTGCAAAGTGGGGATTTAAATCCCAAATTCAAAGGATTGTTCTGACATCCCAATGAAAAAATATAGTGAAAAGAACAATCAGATTCCAGCTTATCTTTCCAGACTACTTCCCCATTATTTCCACTCAAATCCTTTATATTTCATTGAAACTGGTTTGCTTGCTATCTTCTCTACACAGTATTCCATTTCCTGATTTGCGGCCTTTGCATGGACTATTCCCTATGCTTGCAATGATCTCCCTTCCACTTCTTGGCAACTTTTGCTCCTTTCTAGCTTCAGCTCATCTCCTTTTCTTTGCAGATCTTTCCTCATTCCTCTAGGTACTTAAGCAACTTTAGAAATAAGTGGTCAGTAGTAAATGACCAGAATAATTTAATGTTTGATAAACCCAAAGATCTAAGCTTTTGGGACAAAAACTCATTATTTAACAAAATCTGTGGGGAAAACTAGAGAATAACAGGGCAGAAATCAGGTATAGACCAACATCTCACATTGTATACCAAGTTAAGGTCAAAATGTGCAAAAGATTTAGACATAAAGGATGATACCATGAATAAATTAAGAGCACATGAAGTAGTTTAACTTTTACATCTATGGATAAGGGAAAAATTGAGGATAAAATAAGATATGGAGAGCATGACAAAATTAAAATGGGTAATTATGATTATACAAAATTAAAAGTTTTTTCACAAACAAAACTGATGCAACCACGATTAGAAAAAAAGCAGAAAACTTGAAAACAATTTCACATTAAGTATTTCTGATAAAGGCCTCATTTCTCAAATACATAGGGAACGGAGTCAAATTTATTAAAAAATTCAAACCATTCTTCAATGGATAGTCAAAAGATATGAATAGGCAGTTTTTAGATAAAGAAATCAAAACTATTTATAACCATGAAAAAATTCTTTAAATCACTGTTGATTCAAGAAATGCAAATTAAAACAATTTTGAGGCACCACCTCACAGACATCAGATCAGCTGATCTGAGAGAAAAGGAAAATGATAGAAGCTGGACAGGGTGTATGAAAATTGGGACATTAATGCACTGTTGGTGGAGTTGTGAACTGAGCCAGCCATTCTGGAGAGCAATTTGGAACTATGTCCAAAGAGCTATAAAGCTGTGCATACTATTTGATCCAGCAATTCTATTGCTAGGTCTGTATCCCAAGGATATTAAAAAAAGGCAAAGAACCTAGTTATACAAAAAATATTTATAGCAATCGCTCTTTTTGTGGTAGCTAGATGCCCATTAGTCAGAGGATAGCTCAACAACTCATGGTATAAGATAGTAGTGGGATACCATTATGCAGGATAGTTTCAGATGGAAAGACTTCCATGAACTGATTGATACAGAATGAAGTAAGCATGACCAGAACAGCATAAATACTAACATGGTATTGTCCAATGAAAAATTGTGAATGACTTAGCTAGTCTCAGCCATACGATGATGCAAGACAATAATCCCAAAGGACCTATGAAGAAAAATGCTAAATGTCTCCAGAAAAAGCAGAATGAATACTGTTTTTCACTTCCTTTCTTTTTTGGTTCAAGTTTTCTTCTACAAAATGACTAATAGGGAAATGTTTTATGTAACTGCACATGTATAACCTATATCAAATTCTTACTGTCTCAGGAAAGAGGGAGGGGGAAGGAGGAAGTGATAGAATTTGGAACTCAAAACTTAAAATGTTAAAATTGTTTTTACATATAATTGGGGAAAATAAAATATTATAAAATAAATGGTCAGACTTATTTGATAGATATTTTGAATTTTTGATTCTTTAAAAGGCTAAATTCTGTATCGTATCCACAGAGTGTAAGCTTCTTTAGGATTGGAGTTCTTTTGTGTCTCCCTTACCTGGCATGGAGTCTGATACATGTACATACTTTATAAAAGCTTATTGAGTTTAATTGACCATGCTTTAGATATGTATGTGTGTATATATGTACATGCACAATTCATATGTGCATGTATATTTACATGTATGTGGGTCCTTGAATGTAGGTATGATAAAGGGTCTATTTATCTATTTAAAAATAATATATGGATGAAATCCATTGCACACATGCATGTATACAAACATATGTACATATACATGTATAAAAGTGAGTGTGTATACACATACATTTTTTAAAATGTGGAGACATAGTCTTAGTTGGAGGGCACACTTGAGAAAGGATCAAGGACCACTATTATTGATCTGAGATTAGAGGCTGGGGAACATGGAGGGCTGTGGCCCCAGGACTGCTACCAATTACGGAGTGGTACCACTGATGAACTGGTACCACTGATGCCAATAGAGGAGAAGTTTGGGATATGGCAAAAAGCCAAATCTTTTCCCTGCCAACATCAACTACTTTGGGGCTTTCAGCATCACTTGAGTTTGCAATGATCAGGGATATATGATTGACATGGAAGTGTCTGGGATATCCTGGTTAGCCTAGAACAACCTCCAAGCACCAGGGCCTTCAACCACGATCTGTTGTACCAACAGAACAGTTCATTCTGTAAGTGGAGGCATAGGGTTCAGAGCAATGTAGAAAACTGTGGGGCAACAGGTGTCAGGGCAGATTACCTGGAGATGCTGCTTCATCTACTGCAGACCAGGATGGCTGGTTTTGGGGGAGAGGCACACCCATTGAGCAAGAAAACATATTTGCCAGTGATTTTTAAGCCAGTCACATAGAAGCTCTTGCAAAGAAATGCAAACGAGTGGCGTATGCAGAAGTGTGATCAAAGGACAATCAGACTTTTGTGTGCTTTGAAAAGCTCCGGAGCATCTCTCTTCTCCCTGAATTTGGCCTAAAATATTTTCATCTTGTACAGAACTGCCGTCATCTTTCTTGCTCCTCTAAGGTTTGGCTGCTGGCCCCACTTGCAGGATGGAACAGATGAAAGCAGTTTCCTTCCACAATGAAAATATTGTGGCATTGACATGCTAATACAGACCCAACCCAAAAGGGGCTGGAGTGTGGATGCATGCTCATTTGCATATCAACTGTACATCAGGGATGTTTCAGAGGAAACAAAAGTTGGAGTGAGCATCCTTCCCAAGCTGGTTCACCTGCCAGGCTCATTTTCATGACAATTACTGTCTGGCTTCCAGGAGGAAGACTATTATTCTGGGTGGAGAGAAGGAGGGGAGGCCTTTCTGGGGGGAAAGGGAAGTGAAAGGCAGGCCATTTGCAGTTAAACATGTTATTTTTCACAGCGCTATTAAGAAGAAGAGATTGACAAATTGGGTCGCAGATTTCCTCTTTACTCAGACTGATCTAGGATCAGGTAATGAGATCAACTCATTGTTAGTCTGTCGGGGCTCTCTCCCC
This sequence comes from Notamacropus eugenii, assembly GCF_028372415.1. NCBI lineage: Eukaryota > Metazoa > Chordata > Mammalia > Diprotodontia > Macropodidae > Notamacropus > Notamacropus eugenii. The sequence continues at coordinate 2,773,515 of NC_092874.1, forward strand.
ACTGAAACTTGTCAGACAGACTTCTCTTTAACAGTCTCAATGATTGCTCAAAACCAAAGCCTGGCCTCTGGGATAGGCCTTTCCTATGGACCTGGGCTGGAGTAAGAAAGAATGAAGCAGCTACTTTCTTGGATTTCAAAGCCCACACTTCTCTGCCTTGTCAAATCCCCCAATTTAATGTAGTTTGTCTTCAAAGCAGCTTTCCAAGAATGGGAAGAGGACAAGGAGAGGGTAAGAAAAGGATCCTTTGAAGGCCTTGAGGCAGCTTGGACTGGGGCAAAGCAAAGGAGACAGGTTCTGTCCATATGGGTCTCAATAGCCCCAGGGCTTGATGCACCACCTGCAAGTGACTAGTGCATCATGGATGCCCATGAAATCGACTACCTGACATAGGGGTGGGACATTGTGAAGCATTTGAAAGAGTTACATGGAGGAGAGACCAATGGGCTTGGTCTTGTTCTGTGTGAGCACAAAAGACTGTTCTGGGGTGGGGAGAGTTGCAGGAAAGCAAATTTAGGCTTGATATCAGAAAAAACTTCCTAATAATTCAGGTGACTCCAAAATGATAGGAGCTACCTGGGGATTGGGAGGACTCATCCTCATGCCTGGCCCCCAAGTAGACAAAGGATGTTTGTTTATGGGAAGGGAGGAGTCTTGCTTAGGTTTGGGTGGGCATTTGTTAAGGGCTGTGTGCCAGATATTGCTCTAAGTACTGTTATGACAAGTTTTGAAAGCTCAGTCGTAGTCCTCCAGGAACTCCCATTCTAATGGGAGAAAGACAATATATCAAAGGGAGATGTAGAGTGAGCTGGGGATGAAGACAAGGTAGAAAAGTCTGGAGCATCTAGGAGAGAAATGGCCTTGAATGGCCTGGGCACTCCTTTAGTAATCAAAGGAGGGATGGGGGATGAGGGTAACTCTGTGAAGCTCATACCTCATAAAGAGATTATCAGGTGTAGAACATTGTGCTCACACATTTAAAACTGCCTACAAAAATTGCGGTGGCAATGTGGAACAGCCCTCCCCCTATAGTACGTAGATTTGTACATCTCCACCTTGATGGGTGCCCTCATGGGTTAGGAATTGGAGAGTTCAACATAGGGTACATTAGGATGCTCATTCCTGAGCAAAGAATTCTATCATAGACTGTATTTGGAGGTTCTAGAGCAAGAACTGTGTTATACTTTGCATTTAGGTTTTCTGTTGGGCAAGACCAGGGCACAAATAATCTAAGTATTGGTGCTCGAACAGACTGGGCACTGAAATGACTCAACACATGGTGAATTCTGAGGGGTGGACTTACAGCAAAATTTCTTCCTTCCCTCTGGCCCTCTCTGGGCACACTGAAATGGTGATGGTGATGATGATGATGACGAGGATGAGGATGACAATAATAAAACATTATGTGAAATATCCATGTATTTGGAAATGGAATGGGGATAAGTTATTCTGCTGGCACTTGGGCACGTGTCACATGTGGAGCTGAGAATCTTAGGGACACATTTCCAAACACACTAGGATTTTGTGCATAGAATGACAGCACTGCAGCTTCTAGAATGCTTGGCTATTCTTTTGCCTCTGTTCGTAACAATGACAAAACTCTTTGCATATAGTCTTCCAACAGCTGGTGAGGTAGGCACTGCAGATACTAACGTGTCCATTTCAGAGGTGAAGAAATTGAAGCTTAGATAAGGGCCTAGCCCCACGACTCAGACTGTGTTCTTTCTAACTCCAGGATTAGCACATGACCAACTCCACTGGGCCTCTGTCGATGTGGTGAAACTTAGGGCACTTGGTACACATTTATTATTATTGTTACTGTTTTTTAATACATTATTTATTTATTTTCAGTTCTTAACATTCACTTCCACAAGAATTTGAATTCCAAATTTTCTCCCCAGCTCTCCACCCCCTCCACCCTAGGACAGCATGTACCCCATCCACCCCTTCCTCCAGTCTGTCCCCCCTTCAATTACCCACCCTTCTTCCATCCCCCTTCCCCTCTATTTTCCTGTAGGATGGAATGAATTTCTGTACTCTGTTGCCTGAATAAATTCCTTTCCAGTTCCATGCTAAAACAATTCTTAACATTCATTCTAAAGCTTTGAATTCCATATTCTATCCCTTTCTCCCCACCCACCATCATTGAGAAAACAAGCAATACAGGTCAGCTGCTACCCGTGATTCCTTGCACTGAAGCCTGCTCCAGTCCTGCCATGGCACAGCCAAACCTGAGCTGCACTCTGCCCCGTGCCTGGTGCAATAGACCTTTCCTGTTGGCCTTTTTAGGCTTCCTTGGGCTGGAAGTCTCTTCTACTCTGTCATTTTGTGGCTTCTGCTGCTCTAGAATTTGTTTTGAGTCACTTGTTACAAGTATTTTGTGGGCTATGGGGGTAGAGCTAGAGCAGATCTGTCCTTCTACTCTGCCTCCTTGGCTCTGGATAGTTTATTATTAGTATTAAACAATATTGAATGGTTGAGTTGTGGAAAGCCTTAGGCAGCAGCTTCTCCAACCCTCTCATCTTAGACAGGAAGAATTCCCAGAACGAGTAAGTCATATGTCCGAGCTTGCTGACCCTGGACAAGAAGTCCTGCCCTCTCTCTGGTGGTCTTGGTCCAGGTCATGCCTCAAGTCTTTCCAACTTTTTTCTCCACAGATGTCTTTGACTTGAACAGGCTGAGTATTAGGATTATGAGTGGGTGAGCTGAGGGTGACTTCCTTCTGGCTTCATCTTTGTCATGTCCTTCTCTTAGTATTTATGTAATGACTGAAAATTTGCAAACCACTTCATAGAGATAGTGTGGCATAGTGGGTTGCAGGCTGGCCTGCATTGGGGAGACCTGGGTTCCAGTCCTGCCCCAGCTTTGCTGGGTGACCCTAGACAGGTCATTTCATTTCTCTGACCACACTGGACAACTCTCTTAAGACTCAGGTGTGCTCATCTGTGGAGGAAGGAGGGAAAATGTCCACAAGGGTCTTCCTGGCTTTTGTCAATCAAACACCAAAGTGCTATCTGAAGCTGCCCTGTGAGACAGCACAGGGAGTCTTTGCCTATGGACACATGTATCAGGCTGGGGCAGGAGACTCAAGTGGCAAAGACCCCAATACCATTTTCTTGATAGATTATCTAAGTCCAGAGTGGGCAGAGAAGCATTTGAGATCCCTGAGGGCATTCCTGCCTGAGATGAGCCTGGAACCCAGTTCTTATCCCCAGGCCAGGGCTCCTTCCTGCTTTATAGAGCCAGGAAGATACCAGGGACACCTCTTAGGAGCTACAGCTAGATGGTCTTGTGGCCTGGGGCTGCTCTAACCTGGCAGCACTCAGTGGCATTAGTCCACCATTCCTGAGCCTCCTGGCACACTGATCTATCTTATGGAAGGACAATGCTTTCAAAGCCCATTGTCAGCTGGGGTGCCTCTCTTTACAGGGGCTGAGTTTACATGCTGCTTAAGAAGAAAGTTTGCCAGGTTATCATGCCAGCACCTTAGGGAGCCATCCCCTTTCCCCCTTATGGGAGACTGAGGTAAAAGTGCTCTGTGGGCCATGGAATACAGGGAAAGTGTCAGTTATGGGGAGTGAGAGATTCTGAGTTTGAATCCCAGCTCTGTCACTGACTTCATGTGGGATGATAGATAACTCATATTCACTCTCTGGCCTCCAGATTCCTCAGCTGTGGATGAACTGGCTTTGTCTCAGTGTCCTCAGGGCTTCATTCCTGCTCTGGTTCTCTGGGAACTCCCTGAATGACCTCCTCAGAGCCTTCTTCAGTCGTGTATCTCCACTGATCCCAGGGGTTCCAAGCAGGGCAAGTGATTCTCCAGCGCCCAGCACTTTTACATGCTCATTCAACACAACAAATTGTACCAGTTCATATTCCCCTATATATCCTCAGTTCTCTTTTTGTTTTGAAATGTGAATGAAAATCATGATGAATAATGATCTCCTCTGTCTTCTGGGAGAAAGCAGGGTATCCTGGGTGCCTTTACCATTTGCCAAGTTCACATCCTTGAATTATTAGCATTTGGTTTTACAGATTGGGCCCCAGGGAGAGGAGTGTGTATATGTGTGTGTTTGTGTGTATGTGTGTGTGTGTATGTGTGTGTAGAAACTTCAAAACCGATAGCCACAGGCAACAATCAGGGCCTCTTGGATTCCCAAGAGTGAGGATAACCTCATGCTCCACGTTTCATGTCTTGAATCATTCATTTGGAAGAAAAGCTTCCATGGATCAAATGGCTGTGTTTGGGAAGGACTTAAGACTTCCCTAATACAACAAAACTTACTGTCTTAATATTAAAAAGCCATTCCTAGGGTACTTTCTTCCAGTTTTTAATTTTTCAGATATCCACTAATGGTTGCCCTGCCACCAAAGTAGGAAATCAAAGGATGAAATAACATTTTAAACATTCAGATTGGAGCAGCAGATAAATTCCTAATTGAAGCTGTACTTTTCAAGGCATGTGCTTTGTGTGCACATGTTCATTATTATTTTTAAAGTGTGTTGCCTGCCACCACATCGAAATAAAAGGCATGACGAAAGGAAGGGAGGCGTGCAAAGTGAGATCCTCTATGTACTTGTTCTTGTAAGATTTTTGTCGTCATGATAAGAGTGTTAACGAAAACTTCCTACCCTTAACGATGTAGAAAGAAGGTATTCTTTCCCTTCCCTCTCTTTCTTCACCCTCCTCCCACACCCCCAGAGATCATCAAGCAAATGTCAAGGATGGTGAAGACAGGATTCTTTTGGGAATGAGTTTGAATAGATGTTTTTGAGGTCTCATCCAGCTTAGAAATGGGACTCAGCCTTGGCTTGTCCCTAAAGGAGCACACAGCCACCTTCTAGACTTTATTAAGACCCAGGCTCTCTAGATACCATCAAATCCTACCTCAAAAGGTCTTCTTAGAGATTGTCTAGTGCTAATGATGTAGATCTCTCTCCGAATCCACATTCTAGAGTGACATGAAGCCAATAACTCATTCCCCAGAGTCCACTATGCCAGCCCAAGAAATGGAAGCCTTCTTCATATTTATAGAGGTCTCCTAGTTCTCTGCTTTATTTGTTAGTATTACTCATTAAAAGCATATTTTTTCTGTCAATACCACAGCACCAGAATATCAGTGAGTCCCCCAAAGGGCAGTGGAATCCATAGTCGGGGGGCATGGTGTACAGAAAGCCATGTGAATAATGTCATCCAAGACAATCCAGCTTGAGAAAGCAGGACAGAGAGTCAGGTAGAGCAAGGGGGAGCAGAGCTGGCTCGCTCACAGACTATAGTGCTGCCCACTGAATATTCATTTTCATTCTTTAAAATGTTTTATTAATGCTCTCATTTTTTTTACACCACAATCATTCCTGGATGCCTCCCTGTATCCCTCCACCAGAACCAATGAACCCTCTCCTAGGATTCCAAGGTAAGACATTTGAAGCAGAATGAACCACGAGAGGCCATGAAAACCAAGTTCCTTGTTTGAAAGAGGAAACTGAAGCACAGAAAGGAGGTGGGACTAGCCAAGGACCCTACATTTCAAAACATCAGGTGGAATTCAGAGCCAAGTCTTCCTGATTTCATATAATAAAACAAAACCATGCGGTTAGGCAATATTGTTCACCCCTAGTTCCCTTTCTCCCTAGAGGGCTGGGTCTGGACTCAGGAAGACCTGAGTCCAAACCATGCCTGCCACACTTACTATCTGGGTAACCCTGAACAAGTCACTTAATGTCTGTCTGCCTCCGTTTCCTCAATTGTAAAATGGGAGTAATAAAGGATTGTTGTGAGGATCAATGAGATAATGGTTGCAAAGCCCTTTGCAAAGAGTAGGAGCTTAGTAAATGCTTATTCCCCACCCCCAGTCCTACCAGGAATGGGGCTTGATGAAGAGACTCCTCATCTCTTCCCTGGGGCTAGGATGACCATGCCAATGCCTTATCATTTAGCTTCACTGCAGTCTCATTTTTATTTCTCTTACCCTGGTTATTGTGTACAGCATTCTCTCAGCTCTGAATACTTTATTGGAGGTCACACCTTATGAGTCTTGCCAGGTTACTTTGAATTCTCCAGATTAGTCATTTCTTTCCTGATGGTTGCTTTCCATTGTATCCATTGTATATCACAACATGCCATCTCCCCATCAGTGGGTAGCCAGTTAATTCCATTATTTTTCTACTACAAAAAAACACCAAAAATATGGCTGAAATATTATGGGGTAGGTGAGGCCTTTCTTTTGCTCTTTGACTGTTTTGGGGTATACATTCAGTGGCCATGTAACAGTAAGACAGCTAGAGGTAGTTTGCCACCATTTTGGGTGACTCCTCTGAGGATACCTCATGTGAGGTCCCTGAGTGAGAAGGCAGGAGGGAGCTGTGGTTGCCCTGCAGGAGTGGGGGACCCCTTCATGGAGCTCCCAGAGGCCCTGGCATATAGAAGGAAGCATCCTTGGTCCTGGGCCATCACTCCTTTTGGCACAATCCCCTTCTGTTCCATCCAGGGCCCTTCTGACAGGAAGCTCCACTGCATGTGAGCTCCACTCACCACCTCAGGTGATGTTTGTTGTGTGATAAAGAGAATGTACACTCTGGAGCCCAGGGACACAGCTTAGTGGCTTGGTCAAGCTCACAGGATAGTAAGTAAATTTAGATCTTCTCTCTCCATTTTATTTGTGCTTTCCCAGTTTGAATTGTTGTCCCAGAAAGAGGACTCAGGTTCATTCTCCTTGGTCCCAGAGGTCAGAACTAAGAGCTGCTAGGGAAAGGTGGAAAGATGCACAATTCCAGGCAATGTAAAGGAAAAGTAGTCAAACTATCCCAAAGTGGAATGGTTTTCCGTAGGAAGAAGTGGGTTTCCTCCTCTCTCCTGAGACCACTTGCTAGGTGCATTGTAGAAAGGACTTTTGGGTTCTGCCATGGCTTCCATCAAGTGGCTTCGGAGTCCCTTTTGGACTCTGGGATCACAATCACTACACAGAGAGGGGTTTCTGAAGAATCTTTCAAGTCTGACTTCCTCTCTGAGGGGGCGTGTGCCATGCAGCACTGGGGTGGGCAGAGCCTTCCCTAACACAAAAGCTTTGAAGCACACAGATCAAATATAGACATATTTATAACACATGTGCACACATGTTTGCTTGTAAATTCACATCCATATATATAAGCATACATGTGTCTATTCAGTGACGTCTTGAGGCAAGTCTGTGAATAATTAATTGAAGGGGATATATTGATAGAACTGACTTAACAGTGCCTACAAAAGATCCCCCATGGCCAATTGAAACATGTATGTTGTTATGGCTGCCTCCCCTTTCCTTCTCTCTCATGTGAATCAAGGATGCTCAGTGATCCTGTGGGCCCATGTGGATCAAGTGCTCACTACCTGATTTTCGTTTAAGCCCATGTGAGCATGGCTAAGGCAGGGGCAAAGAAACAAATGTTGCTTGTTCTTACTTGGAGAGATAGAAGTTCTCTGCTCCTCTTCCCCCCACTGGCTCTGCCCATCTCTGTGCAGATGGCAGCCTGTTCACCCTTTCTCATGTTGGGTGACTCATTTCTCTGCCCCCCCATCAACCCTCGCCTCCATGCCCTGGGGGCCTTATTTTATTTCCCCTGGGACTCAGGGATTATCAGTGGGGCCCAGGGGTACCAGGATACTACCCTTTCTGCCCCTTCCTCTTCCAGAGAACCCTTGATACATGTTGGGCTTTTCTCTAATATGCTACACACTATCCATGGCTTTCTGGAATTTCTCCACACTCTTTTGGGTGGCCCTCACCATTCACATTCCATTCTCTGAGCAGCTAATATCCTGAGATAGCACACAAAAGACCACTTTTTAAGACCTGGGCTTTCTCCTTGAGCTCCCCTGAATCTCTGGCTTTCTGTGGCTGTTTGGGCTTTATCTCCATCCATTCCCACTAACGCCCTCCTGGTCGACCTGTTGGGAACCAAGTACCTTTAAGCCTTTGGTGCCAAGTCAGTGGCCCCGCTGAGACACGTCTGTATTTATGTGTGTGTGATCTGGTGCACCCTTTGAAGTAAAGCTGATCAGGGAGCTGTCTTCTCATGGCAGGGAGCCCTTTGTGCCTTTCTTTGTACCCTCATGATGTACCCTAGTGCCCAACAGAGAGGAAGCTCTTGGTATAAAGCTTGTTGACTTTACTACCTTTGCACTAATTAGACATTTGCTAGAGGTGGCACTTATATTTATGAGAAAATACACAAAAACCTGACTAAAAATCGAACCCAGATATTTGTGACCACAATACAGTAAAAAGAATTATGGATTTGGAGTAATAGGGATAGGTTGGAATCGCTGCTCTACTATCCAAGTGACCTTAGTAAATCCAGTCTCCTTTATGTCCCTGAGTATCTGGCTTCTTTCCACCATATTGCCCTGCCTGCATCTTCCATAGATGGTATTTTATGATGGCAATGGGTTGATCCAGCCTTGTTGCAGGACCTTATCAATTGATCCCAGCATGATGTATTCACCTCAAGGAACTGCCACAGGACTGCTCAGTGTAGTGTGCATCCTTTCCTCCAAAGAAGGCACTGTGCTCTCTGAGAAAAGCGGAACTGTAGTGGTTCAAAGGAAACATGAGATGCGCAAATTTAGAGCCATCTCTGTTCCAAATGCTCATGTAAACTATTCATGCCTGGCCTGTGGCCGTCTTCTGAGCTCATACTGGTCTCATCAGCCACAGTCAGAAACTCTGTGCCTTGACTTCAACATCGTGATGCCACTTTGCTCTTCTTTGAGAATGAAGGACAACAAGCAACCATATCTCACAAAGTGGGGAATTTTAAAACCAAGCTCCAGCTTTTAGGAAGCAACAAGGAAAGGAGGAAGGAAGGGAGAGAGGGAGAAAGGCAGGGAGGGAAAGAGGAAGGAACAAGCATTTATTAAACTAAACACTCACTACGTGCCAGACATGAATCACTTTACCACGATTTCCCATTTAATTCTCACAGCCCTGGGAGGGAGGTGCTACTGTTGTCATCATTTTACAATTGAGGAAGCTGAGACTGACATGTAAGTTCACCTAACTAGTGAATGTCTGAAGCTAGATTTGCACTCAGGTGTTCCTGATTTCAGGCCCAGTGTTCTATCTGTTGCACTGATATGTCATAGATTCCCATAGATTTCGAATGGAAGGAACCTGAAAAATCATCTTATTCTTGTTCCAGGCCTCATTTTTCTACAGATGAGGAAAATGAGTTCTGGCAATTGGAAATGACTTGCTCAAGGTCACATAGGAAGTAAATACTGGAGCAAAAATTCACCTAGAGCCTCAAGTGGGAAAGGGAGGACTTGTAAATTGCCATTCATCCTTGGCATTTCTGGCCTCCATGTTACTCTGATTTGGGTCTTGCTACATGTAGCCACATGTAGAGCACTAGCCATGGAGTCAGAAAGACCTGAGTGCACATCTGGCCTCAGACATTAACTGTGTAACCTTGGAGAAGAATGAACTTCTGTCTCAGTTTCCTTCTCTGAAAAATGTGGATAATCATAGCACCTATCTCTTGGGGTTCTTATGTGCATAAAACAAGATGATATTTGTAAATGCGCTGCAAACCTTGAAGCTTCATATAAATCCCAACTATTTTTTTTTTCTTTCCCTTAGGGACAGGTAGGTGGTGCTGTGAATAGAGCACTGGGTCTAGAACCAAGGAGATTTGAGTTCAAATCTGGCCTCAGACACTTACTTGCTGTGTGACCCTGGGCAAATCACTTCATCCTGCTTGCCTCAGTTTCCTCAACTGGAAAATGAACTGGAGAAGGAATGGCAAACCACTACAATATCTCTGCTGAGAAAACCTCAAATGGGGTCCCAGAGATAGGGGCGGTGAGGTGTCATAGTGTATAGAGTACTGCCTTTGAAGCCAAAAAGACTCATCTTTGTGAGTTCAAATCTGGTCTTAGACACTTACTAGCTATCTGATCCTGGCTAAGTTACTTAACCTGTTTTGCCTCAGTTCCACATCTATAAAATGAGCTGGAGAAGAAAATGGCAAAACACTCTAGTATCTTTGCCAAGAAAGCCCCCAAATGGTGTCATGAAGAGAGATAGGACTGAAAATAACTGATTAATAAGAGCAGCAGCAGCTGTTCCAGTGGCAGAAGTGAAGCAATGGGTCATTTGGCCAAGGGTAGAGGGACATCTCACCCAGCTCTGAAGAGGAGCTGGCATCCACATGTCCCATCAGGTCCCACCTTGAAAAGGGCACAGGGCTAGAGGAGGCTCCTCTGGCTCTGATTCTCACATAGGGTGGGCATGGGGAGGAGACCTGCTGGGGAGATGGAGTCCTAGGGACCCACCAACAAGAGAGACTTTGGAGCTTGTACTTGTACCTTCTACCCCTCACTGTTTCTCATTCTCCAGTGATCAGGACATGAAAGACATTCATTGTTGCCATCAGAAAGAGGATGTGATGGATTGAGTGTGCATCATTTTTATCAATCCTATTTATAGAGAGAAGGAGTTTCAGGGCCTATGGTGAATGACATCTCCCCTGCTGGCATTTTCATGTTCTTGGAACAGATCTGGAGACACCCATTCTTGCCTTTGTATCCCATGGCAGCTGTTCACATAGCTATGTTTAATCCTGGAGTAGAGATATCAAAATGATAGTTTGCCAATCTCTACTGCAACTGGGAAGGAGCAGGGAGTGGATAATGAGCTGGGGTGTCTCATCACCCTTCCCTTTGTGCTGTAGAGGGACTGGATTTTCCATGCTTGCAGACAGATAGCTCGATTGAGGGTCTTTCTGCATCTTGCCTCCCTTGCAAAGTAGCCAGAGATGCAAAAGGAGGCTGACTTTACTCCTTTTCCCTGTGAAATGTGGGCACAGGGAGCAGTTCTTCTGGGAAGGGGGTGCCCTGCATCCATTGGGTGTCTCTTCTTAGCACCACTGAGGAGGAAGGCCCAGGCCTCCGATCAGCACCCAGAGAGCTTCTTTCATTGCTATGCTTTTTTTTGAGGGGGGGAGTTGGAGGCCAAAAAAGGAGGAGGAAAAGTGCCGTTATTGAACTCAGCATGGGAGACAATCTGAGAGCGGATCTTCATCAATCAGATTAACTACTTTCTGAGATGAAAGCAGACGAGACGCAGTGTGAGGCCGTGCAGATATTTATCACAAGCTATATTAATAACCACTTCCAGCCTCCTCCTGACAGTTTCATCTTAGCTTCCATGTTTAACATTTGAGCATCATATGTTTTTGTCAGGATGAAGCTCCTAAGAGCATCAATTAATTAATTCGTCTGAAGTGTGGCCTGGAAAGGTAATAAAGTGACATGCCCTAAGGCCAGGACCAGGCTGCAGAGAAACAATTCCTTACTTTGAAAAGAAATTAGGAGCAAAAAATTAAAAAGGTAAATAACAAATTTGAAATGAAGCCATTAAAATGAGGACGTATTGGGTCTATTTTCATAAACCTCCAGCCTTTCAGGCCTACATGTGCTCATGAATGGGCTTATTCCCAAAATGGAAATATGGACCATGGGGCCAATGACTCTCCATGGTCATCCATGCAGGAACAGCTCATGCATGCACAACCACATGTGGGAGGAACAAATGCATCTTTTATTTCTTGCTTTCCAGAAGTAGGCAAAAACAGGGAGAGGTGGACTTTAATATCACCTTCCCTGCTGCAACTGAGAAAATTAATGTTCTGCTTTAAGAGCTGGCCCGTGGTAATGAACTCTCCCCATGAGGCCACACAGAGGGTGCAGATGGAGCATGGCGGTGTCCCTGCCAGATGTTCCTTCCACACATCCCAGTCTCTTCTGCCACCTCCACATTTCCCAAAGAGCACATCAGAGGTCTGAACTGGACAGCTCTCATTAGGCTAATTAGATATCACAGCCTGGCATTACAGAGGGGTATCTGGGCAAAGGAAGTGTTTCTTGTCAGAGTACAAGGCCCTAAAAGACAAACCACTAACCACGACAATCACAGCTCCCATACTCCTCATGATAAATTCCTGAAGCAGGCTGTGCAAAGATGATTGTCCCCATTTTACAGGTCAGACAACTAAGTATCAGAGAGGGGAAATGACCCACCAAATATCACAAGGCTTTTACACATCAGTGCTGAAAGAATGGGAAAGAAAGAGACTGAAAGACTGGCTGGTCAGAGCTGGGGCTTGAATAATTGGATGCAGAAAAGAACCTTATAGTGACGCAGAGATACGAAGTATGTTAAAAGCAGATTAACGGCCCCATTCTCTGATCGAAACATCCATAGTCCAACCTGAACTGGTGGCCCATTCAGGTGTATGTCATCCTGGACCTCAGATGCCCCAGACTGGGGACATGGCTAGACACATAGATAAATAACCCTACCTGGACAGGTGAGATCTTCATTTTGGGACCTTTGTGATAGGAAAAAATACAGCCAAATCTCCTAAGCTCATGGAGGGAATTTATCTCAAGGCAGTCTCCTTCCAGGATGGACTTTACAAAGAAGGAGAGAAGGTAAGTATGGGGTTTAGGGCAAGTGGCACTGGCTTTCTTTTTTTCTTTTAAAGTATATGTTTTTATTTATTTCATAAAATGTTACCCAATTACATTTAACATTTTTAAACATTCGTTTTTTAAAAATTTTGAGTTTCAAATTCTCTTCTTCCCTCCCTCTCCTCTGCCCCTTGAGAAGCCTAGCAATATGATACCAATTATATACGTGAAGTCATGCAAAACATTTTGCTACAGCAATATATTATAAAGATCATACACTACGACCAGGTGGGATTTGTACCAGTAATGCAGGGCTGATTCAATAGTAGGGAAACTATCAGCATAATTGACCAAATCAGTAACAAAATCAACAGAAATCATATAATCTCAAATGCAGAAAAAAGCCTTTGGCAAAATACAGCACTCACCCCTATTAAAACACTAGAGAGCATAAGAATAAATGAAGCTTACCTTAAAATTATAAGCAATACTGTTCTAAAACCATCAGCAAGTATTATTTGTAATGAGGAGAAGCTAGATGCCTTCTCAACAAAATCAGGAGGTGAAACAAGGATGCCTCTTATCACCTCTATCATTTTATATTGTTCTAGAAATGTTAACCACTGCAACAAGAGAAGATAAAAAGAAATTAGAGGAATCTGAACAAGCAATGAGCAAATAAAACTATCACCCTTTGCAGATGATATGATGGTATACTTAGAGAACCCTTGAGAATCAACTAAAAAACTAAGTGAAATAATTAGCAATTTAGTAAAGTTTCAGGATATAATATAAACCCACACAAATCACTGACATTTCTTTTTATGAGCAATAATCCCAGAAGCAAGAGACAGAGATATTCCACTTAAAGACAAGACAAACTCAGAAACTCTATGAACACAACTAGAAAACATTTTTCAGAAAAATAAAGCCAGATCTAAGTAATTACAAAAATGTTAATTGCTCATGGGTAGGCCAAGCTAGTATAATAAAATGATAATTCTACACAGATCAATATATTCATTCATGTGCTATACAAATCAAACTGTCAAGAAGCTGTTTTACAGAGAAAGAAAAAATAATAACTAAATTCATCCAGAAGGACAAAAGCTCAAGGATATCAAGAGAATCAATCAAAAAAAAAATGCGTAAGAAGGTGGTCTAGACATACCAGATCTCAAACTGCATTATAAAGTGGTAATTATCAAAACAATCTGGTGCTGGCTAAGAAACAGAGTGGTGGATCAGTGGAATAGATTAGGAACAAATTACATTATAGTAAATAACTATAGTGATCTAGTATGTGATAAATACACAAAGATCCAAGCTTTTGAATCAAAAACTCATTATTTGAGAAAAACTTGTGGGAAAACTAGAAACCAGTATGCCAGAAAGTAGGTAGCAAACAACATCACATCATATACAAAGATAAAGTCAAAATGGACACAAAATTTGGACATAAAGGATGATACCATAAGTAAATTAAGAGAGCATGGAATAGTTTACCTGTCAGAATTATGAATAAAGGAAGAATTTAGGATGAAAGAAGATATAGAAAACATTACAAAATTTAAAAAAGTGATAATTTTTATATATAAAATTTAAAAAAGTTTTTGCACAAGCAAAACTGATGCAACCAAAATTATAAGGAAAATAGAAAACTGAGAAAAAATTTTGTAGCAAGTATCTCTGATAAAAGCCTCATTTCTCACATATATAGGGAACTGAGTCAAATGTATAAAAATACAAGTCATTTCCCAAGTGATAAATGATCAAAAGGTATGAACAGGCAGTTTTCAGACAAAGAAGTCAAAGCTACCTATAGTCATAAGAAAAAATGCTCTAAATCATAATTGATCAGAGGAAGGCAAATTAAAACAACTCTGAGGTACTGCTTCACACCTATCAGAGTGGCTAATGTGTGTGTGTGTGTGTTCATCCTTCGTTGCCAAAGAAGACCATGCTATCAGAGAAATGATAACATGACTTGCACTTGACTTTGTTCTGAGTGAGGGAGGGCTGTGCAGGTCACCAGCCTCACTTCTCCTCCAGAACCATCTGAATCCAGTAACCAGATATTCATCAGGGTGACTGGAGATGACACAAGATGAGGCAATTGGGGTTAAGTGACTTGCCCAAGGTCACACAACTAGTGAGTGTCAAGTGTCTGAGGTGAAATGTGAACTCAGGTCCTCCTGACTGCTGCACTGGTGCTTTTTCCACTGCACCACCTAGCTGCCCATGGCTAATATGACAAAAAATTTGAAAATGGTGGAATTTGGAGATGTGGAAAAACTGGGACACTACTGCACTGTTGGTAGAATTGTGAACTGATGCAACCATTCTGGAGAGCAATTTGGAACTATTTCCCAAGGGTAACCAAACTGTGTATACCCTTTGATCCAGCAATACCACTGTTAGATCTATATCCCATAGACAGCCACAAAAAGGAAAAAAAGAACCTATTTTAACAGAAAAATATTTATAGCAGCCATTTTTGTAGTGGCTACGAATTGGAAGTCAAAGAGATGCCTATCAATTGGGGAATAGCTAAACAAGCTGTCCTATGTGATTCTAATGGAATGTGCTGTAAGAAATGACAAGCAGGAGGATTTCAGAGTAACCTAGAAGGATTTACATGAACTGATGCATAGTGAAGTGAACAGGAGAATATTGCACATAGTAACAGCAATATTGTTTGCTGAAGAATCGTGAATGACTTAACTATTCTCAGCAATATAATGATCTAAGACACTCCTAAAGGACTAATGATGAAGCATATTGTCCATCTCCAGATATTGTTTGAATACAGAGTGAAGCATGCTATTTTCCCTTTCTTCCTTTCATTTTTTCTTTTATTTGAGTTTTCTTGTACAAAATGACTTTTATGGAAATGTTTTACATAATTGCACCTGTGTATCCTAGATCCAAATGCTTAACATCTGAGGGAGGGAAGTGAAGAATAAAAGGAGGAGGGACAGAATTTGGAATTCAAAATTTTAAATTAAAATGTTAAAAAATTAACAAAAATGTAATGATGAGCAGGTGAATTTCAGTCAGTAAAGACTTACATAAACTGATACTGAGTGAAGTGAGCACAACCAGGAGAACATTATACATAGTAATAGCAACATTGTGCAAAGATCAAGTATGATAAACTTAGCTCTTCTTAGCAATATAATGATCCAAGATAATTCCTAAAGATTCATGATGGAAAATGCTATCCTTATCCAGAGAAAGAATCACAGAGTCTGAATGCAGATTGAAGCATATATTTTCACTTTTTTTTCATTTTATACTTTCTCACGGTTTTCCCTTTTGTTTTGACTCTGACAACATGTCTAATGCAGAAATGTTTAACATGATTGTACATGTATAACCTATATCAATTTGCTCCCTATCTTAGGGAGGGAGAAGAATTTGGAACTCAAAATCTTATAAAAATGAATGTTGAATATATATATAATACACACATATGTATGTGTATATATACATATGTGGTGTAAAAGTATACATTAAATGGAAAAATAAATTACTGCTAAATGGGAAAAAACATGAATGTTGGCCATGCTGGAAATGAACACACACAATACATGAGCAACAAAGAATAAAATAAAACAATATGCTTTAATCAACACTCAGGCAATTATCAGTTCTCGCTCTGGAAGTATACAAAGTTTTCCATCATGGGTCCTTTGGAATTGTCTTGGATCATTCTACTGAGCAGAATAGCTAAATCACAGTTGATTTTACAATCTTGCTGTTACTGTGTAAGATGTTCTCCTAGTTCTGCTCATTTCACTTTTCATCAATTCATATGAGTCTTTCCAGTATTTTGACACAATCATACACTACAACTTGTTCAGCCATTCGCCAATTGATGGACATCCCCTCAATTTCTAATTCTTTGCCATCACAAAAAGAGCTGTTATAAATATTATTTTTTTTTTTTTTATAAAATAGGTTCCTTTCCCCTTTTTTGATGTCTTTGTGATGGTGGTAGTTCAGATCAAATGTGGAAGCCACCCCTTTCAGGAAAACTTAGTCAGCTGTGGGGTAGCTCTCATTGTTCTTTTTCCCTGAAGTCAAGTCAACTTTCACCTCCCTGGAACTTTCCCCAACATTCCTAGATCTGTTCTCTGGTGTCAGATAGAACAAGTCTAACCATCTCCAAATGACAAGTCTTTTAGATTAACTCTCAACTTCCTGTTTTCTCCAGGCTCTAGTAACTAAGGAGATGCTGTAAATGATCCGTATGTGACATAATTTTGAAAACAACCACCATCCTTCTTGCTCTGTAGCTTGCCGATGTGCTTCTGGAACTGGTCACAACGATTTAGCTCTGGAGTCTGACCAAACATACGACTCCAGGTATTTAGTTTCTTATGAGACTGACATTATACAAACATGAGGTCAATGTCTACTGACACCTGCTTTTTACTATTTCTTTTATGATGCAAGAGTAAAACAGACTGTGAAAAATTATCTAACATGCTCATCCCTCTATCAATTACTGTTTGGAACTTAGATCCCTATTTTTAAACAGTCTTCCAGTCTTAATTATGCTAGCTACATCAGTAACTAAAGAACCTCTGCTGATCTCTCTGAACTCCAAAGCTTCATGGGAAGTAAGGCATCCTTACTTGGGGAGTCCGTAATTAGACTGCCATCTGGACCATGTCCTTGTGGTTGAGGGCTCTACTGACTGAGAGAAGAGCTCCAGACAAACTGTTTCATGCTGTGATAAAATTGCATGATCTAAGACAGGTTTAATTGTGGGTAAAAATTAGGTGACATGACATCGACTTCTCCTAAGAGAATTGGCATTATCTTGTGTGATTCATATACAAGCCCATTTATGGATGCTTTTTGCAGAGAAGAGATAACAATGTTTGGAACAGCTTGATGGAACAAGGATTTTGTTTTTAATGTCTTTTTCATATCTAAAATGAAACTCCTATTTAAAGAGGACACTGGCACCTGAAGTTCAAGTAATGTTGATGTTAAACCAATAATGCAATAATTACTCAGGTTGAACTGATCTAGAAACTTTCCAAGGTCTGGGGATGAGTGATTAACGAATTGCAACCAACCTCTAAGGAGCCCTTTCCCCAGCTGACAGACATGTTTAAGATGAGTTCTTTAGCTTAACTTTTTTAGGCACTTTCAAGATCTCATTGGTGTAGGTTTGGCCAGCGTATGGCCCAACACATTCAAGTACTATCCTGTGAAATTCTATCCTCAATCTTTTAAAAAAATCCTCTCTAGGGCATCCTCCCAGTTTATCTGATGACTTCCTGGTGCCCTTGAATGTAGACTCATTCTATTCTCTCCTTTCTTACTCTCTTTTCTTTCCATCTAATGCTTTCTTCTTTGTCCCATTTGTACTTCTCCACCTCCACCGCAGAAATGAATACCCTTCCATCACTTTCTGATTGCATTCTCAAAGTGAAGGAAAAACAAAAAGCTAGAACAATAACCACACCTTCCAGGCAAAGTTTTCCCTTGAGGCGCTGCTATTAGTTCCATCTCCTGGACACATTTTGTTTGGAAATAAGAAAACAGTTTGGGTCATCATCACTTTGCTGAGAATTAGCAGTGAGCCTTTTGGAAGAAGAGAAAATGAAAAAAAAAAACTGCCCCTCCTTCATGAAGGCTGTGGGGCTGGACTCTCGAGCATCTGGGGGACAATGCAGCGAAGAAAAGTTCATGACTGCTCTGGGAAATGAGAACAATGTCAATCTGGTTAGAAAGCTGGCCATCTGGGATCATTTATGCTTGTCCTCTGTCCTTTACGGACAGCTGTAATCTCAGATTAGGCAGCTAGGATCAACATTGGCTGCCTCAGTAAGGCAAGCCTTATTTAAAAGGAGATTCACTTGTCTTGCTTAAACCACCTTCTGTGGTTTAAGACAACAGGATTCCACAACCCATCTCAGAATTTTCAGATTAAGGACCCACGGGGTGAAAGGGTAAGAAGTCTGGAATGAGCCTAAATCTAGATCTAGGATTTTCTGTGGGGAGGAGCATATATGATTGTCACAGATTGTGACCCTGGGGGGAATTTAGCAGATTGTTTTTGTGAGTGGGAAACCTGGGGCTCTGGGACCTAGCTGCTGGAGACCCTCTTGCACTTTGCTGCTCTGCTGCTTTGAGAGCAGGTCTGTCCCCCACTGGGTTGGGTTTACACCAACCTTAATGGCTGGAACCCCTTTTTTAGTGAGACTAGTATGGAAGAGTGAAGTATTCCCCTTGCCTAATCCTAATCTATGGATATTATGTAAACATGTACTGTATGCAAGTGAATTTCTAGCCCAAGTAAAAACTTTTGAGGGAACCTTATTTATCTGGATAATTAACAGTGATCCATCTGACTATCTTCACATAGATTCAACCTAGGCATTAGCATTTGCACAACTAACAGTCCTACAGGCAGCTATGGTGTTTTCTACAGTAATAAACCCAAGTTTTCTTTGCGGTTGATTAGTGGGATTAGCACTTCTTATTTCTCAACTAACTATAATGCAAGAGTCTATGGAAAATAATTCCATTCCCCAATTCTTGAAGAAAGACCTTTAAAGTGGAGATAATGGACTAATGCCATGACATGACCTCCCCGGCCTGTAGGTGAGAGGCAGGCTTAGAGAAGATTCAGAGAAGCTGGAGCATCTGGAGGACAGCCAAGATAAGGCAGGAATTGGGCTCATGTTGCAAGATTGTTGGGGGGACTGAGGTTGGTTACCTGAAGAAGGTGAGACTGGGGTGGGAAGGTGGCTAAGAGCCTTGGAAGCTGCATGCCAGTACTTGAATGACTGTTATATTTTTCCTCCTCTTCTGCAGACAGAAGAACTGGGAACATTGGGTACCAAGTGAAGAGTTCATATTTGGTTTGATAGAGTCAAGCTTCCTAACCATGAAAGCTGTCCTCATATGGGGGCAGGTGGGCTCTTCTTTTCCTCCTTGCAGGTCTATAAGCAGGGAATGATAGTCATTTGCTGAGGGTGTGCTAGTAGGGATTCTTCCTGTTTACGGACTGAAGTAAATGCCACTGAGGTCCTTTCTTGTTCTAAAATTCATTGTCTGTGGTTCTCTTTTCTGGGTGCTGGAGAAAGAGATATTCTGTTTTTTGTTGTCTCAGGAATGGCAGAAACTTATTAGAACAAAGGCCAATGAACAGAAGGTTTCCAGGACCTCTTAGGAATGAAGACTTCAGGACTGAAAACTTCTGTCACTTTGGAGTATTCTAGTTCTGTTGGATGTGGGGATGAAGCACTGCTGCCTCACAGCTGTCCCACCTTTGGCACCACAACTTTCACATCCCAATATTTTCTAACTTCTGTTATTTTCTTAATCCTTGAACCTTAGATCAAAGCAATGAGCTTTGTGGGACTTCTTTGAGTCTTGAGGCTTCTGGGGTATCTGGAATTGGAGACTGGCTTAGGGAGTTGCTGGAGTCTGCTGGCACCAGCTCTCCAGCCAATTGGTCAATTTACTATGTGAGAATTTACACCTGTGAAATTGGCAAATGCTACAAACCCAGGTTTGATTTATCATCTGCTTGGGTGTCTAGACTCAAGGAAGTTATGGAGATTAAGCTTCAGAGTAGGTTCTACCCTGGTGCCTCCCCCCAGGATCCCACCATCTTTCTGACAATATTCAATGGAAGTTCCTTCCCAGAAACTTTACATTTTCTCCCTTGTTAGAATAGAAGCTCCTTTAGGGTATGGGTGGCTTTTTCATTTTTAGTCTTCCATTTCTCAGAACTTAGCACAAGCCCTCTATATGTTGAACTGATCAATGCTTATTGAATTCTAAGCCTGGGAAATGGTCCAACATAATAAGATCTATGTTTAGGGAAGAAGGGGAGCTGGATGGCTCCACTGGAAGCTTAGTCTAATTAGGGGACTATTACGATTGGTCCAAGAGAGAGCTAACAAGGGCCTGAACTAGTCTGTTGGCCATGTGAGAAAAGAAAGTGAGACAGGTGTGAGAAATACTGTGAAGCTAAAGCAACAATTAAAAAAAAAAAACCTTAGCAACTGATTTATTTTGGGGGTTAAGGAAGAGGGCTATAAATTGAAGTGTTTTCCTTGACTGACTCTCTCTGCCCCTCTGTCTCTCTGCCTCTCTCTGTCTCTGACTCTCTCTTTCTGTCTTTCTCTCCATATACAATTTGTTCCAAGGCCTGTTAATTTTCTCTTTATAATATCTCTCACATGTGCCCCATTTTCTCCTTTGATATAGCCCTCATTTTGGTGCAAGCCCTTATCACCCCATGTCTTGAGTATCGAAACAGCCTGCTGGTGGATCTCCCTGCCACACAGCTCTCCCCACTCCAGCTCATTTTCCACTCGATTGTGAAAGTGACAGAAGTGTAGATCTGACTATGTCAGCCACACTCCCCTCCCCTGCCCCATTCAAAAAAGAACTTTAGTGACTATGCCTGCTAGGATCAGATACAAACCCCTTTGTTCGGCATTCAAAGTTCTTCATAACCTACTTCTGTTCTGTCTTCCATTCTTAGACTCTATTACCTACCGCACACTCTCCATCCAGTGACACTGACCTTGCTATTTCACAAATAAAACACTCCATCTCCTGATCCTGGGCATTTTCATTGGCTACCTCTATGCTTGCCATTCTCTCCTCATTTCTTTCTCATAGCTAACTTTAAATCCCAGCTAAAATCTCTTTTTTTACAGGAAAAAAACACTTTCTGGCCTCATTTTGCTCAGTGCCTTATCTTGGCTAATTATCTTCAATTTATCTGATACACACATATCATATGATTGTTTGCATGTTGTTTTTCCCACTAGACCCTGGCATTCTTCTAAGCAGGGGCTGTCTTCTGCCTTTCTTTGTATTTGCAGCTTTTAGCACAGAGCCTGGAGCTTAGTAACCATTTAAACATTTATTGAGTTACTGGTGAGGTTTTTTTCCCCAGGACCTTAGAACTAGGAGAGATGTCAGGCGTGTGTGGTCCTACCTGCAGCTAAACCTTAATATTTTTGGGGAATTATCACTCAGCTTTTCTTGAAGACTCCAGTGATGTTAAATTTTCTCTAGACCCTCAGGAAAACCATTCTAATGTCATTGATTATCTTGCTCAACTTTTCTAACAGCCTTATCTGGCACAGGCAAAACAGTGGCACAGAAGGTATTTATTTTTATCTTTCTTTGGGGGTCACCTGTCTGGTGCTTCGAGTTGCTTCTCTGTCCTGGTATACCCTGTGACTTTCCTTGGGCATATTTAGACTTTGTCCTTTTCCCCTAAAGGAGCAGTTCTAGACTGCCAATTCTAACCCCAGGGAAGCACTCATGCCAGGGCTTTACTCCAGGGCACTTGCTGGGCAGTTCCAAATCCTCCCCTGATCAGCCCCTCTTGCTTTGGGAATAGCTCCCCAGGCATGGAGGATCCTCAATGCATCTCCATGGCTTTAACTGGTGGAAAATATCAAAGGGTTTGTTGTGCTTTCCTTTCCTTCCCTTCATATTGCAAGATCAAAGAGCTCACCTGGTATCTCCCTCACTTGGGCACAGAAGCACAATGAGGACAAGTGGGATTGATAATAGATAGACATGGCCTGCTTAAACCCAACACTTTCCCTTCACACTTAAAGTCCAATTTTGAAATTGTTGGGTGCCCTGGCTAAGTAGCTCCAGGCCTCCACTGGCCATGAGTTTTCTTTTTGCTTGATTCCTTTGTCTCGGATCTTGTGCTGCAAAGACAGGAAGGCTCAGAGGACTGTGAAGGATTCATCCCTGTTCTATGACAGCAGGGCCTCCTCCTCTCTTATCTTGCCTTTAGAATAAGGGGCCATCCCTTGAGCAAATACTTAAAGTTGCCTATTCATTGAATAGGTGTATCTCACTCAAAGTGAGAATGCTATAAGACCTTAGCCTGAAAGGGCCAGGGTCTCACATGGCATCCTGGGCCATCTCCAGCTGTTCTGAAGAATATCTGGTCACTGGATCCAGATGACTCTGGAGAAGAAAGTGAGGCTGATGACCTTGCACAGCCCTCCCTCACTCAAATCCAAGTCAACTGCAAGTCAGGTCATCATCTTGATGTTATGGTCCTCTTGGAGAATGAAGGACAAACACAACAACAACAACAACAAACAGAATAAGAGGTCAGAGAGATGAGGACATCTCCTGGATAGTTATTTCTCCTTGTCCTTCTGTCACCCATACCTGCTCTATGGGGTCATAATTTGGAGATGCCCTGGGAACCTGGGGCTACTATCATTTCTTCAGCTCACCGTGGATTTAATCAGTACTGACTTCCTGGGTGTGGCTCTCCCCTTCTCAGTTACATATTGCAGCCCCTTCCTTCATCTTTGAGATGCTATTTTATGAGACATTGAACATGAGAAAAGACACTGCCTGGATCTGTTCTAATCACGAGTTTCCTTGGACTTACCTTGGGCACTTCTTGTGACCATAGTACATTATCATGCCTACACTCAAGATTTTTTCATGTTGCTAAGACCTTCCAAACAATGTCCTTGGGAAGGGCTTCAGGACTTTAGGATCACCTCAGACCCAGGATGGAGAATTAATGGAATAGTAACATACACAAATAATCTGCCTTCACAAAATGTACACAAGGAGACACCTCCACTTTTATCCCCATATTACTGATGGGGAAACTGAGGCTCAGACATTTTAATTGGCTTATTCAAGGACGATCAGATAACATGGTATGAGTAGGATTTGTTTTCACATCTTCCATTCTCTCTGCTAAGCTGCAGTGCTTCTACAAGGTAGCTACCAAACAATTACAAAACCAAACCAAATAAACACATTTCCACAAACCCTTATCATTACAAAACATGTAAGAACAATATTACTGTGGCATTCGATGAATTTTCCTGATTGTCTCTGTCCAATGCTAACTTCATTATTTTTGCATGTTTTGCCCATTTGTTTTCTTCATTTTCCCTCTATAACATCCTTCGGGAAGAAAAACTCAATCATTATACCAGGAAATCTATTTGTGGGGGGAAAGCGACAACCACATTATAAGGAAAGGTTTGCTTTGGAAGAAACAAAAGACAGACTTAGGTAAGTTGTATTTTCATGATACTTTGAATTCATACAGACTGGAGGATTATTTATGACTTGGTATCATTCCAGCTTGCATGGTTTTTTTTTTTTTTTTCAATTTTCAGTTTGTTTTTTTCTGGAGCTTGCAGGTAAGGACAAAAGAATCAGAGACTCATCCTTTATCCCACTTCAAAAAAGGAAGTTCCTTGTTCTTTATTTTAGCCAAGCAGAAGGAACAACACATACACATGGGCAAGTTGGACTAATTCTGCTTTGTAAAGCATTCTTCTCCTCATTGGCTTTTTGGACCTCTTCTGCCATTTGGGTTAGTCTATTTTTAAAGGTGTTCTTTTCTTTTCTTTTTTTTAAAATTTATTTATTTAACTTTTAACATTCATTTTCACAAAATTTTGGGTTCCAAATTTTCTCCCCATTTGTCCCCTCCCCCCACCCCAAGACACCGAGCATTCTAATTGCCCCTATCACCAATCTGCCCTCTCTTCTATCATCCCTCCCTTCTCTTGTCCCTATCTTCTCTTTTGTCCTGTAGGGCCAGATGACTTTCTATACCCCATTGCCTGTATTTCTTATTTCCTAATAGCAAGAACAGTACTGGACAGTTGTTCCTAAAACTTTGAGTTCCAACTTCTCTTCATCCCTCCCTCCCCACCCATTCCCTTTGGGAAGGCAAGCAATTCAACATAGGCCATATCTGTGTAGTTTTGTAAATGACGTCCATGATAGTTGTGTTGTGTAAGACTAACTATATTTCCCTCCATCCTATCCTGCCCCCCATTGCTTCTATTCTCTCTTTTGATCCTGTCCCTCCCCAAGTGTTGACTTCAAATTGCTTCCTCCTCCCATTGCCCTCCCTTCCATCATTCCCCCCACCCTGCTTAGCCCCTTCTCCCCCACTTTCCTGTATTGTAAGGTAGGTTTTCATACCAAAATGAGTGTGCATTTTATTCCTTCCTTTGGTCGAATGTGATGAGGATAAGCTTCATGTTTTTTCCCTCACGTCCCCCCTTTTTCCCTCCACTGAAAAGTCTTTTACTTGCCTCTTTTATGAGATAATTTGCCCCATTCCATTTCTCCCTTTCTTCTCCCAATATATTTCTCTCTCACCCCTTAATTTCATTTTTTAAGATATGATCCCATCCTATTCAATTCACTCTGAGCTCTTTGTCTCTGTGTGTGCGTGTGCATGTGCGTGCGTGTGTGCGTGCATGTGTGTGTGTGTGTGTGTGCGTGTGTGTAATCCCACCAACTACCCAGATACTGAAAAGTTTCAAGAGTTACAAATATTGTCTTTCTATGTAGGAATGTAAACAGTTCAACTTTAGTAAGTCCCTTATGACTTCCCTTTGCTGTTTACTTTTTCATGCTTTTCTTCATTTTTGTGTTTGAAAGTCAAATTTTCTTTTCAGCTCTGGTCTTTTCATCAAGAATGCTTCAAAGCCCTCTATTTCATTGAAGGACCTTTTTTTCCCCTGAATTATTATACTTAGTTTTGCTGGGTAGATGATTCTTGGTTTTAGTCCTAGTTCCTTTAACTTCTGGAATATCATATTCCATGCCCTTTGATCCCTTAACGTAGAAGCTGCTAGATCTTGTGTTATCCTGATTGTATTTCCACAATAATTGAATTGTTTCTTTCTAGCTGCTTGCAATATTTTCTCTTTGACCAGGGAACTCTGGAATTTGGCCACAATGTTCCTAGGAGTTTCTCTTTTTGGATCTCTTTCAGGCAGTGATTGGTGGATTCCTTGAATACTTATTTTGCCCTCTGGTTCTAGAATCTCAGGGCAGTTTTCCTTGATAATTTCATGGAAGATGATGTCCAGGCTCTTCTTTTGATCATGGTTTTCAGGTAGTCCCATAATTTTTAAATTGTCTCTCCTGGATCTATTTTCCAGGTCAGTTGTTTTTCCAATGAGATTTCACATTATCTTCCATTTGTTCATTCTTTTCGTTTTGTTTTGTGATTTCTTGGTTTCTCATAAAGTCATTAGCCTCCATCTGTTCCATTCTAATTTTGAAAGAACTATTTTCTTCAGTGAACTTTTGAACCTCCTTTTCCATTTGACTAATTCTCCTTTTTAAAGCATTCTTCTCATTGGCTTTTTGACCCTCTTTTGCCAATTGAATTAGCCTATTTTTCAAGGTGTTATTTTCTTCAGCATTTTTTTTGGGTCTCTTTTAGCAAGATGTTGACCTGCTTTTCATGCTTTTTTTGCATCTCTCTCATTTCTCTTCCCAGTTTTTCCTCCACCTCTCTAACTTGATTTCCAAAATTCTTTTTGAGGTCTTCCATGGCCTGAGCCCATTGAATATTTATTCTGGAAGTTTGGGATACAGAAGCCTTGACCTCTGTGTCTTTCCCTATGGTAAGCCTTGTTCTTTCTCATCTGAAAGGAAGGGAGGAGATATCTGTTCACCAAGAAAGTAACCTTCTATGGTCTTATTTTTTTTTCCCTTTTCTGGGCATTTTCCCAGCCAGTGACTTAACTTCTGAGTCTCCTCTCCACACCCACCTCACCTCCAGATCCACCCAGCCAGTGCTTGTGGTCTGAGATTCAAATGCTGCTTCCTAGCCTCAGGGCTTTGGGCAGGGGCGGGGCTGCTATTCAGTGTGAGATTAAGTTCAGCTGCTTGGGTGGGGGCATTAGGGTTAGGGGGCTCAGTTCCCTCAGGGGGTTTACAAAGAGACCTTCAACAATGGATCCAAGCTCCTGCCTGCTTTGGGGGCCCCTGTCTGCTGCTGCCTGCGCTGCTGCCTCCCGAGGGGGCCCGAGCCATGGAGACACCCTGCTCCCCTCCCAGCAAGCCAAAAAGACTCACTCCCCCCTGGCGCCTGTGGGTGGAGGGATCTGCGCAGCTGCTGGAGATTCCACCCCTGAAGCCTGTCTGGATCTGCTCCTCTTGGTGCTGAGCAGCCAAGGCAGGGCTGGGCTCTGCTCTGGGTGTGGTGTGCGAGGGACCTTTGGTGTCTGTTTTCAGGTCTCTCTGGCACAAAAATCTCTTCCACTCTGTTGTTCTATGGCTTCTGCTGCTCCAGAATTTGTTGGGGGTTCTTCTTTACAGATATTTTATGGGCTGTGGGTTCGAAGCTAGCATATGTGTGTCTTTCTATTCTGCCATCTTGGCTCCTCCTAAAGGTGTTTTTTTCTTCAGCTTCTTTTTGGGTCTCCATTAGCACACTGTTGACTCACTTTTCCTGATTTTCTTGCATAGCTCTCATTTTTCATCCCAATTTTTCCTCCACCTCTCTTACTTGATTTTCAAAATCCTTTCTGAGTTCTTCCATGGTCTGAGACCTTTGCATGTTTTTTGGAGGTTTTCGATGCAGAAGCCTTGACTTTTATGTCTGTCTCTGATGGTATGCATTAGTTCTTCCTCATCTGAAAGGATGGAAGAAAATACCTGTTCACCAAGAAAGTTAACTTCTATAGTCTTATTTTTTTCCCTTTTTTGCGCATTTTCCCAGCCAGTTACTTGACTTTGGAGTCCTTTGTCAAGAGGAGGGTAAACTCTAGGGACCTGTAAGTTATCAATTCCTCCAGAGTGGCACAATCAAAGGAGAGGAGTCTGGCCTGCACTCTGGTCTAAGAGCAACCACAAGCTTTTCTGCCCAGGATCTGCGAGTAGAATTCCCTCTCCAGAACCTCCACCAACTCCATCAGGTCAGTGGTCTTCTTCACCCTAGGACCATCACTCAGGACTGAGACTCAGATTGGTTGTTGAATTCTCCCAGGGTCTTTAGACTGTGGGCCCCAAAAATGGAAGCTGCCACTGCCTGAGGCCACCTGGAGCAGAGGTTAGGGAGGACCCTGCTCCTTTTTCACCAAGGTGAAAAAGCTTTCTCACTGACCTTTGAAGCTTTCTTTGGCATTTTTGGAGTGAGAGATCTGGGACTGAAGCTGCTACCCAGGATTCTGTGCCCTAAAGCCTGCTCTGGTCCTGTCCTTGCCACGCTGTGCAGGCAAGGTTGGACTGTGCTTGACTCCAAGCCTGGTATGATAGACCTTTCCTGTCCAGCTTTCAGGGTGTATTGGGCTCAAAATCTCTTTCACTCTGTCATTTTGTGGCTTCTGCTGCTCTAGAATTTGTTTGGAGTCATTTTTTACAGGTATTTTATGGGCTTTTCGGGGAGAGTTTCTACAGATCCATCCTTCTACTCCGTCATGTTGCCAGTTTTATTTTTCTTCCAGATAAATATTATCACTTTGTTTTATTCCACTAAGATGATCCTTTGCTAGTTTCATTGGTATTTATTGATAATCAAGTAAGTTGATTCAGATAACTGTCATTTTTACTATATTGGATTTTACTATATTTACCCATGAACAATTAGTATTTCTTCAATTTTTAAAGTATGTTTTTATTTGCAATTAGACCATTTTATAGTTGCATTTATATTACTTCTGTGGAGGTAGATTGCCAAGAATGATACACATTCTTTAGTTATTTTAAATGCAATTTCTCTCTATTGGTACTATACACTTGGTGTGGCTTTTTTAGTGTTGTTCCTCTACATCCATAGGGATGCTTGGATGGATATATATATATATCATCTATGAAGGTCTATCACTCTGAGTGAGAAGGATGCCTGTCTGATGCTTCAGGGTTCTGTGGATTTATCAAGGTAAGATTTCCTCCTACTCACACAAATTATGGCCCATCTTGATTGACTACATGATTATCAAAAGTTGCCTTGACTTTAAAACTCATCCTTCTGTGATTGTCCTGGAGATAGACTTGTGAAAAATTCCCCAGGCTGGCTCTTGCACCATGGACACACAGCCCATTATCAGATCTAAGTTTATCCTTTCCAACTTAGCCATGCTCAACTTTGTGCTCTAGAATGGGCACAGTAGTCAAAACCTCTGGTTTATGACCAGTCCTGGTGAGATGTCATCTAGAGTTTTGTGGTCAATTTTGATTTCTGCAGCTTAGAAGGGATAATAAAAGACTGAAGAATATCCAAAAATTATAATACTGATGGTGAAGAGACTAGAGTAGTTGGTCTGTGAGGATAGTTTGAAGCAAGTTAGTCTGAGAAGCAATATGTTCTGTGGATAGCATGATGGACTTGGATTCTAGGACTGATTTTGAATTCTAATTCAGACCACATTAGCTCTATGAATCTGAAAACCACTCCTCCTCATCCCACTTGTTTCCACACTTGGAAATTTGGGAAATGACAATAAAAACACTTCCTTTCTAGGTTGTGTTGTGAGGGTCACCGGAAATGGCATGCTTAAAGTGAATCATAAACTCCAAGATGCTTTAGAAAAAGCAGTTGTTGGCATCAGCAGTTGCCTGTGCATTTGATAGCTGGATTAAATGTTTGAAAGGCTATCACCTGGGAGAGGCACTGGCTTTGTTTAAACTTGTTCTGCTTAGCCCCAGATGGAAGAAGCAGGAGCAATGGCTGGAGGCTGAAGGCAAATTTCTTTAGATCTGATGTCAGGGGGAAAAATCTTCCTAACCATTAGAGATCTTCATGATAGGATGGGATCATCCCAAGAGGGATGAGGTTCTCTTCAAAAGAGAGCTTTCAACCAAAAGGCTGAATGACCATATTTGTGTGTGTTAAAGACAGGGTAACCTTTTGGGTATGACCTGACCTAGGTGAACAATGAGATCCCTTTTAACTTTGGGGTATAGGAAAAGGAGGGGGATGGGAACTGGTTAATTTTTTGACAGTGATAAGTAAGTTAGATCCATGTAGTGTATGTTGAATTTCTACCCAGGTTATGCTACGAGAAGAAAAGATATATTCGTAGTTAGCAGCCAAGGCCAAGGTTGATTCTCCTAGCATCACTGGGAAGATTGCTAAAAACAGTCTGTGCTCTATTCCCATTGCTACAAAGTCACAACAATGGATTCCAACCCAACACACCCAGATCTGTAAAAAAGATGATTGAGAGAGATGGCAAAAAAAATTAGCCAGTGATTCATGGGTGTATTTGAATATGAATGGGATTTAGACAAATGTGAATGAAAAAACTGTATTATTCTGAACCCATGGGAGGAGCAGTGCTATAACTTCCACATACTTGGGGAAAAAATCCAGAGATTGGCACATTTTTTTGTGATGATTCAAAATCAGGGAGAAGAAATGAACCCAGAAACTCCTCTGGAGCTGGGCAGTTGCCATCACTGAACTGGGAGCACAGGTATTTTAGCTAATTTGAGGACATTCTTGCATGGTTTGCTCCATCTCACTGAAAATAGTACTAGAGAGCCCCTGTTTGGGCTGGCCATTCATCGTGCTGCTTTCTCTGGATGATGGATTCCTTCTGTTAATTTGGAGTTGTTCACACTGAGTCCTTTGGTCCAGTGCTGGGGAGGGCAGACTGAAGGTCTACTACTTCTTTTCACACTTGGATGATCACATCTAGGTTTTACTTTGACAAAGATTTTAAAGAGCAACTTCATTTTCATGTTCGAAATAAAATATTTGCAACAGTGATATTCTATCAGAGATGAATGACTGTACCTCATAGGACACCACAATCTCTGAAGAATCACAGCTGAGGGTCATCTGTGAAGCAATTGAGAGGGCCCTGGGTGCTCCTACAAAATATTACCTACAAGAATTCATAAAGGATCATCATGACCAATGGTATTATTGAAGAAATGAATGATCAGAAATGAGATAGGTGCTTTCCATTGTGAGAGTGAGGAATGATTACTGGGTATTCTGTGAGCATCACTGGCATCCTTTCAGGGCTAATAGTGCGCTAGCAAGTCACCTGGCATGTCAAGTGGGTGCTGCATAGGGAGCTTAGCAGAGAACACAGACTGGTGGGCTTCATAGGATCCCCAAGTTGGGATGTACTGGGATCTATAGCAATGCAAGACATTGGCTGTGTTCCTCAAAATAAAGTTACAAGGTCATTGGATCATTTGAGTTTTGTAACATAATCCTCCTTCCTGTCATTCCCTTTTGGATCTATATATGCATAGGATCTTACTTCTCCAAACTATATCCACTTGCCTCGTAACTTGATTTTATTTTAGTGTGTGTGTGGGGGGCGTGGGGCATATTAGATGAATTATATTTCTTTAAAATTCCCTAAGATGGTTGAATTGCACTGAATGGCAACATGTACACCCAATTTACTTCAATTTGACAAACATTTCTTAGGATTTTGGAATTTCAACACTCTAGAAAGAAATTGTTATTGACAGGTGAAAATAAGAAATTTCTAGACCCTGGCTTCCTGGAGTACTAAAGATGGAGTACACCCGCTAGTAGTCAAACACCTCAATTTTCCTAATGAGGAAAAAAGAAAGGTGTGCAAAAGGGCAAAGGTTCATCCACAATCCCAGATTCATAATGGGGCCAGGATTTGAAGGCAGATCTTCTGGTCTTTCTATATCGGGTTATGTAGAAACACTGTCAATGGTGTTCATCATACGATGTGTTGACTGAATGTATTGTGACTATGCTGCCTGGTCACAAATGGCCTGGCAAGGAATTATGATCACTTTGAGATAGTCTTTGGTCCCATTTTCCCCTCCTACCAGGCTGTTAATTGTGAAGCTGCACATCTCTTGTATGAGAGGTCTTTGGACCAAAGACTTCCAGGAGGTCCTGTGGTTGGAAGCTTCTGCACAACTAGGGAAAAGAAACAAACATAAACCAGGGCTCACAAACTGCTAACCCCTGGTTCCACTCTCTGTATGTGTGTACATATGTGTGCATGGTGTGTGTGTGTGTGTGTGTGTGTGTGTGTGTGTGTGTGTATGTGTGTGTTTAGGACTGGGAGTCATATCAGTTGAACAGCTGTCCTGTCCAGAAAACTCGTACAGGAGGATGGGTTACAAGAAGGCAAAGCCAAGGAGACCTTCGCGATTCATTGTCTTTGGTAACTGCTTTAAAATTTCTTTTCACGTATTACTACAGCTGTGTGGGAAAATCATGGAGACTGTATTCAGTCAACATGTTTAGGGGGAAAAAAGTCTGAAGTCTTCCAGAACGTTGCCTATCTTAGTTCAGTTAAGTCATGTCAGTGCTGCAGGAGATGATTCCTCTTCCCTGCACCACCCCCCGCCCCCCGCCACCAAGCACAATCAAGGACAAGTGGAATGAAAGCAATCTAGAGATTAATTAACAAAATTTGACTCTTATTCCTTAGTTCTTGATGACTCCTAATAGTAGAAACCACAAACTGTTCCACTTCATACTGACTTTTGAAGGTAAAAGCACAGGCTACACCTAGTTGGGAGTTTAGTGGAATCATTTCAGGCCATAAGAATTTTTTCTTTGCATTTAGGACTGACTCTTCTTTAGTGATGCTTTGTTTCACCAAGTCCATTTCCATTTTCATCTGATTTGGAACATTTTACTTAAATGTAGTCAACTTTGACTGAGTCTATATACATGTCAGCAAACTGATGTTTTAAACAAGAAATGAAGCAGCAACTTGGAAAGTGACTTTTATTTTCTCAGAGTAGAAATGTATTCTAGTCTCTTTTTAAATTGCACGTGTTCCAGTGGAAGTGGCATAGGTTCTAGAGGGTTTGGTGCCCATGACTTCACAAGTCCCTCCCTCTCTCCTTTCCTCCCTCTCACTCACTTCTTTGGTGAGTGGGACAATGTAGAAAGCACTTCATTTGGTGTCTGAGGATCTGGGTGGCACCAGGGTAGTTAACAATGGGCAGAAATTACAAAGGAAAATTTTGACTTGATGTCCAGAAAATAACAACAGAATTCCTTAATGAATATATCACAATGGAAAGTGGAATGTTTTGAGAACAAGAAGGCTTCTTTATCTTTTCATGAAAAATCTTCAAAGTGAGTGTGGATTGCCATTTGTCAGATTCTTTTTCTGGTGTGACTGATGGGTTCTTCTAACTCAGCAGTTCTGTGATAACATTGACTTGACTCTTGAGCTTATGTGTGTGACCTAGGAAAAATACTTAATTTCTCTGGGACTCAGTTTGCTAGCCTATAAAATTGGGAGGGAAGACTGGATCTCTGAGATCCTTTCCAGCTCTGCCCTTAAAAGCTTCACACTAAGATATGTGTTTTTGATGGGTTGGGATTTGTATTGTCAGGGCACCCACTGGGCCCTGTCACAAATGAATGCCATGAGTTCATGAATATGAACGTACTTTTGATTTAGCATGTATAGAAAAGCTAGGTAGGAAAGGACAAAACTAAGAAGGCCTTGTAATAAAGTATGTCTTGGAAAATCTTACCTCCCTTTTTCTTGAGCCTCAGTCATTTAGATGAAAAATGGGCACAGCATGCTATACTAAGCCATTCTATTAGAAGCCACTCCAATATTAATCAGGATTTACAAAGCTGATGTATTTCATTGCTCACTGATTTCAGACTTACGGATTTTGATGAAGAAGGGGTAGTGTGTGAGCTCTGTATTCAGGTAGCAGCTCATTTCTACCCTCTGATAGATTTTATTTGAAATCGTTTTCTGGCATAAATCACTCAGCATTTCCACAAGCTTTTACTCTTGCCCACTGACCTGAATGAGAGTTTGACCTACATCCTTGTGTGTTATACATCATTTCCTTCTGGAGATTAGTGGACCAGGCTCAGGAATCAGTGAGGTCAAAGGTCAAGTGATCTTCACAGGGAGACACTGCCAAATTCTGTCCAGCAATCATTTCAACTTCCTATTATACCTTCATCAGTATTTCACCAATTCCCTCCAGAGCTCTATAAATTAATGTGAGTTATTTTAATTAAGGCTATATAGTGCTTCACTAAAAGAATACTAACACACAGGGATTCCGAAAACCATCAATTCTGAAAGTAATCGAGGGAAATAGGAAGTCTTCCCCCTCCCACTTCTCTGGATGTTTCCAGCTCTGTTTGAGGGAGGACTGGGCACAAATCATCATCTAACAGCTGCAATGCATTTGGGAGGGATTAAAAATGAATCTTTTCTTCTCAGCTTTTCTATTCCAAAAAATAAATATGTTTGTATTTTTTAAATTAAATGCATAGAAGTCATATACAGACATATATCAAGGATAAATGATTCTTTAAAATTTTAACAGCTAAATTTTCATCTGAGATTATTTCCTACTAGCATTTTTTTTTAAAGGAATTCTTTCCAGTATGGTTTGCTTAGTGAAACATTTACATTGCCTTCTATGAAATAATGTTGCCTTCTCTGATAGTAATTTGCCAATTTTCTGTGAGGAAAGTCAGTCAACAAGCGTGAAGTAAATGTTCACGATATGCCAGGCACTTTGCTAAATGCTGGAAATATAGAGAAAGACAAGAATTGTTCCCACCCTCTGTTTCTAACCTCCCAGAGCTTGCTTTTGAATGGAGTCATCATGAATAAATAGGAAGATACAGGATGCATTCAGGGTAGATGAAAGGGGAAGGCCCCAAGAGCTCCATGGAGGAGGAAAAGCCTCCTGAAGAAGGTACCTTTTGAGCTGAGCCTAAAGGGAAATCAAGGGTGCCAAGAGAAGAAGTGAAGAGGAAAGGCATTCCAGGCAGAGAATTTATTGAATGAAAAGGCGAAGAGAGGGGAATCAGTAGGGCATTTAGGAGAATGGCAGCACCAGAGAGTATGTAGGTGGCAAGAGAGTGTCAGCACTGTGTGCATGGGCAGAGATTCGTTTTTCCTAGTGATAGTAACTGAACCCTTGTGAAATGATGACATAATGGACTGAGAGAATCTCAAGACAACAGAGGGGCCAGGGCAGAACTTTGGGCATGACCTGCAGTGAATGGGCCTGTCTGGGAGGAAGAGCCAGTAAAAGAATGAGAAAGATAAGCTAGGCAGATTAGAAGAGAACCAAAAGGAAGCAGAGTCCCAGAACCCCAGAGGTAGGAGAACATCCCGGAGGAGAAGGTGATCTCCAGCATTGTTGGGACTGGAAGCTCAATTCCGTGTGGACGGTCTCAGGCGGGTAAAAGTGGGACTTCTAAATCTTAGAGTCTTACGAGGCCCTCCATGAACAGCGGGGGTTCGAGAAGGTCAGACTGAGCTAGCTCGGCTAGCTCAGGTATTTCCGCCTCTCCCCCGGAGATACCTGATGGGTGGAGTCTCCCTGCCCTCGAGGTCGTCCCGGATTGGAGCACACCTAGTTACCTAACAGCATGGTATTGAGATGCAAACTGTGTGGCTGAAGATTAAGTAGGATTGAGGAAGCCAGAAAGCTCTCTCTTAGCACGTGTGGAGCCAAAGAGAAAAGTAGGGCTCCGCTTCTTTTCTTTCCTCTCTCCCCTCCCCCTCTCTCCCCGCTTGTACTTCTACTTCCAATCCCTTAAGCTTAGCCTCCTTAGGAAATCTCCCCCTCTTCCTCCTAAGGAAGGCCCCCCTGCATTTGTAACCCGGACCCTGAAATAAAGCTCAACCCCTGTTTGACTCTGGAACGTCCTTTCTCTCATACGTTTATCCGGTTTGGCCAACCGAAGAACTGGGACAGGTAAGAAAGACTCGGGTAGCCCAATACAGGCCTCTAGGCCTGGCACAGCATGACAGCTGCACTGGCACAAAGGCTGAGGACTTGAAAAAGACCATTAGATTTAACAATTAAGAGATGACTGATGATGCTGGAGAATGGTTGCAATGAGAACTAAGAGAATAGTGAGAAGGGGTGACACTGTTGAGACACTGACTACAAATCACATTTTTTTCAAGGAGTTTTGATGAAGACGTGAAGAGTTATTGAATAACAGCTGGAGGATACACTGAAAGTTTTAAAATAGAATTGATATATATGCTGGCAGCTGTGAAGGAGCCAGTGGATAGAGAAAGATGGAACATTATAATGAGACTGGGCCAGAGAGAGGGGGCAATCTGTGATAGAAGATTAAAGGAGATGGGATGAGAGGTACATTTTAGGGGTACATTGTAACTCTGGTGAGGAGAAGAGTTATTTCTCCATTATATATTGAAAGAACAGCTGAGAAGGAGGGTGGGAGAAATGACATCAGAGGAATGGGTGATGAAAAAAGAAGATGGAGGATTTGGTGAGTTGCTGAAATACGTAGAGTGTATGTATGTGTGTGTGGGGTTATGACATGAGGTTCTCAGCAAAGTGGGGGGGTGTTATCAGACCCTTGAAAAGAGATTGAAAGATTTGTGACAGTGATTGTGGGGAGGGAGACTCACCACTGGGGGAAGCAGAAGAACTGTGTTGCTACAGAGAAGGCCCAGCTCATGATGTGACATCTTTGGAGTGGAATCAGCAGAGGTTCATGAGATTTTTCCAGCTCTATTCAGGAGCTAGTGCATGGGAAAGAGGAGGCAGTGATTGGAGAAATATCAAGTTGGAATATTTGTAATAGGGGAAAGCCCAAGGGAGCTCAGAGCAAAGGACGATGGTGAACTGAGAGTTTTCATCTTCTGGCCAAGACTGGAAAGGGACGAGAGTGAGTTCTGTGAGGAGATCATGGTCTAGGATAGAGGTGAGTCTGGGTAGCATTGGAGGACCCAGGACCCAGGATGAAGAAGTGAGTTAGGGCTTGAAACGCATTGTCAAAGAGAGATCACATGGCTTACGACCATTCTAGATCAAGCAGATTCACAAGCCAGGACTTTCTAACACACTTTTTTTCCCTCTAAGTCCCTTAATATTTCACTTTTTAACATCTTATGACACAAGCAATATTAAAAAAATCAGCTTAAGATTGAAAGTTCTGTATAGGGCTTGCTTATGTAATATACTAACATTCTTGAAATTTCTATAACATTTTATATTCTGAGAAACGCCCTTGTCCACAGGTTGAATTAATTATGTAGCAAAAGGGGGCATGATGATGGTAAAAATATTATTCTTCATTTGGGTAATTGGCACACTTTAAATAAAAACTACAAACTTTGGGGGAAAGAACCCTTTTGCCTTAATCCATTTCATCATTCCTTAACCCATTTAGGAAAGGGAGTCAACGTTTACTTATTTTAATTTATTTGTGTTTCTTTTTTAGAGGGCTAACAAAATCTGTTGATTTCACACTCACTTGTACAAGATTTTTTCTTCAATCCTCATGTATTTCATTGAAATTGAGACCAGGTTTAAGCGCTGATAGATTGTAACCCAATATTTCCATTATTCCAAATAATTTTGTTGTTTTCATTGGTGGTGGTGGTGTCTTAAAAAAGATCTACTAGGTAAAAAGTTTTGCATAGCAATAATTGTGAAGTTCCTGAATGTAAGCTTAACACCCAGCAATAAGAGTGGTTGACTAAATCAGCGTACATTAATGTAATGAATTTTTGTAATGTAATAGAGACACACAAGTAGGAGGAGTACAAAGAAGTCTAGGAAATAATATAAAGGAAAACAGCCCAAGAAGAGACTGGCTCACAATCATATGAGGACAAGAGAAGGAGGAGGCATGGCCAAAGCAGCCCATGGAGACGGAGAGGGACAGGAACAGGCTCAGCAGGTTTCATGCATGTAATCTATTTCTTGGAATGGAAATAGTTACTGAACAAGTTTAGTTGTTTGTGTTGAAGTTTAATGGTTCTAATAAGACATATGATTTTTTAAAAGAGCCAATGAGTTATGACAGTGACTATTTGCAAGCCATGTTATAATGATTCAGAAAACATCTCTCCTAGTTCTCATTATAAAATGATATCCAACATACTTAGTTTAAAGGAATTTGATTTTGATTCCATTTAGATTAATGTAACTATTTAAAGATGATATTGTATTTTACTTGAGATCAATGCTTATTAATTCTGTCAGGTAGCTTGTACCATGATTCCTTTGACCATACCTAGCACAATATCCACTGTCATTGAGAACTGATAAAATTCAGGTTTGTGTTGAAGATTATAGGTGTGGCTGTGCTGAGAATCTAAATTGAAGACATAAACATGAAGAGATTCTTGTAAGACCCTGAGCTGGCCATAACTGTATGCTTAAGGAATGGATACAGTTTCCTTTCTCTAGTCAACCTCTGAAAACAACAATCGACACTGGGGATGCCACCGATAAATTTCTGATCAGAATGAGTAGGAGCAACTTTGACTAAGTCTTCATCATCGAGATACTGTCTAACCAACCTTCTGGAGCCATGAGCAATTATTTAACCCAAACCAATTTTTCCTGTGGATATCACCCCCTGGAGTGAAAGGTTTTTCAAAGTATAATCAATAGAAACCTTGAAATCTTAGGATCTTATCCATTTAGAGTGGAACTTTAAATGTCACAAAGCCTAACTACTTCAAATTATGGAGGACAATATGTACTTGAGAGGGGAAAGAAGCTGTCCAGCCTTGGCTGATAATCAGAAACTTAGTTGGAAAAAAAGGCTGAAATGAAGAGTAAGGGAGAATAACACTTCTTTCCTTCCACTTCCTAATAGTTCTTTCCCTACAGTTTCAAAACATGTACATTTCGCTACATCTTTAAAACAAACTATAGTGACTTATTTGATAGGTATAAATCCAGCCCTTCAAGTTATCATTCTATATATCTTCTCCCTTTCAGAACTCCTGGAAAATTTTCTCACTATCCACTGCCCCAAACGCCTCTCTTCTAATTTCTGAACACTTTGTAATATAGCTTCTGATTGCATCACTCAACTGAAACTAGTCTCTCTGAAGTTACCAAATGATCTAATTGCCAAATTTGATCACTCTTTTCTCAGTTCTCATTCTTCTTGATCTGTCACATCTGGTACTGTCACCCAGTACTCCCTTGTTTATATTCCCTGCTTTCTGGGTTTTTGTGAATCTCCCCTCCCCTCCTCTACCTTTCCCTCTCCTCTCTGTATCCCTAGCACTTAACACAGTCCTGTGCATATTGTAAACAAATAATAAATCTTTGCTCCCTCCCTCAGCAGAAGACTATATGCTATGAAGTCAGAATTTGACCATTGCTACCAGACTTTACCGAAAGTTCTTACTTAGGGAGGCAAATATATTAATTGATGTGAATTCTGCAATAAATTGGGAGGGGAATAGATAATATATCATTGCACATGACAAACATTTAATATCTACTTGAATACTTAGGCAGATCATATTACATATCTGGAATGATACAGAAGAAATTTGATATTTTAAAGAAATGAACAAGGGACAGATTCCCATACTACAAATGAAAATCCTAAAATATTCTTGAATTTAATTCATCCTTTTAAAAAATATAAGCATGATGCCAACTAGATAAATCAGTTCAGCAATAGAAATTTTTTTTTCTTTTTAAGTAATTTCTTGGAGTCACATAATTTATGCAGATATAAGCAGTTCAATCTAGTGGTTTTCAGATTGGGGATAATTGAACTAAGTGAAAGTTTCATCTTCTTAAATCAAAGGCAGATTATCCAAATCCCTGGGTACAGAAAGAAGACAGAATTGGACAAATGATGGAGAACAAATGGGAAAGGAATTCCCTGTTTCCATTTGCCCTATTTTCCATTTTGGGAAAAGATGTAAATATGATTCCCAAGATGTATGTATCCATCCTAGACCAATTGTCATTGAGTTTTATGGAATTTTGTACCATTCACAAAACTGCCAAGTGTCAGTGATGCCTATATAATTATGATAATCACAACAGCTAGCACCAGTGGCACTCTAAGCACTTTCCACATGCTACCTTGTGTTCCTCACAACAACCCAGTGAGGGAAGTGCCATTAATGCCCTTATTTTGCAAATAGGGAAAATTAGGCTAAATGATTGCCCAGGGTCATATGCCTAGTAAGTGGCTGAGACAGGATTCAAACACAGGTCTTTCTGCCTCTATGTTCAGTGTTTTTCTGTTAATCTATGTATCTGCTTACATTAAACTATATATTTCACTAACTCTGCCAGCAGGGCACAATTTTTTTGGCCTTATTTGGGGGATAGGTTTTGAGCTCAAGTTCAATAAGATTGTCAGGGGACAGCTAGTGCTTAGAGCCTCCTCTTCCTGTTATAAATTTGTTGGGCTATGTCTTATGAAACTTAATTAACAGTAAAGCATTATCAGTAAAGGGAGTTATTCCTTTTCATGAAAGTTTGAAACACTAAAATTCTAACCATTGACACTGAGCAAAAAAATCAGAAAAAACCAAAACACCATCACTGATGGGCTCAATTCAGGACAAGAAGACTGATTTTCCTGAATTTTTTTTCTGAAATTCCACAGGTTGTAGGCTGGGTTTGGAAGACATGGTATTGCAGTGAAAAGAGTACCCACTTCAGGGTTCAGAAGGCCTGGGTTCAAATCTTACCTCTAATGTTTATTACTTATGTTACTTTGGACATACCATGCAAGTTCTCTGGGCCTCAATTTCCTCACTTGTAAAATGAGCATGTTTGTTCAATGTTGTCTGAGGTGCCTTCTAACTATAGATAAATGATCATTTTTTTTTAACCAAGTACAGAATAGCTACAGTTTGACTGAGGGATATTTGCTTTTTCCACAGGGAATGGCAAGAACGCATAACCTGGTTTAAGTGTCAGAATATGGCCATGTTCTGGGAGATCAGAGAGCATCTCTTAATCTTTCATGTGAGTGGCAAAATGTGCAGAGGAAATGTCATCTGAGTGTGCTGTATAAGAATTGGTGACAACAAACCAAAATCCTCTTGGAAATCGCCTTCCCAGGGAGGTTTCCTCTTCATATGTCCACTCGTAAGATTGGAAAGGACCTAGTCAAGAACCAATTGCTCATCATCCCCCTTGAATTGGTAACCCCTCAGAATCGCTGTAATGAGAGCCCTGCTTTAGGAAATTGGCAAAGATATGTAATTATTTCTAGTGTAACTATTCCTAAATACGTCTTCTACTGTGTACACACACACACACACACACACACACACACACACACACGCACCCTCCCCAACTGGACACAAGAGACCAACTACCTTAATATGGAACATGGTACAGCTGAAGAATGTTCATAAATAGCAGGGATGCTGTCCCCAGGTGCTGAATTGATTCGATCTCTTTATCTGGGGAAGAAATTGGACTCAGAGATATGAGCAACATTTTCTCACACTGAACTGATTACCGTTTTAATCCTGACAATGATTGATTCTGAGTAATTATCCTGGAAGGAGAATTAGATTAAAAAACAATATTCCAGATTAGAGAGGACTCTGGTCCATTTTTGTAATTAGCTCCTTTTAGAGTGGGAGATGCTATCGTGGCAGAGGGACTGAGAATGTCTTTCTTATATGCAGATCATGTGTTGTGGCTCTGAAAAGATATAAAAGGAAAACCCAAGGCTGCATTTATAAAATGAACCAAGTTGTGGAAAAACTTGTAGTGTGGTTTTGTGGAAGGAGACCTGGAGCAGAAAGAGGTCTTCCTTGAGGATGCCCATTGTGACCATTGCATGGCTTCCCTGGGCTGCAATGTTTACAGCTGTCAAAGGAAAGTGTTGACTGTGATGAAATCTAACGTCCTTTCTATGTCTATCATTCTTTCACTCCTCCATTCTATAATGTCTGATTTAAATGTATTTGAGAGTTGACTGGTCTGATGATCATGGTAGTGGTAGTGGTGGTGATAGCAGTAGTAGCAGCATTTATGTATCACTTTAATATCTACACATATTAGCACTTTATACATATTAGCTCATTTTATCTTGCAATAATCTTGTGGGGTTCTGGTGAGTTACGGCAATTGGGAATGTATATAAACACTTCAATCATTCAAGATAAAAGATTTTTTCAGGGTGGGATTTCCTTCTTGTAGCCTTCTATTACTTAGTAAATATTTAGGGCGGTCTATGAAGAGGAGACAGGTAGATCACTTACTTTCCAGGGTTGTGGAGATCAAAGGAGACATTTGTAAAGCATTTGGCACAGTGCCTGAATAAATAACTAGGTTACATGGGCTAAGGAGACAAATGAATAGGAAAATTTTAGAACCTGCTATACAGATTAGAAGATGAGGAAGTCACTTTCACAGCCATGACGCATGTGCCACTTGATGGTCAGGTCAAGAAAGTCTCCCATTTTATTATTGATTTTTCTTATGGTGGATTGACTCATGGAGTGACCTTGAAGAGAAAGAGATGGGATGGGTGAATGAGGAGATCATTCTTGAAAAGAGGGATTCCAAGAGTTAAGGCATAGAAACTGCAGACAACTGAATGATAATAAAGAACTGAAACAAATTCCCTTAACTTGGAACACAGGGAATATTATGGGACAAGGGGAGAAAGTGAAATTGGAGACATTGTAGAGGAATATCAAGCTCTGGCCACTTTGGGCTGTGTGTGTCATGGTAGGTCCTATTCATTAAAGTTACCCCCCTCTTCCCCCAATAATAGGTACTATTTTGTAAAGTAGTCATGTGATTCTTTTAGTCCCTACTCAGCTTCTGCCCTTTGCCATGTAGAAGCAAAATCTCATGTCACTCATTTCTAGGCAGAAGCTTTTGTTCTAAGACTCTTTAATACCCTGCCACTCCAATCTTGGACAGGATAGGCCTGTGATCACGCAAACTTATCCCCCAAAGTAATCAGCTCAGACCAAAAACAGGACCACACAGAAGACTTCATAATGGCAATAATGAAGACAAGATAATTCCTTTGTGAATAGGAGAATACAGTTCTTCCTCCCTGATGAGATACATTACACTCAAAAGACAAGGGATAAAATGCACGTGTCATTTGAACACAGCACCTAGTGACCTTGTCCCATAATAGACTTAGAATTTGTGCAGTAGATTACCTAGTGGTGTTGCCTTAGCTATATATGTGACCAGAGGTTATCCTGAAGTAGGTTATGTACATTGCTGGTTATCATCCTCAAATATCTGGCATCCTTTGAGATCTTCCTATCAGCTCTGAGTTAGAGTTGTATCAGACCTGAAGATGTAAAAGAGCCCAGGAGAACCTGCCCAGTCTTGAGTTCAGATGACAAGAGGAGTATCAGAGGGAAAAGAAGAGGAAATTCAGTAATTAGCTAGGACTTGCTTGGAAATCTTGATTGTTTCCCCTCCACACAATTCAGTGAGTCACTTGGATGGCTGCAGCTTCATGTTGTTCTTAGACATTTTGGAATGGTGACCTCACAGTGGTACTATTGCCAATGGCCTATTTTGTTCCTTGATGATTGGATTTCCAATTTATAGAAAATTGCCATTCATAAATAAACTCAGTTATCTTCAAGCTTTATGTGCCACTATCCAAGAATAGATATTCATTAACATCCTTCAGCACATAATTATATTCACTAATTATCACTAGGACTATTTTAATACATTTCTAGGCGGCCTTGTTCTTCTCTTCTGTGAAAAAAATAAAGGAGACAGACAGCCCTTCACAATGTGTGGGTTCACTGGTATGTAGAACTGTTCATCTTTTGAGTAATAAAGTCTAAAGAGTTCCTTGCTTTTTTTATCCCTTTACTTAATAAAGGCTACAGAGACACGAGAGGTGTAGAATAAATGGGAAAATTCTGAGGCTGCATCTGACCTCCTTTCCCATCATCCTAAATGGATGTGGGCTTGGTGAATGATCTGAGGGTTGCTGGTAAAATATTGCTGCTTAGCTTTGTTTTCCTTCCTATTTACCCAGTAAGCCAAGGGCTACGTCTCTGAAAGACTTAACTTTATTCCTAACTTGCCTGTAGCTAGTTGAATTTTCAGCACTAGTAATTCAGTATTTCCAGATAACAAATCATACAGTGACTTAGGTCTGCCTTGGATGGTTAGAAGACCCATGAATCCTTAAGGATTGCCCAACAGTAACTTCATTTGCAATGACATAGAGATTCAATCAATAAGGAACATTTATGTAGCACTTTACAATTTGTAGAACATTGCACGTGTGCCATGTCATCTTATCCTCTCAACAATCCTGGGAGGTAGGTGCTATTATTATCCTCATTTTATGGGGAGAGAAATGCAGACTGAGAGAGATTAGGTGATGGAGCTAGCCTCAAAGAGATAGTAAGTTACACAGGCAGGATTGAGATTCAGGGTTTCTTGACTCCAAATGTAGCATTCTTCACCCCCTCATTCCCCCTGCCCACCAACATTTTAGCCACCATTCCACCTAGCTACCTCACAGCAACAAATCAATTTAATTCAATCCAACATACAGATTTAAATACCTATAATGTAAAAGACACCATCCTGGGGCAGGGGTACCAAGATAAAATTTAAAAAAGCT
Organism: Notamacropus eugenii; assembly: GCF_028372415.1. Taxonomy (NCBI): domain Eukaryota; kingdom Metazoa; phylum Chordata; class Mammalia; order Diprotodontia; family Macropodidae; genus Notamacropus; species Notamacropus eugenii. The sequence continues at coordinate 2,817,089 of NC_092874.1, forward strand.
TTTCCTTCTAGGTTTTTTATTATTAAATTTTATTTTTGTCATAGAATAAAGCAATAATTTTCATAACATAGTACAATAAAAATATGATTGCACATGAAGATGCAAATCTATGCATAATTTGCTATTTCTTTCAAATATACAATGAAATTATCATGTAAATTTCTTTTCTTTCTTCCCTCCCCTCTAGAGGTGGCTAATTATTGTATACATACTTCTATTTATCAGTTTCTTTTCTGGATGCAGATCGTGTCTTTTTCATACGTCCTTTATGATTAATTTGGGTATTTATAATAGACAAAATAACTTAACTCATTCAAAGTCATATTTAAAACAATATTGATATTACCATATACAATATTGTTTTGGTTTTACTCATTTCACTCTTTGTCATTTCATGCACGTCTTTTCATGTTTTTCTAAAATCAACTAGCTCATCATTTGTTACAGCATAGTAGCATCCCCTCACAATCATGTACCACAACTTATTCAGCCATTCCTTAATTGATGGGCATCCCTGCAATTTCCTGTTATTTTCAACCACAAAGAGAGCTACTATAAGTATTTTTAGAACATAAAGGTTCTTTTCCTTTCTCCTTATTTTTGAAAATAGGTTCTTACATTACACTGGTGTAGATAAAGTTCTCAAGTAGATAAATGACTGTAAAGGAAATGGAAGACAAGAAGAGCTAAAATAGCCAGAAAAATCAGGAACGAATGCCACTGAGCTTCCTCAGAAGAGGAAGGGAGTATTAAGGGACAGAAATGATGAGGGAGGTAGAGCAATCCAGGCATTGGGGAAAGTGATGTTGAATTAAGTGGATAACAGATTATAGAACACAGAAGGTAATAATCCTTGTGTCCTAGAATAGTCTGTTCATTTCTCAGTATATAACCCAGGGAATATGAGCAGGAGAGTACTGAGGATATAGTGTCTCAAGACCGCTATATGAGGGTCTACTGAAGGATCTTAGGATGTTAGGTTGAAGAAAAGGATATCCCGGTCAGTACTGAACACTGTCTTCAAGTATTTTTTTTCTAGAAATTTTATCTTTTTAGTTTTCTATTTTTAACAAATAATTTATTTTTCAGTTTTCAACATTCATTTCCACAAGAATTTGAATTCCAAACTTTCTCCCAGTCTCTCCCACCCCACCCCAGGACACTGTGAACTCCATCCATCTCTTCATGTAGTCTGTTTCCCCTTCTATCACAGCCCTTCTTCTATTCCCCTCCCTTCTATTTTCCTGTAGGGCAAAATAGATTTCTATACCCTATTGCCTGTACATGTTATTTCCTAGTTGCATGCAAAAACAATTTTTAACATTCACTGTTAAAGCTTCAAGCTTTATATTCTCTCCCTTCCTCCCTCTCCACCCACCCTCATTGAGAAAGGAAGCAATTTGATATAGGTCATACATGTGTAGTCATGCAAAACACTTCCATAACAGTCATATTGCAAAAGACTAACGGCATTTCCCTCTGTCCTGCCTTGCATTTATTCCATTCTCTCCCTTGACCTGTCCCCTACAACAGTGTTTGCTTCTGATTATCCCTTTTCCCAATTTGCTGTTCTTTCTATTATCTTTCCTCTCCTATCCCTATCCCCCCTGACTTCCTGCAGGGTAAAATTGATGTCCATATCCAATTGAATGTGTATTGTTCCTTCCTCAAGCCAAATCTCATGAGAGTAAGGCTCACTTATTCCCTTTCATCTATCTTCCCTTCCCCTCAACTGTAAAAACTCTTTCTTGCCTCTTTTATGTGAGATGATTTGTGCATTCCACCTCTCCCTTTCTCTTTCTTCTAGTACATTCCTCTCAACAGTAAATTTTATTTTGTTGGTATTTTCCCTTAATATTCAGCTCACCCTATGCTCTGTCTGTCTCACTGTCTGTCTATCTATCATCTATCTATCTATCTATCTATCTATCTATCTATCTATCTATCTATCTATCTCTATATGCATATATATATAATCTATACACACATGTATATACACACCTGTGTTCACATATATAGTATACACATATACTTACTTATACATGTCTATACATATAGATGCACATATATAATATACACATACACACCTGGATGTAGGTGTGTATACACATGCATACATATATGTGTGTACATATGTATATGTGGGTGTGTGTAATCACATATGTGTATTTATGTGTGCAGATATGTATATGTAAGTATATGTGCATATATTATGTATGTGTATGTATATGTGTAGGTATGAATATGTGTGTATAGATGTATATATATGCATATAGAGATAAATATATACATGCACACACATATATATTCCTTCTAAGTACCCTAATACTGACTAAGCTCTCATGACTTACAAATATGATATTTTCATGTAGGAATGTAAACATTTTAACTTTAATGAGTTTTTTGACTTCTCTTTCCTGTTTACCTTTTCATGTTTCCCTTAATTCTTGTATTTGGAAGTCAAATCTTCAATTCAGCTCTGGTCTTTTCAAAAGAGTGTTTGGAAGTCCTCCATTTAATTGAAATTCCATTTTCTCCCTGAAGTATTATACTCAGTTTTGCTGGGTAGATGATTATTGGTTTTAATCCTACCTCCTTTGACCTCTGGAACATCATATTACAAGCCCATTGATCCCTTTTGTAGAAGCTGCTAAATCCTGTGTTATCCTGATTGTATTTCCACAGTACTTGAAATGTTTCTTTCTGGCTGCTTAGAATATGTTCTCTTTGATCTAGGAACTCTGGAATTTGGCTACAATATTCCTAGAAATTTTCCTTTTGGGGTCTTTTTTAGGAGGTGATGGATGGATTCTTTCCATTTCTATTTTACTCTCTGGTTCTAGAATTCAGGGCAGTTTTCCTTCATAATTTCTTGGAAGATGATGTCTAGACTCTTTCTTTGATCGTTGTTTTCAGGTAGACCAATAGTTTTAAAATGATCTCTCCTGGATCTATTTTCCAGATCAATTGTCTTTCCAATGAATTATTTCACATTATCTTCTATTTTTATTCTTTTGATTTGGTTTTGTAATATCTTGATTTATCATAAAGTCATTAGCTTCATCTGCTCCATTTTAATGTTTAAAAAACTATTTTCTTCAGAGAACATTTGGACCTACTTTTTCCATTTGACTGATTCTGTTTTTTAAGGCATTCTACCCCTCATTGGTTTTTTGGACCTCTTTTGCCATTTGGGTTAGTCTATTTTAAAAGATTTTATTTTCTACAACATTTTTTGTGTCCCCTTTAGTAAGCTGTTCACTCGTGTTTCATGATTTATTTGCATCACTCTCATTTCTCTTCCCAATTTTTGCTCCACTTTTCTTACTTGATTTTTTAAAATCTTTTTTGAGCTCTTCCATGGCCTGAAACCTTTGCATATTTTTTACGTTGGAGCCGTATCCTGTCTTCCTCCAGTTGTATGCTTTGGTTTTCCTCTGTTGTACATTTTGATCTTCCTCATTTGAAAGGATGCATGAAAATACCTTTTCACCAGGAAAGTAACCTTCTATAGTCTTATTTTTCCCCTTTTGGGCATTTTGCCTGCAAATTACCTGACTTTTGAGTCCTTCATTAAGTGGAGGGTATACTTTCCTAGGCTTCAGAGGTTTTGTGAAGCTGTTTTCTGAGATATCTCTAGGGACCTATAAATTCTCAGTTCCTCCAAAATGGTATTATCAAGGGAGAGATGGTTTTTCCTCTTATGGCCTGCATGCTGATCTGTGAGCGACCACAAGTACTTTTTTCTGCCCTGGAACTGTGAGGAGGATTTCTTCGTCACAGTTGCCACCAGCTCCATCTCACCAGTGCACTCACCCCAGGACTGCCACTCAGGACTCAGACCCAGATCAGTCACTCAATTTCCCCACCATCTGTAGGCTGAGAGTTCCAGAAGCAGCCACTGGTTTGGTGGTGGTTGCCACCACCTTAGGGCTGCGACTGGGGCTAGGGCTGTAGCTGGACCACTCTCTTCTCTCACCCAGGTGAGAGAACTTTCTCACTGATCTTTGAAGCTGTCTTTGATGGTTGTGGGTTGAGAATTCTGGAAACTGCAGCAACTGTCCAGGATTCAGGGACCTGAGGCCTGTTCCAGTCTTGTCTGTGCCTGCATGGTCCATGCTGGTCTGCACACCGCTCTGAGTATAGTGCAACAGACACTTCATATCAGCCTTCCATGTTGTCTTGGACTGGAAATCTATTTCACTCTTCAGTTTGTGGCTTCTGCTGCTTTAAAATTTGTTTAGAGTCATTTTTGGAGGTATTTTAAGGGCTTTGTGGGGAGAGTTTCAGCAGGCCCATGCTTCTATTCCACCATCATTCCCCTGCCCCACTGTCTTCAAGTACTTTAATGGTTGTCATGGGGAAAAAGGAATAAGTTAATTTATTTAGGCCTCAAAGGTCAGAACAAGGCATAATAGGTGGAAGTCAAAAAAGAGTAATATTTGCACTTAACGTAAGAAAAAGACAAATTTTTTTAATAAGAGATATCTGAAAACTAAACTGATTTCCTTAAGAGGTAACTCTTAAGGCTACAACAAAGTTTAGCAGAAACAGATAGAGAAATTCCATTTAAAGTAACTGTAGACAATATAAAATAGTTGTGAATCTACCTGCCAAGACAAACCCAGAAACTATATGAACACAACTAGAAAACACTTGTCACATAAAGTTACATTTAAACAATTGGAAAAAATGCTCATAGACAGATCAAGGCAATACAAAACAAATGACAGTTCTACCTAAGTTAATCTTTTCAGTGCAAAAACAATCAAACTATCAAACCATTTTATAAAGCTAAAAAAATAATAAAATTCATCTGGAAAAACCAAAGCTCAAAGATATCAGTGGAGTCAATGGAAAAAAAAAATGTGATAGTAAGTGGTCTAGTTGTACCAGAACACAAAATGTTTCATAAAGCGATAATCATCAAAACAACTTGGTATTGGCTAAGAAATAGAGTGGTGGATCAGTGGAATTAGTAGATTAGGTACAAATTACATTATAGTAAGTAACCATAAAAATCTAGTATATGTTAAACAAAACAATCCAAGCTTTTGGAACAAAAACTCACTATTTGACAAAAACTACTGGGAAAACTTCAAACCAGTATGGCAGAAAGTATGTATAGACTAACGTCTTACACAATATGCCAAGATAAGGTCACAGTGGGTGATTTACACATAAAGGGTGATACTATAAGCAAATTAGGAGAGCACAGCACAGTTTATCTGTCAGATGTCTGCATAAGGGAAGAATTTAGGACCAAAGAAGATATTTAGAATATTTCAAAGTGTAAAAAAGATAATGTTGACTATATAAAATAAAAAAAAAGTTTTTGCAAAAAAAAATAATGCAACCAAAATTATAAGGAAAGCAGAAAACTGGGAAAAAATTTGCAACAAGTATCTCTGATAAAAGCTTCATTTCTCAAATATATATGTACATATGTGTGCATTATATATATATATATTTGCATATATACATGCACACACATATACACATAAGCAATTCTCCAATTGATAAATGGTCATAGAATATGGACAGGCAGTTTGCAGATAAAGAAATCAAAGCTATCTATAGTCATTTTTAAAAAAAACACTAACTCACTATTGATCAGAGAAGTGCGAATTAAAACAACTCTGAGGTACCACCTCACACATATCAGATTTGCTAATATGACAAAAAAAGGAAATGGTGGATATTGGAGGGGATGTGGGAAAACTATGACACTAATGCACTGCTTTGGGGATACGAACTGATCCAAATATTCTGGAGAGTAATTTGAAACTATGCCCAAAGGGCTATAAAACTATGCATATCCTTTGACCCAGCAAAACCACTCCTAGGGCTATATCCCAAACATATCCAAAAATATGTAAAAGGGTCTGTTTGTCTAAAAAATATTTATAGTACTTCTTTTCATAATGGTTAAGAATTGGAAATTGAAGGGATGTTTATCAGTTGGGGAATGACTGAACAAGTTGTAGTATATGATTGTGGTAGAATATTATTGTGCTATAAGAAATGACAAGCAGGATAATTTCATAAAAAAATGAACTTACATGAAATGATGCATAGTGAAGTTAACAGAACCAGGAGGATGTTGTACACAGTAATGACAATATTGTTTGATGAATAACTGTGAATGACTTAGATATTTTCGGCAATAAAATGATCCAAGCCAATCCCACAGCATACTATCCCCTGTCAGAGGAAGAACTAATTTTTTTTAATACAGACTGAAGCATGCTATTTTTCACTTTCATTTTTCTTGTATTCAATTCTTCTTGTACAACATAACTAATATGGAAGTGTTTTACATAATTACACATGTGTAACCTATATCTGATAGCTACCATCTCAAGGAAGGGGAAGGGTAGGCAGGGAGGGGAATATAGTTTGGAATTCAAAGCTTTATTTTTAAAAAATATTTATTTATTGTTAGTTTTTATTATTCACTTTTATGAGATGTAGAGTTCTTAATTTTACCCTATCCCCCTTCTCCTTTCCCCCTAATTTGCATGCAATATGATATAGGCTATAAATGTATGATCGTAGTAAACATATTTCCACATGAGTCACGTCGTAAAAGAAGAATCAAAACAAAAGGGAAAAGTCATGAGAAAGAAAATAGTGTGCTTTGATCTGCTTTAAGACTCCATAGTTCTTTTCTCTGGATGTGCATTTTCTACCATGAGTCTTTTGAAATTGTCTTAGATCAGTGCATTGTTCAGAAGACTTGAATCTAACAAGGTCACTCATTGCACAATGTTTCTGTTACTGTGTACAGTATTCCTCACTTCACTCAGTATCAGTTCATGCAAGTCTTTCCAGGTTTTTCTGAAGTCTTCCTGCTCAGCATTTCTTATAGAACAATAGTATTAAATTCATATACCACAGCTTGTCCAGGAATTCCCCAATTAATGGGCATTCTCTCAATTTCCTTTTTTTTTATTCATATTTTTTTAAATTAATTTTTAACATTTATTTCCACACAATTTTGGGTTACAAATTTTCTCCCCTTTTATCCCCCCCCCCCAAATCTGAGCTTTCTAATTGCCCCTGTGACCTATCTACTCTCTCCTCTATCCTCCCTCCCTGCCCTTGTCTCCATCTTCTCTTTTGTCCTGTAGGACCAGATAGCTTTCTTGACCCCTTAACTTGTATTTCTTGTTACCCAGTGGTAAGAACATTACATTTGGTCCTAACACTTTGAGTTCTAACCTCCTTAGCTCCCTCCCTCTCCACCCCTTCCTCTTGAAAGACAGGCAATTCAATATAGGCCATATCTGTTTAGTTTTGCAAATGATTTCCATACTAGTTGTGCTGTATAGGACTAATTATATTTCCCTCCATCCTATCCTGTCCCCCTTTACTTCTATTTTCTTATGATCCTTTCCCTCCCCATGAGTGTCGACCTCGTATTGCATTCTCCTCCCCAATGCGCTTCCCTCCATCCTCCCCCCCACCCTGCTTGTGCCCCTGTCCCCCACTCTCCTGTATTATGAGATAGGTTTTCCTGTCAAAATGAGTGTGCATTATATTCTTTCCTTTAGTGGAATGTAATGAGAGTAGACCTCATGTTTTTCTCTAGCCTCCCCTCTTTATCCCACCACTAATAAGTCTTTTGCTTGCCTCTTTTATGAGAGATAATTTGCCCCATATAACTTCTCCCTTTCTCCTCCCAATATTTCTCTCTCACTGCTTGATTTCATTTTTTTTTTAATATATGATCCCATCCTCTTCAATTCACTTTGTGCACTCTGTCTCTATGTATGTGTGCGTGTGTGCATGTGTGTGTGTGTGTACTCCCACCCAGTGCCCAGATACTGAAATGTTTCAAGAGTTATAAATATTGTCTTTCCATGTAGGAATGTAAACAGTTCAACTTTAGTAAGTCCCTTATGATTTCTCTTTGCTGTTCGCCTTTTCATGGTTCTCTTCATTCTTGTGTTAGAAAGTCAAATTTTCTTTCCAGCTCTGGTCTTTTCATCAGGAAAATTTGAAAGTCTTCTATTTCATTGAAAGACCATTTTTTCTCCTGAAGTATTATACTCAGTTTTGCTGGGTAGGTGATTCTTGGCTTCAGTCCTAGTTCCTTTGACTTCTGGAATATCCTATTCCATTCCCTTCTATCCCTCAATGTAGAGGGTGCCAGATCTTGTGCTATCCTGATTGTATTTCCATAATACTTGAATTGTTTCTTTCTAGCTGCTTGCAATATTTTCTCTTTCACCTGGGAATTCTGGAATTTGGCCACAATGCTCCTAGGAGTTTCTCTTTTTGGACCTCTTTCATGCGGTGTTCTGCGGATTCCTTGAATATTTATTTTGCCTTCTGGTTCTAGAATCTCAGGGCAGTTTTCCTTGATAATTTCATGGAAGATGATGTCTAGGCTCTTCTTTTGATCATGGTTTTCAGGTAGTCCCAGAATTTTTACATTGTCTCTCCTGATTCTATTTTCCAGTTCAGTTGTTTTTCCAATAAGATATTTCACATTATCTTCCATTTTTCGAATCTGCGCGGTATGTTCTGAGATATCTGTCTTTCTCATAAAGTCCTTAGCGTCCATCCGTACCACTCCAGTTTTGAAAGATCTATTTTCTTCAGTGAGCTTTTGAATCTTCTTTTCCATTTGGTTAATTCTGCTTTTGAAAGCATTCTTCTCCTCATTGGCCCCTTGCACCTCCCTTGCCAGCTGAGTTAGGCTAGTTCTCAAGGTGCCAATTTCTTCAAGATTTTTTTTGGTTCTCCTTTAGCAGGGAGCTGATGTGCTTTTCATGCTTCTCCCTCATCCCTCTCATTTCCCTTCCCAGTCTTTCCTCCACCTCTCTAACTTGATTTTCAAAATTCCTCTTGAGCTCTTCCATGGCCCGAGCCCATTGGGTGGGCTGGGACACAGAATCCTCGATTTCTGTGTCTTTGCCTGATGGCAAGCATTGTTCCTCCCCATCAGAAAGGAAGGGAGGAAGTGTCTTTTCTCTGGTAAAGTACCCTTCAATAGTTTTATTTCTTTTCCCTTTTCTTGGCATTTTCTCCAACCAGTGGCCTGACCTCTGAATGTTCTCCTCACAGCCACCTCGCCTCCTGGTCCTCCCAGCCAGCGTTTGGGGACTGAGATTCAAATGCTGCTTCCCACCTTAGGATTTTTGGCGGGGGCAGGGCTGCTATTCAGTGTGAGAATTAAGTTCAGGTGGTCAGGGGCAAGGCCGCCTCTCAGGCATAGTTCCCTCTGGGGGTTTATGCACAGACCTTCCACAATGGATCCAGGCTCCCGCCCGCTTGGGGAGCCCCTGTCTGCAGCCACCTCTCAGCCCCCACCTCTCAGGGGGGCCCAAGCCTTGGGGGCACCCCACTCCCCTCTCAACCCGCCAAAGAGACTCTCTCACCTACCCCCATCAGTCACCTGTTGGTGGGGGGGCCCGTGCCACTGCTGAAGAACCTGCCTCCGGAGCCCTCTCAGCTCTGTGCCTCTCGGAGCCACGGATGCCGCCGCCGCCGCCGCAGGTCCAGGCTGGGCTCCGCGTCTGCAGCGTGACGGACCTTTTGCGAGAGGTTTGCAGGTCCCTCTGTGGGTGGGGGGACCTGCGTGGCCGCTGGAGATCCCGTCCCCGTAGCCCTCTCGGATCTCCTCTCCTCAGTGTTACGGCCGCGGCAGGGCCATACTCTGCTCCCTGTCCCGGCGCCCAGTCCGCGGCGCGTAGGACCCCCCGCGAGAGGTCCGCAGGTCTCTCCGGAGCAGGAATCTCCCTCGCTCCAATACTCCGTGGTCTCTGGGTGCAGAATTCGCCCTGGCTTGGTCCCCTCTAGCCGTTCTGTGGTTTGTGTGTTTGGAGCTATGTGTATGTGCGTCTTTCTACTTCGCCATCTTGGCTCCGCCCTCCCATTCTCTCAATTTCCATTTCTTTGCCACCACAAAAAGTGTTGCTATAAATATTTTTGTACATATGGGTCATTTTCTCTTTTTTATGGTCTCTTTGGAATATAGATCCAGTAGTGGTATTGCTGGATCAGAGGTAGTGAACAGTTTTATAGCCCTTTGGGCATAGTTCCTAATTGTTCTCCAGAATGGTTGGATCAGTTTAGAACTCCATCAACAATGCATTCGTGTTCCAATTTTCTCACATCTTCTCCAGCATTTAGTGCTTTCCTCTTTTGTTACCTTAGCCAATCTGATAGCTGTGAGGTGGTATCTCAGAGTTGTTTTAATTTGCATCTCTTTAATTAATAGAAATTTGGAGTATTTTTTTTTATGTTCCTAGAGAGTGCTTGAATTTCTTCATCTGAAAACTGCCTGTTCATATCCTTTGACCATTTATCAATTGGGTAATGAATTGCATTCTTATAGATTTGACTCACTTCTCTATATATTTTAGAAAGGAAACCTTTATTAGAGACGCTGTCTGTAAAATTTCCCCCAGCTTTCTGTTTCCCTTCTAATCCTGGTTCCATTGAGTTTGTTTGTGTAAAACCTTTTTAATTTACTGTTATCAAATTTATCCATTTTTCATTTCACAATGTTCTCTCTCTCTTGTTTGCTCATAAATTCTTCCCTTCTCCATAGATATGACATGGAAACTATTCCTTGCTCTCCTAATTTGTCTGTAGGAACTCACAACTTTAAATAAAAATGCTAATTAAAAAAGAGGTAACTCGTCCCCCTGATGGAGGTCTCCAGGCAGAGGCTGAATGTTTCCTTTTTGTGTATTGTAGAAGTGATTATGGCTCAGGGGTTGTATCGCATAGTCTCTGAGGTCCCTCCAGTCCTACCAACCAGTCAACAAGCTTTTATTAAGCACACATTTATATTCTGTCAAGCATTGGGATAAGTACCAGGGATACAACTTCAGGCAAAAAATGATCTCTGCCCTCAATGAGCATATATTCTGATGAGGGAAACAACATAAAACTAGGTACATATAAGATATTTAGAGAGCAAGTGAACAGGATAAGAAAAAGAAAGTCAGTAGGAAATCAGGGGATGTGGGCAGGCAAAGCCTCCTGCAGAATGTGTAATTTGGACAGCTTTAAGGAAACTAAGAGGTAGAGGAGGAGAGGGAGAACATTCCAGATATGAGGAAAGGTCCCTGTATAGTCATGGAGTTGGACGTATTATGTTTGCAGAGACAGTGAAGCTGGACCATGACAAATTAACCTGGGGGAGAAGAGAGTGAGAGAGAGAGAGAGAGAGAGAGAGAGAGAGAGAGAGAGAGAGAGAGACAGAGAGAGAGACAGAGAGACAGAGACAGAGAGACAGAGACAGAGAGACAGAGACAGACAGAGACAGAGAAAGAGACAGAGAGACAGAGACAGAGACAGACAGATGAGGGGGGATCTCCCTCTAAGCATTCTAAATGAACAATTTACCTAATTTATGTAGCAGTATCCTGTTACTTTTCTATGAAAAGATGAAACCCTTGACTTTCCCCTATTTATGTGAAAATCTAGTTGACTTGGAAGTAAAAAGAACCCACCTCTAGTGGATTCTCTGGATTAGAATCCACCACTTTTTGATTGGATACAAAGGTAGAAGCAGGAAAGGAAAGGTGCTCAGCAGGCTCCCTCACCTCTATTTTTATCCCCTAGCTGAAATTTTCAATGGCAGTGTTCTGGAATCTTCTTAAACACCTAACATCACCAAGTATTCCAGCTAAATCTTTTCCTTAGGGTAAATGTCTTTCATTCCTCAGTGGATCTCCATCTGACTTTTCTCTTTTTGTCTGGCCTTTCACAGTAGTCCTTGCCTTCCAGACACATACCGTAATTAGCTATTATTCCCAATTGTGGTTCTCAGGACTGTTACCAATGTGTCCCCATCAGGGTAAAAGGTACCTTTTATACCATGTAGTGTGTCTCTTTTAAGGGAAAATAAGATAGTTTTAGTTTTTTAGGCTCTGACTTTAACTCGCATTTTCATGGAAATCCATTCACATTTGTAAATGGTTTTCTTAGGAAATATTGTATAGGGAGGTGTTTCTCAACCTATCTTTATGAAATTTATTTTTTGAAAGCAAACATTGGACTTTACATTCATCTTTATTTGAATTCATATTGTCCCATTTTTCTAGAGAGTTGAGATGTTTTGTGATCATGACTTTTCCATCTAAGAGGTAAGCTATCTCTCCTAGCTTTAAGTCAGTTTCATAATCTACAATTCCTAGTTTGTCTTCAGGAGTCACTGATATAAATTTTAAAGCACTCTGGGCCCAGGATAAATTCTGTGTGCACCCCTTTAGAGAGAAACCTCACTACAAGTTGATTTTAGCCTATTAATAACAAATCTGTGGTATCTGATCATTCTATCAAGTTCAAATCCTCCCAATCATGTCATTGCATTACCCTTGCCTGCTTACACACACACACACACACACACACACACACACACACACACACACACACACACCTTTACCACAAGCATAACTTGAGTTATTTTGTTAAAGGTTAGATGGGAATTTTAAGGGTACTGGAGATCTGACTCCTCAGTGAATATTCTTAAGATGAAAAGTGGCAGAAAAGGTCCTGACCTGCAACAGTAGAAGGTATTTCTTCTCCCATTAGTTCTGCATTAGATCAATAAAGTCACAGTGTGGATTCCCGTTCCTATTTCTACTGTGGCTCTCAAGCATCTCTTTGAACTTCCAGCTTATTTGCCATGCCAAAGCAAACAATGGGATGTAGTTAACCTGGCATTGGACTTCCTACATGAAGACTTGTACACTTTTAAATAATCATTGCTTTGCTTTCTATTTTTATAGTCATAGAAGTCAGTTCAGTGGTCTGTGGTTTACAGACTCCATCCTTTTTGATTTGGATAATTTGGTCATTTCCTTCACTATTCTTCTAGAACATGCCCCTGGCCCTCCCCCTAACCATCCATGGTTGTTCCATTTTCACATTCTGTACTCAGCAGTCACAGCTGTTTCACATTCACTATTCTAGGAAGTGCTTTATGAAGACATGATGAGTTGATGTCTTTCAGGGTAGAGAGATGCTACCTGGTTGTCTGTGCTCTTATCTTGGGTTCCTATTTACAATCATGATTTTCTTCCATTCTTCCCAGTTCAAAGAACATTCTTTATGGAAAGGAAGAGAGAAATCAGATAAGTCCTTCGGAGACCAGCATTTGGTCTTTGTCAGTTCATTTGTCATTTATGGGGTCCCTAGACTGAGCATCCCTAGTCTCTCTTTATTTTTAGCTTGCTTGTAAGTTGATTAAAAAGGATGAAGAGAGGGTGATGCTCCAGAGTTCGAGATCTTTCTCATTGCCCACACTTTGCTAACATTGCAAAAGTCAGATACTATTTTTCAGTTTTGAATTTTCAGCAGCAGAAGTGTTATTAATTTTAATGAAAAAAAATACTGTTCTGCCATGGATGGAGCTGACCTTTTGAAATCCTTGGACCAAATGTGCTGTGTAACTATAAAACATTATTATTGTTATTTGGAAATGAACTAGAATGCTTTATCCTTTCATAATACTGTAAGGGATCAAAGATATGAATTTTCAGAATTTTTTTGCCTCCGTATACTATCTAGTAAAATATTCATTTTGAGAGCTTCCTGCATTGGCAATTTCTCTGGAATGATGGGAATATGAAATCAACCTGCACACACAACGATTCACACTCTCTTAAGTAGGCAGATAGAAAGAATTATTTGCTCAACGCTATTGATTTATTTACTTCTATTGCCTAAACCTGGATACCTAAACCTGGATCATTAGTTATTAATAGGACTGAGCCTATTGCCACCTTATATTTTTTTAGACAGCTATGCTCTTATCCTGCTTCAATTTATCTTGATTACCAACTGGAGTCACATCCCTCATTTCCAAAGTACCTGGACTGGCCTGCCTGAAACCTGGGCAGCCAGCTAAAGAAATGCTTTTGTTTAGAAGCCAGAAAAAGGCATGCCTGCTAACCCTTTGTGCCTGAATAATGTTTGTTTCCATCAAGTCATTTTAGTTATCTCCAAATACAAAAGGAGAGAGCTTTTTCTCAGCTTCAAAGGTAGCCTTGTTACCTGAGCAGTGTTCAAAGGAAGTTCAGCATGCATCTCCATCCCTCCCTTGCTGCAGCCATTTCCAACACACTTAGGTGTGCCATCCATCCTCATTACGTACTGTTCGTCCATATGGGCAGACAATTCTGAACAATCAGCTGAGCCCATCTCCAGGCTGGATTGAAAGAATCCTGACTGGGTTCAGCCCCATTACCTTCCCTTGCAGACCTCCCAATTAATACCATCTTTTTCAAATGATTGGAAATTTCATATTTGATTTTTCCAGTGCTCATTTATGTCCAAGCCATTCAATAGATATTAAGGTTGAAAGTGGGGGCTAGGAGGGGGCAATTTGGTTTTAGGGAAGTGCAGGGAATCAGCATTAGAAGGTATTGAATTTATTATGAAAATAAACAAACCCCAAAGCTAATTTATTAAACTTGTCATATTTGTCACAAATGGAAATCTATAAAATACAAGCATTTTCATCATAGAACCACTTCCCCATACATAGTATGCCCTGGCCCTAACCCAAAAGGGTCCAAGGATAGTTCACAAATTTCCACCTTGACCTAATGTCTGGGTTGTACTTTTCCCTTTCATCTTACTTAGGTACAACCTTAATGCATACTATAAATATGTTTCAGTGTGTACCCATGTATATTCATAAAGCACAATACAGCTACAGAGTAAGTAGAAAAGAGAAACTAAGCAGAGTCCACATCTGTATGCAGATAACTTAGAGGATTGTACAGTCCTATCTATTTGTATGTATTCATGTGTGAATGAAGAATTCATTAAATACTTACTGTGTACAAAAGACCATTCTGACCTTTGGCGATCTAGACAGGCCCAACCCTTAAGAGTTCTAATGTGCAAGACAGTACACAGGGGAAGTTTCAGTTTTAGAGAAAGTCAAATGGAACGGAGTGGGGGTCTAGCAGCAAATGGGGATGCCAATTCTTGAATATACTTGCCATTGTTACAATGACAACAGTCTGTGGCACTGAACCATTCAACAGTACCCAGAACCCTGGTGATAAGATCTTTCTTTTGGGGGTCTTCAGTAGCTGTGTCTGTAGCACCTGTTGGAGCAGTTATCAGGCTGAATCACTAGCAGAGTTACTTCTTACAATGTGACTACAAACACTGAGCTGGAGGCATTTCTGTTCCTAAGGCTTTGGGGTTTTGAGTTCTGAGCTGTCTCTATCAGGTTTGAGGGGAGATGGTGGTCAAAGTGGTCTGATTACCTTGATGCATGTTTCTTCCTGTATCTTTCTTTCTCTCAGAATTTCAGGCTGTGTCAGACTTTTTGTGACCCCCATTTGGGGTTTTCTTAGCAAAGACACTAGAATGATTTACCATTTCCTTTTCCAGCTTATTTTAGGGTTAAATGATTTGCTCAGGGTCCCACAGCTAGTAAGTGTCTGAGGCCAGATTTGAACTCAGGAAGATGAGTTTTCCTGACTTCAGGCCCAGTACTCTATCCACTGCACCACCTAATTGCCTATACATACAAATACCAAATACATATACATATATATGGCATAATGCACATTTATAGACATATATATATATATAGACATATATACATGTATCGAAGGAAATGTAGCATTTATATACGATATTTATAAGATTGAAGGCAAAAGGAAAAGGGAATGGCAGAGGATTAGATGGATAGATAGTATTATGGAAACAATGACCATGAACTTGAAGAGACTTTTCAAGACAGCAGAGGATAGAAGGACCTGGCATCCTGTGGTTAATGGTTCACAAAGAGTAAGGCATGAGTAAACTACTGAACCACAGACCTGTTTGTGACTTTGAAAAGCCTGTGATCATTAATATCAAACAAAACCCAACCAGGGAAATACACATTCATGAAAGATACTTGTCCCCTGTTTTGGTAGATGCTTGGAGTAGAATCCAAATCAACAAAGTGTTTCTTGGGTAGGGATGATAAGGTATTCTAGACATTCCTGTTTGTGTAATCATTCTGGTTGCATCAATCTCCAGATAAAATACCTATAAAGGACAGAAGAAAGTTTCTAAGAAGTCAATTTTAGCTTAAAGTCAAGTGAAATTATTTCATCCAATCACAATTTCAACTTGTAATGGACTAACTCTAGAGACAGTGGGCTCTCCTCCATTGGAGGACTTCAGGTCAAAGGCTGCATAAGCATTTGGAAGTGAAGCTGTAGAATGTGTGTGTGTGTGTGTGTGTGTGTGTGTGTGTGTGTGTGTGTGTGTGTGTATGTGTGTGTGTGTGCTTCACACTCAAGTGCAGGATGCACTTGATGGTCTTTAAAGTCCCTTCCAATTTTCTGGTCATTATATGTTCTTCAATTTGACTTTTCCTTTGAGTAGTCAATGATAAGTCTTTCTACATAGTGGATCCTAAAATGATCCTCAAAGCAAGAACCATAGGTCTTGAGCTACAAAACAGATTACAATCTTTCTCTGGTCCCTCATTTTAGAAATGTGGAAATTGAGTCTCAGAGAGGGTAGTAATTTCTACCTAAGTCATAGAGAAAGTGTAAGGAGAAGATTTGAATCTAAGACATCTGACTACAGGCTTTATATTCTTTCTCAACATTTTTCAGTTGTGTTCAAAACCTCATAAACCCTTTGGAGTTTTCTTGGCCAAGTCACTGGAGTGGTTTGCCTTTTCCTTCTCTAGCTCATTTTACAGAGGAAGAAACTGAGGCAAACTGAGTGACTTGTTCAGGATCACCAAGACAGTGTCTGAGGCCAGATTTGAACTCACAAAGATAAGCCCTCCTTACTCTAGATTCTATCCACTGTGCCACCCAGCTATCCTTCATGCTCTTTTTAATGAAAGGCATCACCTCTGAAAATACAGCTGATTTCATTTTTTTGTACAGCTTTTCAGTGCTCACTAAATACGTTTTTAAAGATGGTAATTATGGCAAACAGGAATGAGTCTACTGATTAATTTCTAAGCCTGTGACGTTTTCCATTTCTTAATCTTAGCCTCTATTTTCCAACATCATTTGCCTCTCTGACCCCTTGGCCACTTTCACATTGAAGTCATTGTGTATGCCAGTGTAGTTTGTTTTGTTTTGGGGTATCTTAGTTCTTGAATAGCAAACCCTCACTCCATTGCTGTGCCTGGAATGGAGGTCTTTCCACTGAGTGAGGACACTGTATTATTGAACTTGGGTTTTCCTGATACAAATATTGATAAGGTATCATTATCTCTACTGAGTGACAAGGTCTCAGAGTAATTCTGGGCATTCAGAAGCTTGTATGGAACGTAATTGTTATGGTGGAGGTCTTTGCATTCATAGTTGAAAGAAATGGGTGGGGAAGGAGTTTAACCTTGAGAAGACAATCCCTAGGAGGTCCATGGAATGTTAGCCATCTTTAAATTTTTGAAGGACTTCATGTGCAATAGGAACAGATGTGTGTTTTTTTTTTTTTACATTTTGCACTAGATAGTAAAACAATGAAAATTGGTAGAAGCAGAAAGAAGGTTTTTTCATTTCTAAAATGACAAAGTTAGAATAAATTATCTCTGAATACTGGAATCTACTACTCTAAGGCCATGATCCTATGCAACTGTCCAATTATCTTTTCTGTACATTTGAAATAGAATAAAGCAATTCTGCTTGAAAGAGGACATGCACCTGCTTTGCTAGAGCATTCTTTCCTGTAAACTTCCCAAGTTTATTTTCCCTTTTTCTTTTTCTTCTTTTTATCATGACTCTTTTTTCTTCTTTAAGGAAATCATCATTGATTTCACTTGTAAAGATTTCTGAAAGGAGAAAACAGACGCCCAGGGATGTATTTGCTTTCCCCATTTACTAATATTAGCATTCCTTTGAACACTCTGATGGATTTCACTTTTTTCTTTGTCACTTTGGAACAAAGGCATCCTTTGAAGAAATCTGTTTCTCCCACAACTTTTCTTCCCAGCAAATGAATCTTTGCATTTTTTTATAGTGTTTACACTTGTTAGTGAAGGCTTGTTTTGGGGAGAAGAATGTGGCTGTGCATGTAGTTATGCCCTTGGAGGAAGCAGGCTACCATGATGGTTCCATGTTCACCACCACCTGCTCACATACTAGTGGCTAGGTCAGCAGGGACAGAGTACAGCTAAAATATAGCTCTTCCTCAAAGAAGAAAACTAGTTCAAGGGACTTAAAAACCCCAGGTTTTTGTTTGACTTTTGACGCTTGCTAGCTGTGGGATATTGGACTGCTCCTTTATTCTTTCCTCAGTTTTCTCATCTATGTAATTGTGACAATCATACCTACTCTATGCACACCATAGGCTTGTGAAGAAAGCATTTTATAAACTTAAATGTACCACCTCAGTGGCTGTTATTACTGTGTGCCCTCTGCCATAGGTTGGGGACAGAATGTTGATGGTAATGGTGCTCAATTTCCAGGTTCAAGGATGAATAATCTTCCTGATAACCTATTTTCACCATGGCACTCACATACTCAGAAATTTTTAAAGGCTTCTCATTAGCAAATAAGCAAACTCTAAATCCTTTAAAGGACATTCAAAGTTATCCCAGCTCCCATTCAACTTTAGTGCCTTGTGTTCTAACACTACACTGAGGCTGGGCCAAAGTGTTAGATTGGGAGCTCCTTGAGTGAAGGGGCCATCTTTTATCTTTTTTTGTTCCCCCAGTACTTAGCACAGAGCCTGACACATTATAGGTAAAAGATAACTGATCAGCTTCCTCCCCCCTCATTTTATCTCATGTACATTTTATTTTTCCCATTCTATCTCATGTATTTTCTCTATGTTGACTTATCTCCACTAGTTTTGTGCTACGTTACAGAGTCCATTGAATTTAGAGTCATGACACCTAGATTGGGGTCATGGCTAAATCTTTGATTATGAATATGACATAATCTTTACTTTGAAAGAAAACCCCATATGGGATCATGAAGAGCCCAACATGAAAAGCAAACACCTCCACCAGTCATAAGTTTCTTCCTTTTCTGTGTATCAATGTCCTAAACTCAAAAACAAACCTGCTGAACTGGATGACCTCTAAGTGCATTCCATCTTTGAATTACATGAAATCTAATGAACTGTCAAAGGCATTCCATTTATTTGGATTACCTTCTCAGCTACCATCTCTACCCAGTCTGATTTTGTGTATCCTTTAAGATCTATCTCAAATGCCTTCCTCTTGTGGCCCTCCTTGGTTTTGATAATATTCAATTTTTTCCATCTTTGAACCCCTATAGCATTTTGTCTCATATTTTCTCCAACAATCTATAATTTTATCTATGTGACTAATTCCTAACTACTCCCATCCCCCATGCTCCCACCTTAGTAGATGGTATGCATGAGTTACTGTGTGTGAAAAATAATGAATCATCATGTAAGACTTTGGGTGGTGACTCTCTCAGTAGATTTAAGTTGAAAAGGACCACAGACTTTAGTTAATTCAACCATCAGACATTCAAGATACCTGAGATCCAGAGAGCTTAAGTGATTTAAACAAGCTATCTCACAAATAGCAAATGATAGAGCCCAAATTTACATCCAGGTCTTGAGTATCAATATTGTGATATCTTTCCACTGTGTCCTATGTATTTCCTAATAGTCTTTGCTGGCAGATCCACTATCAGGGACAGGGCCCCTTGTTGTCATGGTCTGCTTTGTGTTAGAGAGGTCTGTATCTTTGACCTGCTTCCTCTATTAGATTGCACATTCTCTGAGGATGGAGACTTGGTATTTATTTTTGTAACCTTCTTAATGACTGTGCAGTGCTTTTAATATAGGAAATGTTTGCTTTATCTTTTAAAATTACAGTAAATGATGGCTGTTTCCATCCAACCTCTTCCTCATGCATGTTGCTTTGATGCTAAGCACATCATTAACATGTGGAGAGAGTAGAGTCAGAGGTGGGGTCCAAATATTGTGAAACTTGCATCTCATCTTTTTGACTTCAATTCAAATTAAAAAAATACAAACTTTTGTTAAGAATGTACCATAGCCAAGTGCTGTACTAAGTGAAGACACAAATTAGAATATACTTTTCTGACAGGAACTTAGGTTTTTTTCAGAATGGTGGGGTGTGCAGAGACCAAATGTATACATGCAAAGTCAATAAAAATCAATTTGGGGGAGCCCTAAAACTGAGATAACAAGAAAGCTTTAATTTAGGAGGTAGTAGTTGAGCTGAGATGCAAGATGTCAATGAG
Source organism: Notamacropus eugenii (assembly GCF_028372415.1). Classification (NCBI taxonomy): domain Eukaryota; kingdom Metazoa; phylum Chordata; class Mammalia; order Diprotodontia; family Macropodidae; genus Notamacropus; species Notamacropus eugenii. The sequence continues at coordinate 2,837,284 of NC_092874.1, forward strand.
ACTTTGAGAGCATTTTGACATTTTTATTTCTTGGGATGCCATTTTTCTGTGCATAGCTTCCCAGTGAATGCTTCTTTCCTATTTTTAAAATTCATATTTTTGAAATCTAGCCCCCAAAATCTAATTCTTGCTCAGCGAGAACTGACTTTATTAAGGTAATGTACTCATAAAAGGTAAAATCTGAGGCTTAATTTCAGAAGTTAATTTCTGACTTACTATTGATTTTTACATTAAAAAGGAAAGTGCAATGTTTAAATGGGCAGTTTTTATCAAGATGAAGTGACCTCATGGGGCTGAATTACAAACCATATAATGGTCATAAATGATCACTTTTAAAGGGGAAAAGTCATTTGAGAAATGACAGGACTTGGAACAAAGATAGGAAAATTTAAAAGAAAGAGATTGCCATTGTCACTGCCTGCAATATATTATTGCTATAAAACCTTCCTCATAGAGTCTGCCAAGTAAGATGAAGAGACTTTAGAAATCAATGCTATTGTCCCCAAAATGGATTCTTGATCTGGCCCTGTGCTTCCTGAGAAAGGCAGCTCAGGCCTCTGCTAAAGATGAGGACACAATAGCTCAAGTTAGCTCTGTAATAGTAGGCATGACTTCCATCTCCAGCACCTTCCACTATGTCTGTACTCTCTGCAGCCTTGCCACATGAATTTTCGCAAGACATCATTTAGACAAGTCATTCCCTTGTTCCCTGAACTCAGTGGGTCCTTTGGATTCTAATTAAAGTCCAAACACTGCACCATATCCTTCATGGCTTTCTTCAATATGTTCCCACCCACTTTCTTTAATCATATGCCCAATTACACTTTGTTTTGATCAAACTATCTTCTCCCTCCCCTCACTCCCCAGTTCTTTAAACACATTATGTAGTTTGTTGCCTTTTGGCCCATGCTAATGGATGATATTCCCTTCAGGAATGCTCTCTCTGCCTGTCTTGAGACTTTATCTTGATGAACCTCATGCCTTATCTCAAACACCATGAAGACTTTATTGAGCACCAAGTTGAGAGTGATGTCTTCCTTCTCTGAACTACCATTTCATTTTTATCGTTTTCCAGTTTCATGGAAAGTGAACTGATTTTGGAGTCAAAAGCCTTGGGGGTCACATCCCAACTTCAGTCCTTCTTATTTTCATAGTCCTTAAGTGAACAAGCCCTGTAGCATTCTGTAACCTAGCTCTTCCTCTGTGAAGTGGAAGAATCAGTATGTTCATTGCATACTTCAAATAAATGGGAGCCAAGATGATTCTAGACTTTATAGCTTTATGGAAACAAATGACAGTTGGGACTTCTGTTACTGCCACTTCCTGGGCATTTATTATTGACTACTTCCTAGAAATGGAACAGAATATACATTTATTAAGTACATACTATGTGCTAGACACCATTCTAAGCACTTTACACACATGATAGGCTTCATGTCCCTTAGTGCCCTAAGGAAATTGCACCCTTTTTATGGCCGGGGTTACACTTCCCACATCTCTTCATTTCCTTGGTGCTTAGTATCTTAGGAGGGACAGACAGAAGTCAGTAATTCTTTTTAATTTAATAAAGGTTCATGGGTGTACCTTTACCAAAGCAAACCCACCTCTTATCTGTATTTTTAACAAAACAAAAATGCCTTTCCAGGAGTTTTGATGCTCAGGATAGATCAACAGACAATGAGGAAATAGCTAGGCATGCTTAATGAATTCACGTCACCTGGCCCAGATGAACTATATCTTTGGGCCCAATATTTGAAAAATCACGGGAAGGGGAAGAGATGACACATGATTGTAGAAGGGCAAATATTATCCTAACTTAAAAAAATATAAAAAGAGTCAAGACTTCAAACTTTAGACTAATATGTTTGACTTTGATTCATGAGAATACACTAGCCTGAATAATTAAAGAAATCAGTGGTAACTATCTATAAAGGGAATCAGTGATTACAAAAAGTTCACTGGTTTCAAAAAGAATAGGTCATATCTTCTCCTTTCTACTAGGATTTCTAAACAAGGTAAAAGGATGCTACGCAGACTATTTATGGATATTTTAACAAAGCTTATGATAAACTATCTCTTCTTATGCTTAGAGAGATCAGTGACAGATAGCAATCAAACTATATTAGAAAGGGATGGGTTCAAGACTGATTGGACAGACAGACTGAACAAGTAGCTTTCTCTACCTTAATGTCAATGTGGTAGCAGGTCTTCAGGGGAGTGTCTCAAGGATCCATTTTTAGCCCTTTGATGTTTTGCTTTTCCCTCCAAAAAATCAATGATTTGGATAAAGGCAGAGATAGTAGGCTTATTAAATACTGAAAAGACACAAAGCTAAGATAGAGACATAATGACAGTGAATGATGCCATCTGAATCCAAAGGATCTTGATAGGCTAGAACATTTGGACTGAATCAAATGAGGGGAAATTCAGTAGGGATAGACCTGTGTTTCTAAGGACTGGCCACAAAGCTAATGTCTAACAGAGAGGGATGGCTGAATGTGACACAAGCTGAGAGTTCCTATCCCATTTGCTCAGCTGGGCTTGCAGAAACATGGTTTCTATGAGTCATTTCAAATACAAGTGCTTCTTTTAATTTGGACTATGGAAGGAAAGAAAGAAGGAAGAAAGATAGGAAGAAAGCATGAAACACCTACTATGTGCCAGGTACTGTGTTCATCTCTTATACGTATTATCTCATTTGATCCTCGCAGTCACCCTGAGATGTAGATACTAGTATTATCTATATTTTTCAGTTAAGAAAACTGAGGCAGACAGAGGTTGAGTGGTCATGCTTATACTGCTAGTAAGTATCTGCGGGTAGATATGAACTCAGTTTTTCTTGACTCAAGAAGCAGATCTCTGTTGACTATGCCACAAAAATTACAAAATAAAATTCCTTGGAAAATACTTGTTTGGGGGAAGGTTTGGGCCCAAATTTTGCCTTTGGTACTCTTTGCTATAGGAGAGTGTGTGTCTCAGCTTCCTGAGATTTGTCATGGGAATTGTTCTGTCTGTCATGGCTCCCCTGCCCCAGGGGTTTTGTCAAATAAAGTTGCTTCTCTATGGAAAGTTCAATGTGAGTTCCAGTTCTTTCTTTCCCTTGTTGTCCAGCAGGGCAATGCAGGGCTGTCTTAGGTATGTTCCAGGTATTTTAGATCACAATCTCATCACTCTGTTCTTTGGCAGGAAGATATTATATTAGATAGAGTGCAGTCTTGGAATCAGGAACACCTGCATTTGAATCTTGCTGCAGAAAGTTACTAACAGTGTGGCTGACCTTCGACAAATCTCTTAATTTGCCTTTGCCACAGTTTACCTATCTGTAAAATAAGAAAGAGAGACTAAATGGATTCTAGGGTCCCATTTACCTCACACTCTGTGATCCTTATGATGCTTTGAAGTAACAATCTTCTTCATTTTATGTTTCAGAGTATGTGGTCCGAGAGAGTTTTGAATAATGAGTGAGTGCACTTTTATGAGAATAGGGTATATCCTTTCCCTACTTTCTGGAAAGCTCCCGGACTATCCCAGCAAGCTGTTAGCACAGTCTAGTTATCTTGAAGTGAATTTTGGATGACATGCTAGTGATGTCTTACTATGGAAACAGGGTTTCCCACCAGGCTTATGTGTGCGCATAGTGAAAAAAGCTCAAGACCGAAGAAACCATATTTCGTCTGTAGACTCGTGTGGCAGGGAAAGGATTATTGCCATGCTGATACCTCCAAGAAAATATGCTTTTGCTGAGAATGGTGCAGTAGGTTTGGGGCTCCAGCCCATCCTGTGGTCAAAGGATGTCTGACTTTCTTGCTGATTTGTGGAATACCTGAGAGAAGTCACTGCTGGGCAAAGGCCAGGACAATTAATACTTGTCTGGCCAGGCAGCAGTGGGGATTAATGAGGTGTTTGTAAAAGGCTTAAAGAAGCAAAGGCTCCAAGGGCTGAGAGTCCCAGTGCTGGTTAAATCAATTTGAGAATGATATTTTCAGCAAAAATCTCTATCACTGGAATATTATTGCCTTATATCAAGAGATAATTAAAATATTCAGCATCTACATTACAGAATGGTTTGATAGGAATAATAAATCCCTTAATTAACTGATTCAGGGGAGGTAAGGCCAGATTTTCAAATTAGAATTAGGGACTAAGGAGCACAAAATCTCTTCTGGGGCCATGACGGAGAAGATTTATGTGAAGATTACCTGAAAAATGGTTCTTTGGACAATGACATTTTGGTATGTGGAGACTGTGCTGTGAGGGATGGAGAAGTACAAGGAGATTTAAACTTGGACACAAAAGGTCTAGGGGCAAGCCAGGCTCTGAAATTTGTCATTGTATGGCTCATCAATATGGAGTTGGAAGGGATCTCAAGGCCCCATTGGTCCAGTGGCAAAGACAGGGCAAATGAATTGCCCAGTGTCACAAAGTGGTAAGCAGAGATATAATGTGAACCCAGATTCTTTTACTCCCAATCTAGAACTTCTTCCTCTATTCTATGTTGCTTATTAATTATTTTAATCTTTGAGTCTCAGCTTTCTCACCTGTAAATTGGGGATAATGTTACCATAACTGCCTACCAACTCATTGGAACAACGTTTTGTAAAACTTGAAAGCACCATATGTATATGAACTCAGATGGAATAAGTTAGCTAGCACAAGTGTCTAACAACCTCAGTTCTGGAATAAATTAGGACAAGGTTCCTGAGCATCAGGCTTGGTCTGTGACCTTTGTTCTTGATCCTGTCCCTCATTACCTTTTCAATTCTTCCTCCTTGCTCATGGGCACGTCACAATGGTAACAGGAGGCCTCTGACCTATTTAGGGCCTCTCACATTCCAACTGAGGAGAGAGATGCATGTACAGATTTCCTGAGCTCCTCCAGGCTCTTACTCAGCCTTTATTCATGCACTTTTTCAGTCTGACCTTGTGCTTACTGGAGCATGCCTACAAATAGCAGTTCAAGTCTGACTATATAGATTAGGGCAGGGTTGTGCTGAGGGAGGAGGGGTTTGGAAAAAGAAGGCACAAACATCGAGTCATCACAAAATGAAGGAGAGTTTGCTCAAAGGACCAAGGGACACCTAGATAATATGAAACTTTCAAGAGATTGGAACAGACATCCAAAATATTTATGTGAAGCTCAGATGATATTGCAGATGTTCTGCCCGCCTCCCCCCCCCCCCCCCAAATCATATGATTCTCAATCTTCCTGTCTCAACTAAAGTTCTCAGTCTGACCTTGAAGGAAGATTTTTTTGTTCACTTGTTTGATGTTTTTAAAGGCATAGCTAAAATCATCAGCAAAGTCACTGGACCACTTGAGTCATGTGCCACTGAGTTGAGTAAAAGGTATATTCCTTTCTATTACAATTAAATTTTCTCCAAAGGGCTATCATATCTAATTTTTTAAAAAAATTCTCTTCATATCTGTAACTTTCTAATTTATTTTTTTGGTTAGATTTGTCTAGTTCTGAGAGGGGAAAATTGAGGTTCCCCACTAGAATAGCTTTAGTATCTTTTTTCCTTCAGTAGCTCATTTAACTTTTAAAAATGGATGCTATATCATTTGGTGCATATATGTTTAGTATTGGTATTACCTTGTTTTCTGTAGTATGTTTTAGCAAGATGTAGTATCCCTCCCTTATCTCTTTTAATTAGTTCTGTTTTTGCTTTTTCTTTGACTGAGATCATGATTGTTACTCCTGTTTTTCATAAACTTTCAGTGAAGCATAATAGATTCTGTGTCAGCCTTTTACCTTTACTCTGTTTCTTTCTGCTTCAAGTGTCTTTCTTGGAAACAGAAAATTGTATAATTCTGCTTTTAAATCCACTCAGCTATCCACTTCTGCTTTTTGAGTGAGTTCATCCCATTCACATTCACAGTTATGATTACTGTCTATTCCCTTTCATCCTATTTTCCATATTTATATTTCTCTTTTCCTTCTTCTCTCTTCCTCCCTCCTTTTCTCCCTCCCTCTCCCTTTCTCCTTTTTCCTTGTCCCTACTCATCAGTGTTTTACTTTTGACCTCTGTCTTCCTCAATCTGCCCTCTTTTCCATTACCCTCTTTCTTGTCCCCCTCCTTTTCTACTTCCTTATAAAGTAAAATATGTCTATACTCAACTGAATGTGTATACTGTTCCCTCTTAGAGCCAATTCTGATGACAGTAAGGTTTTAGCAATGAAGTCCTATTATTGCCCTGCATCATGATAGCTCTTTTATGTCTCTTGAGTTCAAATTTCAAATAGAGAGAATAGGGAGTCAACAGAGTTTGAGTAGCAGATATTTTAAGAATAGGAAGGTTCCAATTCCCATTGTCCTATTACCTCATCAGACTTTATCTGGATTAGTGTGTTCAGTTTCAAGTGCTTTGATCTAAGGATATTGGTGAGTTGAAGATTATCTGGGGGAGGTCAATCAGATTGCTTAAGTGAAGGGCCTTGAAGCTATGTCATGTGATGGTTAATTAAGGAACTGATTCCTGAAATATCTGCAATACTAAATGAAATGTCTAGCTTGGAGAAAAAGGCAAAGGAAGGATATTTAGTAGCTGTCTCCAAGTATCTGATGGCCTGACAAGTTGAGGAGCAGTCACACTTGTTTCCATTTTTCCCAAGAGGACATAAGTAGTAACAGTGGGTCAGTGTCACAAATAGGAAAATCTAGGCTTGATGCTAGGAACAATGAATGAAATGGGCTGCCCTCACAAAACATGAGTTTCCCCTCCTTGGAGTTGTTTAAACAAAGGTTGGATGATCACTTATTGACTATGTTATACTGCTATTCTTTTCATGTATGGGTTAGACTGTAGCAGTGGTTCTAATTAACATAGAAACCAATCCCTGTGGGTCATAAATTGACTTAGAAACCCAAGAATTAACATTATGCTTTTTATTACTGTTCTGTATTTTTGTTTACTTTGTATTCAAGTGCAAAAATGATTTTAAATCAATCATTCCTTTATCTGTGTATTTATTTATTTTGTTAAAGATTTCCCAATTACATTTCCTAGTTTGGAGTTTCAGGAGCAGGTAGACTTCAAGATTGACAGCTCAGGAATAGGTGACTGCTGAGGTCACTTCCACTTCCCTATAATCTGTGACTCTATGAGTAGGTGAATGACATGGGCAGAATTGTGCTTAAGTAAAGGTCCTTTGGAAGCTGTGTGGAAAACGCATCCGAGAGTGAGAGACTGGGTTCCAGGGTAACAAGTTGGAAGCTATCATGCTATTCCAAGTGAGAATGGATTGGAGTCTGAATTAGGATGAAGGTTGTGTGAATGGAGAGAAGTGATTACATACAATTGATGTTATGCATATGGAAATGGCATCCTTTATGTCTGGATAGGTTCCATTATATTATATATTATACTTACATCATATGCAAATTATATTATTGGCAACTATATTATTGGTAAGAGAGGGTAAGAAGTCAAGGGTAACAGTGTAGCTTTCATATGCAGAGATTCAAATGTTGGCAGTGACCAAGAGATGTGTTTTAGATATTTTGAAAAAAAGATACCAGTGATTTTGTCTAAAATGTCTAATAAACATTTGGTGGTGCCGAAGTGGAAGTGAGAGCATAGATGAGAGACCAGACTATGTCTTTGGAAATAAAGATCTCAAATTCTTCTAACAGAGGGGATGATTCAATTTATGGGAATATCAATGAGGTTATCAGGACAGATCGTTTATCATTTCTAGCATTTAGTAGAGGGAGAAGAGAATAATATTGGTAATAGTTAAGAATAGCTTAGGATATATATAATGTTTTAGAGTGTGCAAAGCAATTTACATATTTTATCTCACTTACCCCTTACAACAATCCCATGAGGTAGGTGCCATTATGATCTCCATTTTACAGATGAGGAAACTGCAACTGAGAAGGTTAAGTGATTTTCCCAGGGTCAGAGAGTAACTGTCTGAGGTGGGATTGAAACTCAAGACTTCCAGAATAGAAGCCCACATTGTTTCCACAATACTGATAAGGATTGGAAGGGGGTGAGACCCCCTAAAGACCAGGGCACCAGGGACAGGTCGCCTAGAATGAATTTGAGAAATTCAAAGACCCCAGGGTGTCCAAGTACAGGCAGGTTCTTCCAAGGCCCAAACCCAGCAGTTAATTGTGATGGACTCTGTCTTCTGAGAACCATCCTAGTCAAGCATGTAGCAACTCATTCCCACATTGCTGGCTAGGGACTGCTGCAAGTTCTGCCCCAGGAACCCTTGAAGGCCATTTGCTAAGTTATTATGGAGTCATTGTGCAGTAATAATCAATGTCCATAGAGTGAGTTTAGAACATTCAGAAGGAGGATTTAGGGAACAACTCAGATTTAATGGTAATTACATTAAAAATTATTTTGGCTGATAATTTCCAATAGACACAAGATCACTGGGAGAGGTAGCTCTCCCTTCCTCTCAGACCATTCATCTTACCTCCTCCCTAACCCTTGTAGCCATCCTACAGAGAAGGAATTCTTGTGGTGAATGGGTCAGTCACCCCCACCAACTAATAGCCAACTGTCCTACAGAGGGTTGGCAAGCAGCAAGGTGACTTGAGGAAGAAAAAGAAGGCATCATGATCAGGCAAGTCAATCTAATACTATCATCCTGACCACACATCTTCTCAGTCCTCAAATCTTCATAGGAATCCTGAGCCCATGAGTCTAAAATAAAACATTCCTTCCACCCTAGTGCTTTCCACCATTTTCCTGGGAAGCAATCCCTTTGGAGATACAACCTGGCAACTTCTCTGGCTATAGACATACTTTCTGAAGACTCTCAAAATAAAGTTGGCAAGGCCAAATTCTTGGCATTGTCAAATGGTTGAACATAAAAGATGGGTTTTATTTTATCAGTGAAAATGGCATTAAGGAAGAGACATTGCCACTATGCCCCCAGGCACACATGACCTTTCCTTTTGATCTTCCCTATGGAATGTTTGTCAATTAGAGTGTGAGCTCCTTGAGAGTAGGGACTGATATTTCTCTACTGGCATTCCCAGTGCTTTACTCAGCACAGTACATGTAGGAAGTACTTAATAAATGCATAATTCATTCATCCATTCATTCATAATTTTAACTCAAATACCAAAATTTAAAGATCGACTAGGGCAAAATTAAAGCTCTGGAAAGATATGGCTTGTGGGTACCAATGGGATGAGGATGGATGGAATAGCTTTCTTTTTCTTTTCTGTCTTTTATTCTTATATTTTTTTTTGTGGACTTCTACCTGACAAATTCTGCAGCTGGTGTTTGCCATCATGATTTATGAAGTTTGATGCCCAAAGCCTGGCTGTCCTTAGGCATTACAAGCCTGAAGCAACTTGTCATTTTCTAGCATGAATTTAAGGATATTATTTCCATCCTCTATCATTTATGGAATACCTTTCTTAAAGTGCTTTCCCACATATTGTTGAAATGAAGCTCACATGAAGGTGAATGAGAGAAGGCAACTTCATTTCCCAAGGGCACAGGCTACCCTGCAGTGTTCACAAAGCCTCCTGCCCTATCGGGAAGGGATTCCCCTGCTAGTCTTAGGTTTTGAAGTCCACATGGACATGATTTCCCATGTGTGGTCTCTTATCTTTCTAGGCTCAGCTGAGGAATAGCATTGGGCCTGGAGACAGAATTCTGCTATAATAAAATAATATTGATCAGGTAGGAAGATTCCAGGTACAGTAGAGGAATCATATCCCATGCCCACACACTTCAGTCTTTTTTCCTCAGGGTCCTGCTCTGGGAAGGCAAGGAGCTTTTTATACTGGAAGAAATCATTAAGAAGAAAAAGTGTCAGCTATAAAGGTAGCCAAGTCTACCTCAAACCACATTATCCAGTAGTATTTTCTTGTGTTTATCTCAGAGTAGATTCATCTAGACACTAATAGAATCATCCTTAAATTTTTACTGACAGTTTTGTTCCTGGAAAGGTCTTCAGGCAGAGGCTGGTAGAAACCTTTTTCAGGATGAGGTTGGTGTCTGATGTCCCTCCCATCTCTGAGATATTTTGATTCTCTGATACTATAAGAGGGACCTCAGGGACACTCAGAGCTGTCATACAGGCCAATCCATCAGGAATTTATTGCCTATGCAGATGGTGCCAATCAGCAAGGAACTGCTAACACCCTGTTTGCAGACTCTTGGTCCCCAAGGGCTTATTAGGCTATCATATTAGAGTCTAGTAAAATGAAATCCACAAAAAGACATGTTTGGCTCAGCAAAAGATACATGTAAAGTATTGCATTTTGGTTCAACCCTTCACACATGGGATAGAGAAGAGAAGTTGAACCCTGTTCAGGAATTAACATATCTGAAAAAAAAATTTTTCTGGGGCTTTTAGTGGGCTCAGATGGAATTATTAATTAACAAATCACATGATCCTTGCCTTAGAGTTGGAAGAGACCAGCTAGATGACTTTAAGTTATCTAGTCCAAAGCCATAATGTTATAAATGAGGAACTGTGAGTCCCAGAGAGGGAAAGGGGATTTGGCCACATAAATTTTGGATCAGAATTTGCATCTGAACTGAGGTCCACTGGATCCAAATCTTGCATTGTCACACTATACCACCCTGCCTGCAGTTGTGGTACTGAGGCACTGGCAGGCTCTAGACCTAGTGCTCACTTAGGCAGCATTAAACTCTTTATGGTGGTGAAAGCATGGGAGGAGATATCTAATTGCTCTCTGAACTCTTCAGACTATATTCACCATGATGTGCTTACTTCTTAGTGCTGTAATTTAGGAAGGATACTGGGAATCCAGAGAGCATGCAGAGAAGCTCAGACATCTTGGTAAGGAGCCTCATGATTGATCCAGCACTATAAGAACATGTCTGGTTTAAGAAACTTGGAGATTTTACAGATTGGCTAGCATGAAAAAAACAGGAAAATGACAAATGTTGGAGAACATGTGGTAAAATTGTAACACTAATGCATTGTTGATAGAGTTGTGAATTGATCCAACCACTCCTTCCTTCTGTGACTTCTACTGCTCTAGAATTTGTTGAGAGTCATTCTTTACCGGTATTTTATGGGCTGTGGGTGAAGAGTTAGAGTATGTGCATCTTTTTACTCCACCATCTTGGCTCTGACCCATGTCTAACTTTTTAAAAATTAAATTATTTATTTTTAATTTTCACCACTCATTTCCACAAGACTTTGAGTTCCAAATTTTCTCCCCATCACTCCTCTCCCAACCCTGAAACACCATGTATTCTGATTATCCCTTTCCCCAGTCTGCTCTCCCTTCTATCACACCACTCCCTTCCCTCATCCCCATCTTCTCTCTTTTCTTTTAGGACAAGATAGATTTCTATACCCCATTACCTGTATTTCTTTTTCCCCAGTTGCATGCCGAAACAATTCTCAACATTCATTCCAACTTCTCTCCCTTCCTCCCTCTCCACCCATCCCCACTGAGAAGGTGAGCAATTCAATATAGGTTTTATATTATATATATATATATATATATATATATATATATATATATATATATATACACACACACACACACACACACACACACACACACACACACACACACACACACACACACACACATATATATATATATAATACATGTAGTTTTGCTAAACATTTCCATAATAGTCATGTTGTGAAAGACTAATTACATTTCCCTCCATCCTATCCTGCCACCTATTTATTCTATTCTGTCTTTACTCCTTACCCCTCCCCTAAAGTGAACACTTCTTACTACTCCCTCCTTCCATTTGCCCTCCCTTCTATCATCCGCCCACCCCACATACTCCCTTCTCCCCTACTTTCCTGGAGTATAAGACAGATTTTCATGCTAAATTGAGTGTGCATGTTATTTGCTCCTTGAGGCAAATGTGATGAGAGTAAGCTTCACTTTTCCCCCCCGACCTCCCCTCTTTTCTTCTCCATTGAAAAAGCTTTTTCTTTCCTCTTTTATGAGAGATAATTTGCCCCATTCTATTTCTCCCTTTCTCCTCCCAATATATTCCTCTCTCACATCTTCATTTTTTTAAATATGATCCCTTCCTATTCAACTCACCCTGTGCCCTCTCTCTCTATATATTTATGTATGATCCCTCTAACTACCCAAATACTGAGAAAAGTTTCTAATTACAAATGTTATCTCTCCATGTAGGCATGTAAACAGTTCAACTTTAGTAAGTCCCTTATGATTTCACTTTCTTGTTTACCTTTTCATGCTTCTCTTGATTCTTGTGTTTGAAAGTGAAAGTTTCTGTTCATCTCTGGTCTTTTCATCAAGAATGCTTCAAAGTCCTCTATTACATTGAATGACCATTTCTTCCCCCTGAAGTATTATACTCAGTTTTGCTGGGAAGGTAAGTCTTGGTTTTAATCCCAGTTCCTTTGACTTCTAGAATATCACATTCCAAGGTCTTTGATACTCTTGATGTAGAAGTTGCTAGACCTTGTGTTGTCCTGATTGCATTTCCACAATATTCAAATTGTTTCTTTTTGGCTGTTTGCAATACTTTCTCCTTGACCTGGTAACTCTGGAATTTGGCTACAGCATTCCTAGGAATTTTTCTTTTCAGATCTCTTTCAGGAGGTGATTGGTGGATTCTTTCAATATTTATTTTGCCTTCTTGTTCTAGAATATCAGGGCAGTTTTCCTTGATAATTTCATGAAAGATGATATCTAGGCTCTTTTTTTGATCATGGCTGTCAGGTATCCCCATAATTTTTAAATTGTCTCTCCTGGATCTATTTTCCAGGTCAGTTGTGTTTTCTATGAGATATTTCAAATTGTGTGCAATTTTTTCATTGTTTAGTTTTTAGTTTGTAATTTCTTGGTTTCTCATAAAGTCATTAGCTTCCATCTGCTCTATCCTACTTTTTAAAGAACTATTTTCTTCAGTGAGCTTTTGAACCTCCTTTTCCATTTGACTAATTCTGCTTTTTAAAACATTCTTCTCCTCGTTGGCTTTTTGGGCCTCTTTCGTCATTTGAGTTAGTCTATTTTTCAAGGTGTTATTTTCTTCAGAATTTTTTTGGGTTTCCTTTGACAGACTGTTGACTTTCTTTTCATGATTTTCTTGCATTGCTCTCATTTTTCTTTCCAGTTTTTCCTCTACCTCTCTGACTTGATTTTCAAAATCCTTTTTGAGCTTTTCCATGGCCTGAGATCATTGACTATTTATTTTGAAGTTTTAGATGCAGAAGTCTTGACTTTTACATCTTCCTCTGATGGTATGCCTTTCTCTTCCTCACCTGAAAGGATGGAAGAAAATACCTCTTCACCAAGAAAGTAGCTCTCTATAGTCTTATTTTTTCTCCTTTTTGGGGGAATTTTCCCACCCAGTCACTTGAATTTAGAGTCCTTTGTCAAGAGGAGGGTATACTTTGGGGACCTGTAAGTTTTCTGTTCCTCTAAGGTGGCACAATCAAAGAAGAGTAGTTTCCTCCTCTCCTGACCTGTGCTCTGGTCTGGGAGCTACCAAAACTTTTCTAACCAGGACCTGCAGGTAGAATTCCCTTTCTAGAGCCTTCAGTAGCTCTACTACATCAGCATGCTTCCTCACCCCAGGACCACCACTCAGGGCTGAGACCCAGATCAGTGGCTCAATTCCCACAGGGTTTTTAAACTGAAGGCTCCAACAATGGATGCTGCTGCTGCTGTTACCATCTGGGACTCAGGTTAGGGGAGGACTCTTCTCACTTTTCACCCAGGTGAAAAACTTTCTCACTGAGTTTTGAAACGGTCTTTGATGTTTTTGGTTTGAGGAATCTGGGCACTGAAGCTGCTGCCAGGGATTCTGACCCCGAGGACTGCTCTAGTCCTGTTTCTGCCAGTGCTACATGGCCAAGGCTGGGCTGGGCTCCATGAGCTGCACTTTGCTCTGCACCCCATGCAATAGACCTTTTCTGTAGGCCCTCTAGCCTGCCGTGGGCTGGAAATCTCTTTCACTCTGTTATTTTGTTGCTTCTGCTCCTTTAGAATTTGTTGAGAGTCATTTTTTACAGGTATTTTATGGACTGTGGGGGAAGAGCTAGAGTAGGTGCATCTTTCAACTCTGCCGTCTTGGCTCTGCCCCCATGTCTGACTTTTTGTGGCCTATTTGAGGTTTCCTTGGCAAAGATACTGGAGCAGTTTGCCATTTTATTCTCCAAGTCATTTTACAGATGAGGAAAATGAAGCAAACAGGTTAAGTGATTTACCCAGGATCACACAGCTAGAAAGTATCAGAGTCTGGATTTACATGCAGGTCTTCCTGATTCCATGCCTGGTGCTCAATTTACTCAATACATTTTCCTTCCTCTCCCACCCTATCCTGATTGGAAATGGAAGAATTTTCTTTCCACTACTGGCCTTTTCCATCCCCCATCTTCTTTTCTCCAGGCTAAATGGTTCCAATTCTTTTAACCACTTTTTATGTGATAGAGATTCATGACTTTTCACCCTCCTGGATGCTGTCCTCTGGACGTTCTCCAGCTTGTCCATGTCCTTTTTGAAAATAGACTCTCAGGACTGAATATAAACTCCAGATGGGATTGGCAAAGGATACTTTAAATGGGATACTTCCATCTTTTTGCAAGGATATTATATCTCTCTTAATATAAGCCAATATAATGTTAACATTTCTGGCTGCCACATTACACTTCTTTCTTTTCTGCTGATATCCACCCTGAAAATTCAAATTCACATCTGCAGGCTTGTTCTACCTTATGTCCCTCGAAGTGAATTTCTCCTGAATATCATGCTCAGTAAGGCAGAAAAATAGTCAGATTCCTCCTCTCCAGTTAATCCTTGGTTATTTAGATGAATGCACTCCAGGGCATTGAAGAGGATGATAATAAAATTTCAAACAATATCTTTCACTTTTCCCCCCTATGTCTGGCTCTCCTCTCTTTTTTTCTTATAATTTTCTTATCCCTTACTCTTTCTCTTCCCGCCATGCCTCTTTTTTCTCTTCCTCATTCTTTTTTCTTATTCTCTCCTTTCTGTCTGTCTCTTTGTCTCCCCACCCTTTATTTACCTTCTTCTCCACTGTGACTGATTATTTCTTAAGATCCAATGGCTCATGTCACACCACTGTGCTGGGTAAATGACATTTAGTTTTGCGACTGGAGTCAGTTACTCTTTCAAATCTAGGATGCCATGATTTGGTTATGGAAGAGCAGCAGCAACATGGATCAAGCCAGCCACTGAAACAGTAAAATAAATATTTTTATTAAAATGCTTTAAATGTTTGGGGACTCATACGTTGAAATAATTCCATATAAAGGGCACTTACAGGAGATAAATTTGCCATGTGTTCTCAGAGCGCCGTCCTTCACAATCACAGCATGGAAGATGGTGAATACTGAGATGGAATTCTCAGTAATGTTTTAATCCTGAATAGCTGTAATACAGGAAGTGTGCAAGATGAAAATCTCATCACTTAAGGAAGATCACTTGAGGCTGCTTGGGCTGCAGGAATATAATTCAGCCTCCTCATTTGCCAATCCACCTTTTCCTAATGAGTGCCACAGTCCATTGAAGGGAGGAGTAACCATTCCCCTGCCTCCTCAATACTATATGAATAATGAGTTGGCAAAGGTCATGCCCTAACCCCACTGTTTCTGCCAAGTGGGGGACAGAGGGAATTGTAATACCTGCAGAGTGGGGGAAGGGCATCTTGTTAAAGAAAATAAGACTTAACAATGATCTCATATATCATTTCCCAAACAAATTATTGTAAAGAACACTTTTACATATAATATATTTTGGAGGAACCATAAATGTTGAGACAGGAGATGAAAAATAGAGAATGACTGCAGGGTGAATGAGGGCACATAGGAGAAAAAAGAGCTAGGATTATTTTCAAGTCTACTGCCTCAATCCCTCATTCGGAATATATTTTATGTGTATAAAAAACCTCCCACACTGATGCTTCATCTTGACATGACAGTTTCATACCTTCATGAAGGCAGGTATTGACTTGTCCCAGGAGTGTACTGAATCCCTTTGAAAAGGATGAAAAATTATAGCAATGCCAACAGTAACATTTCTTTTATAAAATATATGAATAATGAGGTAGTTATTGTGCATTTTATTTTTAGGTTTAGAAAATGTTTTGAATACTTAATAGATTTGAGGGAGATGCTACTACCCCATTTTATAGATGATGAAACTGAGACTTTGGGTGATTGTTTGAGGCAGGATTTGAACCCATGACTTTCTGTTTCTATCATCAATGTTATGACAAATGCACTCTGCTGGTTCTATAGCTTGCTGCTATCAAATGATATCTTTCCCAATATATACTTATTAAGAGTTTGAAAATTCTGAGGGTAGTACTCCCTCTGGGCTCCCTAGACCACACCTCTTTGCAATGGTGGGCATAAAACTACATTGATTACTATTTCATCCAGTCTTCTTAGATCAGATCTCTCATTCTGACCTATCAGAAAAGATCTTACTGGTATCTTTATCCTTTTATCTAACATGTAAGTTACCTTTCATAGATGATATCTGTGTCACCAATGTTTTTTACCTTTATTAATGATTAAAAACAATAAGAACTCTTACATTATTGAACAATTACATATCCTTGTGAGACTCTTCCTCTTTTAATAATGATAACCAAACATTTTTATTATATTTTTTATTTTATATATTCTCCCCTTTTTGAATTTTGACTTCCAAATTCTCTCCCTCCTACTTCCTCCCACACCCACTGAAAAGGCAAGCAATATGATATCAATTATACATGTGGAATCATATAAAACAATTTTCCTTATTAACAATATTTTTTAAAGCAAGAAAAACAACGAAGATAAAATTATTTCACTTTACACTCAAGAGTTCCTCAGGTCTTTCTCTGGAGATACGAAGCATTTTTTCATCATGAATCCTTTGGAAATACTTTGGAACTACTTTGGTTCATCCTACTGATCAAAGTAGCCAAGTCTTTCACAGCTGATCATCATTAAAACATTGCTGTCACTGTACACTGAGATTTCCCAATTCTCACTTCACTTTGTACCTGTTCATATAGGTCTTGCCAAGGTTTTCTGAAGCCCCTTATCATTTCTTATGGCATAATAACTCCATCACAATCATATGCTATAACTCATTTAGTCATTCCCCAACTGATGAACATCCCTTTGATTTCCAATTTGTTGTTGCTATAAAAGAACTGCCATAAATATTTTCTGTACATATACATCCTTTTTTTAAAATTTGATTCCTTTGGGAGACAGATCTAGTACTGATATTTCTTGGTCAAAGGTCATGCACCATTTTATAATCCTTTTGGAATATTTCCAAATTTTTCTCAGAATGGGTAGACCACTTCTTTGCTCTGTACCTATCTTTCTCTCACCCCTTCCAGCACCTGCCATTTCTGATAACTGTGAAGTGATAACACAGAGTTGTTTAAATATGCATTTATCTAATCAATAGTGAGTTTTTCACAAAACTAGAGTGAGTTTTATTTTCTTCTTCTGAAAATTGCCTATTTATATCCTTTTATTACTTATCAATTGGAGAATGGCATTTATTTTTTAAATTGGACTCAGTTATATGCGCAGTATATGTTTGGGAAATGAGACCTTCATAAGAGAAACTGTAAAATTTGTATAACGATTAATTCATTAATTTATATTCATTGATTCATATACTTTTAAGCTAAATGTAGTGTATCTGAATATCTCTTTTCATTATATCTTTTCTTATCACTTTTGCTTTGTCTGAAATCATGATTGTTACCCCTGCCTTTTTTATAGCAGTTGAAACATATTCGATTTTGTTCTTTCCCTTTATTTTAACTCTCTGTCTTCCTGTTTCAAGCGTACCTCTTGTAAACAACATATTGTTGGATTCTAATTTCCATTCTATTCCTCTATCTGCTTCTGTTTTATGAGTGAACTCATCCCATTCACATTGATAGTTATAATTTTCTTGTTGTTTTGTCACTTCTGTTGTGTCTGACTCATCATTACCCCATTTCAGGTTTTCTCAGCAAAGATACCAGAAGAGTGTGTCATTTCATTCTTCAGCTCATTTTACAGATTAAGAAATTGAGGCAAACAAGGATAAGTGACTTGCCCAGGGTCACATAGCTAGTAAGTATTTAAGGATGGATTCCAACTCAAGTTTTTCTGGCTTCACACCTGGTGTTCTATCCACTGTGCCACCTAACTGCCCATCAAAATTATAATTACTATTACTGTACTTCCCTTCATCTGAATTATCTTCTCTCTCTGTCTCTCCCCTCCTCCTCCTCCTCCAAAGTCTACTTAGACTCTAATCACTGCCTCTCAATTCACCCTCCCTTTTATCATTCCCTCTTTCTCTTATTCTCTTTGCCTTCCTATTTCCCTATTGGGTAAATTACATTTTCATACACAAGGAAGTGAGGATGGTGGCCTGCACAGCCCTCCCTCACTCAAAACAAAGTCAAGTGCAAGTCATGTCATCATTTCTCTGATGGAATGGTCTTCTTTGGCAACGAAGGATGAGCACACACACAATTGGATAGATAGAAATGGAGATGCAAAAGTTAATTGAAGAAAACAATTTGATGAAAATTAAAATTGGGCAGGTGGAAGCCAACTACTCTATGAGACATCAAGAATCAGTCAAACAAAATCTAAAGAATGAAAAGGTAGAAGAAAAGGTCAACTATCTAATTGGAAAAGCAACTGACCTGGAAAATAGATCCAGGAGAGAAAATCTAAGAATTACCAGAAAGCCGTGATGGAAAAAAAAAGCCTAGATAATATCTTTCAAAAAATCATCAAGAAAAACTGCCCAGATGTGCTAGATCCAGAGAGCAAAATAGTCATCAAAAGAATCAACCATTCATCTCCCAAAAAGAATCCCAAACTAAAAACATCAAGGGATATTGTTGCCAAATTCCAGAACTCTAAGTTAAAGGAGAATGTACTACAGGCAACCAGAAAGAAAGCATTCAAGTATTGGGAGCGATACAGTCAGAATCACAAAGGATCTTGCAGTTTCTACATTAAAAGACTGAAGGAGGGGGGCAGAGCCAAGATGGTGGAGTAACAAGACAGATCTGTAGATACTCCCCCACATATCACATAAAATATCTATAAAATATGACTCTTAACAAATTCTCTAGCAGCAGAAGCCACAAAAGGCCAGAGTGAAAGAGATTTCCACCCCAAGACAGCCTGGAAGGCCTACAGGAAAAGTCTATCACACCATGTGCAGAGAGGAGTGCAGACCAGCATAGGCCACATGGCGCTGCATGTAGAGAACCCAGAACAAGCTTCAGGAAGCCACCAGCAGCAAGAGTTCCCAGATGGCGCAACTGACAAATGCCACAGACAACTTCAAATGTCAGTGAGAAAGCTCTTTCATCTGTTGAGAAAGGAACATTGTCTGGCCCCACCAGCAACAGTTACTACAGGGGCAGCATCCATTTTTGGAGCCCTCTGCCTAAAGCCCCTGGAGGAATTGAGCAGCTGATCTTAAACTCAGCCCTGAGCCAGGCCCAGGGGTGAGTAGGAGGGGCCCTGGCAGGGTGGACCTGGAGACTGCTGTGGAGAGGGAATTATACTCCCAGATTCTGGGCAGAAAAAGCTTTTGGTTGCTCCCAGACCAGTGTGCAGGCCTGGAGAGAAGTAAACTCCTGTTCCTTGATTGTACCACCTTGGAGAAACCACGAACTTACAGGTCCCCAGAGTATACCCTCCTCTTGACAAAGAACTCAAAAGTCAAGTAACTGGCTAGGAAAATGTCGAAAAAAGGGGAAAAAGTAAGACTGTAAATGGTTACTTTCCTGGTGAATGGGTATTTTCTTCCATCTTTTTGGATGAGAAAGAACAATGCATACAATAAGAGGAAGTCAAGGATTCCAAAACCTCCAAAATAAATATGCAACGGTGTCAGGTTATGGAATCACTCAAAAAGGATTTTGAAAATCAAGTAAGACAGGTGGAGGAAAAATTGGGAAGAGAATTGAGAGCGATGCAACAAAATCATGAAAAGCGAGTTAAAAACTTGATAAAGGAGAATCAAAAATATGCCAAAGGAAATAACACCTTTAAAAACAGCCTAACTCAATTGGCAAAAGAGGTCCAAAAACCAACGAGGAGGAGAATGCTTTAAAATGGAAAAGGAGGTTCAAAAGCTCACTGAAGAAATCAGAATGGAGCAGATGGAAGCTACTGACTTAAAAAAAAGCAAGAAATTACAAAACAAAACCAAAAGAGTGAAAAAATAGAAGATAATGTTAAATATCTCATTTGAAAAACAAATAACCAGGAAAATAGATCAAGGAGAGACAATTTAAAACTTATGGGACTACCTGAAAGCCATGATAAAAAACGAGCCTATACATCATCTTTCATGAAATTATCAAAGAAAACTGCTCTGATATTCTTGAACCAGAGGGTAAAATAAATATTGAAAGAATCCATCAATTACCTCCTGAGAGAGATCTGAAAAGAGAAATTCCTAGGAATATTGTAGCCAAATTCCAGAGTTCCAAGGTCAAGGAGAAAAAATTGCAAGCAACTAGAAAGAAAAAGTTCGAGTATTGTGGAAATACAATTAGGATAACATAAGATCTAGCAGTTCTATATTAAGGTATTGAAGGGCTTGGAATATGATATTCCAGAAGTCAAAGGTATTAAGATTAAAACCAAGAATCACCTACTCAACAAAACTGAGTATCACACTTCAGGAGAAAAATGGTCATTCAATGAAATAGAGGACTTTCAAGAATTCTTGATGAAAAGACCACAGCTGAATAGAAAATTTGAATTTCCAAGTCAAGAATGAAGAGAAGCATGAAAACGCTAACAGGAAACAGAAATCATAAGGGACTTACTAAAGTTGAATTGTTTACGTTCCTACATGGAAAGATAATATTTGGAACTCTTGAGAGTTTTTTCAATATTTGAGTAGTTGGAGAGATTACACACACACACACACACACACACACACACACACACACACACACACACACACACGTATATATGGATGGATGGATTTACAGACACAGAGAGAACAGGGTGAGTTGAATAAGAAATTATGATATCTAAAAAATAAAATTAAAGGGTGAGAAATGTCAGGGAAAGTGGCCTAGCTCTACAAGATCTCAAATTGTATTATAAAGCAGCAATTATCAAAACTACTTGGTACTGGCTGAGAAACAGAAGAGTAAACCAGTTCAATATGTTAGGTACTCAAGACATAGTAGTCAATGAATATCGCAATCTACTGTTTGATAAACCCAAGGACCACAGCTTCTGGGATCGAAAAAAATTGCTGGGCAAATTTGATAGCGCTGTGGCAGAAATTAGGCATCAACTAATGCCTGAGACCATACACAAAAATAAATACCAAATAGGTACATGACATAGTTATGAAGATTGATAGTTTAAACAAATTAGTGGAGCAGTCAATAGTGTATTTATCAGATTTATGGAGAAGGAAAAATTTTTGGCTAAACAAGAGACAGAATGCATTATGAAGTGCAAAATGGAGACTTGATTACACTAAGCTGAAAAGTTTTTGCACAACCAAACCCAATGCAAACAAGATTAAGAAGGAAGCAGAAAACTGGGAAAGAATTTTTGCAACTAGTGCCTGTGATAAAGGCCTCATTTTTAAAATGTGTAGAGAACTGAGACAAATGTACAAGAATGCAAGTCATTCCACAACTGGTAAATGTCAAAAGATATGAACAGGCAGTTTTCAGATGAAGAAATTAGAGGTACCTATAGTCATATTAAAAAATGCTCTAAATTACTATTGATTGGAGAGATGCAAATCAAAATAACTCTGAGAATAGGAAGATGATGAATGTTGGAGAAGATGGGGGAGAGTTGGAACAGTAATTCATTGTTCCTGGAGCTGTAAACTGAGTCAACCATTCTGGAGAGCAATTTGGAACTATGCCCAAAGGGATACAAAAATGTGCATGCCCTGTGACCCAGCAATACTGCTTCTAGGACGATATCCCCAAGAGATCATAAAAACAGGAAAGAGTCCCACATGTTCAAAAATATTTATATCAGCTCTCTTTTTGGTGGCCAAAAACTGAAATCAAAGAGGTGCCTATCAATTGGGGAATGACTGAATAAATTGTAGTATAGGAATGTAATAGAATGCTATTGTGTTATAAGAAATAATGAACAGGAAGAATTCAGAGAAGCCTGGAAAGACTTATTTGAACTGATGCTGAGTGAAAGGAGCAGAACCAGCAGAACTTTGTACACAGTGACAACCACAGTATGCAAGGAATTTTTCTGGTAGACTTAGTCCTTCATTGCAATGCAGGGACTTAAAAAAAATTTTCTATGGTCTCTTAAGGAAAAATGCCTTCTACATTCATGGAAAGAACTATGGAATTTGATCACAGAATGAAGCAGATCACTTTCTTTTGTATTATGTTTTGGTTTGTTTTATGATTTCTCCCATTCATTCTAATTCTTCTATGCAACATGAATAAAGTGAAAATGTATTTAATAGGAATGTAGAACCTATATAAAACTGTATGTCATCTCAGGGAGGGAGTTAGGAGGTAGGGGAAGTGGGGCAGAAGGAGGGGAAAAATATAAGATATATTGAAATGATTGTAGAACACTGTAAACAAATAAAATCACAAAAAAACCACTTGGAATTCCAAAATTTTTCTTCCCTTTCACCTTCATTGATATGGCAAGAAATTTGATATAGGTTCTATAAGTTCAGTCATACAGAACATAATTGCATATTTGTCATGTTGTGAGAGAAAACACAGAGCTTACCACCCCCCAAAAAAGGAGATAAAGTTTAAAAAATATACTTCCATCTTCATTCAGACTTCATCAGTTCTTTTTCTGGAGATGGATTGTCTTTTTCATTATAAACCTATCAATATTATCTTAGATCATTACTTTGATGAAAATAGCTCAATCATTCACAGTTGATCATCATATAATATTGCTGTTACTGTGTACAATGTTCTTCTGGTTATACTTTAGGACTTCTTTCTAGAGGTGATTAGTACCTTCTATTTTACACTCTGGATCAAAGATATCAGGTCAGTTTTTCTTGATAAGTTTTTGAAATATGATATATAACCTCTTTCTTTGATCATGGCTTTCGGGTAGTCCAATAACTCTTAAATTCTCTCATCTTAGTCCATTTTCCTTGTCAGTTTTTTTTTAATGAGATATTTCCATTTTCTTCTATTGTAAAATTCTTTTAAACTTTGTTTTATTGTTTCTTTACATTTAATGTAGTTATTATCTTCCACTTACCCAGTTCTAAATCTTAAGGAATTTTTTTCTGCAATGGCTTTTTATGCTTATTTTTGTATTTGTAAGGAGTTCTTTTTTATTGAATTTTTGTATCCTTTTGGGATTAGGCCAATTCTCTCTCTCTCTCTCTCTCTCTCTCTCTCTCTCTCTCTCTCTCTCTCTCTCTCTCTCTCTCTCTCTTACAGAAATCAATGATTTGTTCCATTTATAAATGAGTTAAAAACCAGGAGGAAGTGCATAAGACTTCAAGTCTTGAGACTTCTCTCCCTGAGATGGTTAGCATTCAGATCTAAGTTATGCATGTGCAATCATATAAAACATTTACATATTATTCATCTTGTGCAAGAAGACTTTACTATTGTTATTTTCTTTGTTTTCAGTGTTCTACTATCACTTCTATGTATCTTGGATTTTTCCCCTCCATCCCCCTCTTCCCCTGTTTGCCCCTTCTGCTGATCCCACTGTTCCAGGATTTTTCTAGGGAAATATTTTATGGTTCTTTCAAGGTCAACAAGAGGAGGGGAAGAGAGTATTTACCGAATGCTCCACCATTTTAGCTCCAGGAAGTTCAAGTAAGTGACTTATAGACATTTAATCTGCAGGCTGATAGTCTCAGGAGCAGCCGCTGTGGATACCTGGGCTCTTACTCACTCGATTCTGCTGGACTCCCATCCTGGACTCCTATGCCCGAGATTTTGCAGTGCAGTCGCTGCCTCAGATCACCTGGGACTTCCTGCTATGCCCTTCCCAGAGGGTACACACTGGTATAGCCTGTGGGCTGTGCGCTGTGTGCTCCTCCACCCCCCTGGAACAGAAGCTTCCTGTGGACCTTCCAGTCTGTCCTTGGCTGTGAATCTGCCACAGTCTGTCTCCTATTAGATTCTGCCCCTCCAAAATTTAGAGTATCTAAAGGAATTTGCCTATGAGCTTAGGTGAGCAGTTACTCTCACTCTACCATCTTGGCTCTGCCTCCTTTTCACATGAAGAAGACTTGAATAAAAGAAAACAGAATGAAAGAATGAAAATGAAAAATAATTTGCTTCAGTCTATATTCAAACAATATCAGTTATTTCTCTGGAGGCAGATAGAATGCTTCATTGTTAATCCTTTGGGATTTTCTTAGATCATTGTATTGCTGAGAATAGCTAAAGCATTTGCAGTTATTTGTCAAACAATATTACTGTTGCGATGCACGATGTTATCCTGGTTCTACTAACTTCACTCCTGATTCTGTTCACTTTACCAATACTATTTTAAGGTGCTATTTTCTTCAGCATTTTTGTGCCTCTTTTTACCAGGCAGTTAATTCTCTTTTCAGAATTTTCTTGCATCACTATTATTGCTTTTCTCTACTCTACTTTGCTACTTTTATCTGTTTCTTTAGCACTTCCAGGAATTTGTTGGGCTTGGGTCCAATTATCATTTTTATTTGAGGCTTTTATTGTAGCTGTTACCACAATGTTATCTTCTTCTGGGTTTATGTATTGGTTTTCTTTGACATTTTAATAGCTTTATATGATCATTGTTTTGGGTTTGCTTATTTTTCCAGCCAATTTCTTCACTTTGAACTTTATATTTAAGTTGGGCTCTGTTCTCCTGTGGGTGGGGAGGCACTGTCCCTAGCTTCAGGTATTTTCATGTTACTGTTTCAGACCTAGTTCTGGGGTCTGCATCAATAAGCACTAGCACTTCTTTGTCTTGCAACTGACAGCAGGACCCCATGCTCCTATTCCTTCAATGACTAGCTTTCTGGAACTAGACCCAAAATTGCATATGGGCAACAGAGTTGCCACTCAGTTCCAAGTGTACCCAGTGCCAACAAAGGGTCCCCTGTAATCTCTTTCTGACCAGTTGTCTGGGCCCCTTCCAGTCTCAGGGTTGAGAGCTCCTGCTGTTCCCTGCTGTATATGGGCCCTGAACAAGCCTCCACTCCAGAGTCACAGACTTCTGCTGGGATCTTATGTTTTCTTAGGCAAGAAAAATTTCTTACTTGGACTTTTGTTGGCTTTACAATTCCAAAGTTGTATTTAAGGTTCTTTTAAAAGTTATTTAAAGGGGAATATTGGGAAAGGTTAGCTCTGTGGCTCTTCTTAATACTCTATCTTGGCCCTTGAGACTTCCAGGCTGTCATCAAAGCAGTAAAGATCACTAGTCAGATGGGACCACTTCAGAAATTCTGATTTTCCCCATCAGTATTGTTATATTACTTGTTTAATCCTATTAGTGTTATCCAACTCTTTGTTACCCCTTTTAAGGTTTTCTTGTGAAAGATACTGGAGTGGTTTGACATTTACTTCTCTAGGTCATTTTACAAATGAGGAAAGTGAGGCAAAGAGGGTTAAGTGATATTTTTCAGGATCACATAGCTAGTAACTATCCAGGGCCGGATTTGAACTCAGAAGGTAAATCTTCCTGACTTTAAGCACAATGCTCTGTCCACTGTACCACCTATCTACTGCATAACTAGTTTGTGGAAATTCTAGTTTCTACCAGAAATGCGTGAGCAACCTTAAAAATCGAACTATTTGCTAAAATGTAATTAAATGGTGGCACTAGAGCTTCCAGAGTTGTCATTTAAGTACCCTGATTATAAAAAGGAAAAATAGTCTGGTTTGACCTGTTCTTGATGAAGGCTTATGGACTTTTTGGTTTAGTTATCACACTTTCATGTTCTGAATCTCATTGGTCATACTTTTAATCACAGTTTTTCCTTTTTCGGAAATGGAATGCAAGGATACTAACCTCTAGCTTCCATTCTTTTCCATTTTTTGAACACTAGGGCAATTCTCCATCTCTAATCCCCTGACACCTTTGCATATCTTTGAAAGATCATTGACAGTGGTTTAATAACCACATCTGTCAATTCTTTAAATACATGAGTATCCAATTCATATGGGCCCAGTTATTTAAAACTCATTAAGGGCAGTTACATGCAATATTTTTGAATAAAATGAGATGCTGAACTTGAATCAGGAACACTTGGGTTCAAATAGTGTCGTTAGATACTTTCTAACTATATTACCCTGGGCAAGGAACTTAACTGTTCTTTACATCATTTTCTACATTTGTTAGATAAGGGAGTGGGAACTGATGACTTTGAAGGTTCCTTCTGGCCATGTATATGATTTTCTTTCTCTTTGTTGGTTATTCCATATTATCCATTTCTAATCTATACTTTAAGTCCAAAGGTGGTTCTTCTATTTACTGAAAGCACCAAATAAAGTAAAATTTGATTTGAATCGACACTGCCTTTTATCATCTAATATTCCTTGGGAACCACAGATAGTCATTTTAGCAGGATCAGCATGTGTGTGTGTGTGTGTGTGTGTGTGTGTGTCTGTGTGTCTGTGTCTGTGTGTGTATGTGTGCGTGTGTGTGTGAGAGAGACAAAGACGGAGAGAGAGAGAGAGAGAGAGAGAGAGAGAGAGAGAGAGAGAGAGAGAGAGAGAGAGAGAGAGAGAGAAGAACTCAGAAGGATAGACTTTAATCAAGTTGTACAGAATTAAAAGTACCAAAGTTAGAAATCTGCATTTTGTTCTATTGACAAATAGAGAGTCACTGGGGGTTCTTGTGCAGGGGAGTGACAGGATAAAATCTGTATTTTGTGACTATCAATAATGTTGTAGCTATTTGGAGGTTGAACTGGAGAAGGGAGAGACTGCATAGAGGAAGACCAATTTGGAGTTTATTGAATTAGTTTAGGAAGATAGATAATGCTGGCCTAAGTCAGGTTGATGGTCTTGAGGTGACAGATAGGAGAAATGTTGAAGCGAGAGTGACAAGAATGAAAACTGATTTTATATGGAATGGTGATAGAGAGGGCAGACTCGTTGAGATACAGGAGTTGATGTCATGGAAAGCAGCCATATTGTTTATTGTCACTGTAATGAATCTTAAGTTATACATGCTCTTGGTTTGCATTTGGAGGTTTTCTAGATGCCTCTATATTATTTTATTTTATTGTGCAATCTGAAGGCAGAGCATCTGTGAATTCAATGGAAATGACTGATTTTATCGTGCTGAGGGTGTCAGCAGAATGAGCACACCAGAATCTTGCCCTTGGAGAGAAAGGTAAGCCAAGCCCTCTAATTAGAATGTCCGAACACCCAAATTTCCCCTGATTGTGTGTTCCTACATGTTTTCCCACACATTTTCTTTGTGCAGCTATTGAGTCATCCATGGAAGCCAAGGGCTTGGGATTTGTTTTACTTGCTGCTGGCATGGAATGTCTGAGTGCCATTGCGAGGCAGCCTCATTATGTTGCCTTATTCAATGCAGAGACTTGCTGATAAGATTTGAAGGGCTAACTCTTGCATCAGCCAGCTTGAGACAGAAATAGTCTTTGTGGCTTGGCTAGCTTTAATTCTACCACTAAGGTGACAGTATTCGTATTTCTCTTTGTAGGTTCAAGAAAATTGCTTACTAAACCTGAAACATTTTTAAAATTTCAAAGTCTTTTAAATAATTCATAAGCCACAAGATGAAACTGGTTTAATTAAGTTTCCTTTTTCCAAGAGATATCTTTCCTTCTCTTGACCTCTGAGAGAACTTAGACTTCCAACTGAATTCTAATGCCACTAGACGGTTCAAGAAGGGCTTGATTCATGCTTGATGACTGATTGATACTATTGGTTCATTCTGACTGAGTAAGAACCTCCTGGGAATGAAATCTAAGTTGAGTGTGGGAAGAGCCATGAAGAAGAATTCTGAAAGAGGACAAGGCATGGCATTCTACTTAGTGTTCTAATTATTAGGAGGTATTTTGCCTAATATCAAGCTTCAACTTGTATCTTTACTGCTTTCCAAACTGTTCCAAGTTCTGCTCTCTAGGGACAAGTAGAACATGTTAAATATCTTTCATGTTACTGTTGTTTAAATAAGCAAGGAGCTATCATGTTCTCTCTGACTCCTCTCTAAGTTAAAAGTTCCCCTTTCCCCAGCAGATTCTCCTGTGGGATTGTTGCTTGTACTTCATTCTCAAAGAAGACCATGACAGGTGATCCCATGACTTACAAATGAATTGGATTTAAGTAAGCAAAGTCACCTTGCTCAGTTCAGATTCTTCTGAGTCATGCACCCAAGGCCCTCCACCATCCAAATTGGTGCTCTCAACTGTACCCCTTGTAGCCTAGGAACATCTCTCCAAAAATATGTTGATCAGAAATGAGGACAATGCATTGGATAAATATGTTCTGACCAGAAGAAATTACAACAGGAGTACCACTAGTCTTGCTATGTAAATCTGGCAAAAATACTCCCAAACAGGAGAACTATAAGAATAATTGACAATATCGGCAACAAAAACAACAAAAATCATGTGGATATTTCAACAGATGCAGAAAAATAACTGACAAATCTAACAGCCATTCCTATTAAAAACACAAGAAAGCATAGGAATAAATGGAACTCTGTTTAAAGTAGTAAGTAGAATCTATCTAAAACCGAGAAGCCTTTCCAGTAAGATTAGATGTGAAGTAAGGATGTCTATCATCATCATTATTATTCAGCATTGTACTATATGTGCTAGCTAGAAAATAAAGACAAGAAAAAGAAATCGAAGGAATAAGACAAGACAATGAGGAAACACAACTATTACTTTTTGCAGGTGATACGGTGGTTAATTTAAAGAACCCTAGAGGATCAACTAAAAAAAAAGTATTTGGAAATAATAATTTCAGCAAAGTTGTAGGATATAAAATAAACCCACACAAAACCACAGTATATTTATGTTATTGAAAAAAACACTAGGAAGAAATAGAGAAATTTTATTTAAATTAATTAGAAATAATATAAAATACTTGGAAATATACTTGCCAGGAAACACACCAGACCTATATGAATACAATTACAAAACCTCCTGAAAAACACAGGTCTAAATAACTGGAGAAATATTAATTGCCCATAGGTAAACTGAACACATATAGTAATTAATTTACTTATTCAGTGCTATACTAATCAAAATATGAAAAGATTTATTTGTTGTGATTCAGTCATTTCGGTTCTGTCTGACCCTTTGTGACCCGATATGTTGTTGTTTTTGTTTTATTTTTGACAAAGACACTGGAGCGGTTGCTGTTTCTTTCTTCACTTCATTTTACAGATGGGAAACTGAGTCAAACAGGATTAGATGGTTTGTGCAGTGTCACACAGTTAGGAAGTGTCTGAAGTCAGATTTGTACTCAAGAAGATGTTTTCTTGACTTCCGATCCAGCACTCTGTCTGCGGCCCCACCTATCTGCACAATTATTTTATAAAACTAGACAACGTAATCGGATTCTTTTTTAAAAAATTTATTTATTTAACCTTTAATATTCATTTTCACAAAATTTTGGGTTCCAAATTGTCTCCCCATTTGTCTCCTCCTCCGACCCCAAAACACCGAGCATTCTAATTGACCCCATCACCAATCTGCCCTCTCTTCTCTCATCCCTCCCTTCCCTTGTCCCCATCCTCTCTTTTGTCCTGCAGGGCCAGATAACTTTCTATACCCCATTACCTGTATTTCTTATTTCCTAGTAGCAAGAACGGTACTCGACAGTTGTTCCTAAAACTTTGAGTTCCAGCTTCTCTCCCTCCCTCCCTCCCCACCCATTCCCTTTGGGAAGGCACGCAATTGAATATAGGCCATATCTGTGTAGTTTTGCAAATGACTTCCATAATAGTCGTTTTGTGTAAGACTAACTATATTTCCTTCCATCCTAACCTGCCCCCCATTGCTTTTATTCTCTCTTTTGATCCTGTCCCTCCCCAAGAGTGTTAACTTAAAATTGCTCCCTCCTCCCCATGCCCTCCCTTCCATCATCCCCCCCCCACCCTGCTTATATCCTTATCCCCCACTTTCTTGTATTGTAAGATAGGTTTTCATACCAAAATGAGTGTGGATTTGATTCCTTCCTTTAGTGGAATGTGATGAGAGTAAATTTCATGGTTTTCTCTAACCTCCCCTCTTTTTTTCTCTATTAAAAAGTCTTTTGCTTGCCTCTTTTATGAGAGATAATTTGCCCCATTCCATTTCTCCCTGTCTCCTCCCAATATATTTCTCTCTCACCGCTTAATTTTATTTTTTTAAGATATGATCCCATCCGACAACCCATAGAATGGCTACAGGGAAGTAACTCACGGCGAATTCTGCACCCAGAGGCCACGGAACATTGGAGCGAGGGAGATTTCTGTTCCGGAGAGACCTGCAAACCTCTCGCAGGGGGTCCTTCGCGCTGCAGACTGGGCACCGGGACTGGGACCTGAGTGCAGCCCGGCCGCAGCACCAAGAGGAAAAGATCCGAGTGGGCTTCAGGGACGGGATCTCCAGCGGCGGCACAAGTCCCTCCACCGACAGGTGACGGGGGTCGGTGAGAGAGTCTCTTTGGCGGGTCGAGAGGGGAGTGGGGTGCCCCCATAATTCAGGCTCCCCCGGGAGGTAGAAGCTGAGAGGCAGCTGCAGACCAGGGCTCCCGAAGCGGGCGGGAGCCTGAATCCTTTGTGGAAGATCTGTGCATAAACCCCCTGAGGGAACTGAGCCTGAGAGGCAGCCCTGCCCTGACCACCTGAACTTAATCTCACACTGAATAGCAGCCCTGCCCCCGCCAAAAGCCCTAAGGCTAGAAGCAGCATTTGAATCTCAGACCCCAAACACTGGCTGGGAGGATCAGGAGGCGAGGTGGGTGTGAGGAGAATATTCAGAGGTCAAGTTACTGGCTGGGAAAATGCCCAGAAGAGGGAAAAGAAATAAGACTATAGAAGGCTACTTTCTTGGTGAACAGGCATTTCCTCCCTTCCTTTCTGAGGAGGAAGAACAATGCTTACCATCAGACAAAGACACAGAAATCAAGGATTCTGTGTCCCAGCCCACCCAATGGGCTCAGGCCATGGAAGAGCTCAAAAAGAATTTTGAAAATCAAGTTAGAGAGGTGGAGGAAAAGCTAGGAAGAGAAATGAGAGACATGAAGTCAAAGCATGAACAGCAGATCAGCTCCTTGCTAAAGGAGACCCAAAAAAATGTTGAAGAAAATAACACTTTGAAAACTAGCCTAACTCAATTGGCAAAAGAGGTTCAAAAAGCCAATGAGGAGAAGAATGCTTTCAAAAGCAGAATTAGCCAAATGGAAAAGGAGATTCAAAAGCTCACTGAAGAAAATAGTTCTTTCAAAATTAGAATGGCACAGATGGAGGCTAAGGACTTTATGAGAAAGCAAGAAATCACAGAACAAAGCCAGAAGAATGGAAAAATGGAAGATAATGTGAAATATCTCATTGGAAAAACAACTGACCTGGAAAATAGATCCAGGAGAGACAATTTAAAAATTTTGGGACTACCTGAAAGCCATGATCAAAAGAAGAGCCTAGACATCATCTTCCATGAAATTATCAAGGAAAACTGCCCTGAGATTCTAGAACCAGAGGGCAAAATAAATATTCAAGGAATCCACAGAACACCGCCTGAAAGAGATCCAAAAAGAGAAACTCCTAGGAACATTGTGGCCAAATTCCAGAGTTCCCAGGTCAAGGAGAAAATATTGCAAGCAGCTAGAAAGAAACAATTCAAGTATTGTGGAAATACAATCAGGATAACACAAGATCTAGCAGCCTCTACATTAAGGGATCGAAGGGCATGGAATATGATATTCCAGAAGTCAAAGGAACTAGGACTAAAACCAAGAATCACCTACCCAGCAAAACTGAGTATAATACTTCAGGGGAAAAAATGGTCTTTCAATGAAATAGAGGATTTTCAAGCATTCTTGATGAAAAGACCAGAGCTGAAAAGAAAATTTGACTTTCAAACACAAGAATGAAGAGAACCATGAAAAGGTGAACAGCAAAGAGAAGTCATAAGGGACTTACTAAAGTTGAACTGTTTACATTCCTACATGGAAAGACAATATTTGTAACTCTTGAAACATTTCAGTATCTGGGTACTGGGTGGGATTACACACACACACATGCACACACACACACATACATAGAGACAGAGTGCACAGAGTGAATTGAAGAGGATGGGATCATATCTTAAAAAAAAAAAGATATGATCCCATCCTATTCAACTCACTCTGTGCTCTCTCTCTCTCTGTGTGCGTGTGTGTGTGCACGTGCGTGCATGTGTGTGTGTTTGTGTGTGTGTGTGTGTGTGTAATCCTACCAACTACCCAGATACTGAAAAGTTTCAAGAGTTACAAATATTGTCTTTCCATGTAGGAATGTAAACAGTTCAACTGTAGTAAGTCCTTTATGACTTCTCTTTGCTGTTTATCTTTTCATACTTCTCTTCATTCTTGTGTTTGAAAGTCAAATTTTCTTTTCAGCTCTGGTCTTTTCATCAAGAATGCTTGAAAGTCCTCTATTTCATTGAAAAGCCATTTTTTTCCCTGAAGTATTATACTCAGTTTTGCTGGGTAGGTGATTCTTGGTTTTAGTCCTAGTTCCTTTGACTTCTGGAATATCCTATTCCATGCCCTTCGATCCCTTAATGTAGAAGCTGCTAGATCTTGTGTTATCCTGATTGTATTTCCACAATACTTGAACTGTTTCTTTCTAGCTGCTTGCAATATTTTCTCCTTGACCAGGGAACTCTGGAATTTCACCACAATGCTCTTAGGAGTTTCTTTTTTTGGATCTCTTTCAGGCTGTGATTGGTAGATTCCTTGAATACTTATTTTGCCCTCTGGTTCTAGAATCTCAGGGCAGTTTTCCTTGATAATTTCATGAAAGATGATGTCTAGGCTCTTTTTTTGATCATGGCTTTCAGGTAGTCCCATAATTTTTAAATTGTCTCTCCTGGATCTATTTTCCAGGTCAGTTGGTTTTCCAATGAGATATTTCACATTATCTTCCATTTTTTCATTCTTTTGGTTTTGTTTTGTGATTTCTTGGTTTCTCATAAAGTCATTAGCCTCCATCTGTTCCATTCTAATTTTGAAAGAACTATTTTCTTCAGTGAGCTTTTGAACCTCCTTTTCCATTTGGCTAATTCTGCTTTTTAAAGCATTCTTCTCCTCATTGGCTTTTTGATCCTCTTTTGCCAATTGAGTTAGCCTATTTTTCAAGGTGTTATTTTCTTCAGCATTTTTTTTTGGGGGGGTCTCCTTTAGCAGGGTGTGGACCTGCTTTTCATGCTTTTCTTTCATCTCTCTCATTTCTCTTCCCAGTTTTTCCTCCACCTCTTTGACTTGATTTTCAAAATCCTTTTTGTACTCTTCCATGCCCTGAGCCCATTCAATATTTATTTTGGATGTTTGGGATACAGAAGCCTTGAGTTCTGTGTCTTTCACTGATGGTAAGCCTTGTTCTTTCTCACCTGAAAGGAAGGGAGGAGATATCTGTTCACCAAGAAAGTAACCTTCTATAATCTTATTTTTTTCCTTTTTCTGGGCATTTTCCCGGCCAGTGACTTGACTTCTGAGTGTCCTCTCCACACCCATCTCACCTCCAGATCCACCCAGCCAGCACTTGTGGTCTGAGATTCAAATGCTGCTTCCCAGCCTCAGGGCTGTGGGCGGGGATGGGGCTGCTATTCAGTGTGAGATGAAGTTCAGCTGCTTGGGTGGGGGCATTAGGGTTAGGGGGCTTAGTTCCCTCAGGGGGTTTACAAGGAGACTTTCAACAATGGATCCAAGCTCCTGCCTGCTTTGGAAGCCCCTGTCTGCTGCTGCCTGCGCTGCTGCCTCCTGAGGGGGCCTGAGTTATGGGGACACCCCACTCCCCTCTCAGTGAGCCTAAAAGACCCTCTCACTGACCTTTGGCGCCTGTGGGTAAAGGGACCTGAGCAGCTGCTGGAGATTCTGTCCCTGAAGCCTGCTTGGATCTGCTCCTCTTGGTGCTGAGCAGCCAAGGCAGGGCTGGGCTCTGCTCTGGGTCCAGGGTGCGACAGACCTTTCGTGTCAGTTTTTCAGGTCTCTCTGGAACAGAAATCTCCTCCACTCCATTGTTCTGTGGCTTCTGCTGCTCCAGAATTTGTTGGGAGTTCTTCTTTACTGGTATTTTGCGGGATATGGGTTAGGAGCTAGCATATGTGTATCATTCTACTCCGCCATCTTGGCTCCTCCCCCCCATAATCAGATTCTTTTGGAGGAATAAGAAGTCTAGAATATCAAGGCAATCAGTTTTAAAAATGGAAAGGAAGGGGACCTAGTCACATCAGATTACAAACTCTACTACAAGGTTATAATTCTCCAAACATTTTGATATTAGAAAAATTATCAAGTGGTCAATCAGTGGAGCAGATATGGTACAAAATAGATCACGTGACCACAGTAAGCTGGTGCTTGATAAACCCAAAGGCCCCAACTATTGAGACAAGAACTCACTATTAAGTAAAAACAATTTGGAAAACTTGGAATGTAGTTTGGCAGAAACTAGGTATAGATCAACATCTCACACCATTTACCAAGTTCAACTCAAAATGTATTCAAAATTTCTGTACAAAAGGTGATATCACAAGGAAATTAATGGACTATGGGGAAAATTGCTTGTCATATTTATATAGAGGGAAAGAGTCCATGAGCAAACAAGAGACAGAGAGGCTCATGGGAGATGAAATGGATAATTTTGGTTACATGAGATTAAAAAAATTTTCACAATGTAAGTAAAATTTGAGGCAAACCAGGAAATATGAAAAAAAATCTATGTAGCAAGTTTCTTTTGCTAACGGACATCATTAATTATTTTAAGATTTTTTTTTTACTTCTCTTAATTGAAATTGTCCTTTCTGTTATTATATTTCAATTTCTAATCAGTTCTTTATGTTGTTCAATTGGAGAGACTTGTCACTATAGATTAAAGATATTTTTTCTTATTTTGCCAATTATTTCTTTTATGTAGGTGATAAATTCTACTTCCCTTTGGAACGTGATAATTAGTGATTTCTCATGATTTCCTACCTGGCACTATATCTATCATCTGTCTTTGCTTTTCAATATTTGTTTAGAGATGTTTGTGGTCATTTCCATGTATCAATAGCTCTATTGCACCCACATCTTTTTAAAAACTGTTTTCATTGTTTTTAGATCTTCTGTCTTTTTATTTCCTCCTTTGGGATGTGCAGGTATTCAGAGAAGACTAGTGCCTCTGGTGTGAGGGCTGCTGAGATCTTTTCAGGGCTACTTTCCACTTTTAATGCCCACCTGATTCACTCACTTCTCACCTGTGGCTTCAAGAAGTTGTTGCATGTTCAGTGGCAACAGCTTGCTAAACCATTTCAGCAGACAGTCTAAACCTGATTGAGAGTAATCGAAGGGTCTCAAATGCATTAGTGAGTTAGGGAGGTATCTACCCTAAGCATATAGAGATGTCTTTCCCCCTCTTCAAAGCATACTGTGAAGCACTTAGAGCTTGGTAACACATCAACGATACCAATGTCATCCACCTCAAGCCATCGTCAACCAACCTGACTTTTGTCTTGCCACTGAACTTCAATGACTCTGGAAGGAAGAGTGAGATTCATGACTTTGTGAAAGTATGCCATACAAATCCAATTTATGTGTGAATCAAAAGATATCACATTTGTCATTTTACCATTTTTACCTACCTCAAAGTTCTGTGGTAAAAGAAAAGTGACATAGCAGTAGGTGCAGATACACTGGGAGCTGTACTCACAACCCTGCTTGAAGATGGCCTAGGCTATATAGGCCATAGGCTTCTCATTGGACTGGTACAGCAGCCCCTTGGGTGTCTGAGCTGCCTTTATGAAGGACAAAACTGCTTACATCCTGGCATGAGGAAAGGACTAGAAAAGCTTCCCTAAAATTGCCTCCTTGCCTTAACTAAACCCTAGCCTGCTTACTGTGGCAGACAGGATTCCTATTCTGCAGTTGAAATAAAAAATATGTACAAAAACAGTTGCAAAGATGATTCCATTTACCATTGGTACAAGGAACATGCACATACTTGTTGGCAATGAGAAATCCAGTAGTCCTGAAGACAAACAGCTTTTGTTTTGAGAGAACTCATCAGGTATCTCATCCAAATAAGAGCCCTGAATGAAACAATACTGGAAAATGAAGTCTAGATTATCAAAGTTGGAGCTAGATACACATTTTTCTGGAGTGGCTGTAGTGACAGAGAGAGTCATGAAGCTGTTGTAGGTTTCACACTAAAACTTAATCTAGTTTACAATCTTCTGTGCCTCCATGAAGAAGTGAATGAAAGGTTGATGACAACGATTGCCACTTAAAAGAAGGCACCTTATCACTGTTATCAGAGCATTTAATTCCACCATTTTGAACCCTGATGAGGTAAAAACATTTTTATGAGGATCTGAAAGACCTGAAATAGGGAAACTTTGTAATTTCAGGTGACATATTACAGAGTAGGCAGAGACTATTAGGCATGGTAGGGAGTCCTTAGGAGAAACGGAGTTGTAATGGGGACAGTCCCTTACTATGGAAGAATTGTGTATCTCATGACCTTCTCTTCACTAAAATGTCTTTCACTACCCTGAATATAGTAAAATTTCATGGATGCACCCTTGTAGCAAACATTGGCATTTAATAGACTATAATTATAAGGAGAAGAGATAGGATCTGAGAGTAATGCAGACAATGAGTAGTGCAGAGTGCTGGACTGATTATAGATTTATACACTTCAAGCTAATTATTCACAATCAGCAAGAATGTTAACCTCAAAGCAAAGTGAGTATGAAAAGACTTGATGTCACTGAATTAAATCACAACAAACTCTTAACTCTTAGAGAAATTAACTTGAAGGGAAAGCTGAACCAAGACACAATTATCAACCTTTAAGCAGAGAAGGATTGAGCCACTTTCAAAGACTTGGTATACATCATTGCACATTGTTCTGGTCATCTGACCAGAACACTCTCAAGCATCAAGATCAGTTTGACAAAAGAGATGAGGAAATTCAGAAGATGCTAAGGAAAAATTAGAGCTCCATGGGGTTTGACAGCAGGATAGTTCATCTGTCTCTAAGAAGGGAGTGTTTAACTCTATCAAAAACTTAGAGATGCAAGATTCTTGGTTCAGCAAGAAGGCAGATGAAAATCAGTTTTACACTGAAAGTAACAACCCAAAGCACTTTAATGATGCCTTGGAGACTCTTTATTGGCCAAAGATCTATCATGTTTACCAATGTTCAGTGATGATGGAACCACATTGATTAATGATAAGGACACAATTCTGGAGAGATGAACTGAACATTTCCATCATGTTCATCATCAGCCATTGTTGCCTCATGTTGAAGTCAATCTCTCTCTAGCTGAATTTACAACTGAAGGCGAGATTTTGAATGCCATTAGGCTTCTCTCATGTGGCAAAGTACCTGATGTTGATTCAATTCCAGCTGAGATTTACAAGGCAGGGGGTTCAATGCTCATACAACAGCTGACTGAAATCTTCCAGGTTATCTGGTAAGAGGACATTATTCCCCAGGAATTTAAGGATGCCTCCAATGTACATCTCTCTAAGAAATAGGAAATAAGTTGTGCTGTGACAATCACAAGAAAGTCTCTTTCTTAGGCACTGCCAGCAAGATTCTTGGTAGAGTCATCTTTAATTTATCTGAGAGACAATGTGGCTTCAGAAAGGGTCAGTGTATGGTCTTTATGGTGTTTGCTTCCCAAAAGCTTCAGGACAAATGCCAGGAGCAGAAAAGGGGTCTGCACACAACATTTCCTCTTTTGTAAAATTATGGATTTGAACTACAGCCTTAAAAATCCTTTCTTGCTCTCAGTCTATGATCTGATCAAACTATTGTACAATATAAATTTGATCTAAAACATATCCTAGACTTCCAACATCTTTCCCTTTAACTCTAATAAACATTAATAGTTAATATAAATAATAGTGGTAATAAGTTAGGCAATTAAAAATCTTTGAGTTGCACCCTCATTTTGGTTTATTTCCTGTTCTGTCTGAAAACCCAAATGATGGGCAACACTTTGAGCTTCCTGACCCTCTTCTTTGCAGGCTTCCCATATGCCGAGAAGCTCTGACCCCCTTGGTTACTCAGTTCAATTTCTAGTCAAATTATCTCAGCAAAATGACAATAAATGCTTATTGTGGATTTTCCCCAGCATTAATGAGGAACAACTGGGATGCTCAAAACCAAATTTGCCTCTAGTTGTCCTGGTATTTCCTTTATTAGAAGAAAAGAGAGTTTTAAATGGAAACCAAAGGCAGGCATGGAAAGTTGGAACTAAACACCCCCCAGTGCTGCTCTTTTCCCTTTCTCTCATTATTCCTTGCAGTTAATAAAAGTGTAATCTATTTGTACCTACCTTTTGCCTTAGGAGACAGTAGAGGGTAATGACAATATTTTACTATCTATTTTCACATTATAAGCTGTTGTTTCCAGAGAAAGCCACAGCCCATGTATGTGATCCCATTATTGTTCTCAGGGGATGGCAGTCACCATGGAGATTGTAATTACACAGCTTCATTAACTTTCTACATTTTACCTGTTATGGGGGGGATGCACATTAAGAAAATTTGCATATGCAGGAAATGAATGTCATTTGTGAAGAGCTAATATCATTAAACATTTCAGCAGCTCTGATCTCCAGTGGAATCTCCTTTACATTGTGTTCTATCCTGGGCCAAGCCTGAACTCTTTCCAGAGCTCTGTAAGTGATTGTTCCATATCCACATATTGCTGAGAACACACATGTGAATTTGGGACAAATCTGACTTTCCCCTTAAAGGGTCACTGAGATCAGAGTCCTCAGAGAACAGAAGGAGCTACCTCATTTTCTGCCCTCTTAATTCAACTTTGCTTCTTGAGGACAAGTCCTGTTCATTTTTATCTTTTTATTTCCAGGATTTGACATCTAGTACATGATCAATATTAAATTGAATACCGTTGAAGTGAACTATTGTGGCCTTGCTGTTAGTTGGGAGAGGAAGGAGGTATGTATGAGTGTGTAGAGTTATAAATGTTTGTTGCAACCAGGGCCCACATTTTAAGCAATCAGTCTGGTTAAATAGATATTTTCAACCACTGTTGCCCAATTTTTCTACTAGCCTCTCATCTAAATGGAAAAATAAATAACTCCCCATATAATTATTAATGAGTAAATCAGGGAACAAAGAGGCCTAAGAAGGCACCATGGCAGTGTCTTACTCTAAGATCTCAAGTTAAGAAAGACTTTGGAGATTATCTTGTCCAGTGTAGCCATTTGACCCATCAACTACATGGTTACAGTAAAATGAAGTGACATTCCCAATGTCATATAAGCAAATCAATGCCTGAGCTGTTTCATATCCAGGTTGTGTTCCAGGCTGCTTATGCTATACCTCTTCTCAAAAATGGTCAGTTTCTAGACTGAATCAAATGTGAACCCACTCGGCTGAGCTTTAGGGGATGTGGCTTACAATCTTTCTCCAACCTACCTTTCCAATCTTCACTAATTTAATTTCCCTTTATTCATGCTGCATTTTTATGCAAACTAGACTGCTAGCTGGCAGCTAGGTGGCACAACAGTGGATAAAATGCTAGATCAGGAACCAGGAAGACTCATTTTCCTGAGTTCAAATCTGACCTCAGATATATGTTACCTGGGTGACCCTGAGAAAGTCACTTAACCCCATTTGCCTTGGTTTCCTCATCTGTAAAATGAGCTGGGGAAGGAAATGATAAGCACTTCAGTATCTTTGTAAAGAAAACCCCCAAATGACATCATAAAGAGTTAGACATGTTTGAATAACGACATCGACGTCTATTAGCTAACTGTTCACTGCACCTGACTGCCACCTCCCAGCAATGAACCTTGTCAAATTTGTCCCCCATGTTTGGAATGCCCTTCTTCCTCCTCCTGACCTTCTATAATTTTTTTTCTTTCAAGGTTCAGTTCAGGTGACTTATCCTTCATGGAGCTTTCCATGATTCTCCCATACCTAACCAGGCTTTTTGTTTTATGGTTCTCTCCTTTCTCAAATATGTTGTATTTACTGGTTTGCTTCTTGTATTCTCTCCTCTCCCCCAGTAGAGTGGATTTTCCTTGAAAGAAAGTAATGGTTTCCTCTTGTATTTGTGTTCTTATCCCTAGTGTCAAGATAATGACACTAGAGACTGACTTCTTTTAAGAGTGATTTTACCTGAAATTACAAATATGAGAAGAATGTGAAAATTAATAATAACTATTATTATGGTTTGTGAATCTATATGGAAGGCAGAGGGAATGTTCTATACTTTTTCAATTTATGAAACCCATTCTATATGGCACTTGCTATATCTCAAGGTATTAGTACACTTCCATTGACTCAAATTGCTATTGTGATGTCCTCAGAGAACTACGAGATGAGGTGAGGCCATTGTGTCCACTTGAGAAATCTAGGTCACATAATATCCATCTCATGCCTAAAGAAACGGGTCTGAAAAAGGGCTGAGCCTGCCCACTGCTCTAATGCTTGTTGTAGAATGAAGGAGGTGAATCTGGTGCTATAGAACAGAGTCTTCTTCCCTGCATGATTTAGATAATCCTGTCTTGATTGACTCAGGATGTTATGTGAAATCTATGCCTCTCTATTTTCTGAACGGGTGAAAGGCTCATCTCAATTGACTCAATGAATTGGAAAGAATTGCATGGGCAGGAAGAGCTCAAAAAGGATTTTGAAAATCAAGTTAGAGAGGTGGAGGAAAAACTGGGAAGAGAAATGAGAGAGATGAAAGAAAAGCATGAAAAGCAGGTCCACACCCTGCTAAAGGAGACCCCAAAAATGCTGAAGAAAATAACACCTTGAAAAATAGGATAACTCAACTGGCAAAAGGAGTTCAAAAAGCCAATGAGAAGAATGCTTTAAAAAGCAGAATTAGCCAAATGGAAAAGGAGGTTCAAAAGCTCACTGAAGAAAATAGTTCTTTCAAAATTAGAATGGAACAGATGGAGGCCAATGACTTTATAAGAAACTAAGGAATCACAAAACAAAACCAAAAGAATGAAAAAATGGAAGATAATGTGAAATATCTCATTGGAAAAACAACATGACCTGGGAAATAGATCCAGGAGAGACAATTTAAAAATTATGGGACTACCTGAAAGCCATGATCAAAAAAAGAGCCTAGACATCATCTTTCATGAAATTATCAAGGAAAACTGCCCTGAGATTTTAGAACCAGAGGGCAAAATAAATATTCAAGGAATCCACAGAACACCGCCTGAAAGAGATCCAAAAAGAGAAACTCCTAGGAACATTGTGGCCAAATTCCAGAGTTCCTTGGTCAAGGAGAAAATATTGCAAGCAGGTAGAAAGAAACAATTCAAGTATTGTGGAAATACAATCAGGATAACACAAGATCTAGCAGCTTCTACATTAAGGGATCGAAGGGCATGGAATATGATATTCCAGAAGTC
Organism: Notamacropus eugenii; assembly: GCF_028372415.1. Lineage (NCBI taxonomy): Eukaryota > Metazoa > Chordata > Mammalia > Diprotodontia > Macropodidae > Notamacropus > Notamacropus eugenii. The sequence goes on from NC_092874.1 coordinate 2,878,794, forward strand.
AAAGGAACTAGGACTAAAACCAAGAATCACCTACCCAGCAAACTGAGTATAATACTTCAGGGATAAAATGGTCTTTCAATGAAATAGAAGAATTGCATGGGCAATCTCACTTTATTACTTTCAATGGTACAGAGCATAAGGTCGCAAAAGAAAGAAAAAAAAAGGGGAAGGAGTATTCTTAGAAGCTTTGAAGTATCCCACTGTCCAACAAGGGACACTCATACGTCATTCCTCAATGTGTTTTGGTGATATTTTCTGCAGGATAAGCAGAATATTTTTTTTCTTTTTTCAAATTTTAATGTATATTTGGTTTTTGAATTGCATATTTAACAATTAGATATTTAAAATTTAAAAACGTTTTTTAAAAAATTGAGTCCCCAATTCTCTCTCATCCTTCTGCTCCTCCCTCTCCTTGAGAAGACAAGCAATTTGATATTTATTATACATTTGAAAAAATGCAAAACATATTTCCATATTAACCATGTGACAAAAGAAAACATGGACCAAAAAAGTAAGGGAAATAAAGAAAATTTAAAAAGTATGTTTCAATCCTCATTCAGAGTTCATCAGTTCTTTCTCTGGAGGTGAATCTCATTTTTTCATCATGCATCCTTTGGATTTGCTTTGCTTGATTGCCTTGATCAGAGTAGCTAAGTCATTCACATTGATCATTGTACAATATTGTTGTTAGTACGTACAATGCTTCCCTGGTTCTGCTAGCTTCACTTTGCATGAGTTAATACTAGTTTTCCCAGTTTTTTTCCTTTAAACCTTCTGAGCAGGAAACTTTTCTTTCTTTTTTTTAAAAACTGATTAATTTATTTTTCGTTTTCAGGGTTCACTTTCACAAGATTTTGAGTTCCAAATTTTCTCCCCATCTCTACCCTCCGCCTGCCCCAAGAGATCATGCATTTCAATTACCCCTTCCACCAATCTGCCATCACTCCTATCACACCTCTCCCTTTTCTCATTCCCTTCCCCTCTATTTTCTCGTAGGGCAAGATAGATTTATATAACCCACTGCCTGTATGTCTTATTTCCAAGTTGTATGTAAAAACACTTTTTCTTCTGAAAACCAGATCAGCTTCCTGTTTTTTTTCTGTATAAATCCCCCTTTCCCCCAAAAATCTAGCTGGTTATGGTGGGACAGAGGGAGGTCTCATAAGGGGCATTGGTGGGAGGGGAATGTCATTAAGGCAGTAAAAGATTCTGTGTAAAATGGTTAAGAATGTGGGAAAGGTATATATATGGAGGATCATATTCTCCCTCCTGCCTTGTGATGCTTTTGGATCTCCTTTTCCATGTAGCCAATACTACTTTTTAAGGCATTCTCCTCATTGACTTTTTGGATCCCTTTTGCCATTTGGGTTAATGTATTTTTTAAAGTGTTATTTTCTTCAGCATTTTTTATGGGTCTCCTTTATCAGGCAGTTGACTCGTTTTTCATGATTTTGTGACATCACTTTCATTCCTCTTCCCAATTTTTCCTCTTTGTCTCTTACTTGAATTTCAAAATCCTTTTTGAACTCTTCCATGACCTGAGACCAATTAATATTTTTCCTGGAGGCTTTGGATGTAGGATCTTTGACTTTGTTGTCTTCTTCTGTTTGTATATTTTGATCTTCCTTGTCACCAAAGTAAGATTCCATAGTCTGATTCATTTTCTGATTTTTGCTCATTTCCCCAGCCACTTACTTGACTTTTTGAACTCTATGTCAAGGTACTTCTATGCTTCCAGTGAAGGTGAGGAGGTGTATTGTCAGCTGCTCCATCCCCTACAATCTGAGGATGTAGAGCTCCAGAAAGAGCTGTTGCTGCTCCTGCTGCTACCACTGCTGCTGTTGAGGTTGCCTCGGTCCCCTTCACCCCCTCCACCACCCTGGGACTGGGTCTGGATCACTCTACTCTCTCACACAGGTCTGACAGCTTTTTTCACTTACCTTCTAATTTGTTCTCAGCATTTTGGGGTTTTGATATCTGGAAATTGCCATAGGTGCCAACGATTCAGTTACCCAATTCCTGCTCAGGTCCAGTCCTTGGTGGACTGCACTCTGTTCCCATTGCGGCATCATAAATGCTCCCCCTCGACATTTCAGGCTGTCTTGGTCTGCAAATTTGCTTCATTTCATCATTCTGTGAGTTCTGCAGTTCCAGAATTTGTTCAGAGTCATTTTCTATAGGTGTTTGACTGGGTTTGGGGGAAGAGCTCTAGCAAGTCTCCGTTTCTCCTCCCCCATACTGACTCTGCTGCTGAGCAGGAGACTTTTCAAGAGAATGGAATCATGTTGTGATCAGAATTCCTGTGATCACCCAATTGTCCTAAAACTTTTAGTCAGTTTTTTCTCCATTCTGGAGAGTGGCTTCCATTTATCGAATTGTCAAATGAGCATAGAACTACTCAGGAAAGCCATAACTAATTGGATATTCAGGGCATGCATTCCAAACCTGGACAGGGCCTTCTTCTCTGCCTCATTAATATTAATTATATGGCTAAAGACATTCCAGGACTCCTAAGAGCAGCAGTCACCATCTAGCCCAATTGTATTCCCTACCACCACAACAAATTCCTAATGTTATCAAATAAATGACATTTTCACTCTTTATTAGAATTTCTTGTTCCCATCTAACCCTGATTTTGGAAATTAAAGCTAAAAACCAGATTGAGGAAAGGAAAGCAATGCCAGCATGGGGCAGTCTCAAAGCCACAATGAACAGCATGGAGTCAAGGGAAACTGCAGCTACTGCAGCTTTTTTTGGGGGGGAGGGAGGAATTTTCAGGGAAACTCTATTATAGTCACCCTCAGCTATACCCAAGTGTTTGGAGATGTTGACAAGAAAGCCTTTTCTGCTTAATGTCTTAATTAAATACCTAGAAGCCAGCTCTCTTTTGTCAGTGTCAGGTCCTTGCATTTTGGTGGAGAAATGTTTTCCCCAAATGCTTCACAGAAGCTCACAGTCAACTGGCTCCCAGATGGGAGAGGGCTTATGCTCAGCCACTGGAGATCAAGAACACCCCAGTGATTAGAAAGCCATCATCCAAGCCCAGGATATTTTAATTTCCCTAATTCCAAGCTGGCAAGCTGGACTTCCCACACAGTTGAAAGGGTGCTGGGCTGGCCTTTGTTTTGTTCTCTCAGTACAACTTGTCATGTACATCAGGAAGGGAAACCCCTTGATTCCATCTCCCATTTCTGACAGTTTCCTACTGCACCACAGGAATCAGATGAAATAGAAGCTGAACAGCAGTTATTCACATTGTGAAAGTGGATAGAGTATAGACCTTAGGAGCTATTAGGGGTCATCTTGGTTTCATGCATAAGCAAAGAGTTCAAGAAAGTTAAATTTGAATACAATGGGATGCAGATTTTGGCCATGCTGGGTGACTTTTTCATATTTGAAAATAAGATCCTTAAGAGAGTATTCTAATCAATAGGAGTGTGATTTCTAAAATGTACGAGTCCTACAGTGAGCCAGTTTCCTATATGCATCTGGGAAATTGCTGGGAAATAGTGATTAGAAAGCAATCATGGAACTTTCTAATGTTGGTGAATTGGGCCCAGGTGACCTACATGCCTTCTATATCAAGGACTCAAGATTGAGGTCCAAAACGTATTCCAAACTAAGCTGCTAAGATCTGCAGGGTTTTAGTGAGCTCTGAAAAGATATAATTTGTTCCATTATGAATTCCTACTTATTTTTGTTAATCATTTGTCATCAATGTGTTTTCTCTTGATATTTGGGGGAGGGGTTGTTTCTCTGACTACATTGCTAGAAGACAGATGGACCATGTGCCCTAGAGAAGCTCCTCATTCTATAAACGGACTTTAAAGACCAGAGTGTCCATGGCTACATTTCAGCCTGGTACATGTGCCCAAGATTCTTGACCTTTCTGCACTGAGGCACTATGTGGGCAAACATGGGACATCATCTTAGAGGGAAGTTAGGAAAGGCCCAAACAGTGCAGACTTTGAATGCTTACATAGGCAGTACACAACTCAGTTTAGAATGTTTGTGGTCTTGTTCCAGCAGCACTTCTGTAATCAAGGAGAGAGAGCATATATCATGGAAGTCATTTCTATTTATAGAGGAGCATTGGGGAAGTCACTTACTTTTTATGGATATGGTCCTTTAATAAAATCCTAATAAACATTTTATGTACTTTTTATTTCAGTGAACTATCCAGGCATGCCTTCTAAAATACACATGCATGAAAGCTAGCCATTTCCCTGCTGGGGCAATATTTACAAGTTATTTGTTAAATAGACAAAATATTAACCAACATTCACTTTGCACCATTACCACCTCTCCTAGTTGAAAAGGACTTCAGAGGCTAGCTAATCTGACTTGAACTGGAATAAAATCTCTCTTTGCAAAATTCCCAACAAATGGGAAGCCATCTACTGCTTAAAGACATTCAATGAAGTGAGCATCTGTTACCTCTCATATGATACCATTCCACTTTGGGTTAGTTGGATATTATTGCATTTTTTCTTACATTCATCCTGAATGCATTGTTAACTGTAGTTATGACCTCTAGGGCCAATTAGATCTTAATTACTAGCCCTCTTCCTCATACCAGTCCTTTAAATACTTAAAGACAGCTATCAAAACTGAAATAATTTTATTACTGTTGCTCACTTAACCAGCACTTGTTAAATAACCACCATGTGCAGACTCTGTGCCAAGTACTGGCTAAACAGATTAAACCACTCCACTTCCTTCCCCAGTTTTCACAAGCTATGATCTGAGTCCTGTGGCCACTCTATCCATTGCTCTGGAGAGCCTCCAATTTAGTGATATCTCTCCTAGGACATAAAATCAAGGAATTCTCTTTTTTCCCCAAGATCCAGAGGTGGGCTCTTATGAAAACCTAAATCTCATTAGCCTTTTTCACTGCCATCTCCTACTTACTGTTCATATGAAGCTTACAGTCCACTAATACCTCCAGATCATTGCTAGGGAAAAAAAAAACACTAATTTCATCACTATCAACATGATTTTGGAAACCAACTTTGGAAATGAACACATATGTTATTGCATGCTCACTTACAGGATTCTGCCCAAGACTATGGCCTATTGAGATTGCTTTTCAAATAATAACTCCATCAATCAATGTTTTAACTATCCATTTCTAGTGTTCAAATTTCTTATGATGATGTCTCTTATTCAACTCAAATTGTTTATTATGTCATCAATCAAGGAAAGGCCAAGCACAAATATCTAGGGCGCTGCTCTGGAGACTCAAGTTCCAAGCTGAAATTTCCATTAACAAGTACTCCTTAGTCCTTCAAGTTGGCTGTTGTCCTTCTTCTTCGAAGAGGACCAAAGTGACATCACCAATGTAAAGAAAAATTTCAGTGTGTCCAACTGTGGCTGATCAGACCAATACGAGCTTGGAATGCTGTACCACAGGTTGGGCACAGATAGTCCATATGAATATTTGGGGTGGAGATCTCAAATCTGCAAATCCTGTGCTTACTTTGTGCTGTCTCAATTTTGCTTTGCTCAAAGAGCACAGCATCTTATGTGGGTACGCCATGCTGAGTGGTCCTGTGCCAGTGCCTCCCATGTTACACAGTCAAACCCAAAGTTCTTGAGAGAGACCTTGAGAGTGTCCTTGTATCATTTCTTCTGGCCACCATGGGATCGCGTGACCTATGCAAGTTCTGCATAAAATAGTCTTTTTGGCAAGCGTACATTTTGCATTCGAATAATGTGGCCAGCCCATCAGAGTTGCACTCTCTGAAGCACAGTTTGAATACTTGGCAGTTCGGCTCAAGCAAGGACTTCAGTTTCTGGTACCTTATCATGCCAAGTGATCCTCAGAATCTTCTTAAGACAGTTTTAATGGAAGTGATTCAGTTTCCTGGCATGGCACTGGTAGATTGTCCATGTTTCACAAGCATATAACAATGAGGTCAGCACAACAGCTCTGTAGTCCTTCAAGTAATTCCATACTGAATTAATGGCATAATTACCTTGTCCGCAATTTTCTATCTTGTCCATAAAATTATAATGAGAGACTTTGTAAAATGCCTTGTAAATATTTAAATAATCATTATTGATAGCACTATTTGATGTACAACTATAATAACTTAGTAAACAAAAACATTCAGTTAGTGTTACATGACTTGATCTTGAGCAAGCCACTTGGGCTCTAGGTAATCACTACTTTTTTTTTCTAGGTCTTCTCTAACCATCTCTTTCATAATGCACTCTAATTGTTGAGGAAACTGGAAAACAATCTGGCAGAAATTATGCATAGAATAATATCTTATAACATTTACCAAGATAAGGTCAAAATTGATATATGAGCTAGATATAAAGAGAAACATTACAAGAAAATTAGAAGAACATGAAGTATTACTTATCAGGCTTATGAATGGGCAAACTATTTAAGAGCAAAAGGAGGGCAGAATGAGTAGCAAAATGGATAATTGTGATTATATTAATTGAAAAAGTTTTGTATACATAAAACAAATGTAGCCAAGATCAAGAGGAAAGAAGAAAGTTGAGGAAAAAATTATAGACAGTTTCTCAGATAAAGGTTTCATATCTCAACTATATAAAGAAATGTGTCAATAAGAATACACAACATTCTTCAATTGATAAGTGGTCAAAGGATATGAACAGGCAGTTTTATTACAAAGAAATGAAAACAATTTATAGTCAAACGAAAAAGTACTGTAAATCATTATTGACTGATTAAAACAACCTTGAGATATCATTTTGTACCTACCAGAGTGGCTAAAATGAATGAAGGGGAAAGTGACAAATATTGGAGGGGATGTGGAAAAATTGCAACACTAAATCTTTGTTGGTGAAATTGTGAACTCATCCAATCATTTTGATGAGCAATTTGGAATTATTCCCAAAGAGTTATTAAACTGCCTATACCCTTTGACCCAGCAATAGCATTACTAGGTGGCATCTATTTCCAAAGATAATTACAAAAAAGAAAAAGAACCTACATGTTCTAAAATATTTATAGCAGATCTCTTTGTTATAACAAACAGCTGGAAATTGTGAGTATGCCTGCCAGCTCGGGAATGACTGAACAAATTTTGGTATATTATTGTCATGGAATACTACTATGCTGTAAGAAACAATGAGCCTGATGCTCTTAGAAAAAAATATAGATAGACTTGGATGGAACAATGAAGAGTGAAATGAGCAGAACCAAGGAGAACATTGTATATTGTAATAGCAATATTGTTTTAAGAAAGATTTGGAGTAAATAATTCATATTGACTATCTATTATAAATACCCAAACTAGCTACACAGGATATTTGAGAAAAGATTCTATCCGCATGCAGAAAAAGAATTGCTAAATAGAAATATGTATAGAATGATTACATATACATATGTACACACATAGCTACATAACTATATATGTATATACATACACACATATGCATATTTGTGTCTAATGCTATCCATCTCTAGGTCAGAGGAGAGGCAATAAATGGGAAAATATTACCTGAAAACTTCATTATATGTTTCAAAGGAATAGTAGATTTACACAATAGATTTTTAGTTTCATGTGCAACCATTTTTGTTCTTTTTACTATAATATGTCACAGAAGTGTTAGTTTTATTCCATAAGTTAAAAATAAAAAAAAAATAGAAAAGTTTTAAAACAATGGATCCTAGAATCTGGCCAATCATTAAAGTCATTCTTGCTGGTCTCTAGTTTTCACACTCCACTCTTCAAAATTTTGAAAATCAGGGCATTTTGACTTTTCTATTTCTATGGTCTCCCCTCCTCCAAGATTGTTCTACAATCTTATATAGTGCTAGCATATTTGTTACTTGTCAGTATTCTGTCATGATGTTTTTCGGGTCTTGATGACTAGATCTTATTATCGGCTGCCTCCTATTCTCTTATTATCTCCCTTCTTATCTTGAGTATTAACTCCACATTAGTAAACTTTATTTGCTTAATCTTTTCTCATGGAAAGATTATTCCTCTTGCAGATAAGAGAGAAACAGTATAAACATTCAAAAACTTTTCTACTCTCTGGAATCTGTTGCCATTACCCTCAAAACTCTTATCAACTTTCTTCATGTTTATTTGATGCTTCTCTCTTCCTGGATATGCCAATACAAACAAAACATCCCAGACTCCAATTTGATGTAGTCTTCTTGACTCACCAGTCTCAGTTCACTCAGATCTTGACTCTCCAGCATTTGTAATGTGCCCTTGTTGGTACCTATGTTCATGATATTTTGTTGTCTTCTCGACATGTTCTATATTCTATTGTGAATTTAACACTTGGTTTCTGTTTCCATTCAGCTTTACTCAAATGCTCTTCACCATATTTCTATATTCACTAAAATGTAAACTTATAGAAGACAGGGGTTATGGGCTTTGTATCTCCAGTGTAAAGAACAGTGCTTGAGACTTATTTAATGCTTGTTGATTGACTAATTCTTCCCTCCTCTGATTTCATGAATGTAACATCTCAATATGCAATGCTATTCTGTAGCACCTTTCCCTTTTCCCTCCCTTCTCTTTTTCTCTTTTGTTTTCTAAACTTTTTCAAAGATGGTGAGGTGGTTCAACAATCACATTGCAAATGTGTTTGATATTTCAGCATGTAATTCCATTGTGGTTAATGGTGAATTTATTGAATGCAGCTCTATTCCTTACTGTCAGGCTTTTAGTCCATGCTCATTACTTTTGTCTTAGTCTATCCAATCAAAAATGATTATTTTTGCAGGAAAAAAACTGAAAGTTTAGTTGTAGGTCATTCTCTTCACCATTGTTCATTACTTTCACTTTATTTCACTGTCATGGCTATCTTATCACTTCCTTGATCCCCCTTTCTTACTCCCAAGACAGCTCATGACAACAAGACCTTTGCTTAACCTTGGTACTGATCACCAACCTCAGAAATTCCATTTTTGCTTTGTTAGTGTTTGGTCTTCATCTTCATTAACTTGCCACTTTGCTTAACATTTCCTCTCTTGTAATCCTTTCATTTCAGAGTGGCAGTTAGTATATATTTGGTTATTTTTTCTGGTCTCACTTTAGATCATTTCATGGGAATATCTCCCTACTTCCTTTTGTGCTTCATGTTTATATTATTCAGGACACCACAATATTTCCTAACATTAATATATTGGAATATAACCAACCAGAATTTGGGGACTTGTGAGGCAAACAGGGTTTTCTTCTTGCTTTGTAAAGGCTTTATGAATATCATGAGTTTTTTTTTTTTTCAGAGAGGAAGAGTGTTCCCCTTGTACTGTGTTTTAAATGAATAAACTGTGGTCTAATAATTCCAAGAAATCACCATTAGTTTTCAGACCTTTTACTCGGCATTGGCAAAATCAATCTGAATACCAATTACAGTTAAAAAAGCTAATATTTTGCTGTGATAAGTAGTTTAGCTTTGAATATTTTTGTATATCTTGTTTTCCCCCACTTTTAGCACTCGTATTGGGCTATATTAGAAATATAATTGCTGAGTCCAATTCTTTAATGGGCATGCATTCTGAACATGCAATGCTACTCCATCCTCCTTGTTCACTGCCATGGGATAAAGTATAATCTCCTAAACTACCACATTAGATACCACCATTTGATTCAACTATTCATTTCTCAAATCTTTTCTACTGAGCCCCTAACATTCTTTTTGGTCCTCATGATGGCTCTCTTGTCTAAGCCAAGACATAGTATTGATTAGCTGCTGTGACATGTGTGATATTAGACTCTAGATATGAATATAATGAAATTCACTTCTGTAATTTGGTCAGCAGTTATTGTAAATCTCATTGACCCATTTTTTTCAAATTCCACTTTCTTTCGATTATTGAAAATGTTATCACATTGTAAACTGTCTACCTACTTTTGATATCTCATAGATCACTTCCCTAGGTGCCAGAAGCCCTACGTTGTGAAGTTCTCCCTCTTCTGCTCCAGAAACCAAAAGGGACTTTGATGATTCCTCTTTGGCCATACAACCTTAAGTTGTTGTGAGATATGCAGTAGAGTAGATGGTTCCCCTGTCTGCTGATATACAGGCACAATATACAGGCACACTACTTTCTTCCTCAACAACACTAGGTTCTCTTTGTCTTAATTCAATTTGAACAAATAAACATACAAACCACAAAGATATAAGATGAAATCCAATGATGTCTCTATCTTGTTTGATCTTGCAAGTATTCTCCAGAACCTCATCTATGCATCTCTGGATACTAGGTTATCTTGTATTTTTTGTTCTCTGACCTAAGTGGTTCATGACTTCATTTGGACTTTGAATTCTTTTCAACTCTCCTTTCCTTCATTCTTTGCTAAATACCCACAGTGCTTGTTGTAAATATGTTCTTTCCTTTTCCTACCAGCCATCTCATTCTTCCTCACACACTTACAAGACAACAGCCCTAGCCTCCTACTTGCTTCGTAAGCCATAGACCATATTTTGTGTTCTACCTAGTAAGACCCAAATCTCTAAATCCTACTTTCCTCAAAACATTTCAACACGATGACCATTATAAAATATGATTTGAAATTTATCGAAGTAAAATACCTTTCCTTTTTTGTGTAATATCCATTGATATTCTCATTTTTATTATTAAATGTATATTTTCTTATCTCTTAGACTCATTGAAATCGACCAACTTGGATGGGTATTCCATTAAATCTCTAAGTGAATTTAGATCAAGTTCCCATTTTTACTTTATCAGTTCAAAGCTAGTCAAGTGTGTTAGATAACTCTCCAGTATTAATCATTTTTACTTCTGTTCAAATTATTTTATAGTTGTCTTTAGATAAGTCTTGTGTGTGACTTGTTGTGTTAATGCATAAGGATTTGATGCATTCGGTCCTCACTGTAAATGGTCTTTCTCTATCAGTTTTGTTCTGGTTTCCCTTAGTGATATATGGAAATACTAATGACTTGTGGGTTTATTTTCTATTCTTCAGTCTTGCTTAAAGCCATTTATTAGGTCGATTAATTTTATGTTGAGTCACTTAGAGTTTCTAAATGTCCCATCATATCACATGCAAATAGGCATATTTTAACCCCTTCTTTTCTTACTCTTATTCTCCTCATTTATTGGGGTTTTTTTTGGACATTACAAAAGATATCCATCAAGTTTAAAGCCTGTTTTTCTAAAACGTGTGTCAAATGGTTTTCAGGTTAAGGGAAAATTATTTTACTTCCACTATAATCTATGAATTTAGTGTTGGGAGGGAACTAATATGCTCACACTTCTTAATTATAGGATTATGATCATTGTAAGAAGAGCCGAGAGAGACCCTGGAGATAATTTAATCCAATGTTGGTTTTTTTTTTTTTTTTTTTTTTTTTTTTTTTTTTTTTTTTTTTTTTTTACAAATGAGAAGATTAAACCCTCAAAAAGTCCGCTGATTTCTTGAAGGTCATACAAACAGACCATCATTGAGGACAGACTTTTACCACTCACTGATTCCAAATCTAGCATTGATTTCCACCATAACACATGACCTCTGTGTTATTTTTAATGTTAGCCTTTGAATAGATTTTTGATAGAATACTATGCTTTTAGACTTTTAATTGTGATTTATTAGAATCATTAATTATTAATATTATCAACCTTCTCTTTGATTTGATTCAATTGAACAATCTTGCCAAAGACCATATGATTGGTACCCCAAGATGTAAGGACAAAGATGAAATAATCCCAGACTCAAGGAACTTTCTTCTTTTTCTGAGTTAAATCCAACTTCCTTAGAGTGAATTGCCTACCTATCTGTCTGTCTGTCTCTTTCTCTCTTTGTCTTTGTAATTTTAATTATATCTAATTCTATCTCAGTTTGTTGATCCATCTATCATCTCTCTATATGTTTTTCTTCTTTCTTTCACTCCTTTTCTCTCTCTCATATATGAATTTATTGCTGTGTGTTATATACCATGTTGTTATTTACTAATTTTTTTTGCATTAACATTCATGAATGATGTTAGCCTGTAATGTTCATTTTATAATATATTTTCATTGTTTGGGGAGTCACTTAATATCACTGAAAGTCAAATGGAGGGGAAAAAACTCAAATGAAACATTGGTAGAAACAAGTGAACTATAGCATTGGAAATTTCCTCCTACCTTTTAAGGAATGCATCTTTCTGGGTTCTACATTCAAATCCTGGTTCCACTATTTTGAACCTGTGTGTCACTGGTGAATTGCTATCCTCTCAGACTATCTATTTCCTCACCTATGAAATAAGATTTTTTGCTTTATTAGATGGCTTCTATTTTTTTCTAGTAACGTGAGATATGTGACCCCCTGATCCTATGGAAAATAGATAAGTGGAATCTCTATATCTAATTATCCATCTCTCTCCCTTCTCTATTCATCCATCAGTCATACAAGACTCTGCAGGACAATGGGCAGGATGTTGGGGATGCAAAGACAGCAATGACACAGTCCCTGCCATTAAAGAGCATACACCTTTAAGATGTTGATAAATTAAGCTAAAGGAGGTCCAAAGTATTTTTGAGAAGAAGAGTAAGCATAGGTGTGTGTTTGTGTGCACGGGGGTAGGATTTAGGGAAATACTCAAATAGGAGGTAGTGCCTAAGTTGTGCTTCATAAGAGAGGGCATTTAGGACCTGAGTAATCACTTGGGCCTAATTACACAGAGATTGGATATAGAAAGTCATATATGGGAGATACATAGGTAGGGAAACTGAACTAGAGCAGGGAAGATTTGAAGGAACTTCTTAGGAAAGGTAACAGGAGCCACATTGATAGTTGTTCAGTTATTTCAGTTGTGCCTGACTCTCATGACTTCGTTTGGAATATTCTAAGTAGAGATAATGGAGTGGTTTGCATTTCCTTATACAGCTCATTTTACAAAGGAGAAAACTGAAGCAAACCGAGGCTAAGCGACTTGCCCATATTGCAAAGCTACTAAATATCTGAGGCTAGATTTGAACTCAGATCTTCTTGATTCCAGGACCAGTGCTCTATCAAATGCTCCACCTAGAGAGTTTTAAATGCTACTGTTAGGAATGTATAGTTTACTCTAAATGCATTTGGGAACCTTTGAAGGTGTTTTGAGTGGGAGAAAGATATATTTTGTCATATGTTTTAAGAATATGAGTTTGCTTTTTGTGTCAAGGATTTATGAGAGAGTGTGTAGGTTGGGGCATCAATAAGGAGGTTAGTCCAAGAACTTAGTAGACAAGTGATGAGTCCCTGAACTTGAGTAGTTGTGTTAAGAATTAAGAGAAAGGACTAAATGTAATAGATGCTCTGAAGAGAGGACTCTTAGGAGGTGTGGATGGTTGATGCTGTCAAAAATTGGTGAATAAAATTAATAAAGTTTTATCAAGCACCTGCTTTGTATCAGATGTTATGTTTAGAGAGGTGATGGTAAAGATCAAAATATAGAGGCTGGACCAACATTACTCTTAAGGAGCTTACATTTGAAGAAGGAAAAATATAGTCAGGAGATACTGGAGGTAAGGGGAGTAAGTAGGAAGCTATTGCAATAATCTAAGTAAGAAATGAGGGCCTAAAGGAACCAATTAATTGACGATAAACATGTATTAATTGCCTAATATATACCAGGTACTCTCCTCAGTGCTAGGGATACAAAAGTAGCAAAAGGCCTTTGAGGAGGTTATAATATATTGGGAAAATATTAAATTAAAAAATTTAAAAAATTAAATTAAATTAAAAAATTAATAAAAATAAACTGTATTCAGAATAAATAGAAATTAATAACAGAGGGAAAATTTTAGAATTAAGAGGGGATGGTGAAAGCTTCCAGTGGAAAGTTGAATTTGAGATGAGACTTAAAGGAAATGAGAGCACTCAGTAGTTAGAACAGAGAAGAGAACATCCTAGGGAAAAAAGACAGTTAAAGGATGTTATTTGCATGAGAATCTAGCAAAGGAGTGGAAGAGTCAGACAAGAGTTGGAAGAGTGGAGAGTGGTATAGTGAATGATAAGAGAGGTAAATTAAAATTACAAAAAGGAACAACTTCTATGGGGAATGAGATAGGTAATCAATTAAGTAAAGATGAATGAGATCTGAAAAATTGAAATGGCTTAAGGTTATATCATTGGCAATTTTAGAGAAAGAAGTTTCAGTTGAGTTGTTGAGAGTGCAACTTGCAATGGCATAAAAAATGAGCAGGAGATGAGTAAATGTAGGAAATGAATGTTTCAAACACACCTTGCACTTGTTTGCTACTCCATCCTCATCCAGCACTATCATACATAATCCTCCTCTCTGGGAAGGCTTTCCTCCATATCTCTCTCAATACTATTCATCCTTCCAAGTCCACCTCAGTTCCTTCATGAAGCTCTTTATAGTGTTCTCAACCCATAGTGTCTTCTTCTTCTCCCCATCTTTGACACCATATTTCTCTGCACCTGTCTCTTGGCCCTCATCGAATGATATCTTTGGGAACTGCTTATCTTCTCTCTGGCAATGAAGGACAAACACAACAATCAGTGAGTAGATGCAGATGCCTGAATGGGGACCCAGCTAGCTGGGTAACATGGGTCCTCCTCTCCTGTCTATCTCTCCCTCCCCTTCCTTCTCTCCAAAGGAAGGTAAATTTGGATGGCCAGAAGATGTCAAGTTAACTTGGGTTTTACTGACTTCCCTTCCCTTCCCCAAAACATTAAACCTACTGCACTCTGAAACTCACACATTGACAACACTAGGCCCTTGCCTAAGGGCTCTCTCCAAGACCCTCCTGACTTAAGAGTGATTATCAATAGTAACTGTTGCTGCTTTCTCTCCCAGCCTGATGTATTTTTCTTTGCCTCATTAAAGGCGTGATCCCCTGGTTACTTCTTAAACAGGTCTATTCAATGAATGGGTGTTACCTCACCCTAAGTGAGTACCTGAATAGACCTTGGCCTAAAGGGGCCAAGGTCTCCTAGTGCATCCTGGGTCATCTCCAGTCATTCTGATGAATATCTGGTCACTGGATTCAGATGGCCCTGGAGGAAAAGTGAGGCTGGTGACCTTGCACAACTCTCCTTCACTCAAAACAAAGTTAAGTGCAAGTCATGTCATCATTTATCTGATGGCATGGTCTTCTTCAGCAACGAAGTATGAACACAACAACAGTCTTCTCCCTGGCTAATGGATCATCTTTGCAGCTAAACTGTATGCCCTCTGAGGATAGGAAACAGATTCAGTGTGTTTCAGTGTTGTTTCATTGATCAACTCTGACATCACTCAATGATGATTCTAGAGTTAGAGTGGGAAGAGGCATTGAGAAGCATTTGGTTCAACCCTGTTGTTCTACAAGGGATAAAACTGAGACTTCTAGTGACTGTCACATGTCCAAGGACACACAAGTCAGAACAGAGCAAGGACCCAATCTAGAACTCTTTGACTCCAAAGTCAGGATTCTTTCTATGGCTTGCCCTCACCCCACCCCTTCCTTGTAGACATCAAGATAGTGTCCTGTTCAAACATGAGCCTCATTACTTTAGTAGTTAGGGAGGGCAAATGTGATGTCTGTGCAAACTCAGAACTTAAATGCATTTGGATCACTCTTGTGAACTGCTTCCCTCCCACTTGGGGAGAATTTAGGGGACGATCAGGAACTGACAAGGCCTTTCTGAGTCTCTGAGCTCTAGATAGGAAACTCTCTATGAGAAATGTCCTCATTCCCCCATGCTCCTCCCCTGTGAAATGGATTTGAAAATAGGCTCCCTCATGTTGGGGCTCACTAATCCCCCCAATGAAAGGGCAGCCTGGCTTCACTGATCACAAAGAGCTTATGTTGCTAAATATGTTTCGGAAAAGATGGCTTCTGCAAGCTCTGACCTCCCTTGCCCATAATTATGATCTTCAATTGAATGAAACAAATACTTAATTAGGATTTAGAAGATGAGAGTGGAGGCCTGGGGCACCCTCTCTGCTCCACTCTTCTTCTATTTTTACCCTATGTGCTTTTTTAGATACTGATGTCTTATTGAAGCATGTGTTTTCCATTACCCTGTGAGGCTGTCCCGGATGCCGTGGAGCTCTGGGCAGAATAGGCAGACCATTGATCAGGCAGGAAACCTGGCCTATTCCACATGCTGGGAGCTCAGATTCTGGCAGATTCCACAACTCAGGTGCTTAGCCAAAGTCCGAGTGAATTATGGGTATAGTGGCAGCTCTGACGATGTCTCTTTCCATGTCTGGGAATATTTATTATGCTGTTAACATTTTAATGCAGCCTCTGATGTTTAGACTTCTCCCCACTGCATTAATGGCGTTATTTGGTTTAGCCTTGTGCTGGAGATGAGCATGTCTTGTCAGACATGTAAGACTTGCAGAGAAACCTTGTCATGAAATGTTGTGGAAAAGCCTTTCCCAATCTTGGATAGGAATGCTTCTCAATAGAGAGTGAAACGGATTAACACCAATTATAGATGAAAAACTCTGGGATGATTTAATAAGGGGATTTATCTTTGTGTGGGGAGGCTGGTTAGTAATTCTCCATTTCCTATGAAAAGAACAAGACCTCCTTGAGATCAACTGAGATCTGACTTGAGGTTCAAGTCATCCCCAGACCATCACAAGGTGCACAGTGGTGTTCAAGATCAAGGTGTTAACAAAATATGTCTATGTTGTACTGGACGGTTTGTGAAGCATTTTATATAGGAGTATTCTCATGTGTGCATAATTTTCCCAGAGTCACACAGAAAGTGATTGAAGCAAATTCAGATCTTTCTGGTTTTCATCTGATTTCTCTCTCTACCATGCTTTATTGCTTCTTGAGTAGGCTCAGAGTTTTAGTACTAGGAGAGAATTCTGAGGTCATATAATTCACACCTTAATTTTGGAAATGAGGAATTTCAGTCCCCTAGAAGCTTAATGCCCTGCCCCAAGTAATGAAGACAGTAAGTGATTGTGGTAACATTCAAACTCAGCACCTCAAAGGCCAACTTCAGAGCTATTTTATTGCTTACTTCAGGTTATTAAAAGGTTTTTTAAAAAAATGGATGAATGAGGGAATGAACAAATCCTAATTATGTTTCTTGTGGCATCTGCTATCCATGAATTGGATAGAAGGCTACTTCTCCCCTGTAGACAAAATGGAAGTCTATAAAATTCTTATGGGACTTGTATATGGGGGAAAATGGAGTTCATGATCACCCTACCTGGCATAGACACACTTCCACTTGTGATCACATACACAAATACATGACACATAGCAGGTTATACTATTTGATCACAACAATTAGGTATTTTGGCAAAATTTAAAAATAAATAAAACATTCATGAAAACAGTTAAATCTGTTTCTTGCCAAAGCTGATCCCTTGATTTCTTGAATCAATCTTTCTTTAGTTGACTGACAATTTGCCAAACACTTTCAAATTCATAATTTCAAAGGTAATTTAGAGAGACTGAGTAACTTCCCCTAAAGTCACACAATGAATGAGTGAATGAAGGCAAGGCAGCCAAACCCATGCTAGAGAGTTTGGCTCAACATGGGCTATTTCCCAGTAGCAGATTTCTTCTTCTACAAGGAAAGCAAACCATCAAACCAACAACTACAACAACAAATTCTAGTGCAGACAGATTCCTAAGAAAGTATGCATGCATGAATATATGCACATAGGGGTGTGTGTATGTGTGCATACACATATGTATGTATGTACATATATGTATATACAAAGATATTTATGTATACACATATAACGTGTAAGTGTGCACACACATTATATATATGTATCTGTATATGTGTGTACATATGTGCTTATATCCATATAATCTATATATTTATATATCATATAATTATGTGCATATTGTGTTTTTAAGCATAGGTAGGTTGGTATAAATATATATTCATACTCACATGTTTACATTTGTTGTTCAGTCATTTTTCAATCCTGTCCAAATAATTGTGACCCCATTTGGAGTTTTCTTGGCAAAGATACTGGACTGGCTTGTCATTTCTCTCTCCAGCTCTTTTTACAGGTGATGCAAATGGGATTAAGTGACTTCTCCATGGTTACACAGCTATAAAGTGTCTGAAGTCAGGTTTGAACTCAGGAAGATGGGTCTTTCTGCCTGTAGCCCCAATACTCTTTTCTTTTTGCCAATTTGCTGCTCCACATATAGCCCCTGAAAATGCTAAGCAGCCTTCCCAGTTCCTCAGTCTCCTTACCTTCTCCTTCTCCTTCAGATTCATACAGTGACCTGTTTTACCCATAATTTTCTACTTCCACAATGAAGAATTCTCAATTCCATTATCTAACTTCACGTGCATTTCTCTCTCTCGCTCTCTTTTTTTCTCTCTCTGTCTCTCTCTCCCCAATCCAGGCTTAACTAGTTCCAGACCATTTAAAGTTTTTAAAATTTATTTATTTTTGGCATTCAACGTTCACTTCTACAAAATTTTGAATTTCAAGTTTTCTCCCCATCTCCCCCCTCCTCCCAACCTAGGATAGCATGTATTCTGATTCCCCTTTCCTCCAATCTACCATCTCTTCTATCACTTGCCATCCCCTCTCTTATCCCCTTCCCTTCTATTTTCCTGTAGGGCAAGATAAATTTCTATACAGCATTGCCTATATATCTTATTTCCTAGTTGCATATAAAAATAATTTTAAACGTTCATTTTAAATCTGAGTTTCACTTTCTCCCTCTCCCCACTTCCCCATACTACCTCATTGAGAAGACAAGCAATTCCATATAGGTTATACTTCTGTAGTCATTTAAAACACTTCAATAAGAGTTCTGTTGTGAAAGACTAACTCTATTTCCCTCTAGCCTGTACCACCCTTCATTTATTCAGTTCTCTCCTTTGACCTGTCCCTCTAACAAAGTTTTTGCTTCTGATTACCCCTTCCCCCAACCAGCAGTCCATTCTATCTTCCCCCAACATAGAGTAAGATACCCAACCAAGTATGTTTGTTATTCCCTGCGTAAGCCAAATTCAAAGGGAGTAAGGTTCACTCATTCCATTTCACGTCCCAGCCCCTTCCCTTCCATTGTCAAATCTTTTTCTTTTCTCTTTTATGTGAGATAATTTGCCCCATTCTATTGCCCCCTTAACACTAATCAATGTTGTTCCATCATCACTGAATAGTTGTGATGCACCTTAAGTTTTTGGTCCATAAATAGATTTCAGAGAATCATCAGGTAAGTTCACTTACCTTGGAAGTGTATTTTCCAGGGATGTACGATTGACAATGAGGTTGATGCACGGATTGCCAGAGCTAGCTCAGCGTTTAGGAGGCTCTGAAGAAAAGTTTGGGAGAGAAGATGTATTAAACCGACTACCAAATTGAAGGTCTACAGAGCGGTTGTGCTGGCCTCATTGTTGTATGCCTGTGAAACATGGACAGTCTACCAGTGCCATGCCAGGAAACTGAATCGTTTCCATTTGAACTGTCTTAGGAAGATTCTGGGGATCACCTGGCAGGATAAGGTACCAGACACTGAAGTATTTTCTCGAGCTGAACTGCCAAGTATTCAAAATATGCTTCAGAGAGTGCAATTTCCATGGCCTGGCCGCTTTGTTCCAATGCAAAATGCACACTTGCCAAAAAGACAATTTTATGGAAATGGGGAAGGTGATCACATGGTGGCCAGAAGAAATGATACAAGGACACTCTCAAGGTCTCTCTCAAGAACTTTGGATTTGACTGTGCAACATGGGAGACACTAGCACAGGACTGCTCAGCATGGCGTGCCCACATAAGAAAAGGTGCTGTGCTGTTTGAGTAAAGCAAAATTGAAACAGCGCAAAGTAAACTCAGGATGCACAAATTTGGGATATTCACCCCAAATATTCATATGGACTATCTGTGCCCAACCTGTGGTACAGCATTCCAAGCTCATATTGGTCTGATCAGCCATAGTTGGACACACTGAAATTTCACTTTACAATGGTGATGTAGTTTTGGTCCTCTTCAAGGATGAAGAACAACAACCCCAACCTATATATATATAGATATAGATATAGATATAGATAGATAGATAGATATAGATATAGATAGATAGATAGATAGATATAGACATAGATATAGATAGATAGATAGATAGATATAGACATAGATATAGATAGATAGATATAGATATAGATATAGATAGATAGATATAGATATATATTTCCTCCCACTACCCTAATACTGAGAAAATCTCAAGAGTTACAAATATTATCTTTCCATATAGGAATATAAACAGTTCAGTTTTATTGAGTTGCTTATGGTTTCTCTTGTTTATTTTTCATGCTTCTCTTGATTCTTGTGTTTCAAAGTCAAATTTTCTATACAGCTGTCGTCTTTTCATCAAAAATGCTTGAGAGTCATCTATTTCATTGAATGAACACTTTTACCCTGAAGTATTATATTCAGTTTTGTTGGGTAGGTGATTCTTTGTTCTAATCCTAGCTCCTTTGATCTCTGGAATATCATGTGTCAAGCCCTGCAGTCCCTTAAAGTAGAAGCAGCTAGATCTTGTGTTGTCCTGATTGTATTTCCGTATTGCTTGAATTGTTTCTTTCTGACTGCTTGAAATTTTTTTTCTTCTTGATCTGGGAGCTCAGGAATTAGGCTACAATATTCCTAGAAGTTTTCCTTTTGGCATCTCTTTCAGGAGGAAATCAGTGGATTCTTTCAATATCTATTTTACCTTTTGGTTCTAGAATATCAGGGAAGTTTTCCTTAATAATTTCTTGAAATACAATGTCTAGGTCTTTTTTTCATCATACTTTTCAGGTAGTCCCATAATTTTTAAATTACCTCTCCTGGATATGTTTTCCAGGTGAGTTGTTTTTCCACTATGTCGTTGGAAATATCATACATTGTCTGCTACTCCTTCATTCCTTTGGCTTTCTTTTATTTTATTTGTTTTTCTGTATTTAAATTTATTTAAGTTTTCAACATTTATTTCCACAAAACTTTGAGTTCCAAATTTTCTCCCCAATTCTTCCCTCCCCCCACCCCAAAACAGTGAGCATTCTAATTACCCCTATCACCAATCTGTCCTCCCTTCTAACATCCCTCCCTTCCCTTCTCCCCATCTTCTCTTTTGTCCTAAAGGGCAAGATAAATTTCTATAGACCATTATCTGTATTTCTTATTTCCTAGTTGCAAGAACAATACTCAACAACTGTTCCTAAAACTTTGAGTTCCAGGTTCTTTCCCTCCCTCCCTCCCCACCCATTCCCTTTGGGAAGGCAGGCAATTCAATATAGGCCATATCTGTGTAGTTCTGCAAATGACTTCCATAATAGTTGTGTTGTGTAAGACTAACAATATTTCCCTCCATCCTATCCTGCCCCCCATTTCTTCTATTCTCTCTTTTGATCCTATCCCTCCCCAAGAATGTTGACTTCAAATTGCTCCCTCCTCCCACTGCCCTCCCTTTCATTATCCCCTGCATGCTGCTTATCCCCTTATCCCCCACTTTCCTGTATTGTAAGATAGGTTTTCATACCAAAATGAGTGCATTTTATTCCTTCCTTTAGTCGAATGTGATGAGAGTAAGCTTCGTGTTTTTTCTCTCACCTCCCCCCTTTTTCCCTCCACTGAAAAGTTTTTTACTTGACTCTTTTATGAGAGATAATTTGCCCCATTCCATTTCTCCCTTTCTCCGCCCACATATTTCTCTCTCACTGCTTAATTTCATTATTTTAAGATATGATCCCATCCTATTCAATTCACCCTGTGCTCTCTGTCTCTACATGTGTGCGTGTGCGTGCATGTGCGTGTGAGTGTGTGTGTGTGTGTGTGTGTCTGTGTGTGTGTGTGTCTAATCCCACCAACTAACCAGATACTGAAAAAAGTTTCAAGAGTTACAAATATTGTCTTTCCATGTAGGAATGTAAATAGTTGAACTTTAGTAAGTCCCGTATGACCTCTCTTTGCTGTTTACCTTTTCATATTTCTCTTGATTCTTGTATTTGAAAGTCCAATTATCTTTTCAGCTCTGATCTTTTCATCAAGAATGCTTGAAAGTCCTCCATTTCATTGAAAGAGCATATTTTTCCCCTGAAGTATCATACTCAGTTTTGCTGGGTGCGTGATTCTTGGTTTTAGCCCTGGTTCTTTTGACTTCTGGAATATCATATTCCATGCCCTTTGATCCCTTAATGTAGAAGCTGCTAGATCTTGTGTTATCCTGATTGTATTTCCACAATACTTGAATTGTTTCTTTCTAGTTGCTTGTAATATTTTCTCCTTGACCAAGGAACTCTGGAATTTGGCCACAATGTTCCTGGGAGTTTCTCTTTTAAGATCTCTTTCAGGAGGTGATTGGTGGATTCTTTCAATATTTATTTTGCCCTCTGGTTCTAGAATCTCAGGGCAGTTTTCCTTGACAATTTCATGAAAGATGATGTCTAGGCTCTTTTTTTGATCAAGGATTTCAGGTAGTCCCATAATTTTTAAATTGTCTCTCCTGGATCTATTTTCCTGGTCAGTTGTTTTTCCAATGAGATATTTCACATTATCTTCCATTTTTTCATTCTTTTTGTTTTGTTTTGTGATTTCTTGGTTCCTCATAAAGTCATTAGCCTCCATCTGTTCCATTCTAATTTTTAAAGAACTATTTTCTTCAGTGAGCTTTTGAACCTCCTTTTCCATTTGGCTAATTCTGCTTTTTAAAGCGTTCTTCTCCTCATTGGCTTTTTGAACCACTTTTGCCAATTGAGCTAGCCTATTTTTAAAGGTGTTATTCTTCAGCATTTTTTGGGTCTCCTTTAGCAAGGTGTTGATCTGCTCTTCATGTTTTTCTTGCATCTCTCTCATTTTTCTTCCTAATGTTTCCTTCACCTCTCTTACTTGATTTTCAAAATCCTTTTTGAACTCTTCCATAGTCTGAGCCGATTGAATATTTATTTTGTATGTTTGGGATACAGAAGCCTTGACTTTTATGTCTTTCCCTGATGGTAAGCATCGTTCTTCCTCATCTGAAAGGATGGGAGAAGATATCTGTTCATCAAGATATCTGTTCTTATTTTTTTCCCCTTTTTTGGGCATTTTTCCCAACCAGTTGCTTGACTTTTGGGTCCTTTGTCAAGAATAGGGTATGCTCTGGGAATCTGTAAGATCTCACTTCCTCCAAGGTGACACAATGAAGTGTGTACTGGTCTGGATGCAGAAAGGGAGTTTTGTGCCCAGAATCTTAGCAGTTACCTCTCCACAGCCACCTGGCCTCCAGTTCCTCCAGGTCAGCACTGGGGGCTGATTTTCAGATAAGCTGGATGGGCAGGGCCACCATTCAGTGTGAGACAAAGACCAACTCCTCCAGGGCCTCCACATAGGATGGAGGCAAGACTCAGCTCTTCAATGACCCCAGGGGTTTTTACACTCCAATAATGGATCCAGCTGCTGCACCTGCCAATGTGGCCTCTGCAGCGGCTGCCTAAGGCCAGAGCAATGGAAGACCTTTCTCCCTTCCTGGCCAGCTGAAAAAACCCTGTCACTGACCTTTAGTGCCTGTGGGTTGAGGGATGTGTAAACCCTGCTCCTGCTGGGACTGGGGATTCCGTGACTGGAGATTCCACCCCAACATCTGTTTGTGAGCAGCCTGGCCAAAGCGGGGCTGGGCTCAACTCTGCTCTGGTGCAACAGACGTTTCCCGTGGGCCTTTCAGGTCACCCTGGGCTGGAAACCTCCTCCACTCTGTTGTTCTCCACTTCTGCTGTTCTAGAATTTGTTGAGAGTCCCTCTCTCCAGGTATTTTTTGGGCTGTGTGGGCAGACCCTGTGTATGTGTGTCTTTCTACTCTGCCATCTTGGCTCTGCCCCCCTTTGGCTTTCTTTTATAATTTCTTGATTTTTCATAAAGTCATTAGCTTTCATCTGTTCCATTCTAATCTTCAAGGAATTATTTTCTTCAGTGAGCTTTTGGATCTCCTTATTCATCTGGCCAATTCTGCTTTTTAAGGCATTCTTCTCCTCCTTGGCTTTTTGGTTCTCTTGCATTTAGGTTGGTCTATTTTTTGAAGTTTTGTTTTCTTCAGAACTTTATGTGTCTCCTTTAGCAAGCAGTTGAGTCATTTTTCACGATTTTCTTGCATTACTCTCATTTCTCTTCCCATTTTTTTCTCTAGTTTTCTTTCTTGATTTTCAAAATCCTTCAAATTCTTTCATGGACTGAGATCAATTCAAATATTTCTTGGATGTTTTGGATTTAGGAGCTTTGATTTTGTTTTATTCTCTTTGTATACTTTGGTCTTCCTTGTCACCAAAGTAGGATTCCATAGTCTGATTCATTTTCTGTTTTTTGCTCATTTTCTCAACTATTTACTTGACTTTTGAGCTCTGTCAAGGTAATTCTCTGCTTCCAGTGTAGGAGGTGAGTGTAATGTTAGGTGCTTAATCCGCTCCCCCCTCCACAATCTGTGAGGTAGGCCTCCAGAAATAGTATCTGATGCCCCTACTCCTGCTTCCCCTCTTCTTTGGGCTCCTCCTCTGTGGATTCCTCCACCCCTTTTGCCATCATGGGACTGGGGCTGGTCCACTCTACTCTCTCACACAGGTCCCACAAGATTTTTCCACTGACCTTCTAATTTGTCCTCTATGTTTTGGGGTTGTGAAGTCTGGAAACCACCACAGGTGTCTCAGATTCAGTTCCCCCAATACCTGCTCAGCTTCTGTCTGTGCTGTTGTGGCCCACACTGAACTGTGCTCTGCTCCCAGCACTGCACAATAGATGCTTCCTGTCGACCTTCCAGGCTATCTTCAACTGGAAATTTTCTTCACTCCATCCTCTGTGGGTTCTGTAGTTCCTGAATTTGTTTATAGTCATTTTTACAGGTATTTGGCAATAATTTTCTTCAGTGAGCTCTTGGAATTCCTTTTCCACTTGACCAATTCTTTTTCTTAAGGCATTCTTATCCCTATTGACGTTTTGGCATTCTTTTGCCATTTGGGCTAGTCTGTTTTCCCCCTTACTCCCCAAATTTATTAATTTGTATTCAGTTTTCAACAGTCATTTCCTTAAGTTTTAAATTTTCTCCCCCTCCAGTCCCCCTCCTTCCTCAAGACAGCATGTAATCTTATATGGGCTCTACATATACATTCCTCTTAAACACATTTTCACATTGGTCATATTGCATGGAAGAATTAAGATGAATGGGGGAAACCATGAGAAAAACAAAATAAAATAAAACATATGAAAAGAGAAAGTAGTAGTTTTTACTCTGTGTTCTTAGTCCACAGTGCATTCTCTGGATGTGGATGATATTTTGCATCATGAGTCCTTTGAAAATGTTTTAGGTGCTTGCACTGGTGTGAAGGGCAAAGTCTATCAAAAACAGGCATTGCACACTTTGACTATTACTATGTGTAGTATTCTTCTGGTTCAGTTACCATCACTCAACTTTAGTTCATATAAGGCTTTCCAGGGTTTTCTGAAGTCAGCCTGTTCATTCCTTATAACACAATAATATTCCATTACATTTACATACCACAACTTGTTTAGTCATCCCTCAATTGATGGGAATCTCTTCAGTTTCCATGTCTTCACTAGCACAAAACAAGCTGCTATAAAGAGATTTGTACATGTGGTTCCTTTTCCCAATTTTGTAATCTCTTTAGGATGTAGCACTAGAAGTGGTATTGCTGGGTTAAAGGGTATACACATTTTTATATTCCTTTGGGCATAGTTCCAAGTTGTGCTCCAGAAAGCTTGCATCAGTTTGCACCTCCACCATCAATGAATTAGTTTTCCAGTGCTCCTTCATTTCCAAATTTTATTGTTTTCTTGTTTTGACATGTTAGTAAATCTGATAGGGGTGATGTGATACCTCAGAGATTTTTGATTTGCATCTCTCTAATCAGTAGTGATTTAGACAATTTTTTCATAAATGGCTTTAATTTCTTCCTCTGAAAATTGCCTGTTCATATCCTATGACAGTTTTTCTATTGGAGAATGACATGTATTCCTGTAAATTTGACTCAGTTCTCTATGTATTTTAGAAACGAGGCCTTTATCAGAGACACTAGTTGTAAAAAGTCTTTGCCATTTTTTTCTGCTTCCCTCCTGGGACAGCTAGGTGGTGCAGTGGATAGAGCACCAGTGCAGGAGTCAGGAGGACCTGAGCTCAAATCTCACCTCAGGCACTTGACACTCACTAGTTGTGTGACCTTGGACAACTCACTTTACTCCAATTGCCTCATCTTGGGTCATGTCCAGTCATCCTGATGAATATCTGGTCACTGGATTCAGATGGCTCTGGAGGAGAAGTGAGGCTGGTGATCTGCACAGCTCTCCCTCACTCACAGCAAAGTCAAGTGCAAGTCATGTCATAATTTCTCTGATGGCATGGTCTTCTTTGGCAATGAAGGACAAACACACACACTTCCCTCCTAATCTTGGTTGCATAGGCTTTGTGCAAAAAACTTTTCGATTTAATGTAATCAAAATTATCCATTTTACACTTCACAATGTTTGCTTTCTCTTATTTTGTCATAAATTCCTGCATGCTCCATAAATATGAAAAACAAACTACTCTTTGCACCCCCAATTTGTTAATAGTATCAGCCATTATACGTAGATCATGTACCTATTTGGACTTCATTCTGGTATATTGTGTTAGACTTTGGTCTATCACCATTTTCTGGCACACTATTTCCCGGTTTCCCCAGCAGATTTTGTCATATATTGAGTTCTTATCCCAAAAGCTGAGGTCCTTGGGTTTATCAAACAGTAGACTTCTATATTCATTGACTACTGTTTCTTGAGTACCTAATGTATTCCACTGATCTACCCTTCTATTTCTTAGGCAGTACCAAGTAGTTTTGATGATTGCTCCTTTGTAATACAATTTAAGATCTAGTGTGGCTAAGTCACCTTCCCTAGTGTTTCTTTTCATGAATTCCCTTGATATTTTGGATCTTTTGTTCTTCCAGGTGAATTTTAGTGTTAATTTTTCTAGCTCTGTAAAATGATTTTTCTTAGTTTGATTGTTATGGCATTAAATAAGTAAAATAAGTAGAATTATAATTCTTATAATATTAACTTGGCCTAGCCTTGAGCAACTCACATTTATTTTAATTATTTAGATTTGACTTTATTTGTGGTAAAAATAGTTTGCAATTGTGTTCATATGGTCCCTTGGTTTGTTTTGGCAGATAAATTCTCAATATTTCATAGTATCTACAGTATCTTTAAAAGGTATTTCTCTTTCTGTCTCTTGGTGTTTGACTTTGTTAGCAATATATGGAAATGTAGGTGATTTATGTGGGTTTATTTTATATCCTGTAACTTTGCTAAAGATGTTTATTATTTGAAGTAGTTTTATTTTTCAGTTTTTTTCTCTAAGATTCACTAAGTATCTTATCATATCACCTGCAAAGAGTGATAACTTTGTTTCTTCTTTGCTTATTCTAATTCCTTCAATTTCTCTTTTCTTCTCATTGCTAAAACCAACATTTCTGGTGCTGTATTGAATAACAGTAGTGACAATGGGCATCCTTGTTCCACCCTAATCTTATTGCAAATGCATCTAGCTTATTCTCATTGCATATATTGCTTGCTGATGGTTTTAGGTAGATACTACTTATTATTTTGAAGAAGGCTTCATTTATTTCTCTGCTCTCCAATGTTTTCAACAGGAATGGGTGTTGTTTTTTGTCAGTAGCTTTTTCTGCCTCTGTTGACACAATCATATGGTTTCTATTGGTTTTGTTGTTTATATGATCAATTATAGTGATAGCTGTCCTAATATTGAACCAGCCCTGCATTCCTTGTATAAATCCTATATTGTCAAAAATGTATTATTTTCAAGATAAATTGCTATAATTTTTTTGCTAATATCTTTAAAATTTAAAATTTTTGCATGTATATTCATTGGGGAAATTGGTCTATAATATTCTTTCTGTGTTGGTTCTTCTAGTTTTCGGTATCAGCACCATATTTGTATCTTAAAAAGAATTTGGTAGGACTCCACCAATTTTCTCAAATAATCTAGATATTATTGGAATCAACTATTCTTTAAAGATTTGATAGAAATCACTTGCACAGTCCTCTGACCCTGGTGATTTTTTCCTAGGGAATTCATTGATAGTTTCTTCAATTTCTTTTTCTGATCCGGGGTTATTTAAGGATTTTACTTCCTCCTCTCTTAAACTGGACAGTTTATATTTTTTAAATAAATATTCACCCATTTCATTTAGACTAAATTTATGGGCATATAGTTGAGCAAAGCAGTGTCTTATTATTGCTTTAATTTCCTCTTCATTGCAGACGAGTTCATCCTTTTCATTTTTGATACTGGTTATTTGGTTTTCTTCTTTTTTTCTAATTAGTTTGACCAAAGTTTTATCAATTTTATAACATATAACATATAAACATAAAACTACCTCTTAGATTTATTTATTAATTCAGCAATTTTCTTAATTTCAATTTTATTAATCTCTCTTTTGGTTTGCAATATTCTTAATTTGGTACTTAATTGAGGGTTTTCAATTTGTTCTCTTTTTAGCTTTTTCAATTACACACCCAATGCATTGATCACCTCCTTTTCTATTTTATTCATGTAAGCATTCAGAAATATAAAACTTCCTCTAAGAACTGCTTTTACTGCATCCTGTAAGTTTTCATGTTGTTGTCTCATTATTGTCATTCTCTTGAATGAAATTATTGATGGTTTCTATGATTTGTTGTTTGAGCCACTCATTCTTTAGGGTTAGATCATTTAGTTTCCAATTAATTTTTGGTCTATCTTTCCATGACTCTTTTTACATATAATTTTTATTGCATCACGATCTGAAAAGAATGCACTGACTATTTCTGCCTTTATGCACTGGATTGTGAGCCTTTCATGCCTAGTGAGTGGTCATTTTTTTTTTTTTTTTTTTGGTATATGCCATGGACCACTGACAGAAAAGGTATGGTCCTTTCTAGCCCCATTCACTCTTCTCCAGAGGTCTATCATCTCTACCTTTTCCAGAATTTTATTCACCTTCTATTCATCAAGTCCAGAGAGGAAGAGGTTGAAGTCTCTCATTACTATAGTTTTGCTGTCTGTTTCTTTCTGTGACTTCCTTAACTTTTCTCCTCTAAGAATTTGGATCCTGTACCATTGTGTGCATGTACGTTTAATAATGGTATTACTTCACTGTCTGTGGTGCCTGTTATGTAGATATAGTTTCCTTCCTCCTCTCTTTTCATGTGATCTATTTTTGCTTTTATTTTGCAGATTTTATTTTTTAGGATTGACATCCTTCCTTATTTTTACTTCAGCTGAAGCATAACATGTTCTACTTTAGCCATTTACCTTTGCCCTGTGTGTATCCCTCTGTTTCAAATGTGTTGTTTGTAAACAACATATTGTAGATTTTTATTTTTTAATCCATTCTGCTATCAGCCTCCATTTTGTGGTAGAGTTCATCCCATTCACATTCACAGTTATGATTACTATCTGTCTTTCTCTCCATCTGCTCTCCTCCTCCTTCCATTTAGAATTTTATCTCTCCCCTCTCCCTTCCCTTCCTCAAAAGAATTTTATTTTTGACCCTCCTTCAATATCGCCTGTCTTCTGTTAGCCTCTTTCTGTTTTCTTTCCCTTTTCCCTTACTACTTTTTTCCTTTCCTTCTAACCATGCCCTTCCCCCTTTTTCTCCTTACCCCTCTTACTATCTCTTGCACAAGTTAGATTTCTGTACTTTATTGAGTGTTATTTCCTTCTTGTACCAAATTGATGAGAGTAAAGCTCAAACAA
This sequence comes from Notamacropus eugenii, assembly GCF_028372415.1. NCBI lineage: Eukaryota > Metazoa > Chordata > Mammalia > Diprotodontia > Macropodidae > Notamacropus > Notamacropus eugenii. The sequence continues at coordinate 2,908,435 of NC_092874.1, forward strand.
TGCTCATGTCCCTCCCTTCTTTCCCTTTATTGTAATATGTTTTATGCCTCTTCATGTGATGTAATTTTTCCTTTTCTGCTTCTTCCTTTCCTCCTCTCCCATCAAAATCCCTTCACACTCCTTTATTATGTTTTTATCCTCACATCAGTTAATTTATACCCATACCTTCTATCTATGTATATTCCTTTTAAATGTAGTAATAAGTATACTATTATCAAGATTAACAATAATCATCCTCCCATATAGGGATGTAAACAGTTTGCCCATATTAAATAGTTATTTTTTTCTTTTTTTCCTGTTTACCTTTTTATGACTCTCTTGATTTTTGTATATGAAGATCAAATTTTCTATTGAGCTCCAGCCTTTTCATCAGCAAGGTATGGAAATCACTTATTTCACTGAATTTCCATCTCCTTGCCTGAAATATTATGCTTAGTTTTGTTGGATAATTAATCCTTGGTTGTAGCCCAAGCTTCTTTGTCTTATAGAATATCACATTCCGATTCCCCAAATCTTTTAATGCAGAAGTTGCAAGGTCTTGTATGATCCTGACTGTAGTTCCTCAGTGTTTGAATTGTTTCTTTCTTGCTTCTCCCAGTATTTTCTCTTTGACTTGATAATTCAGAAATTTGGCAATAATATTCCTTGGCATTTTCAGTTTGGAATCTCTTTCAGGCAGTGATTAGTGGATTCTTTAGATGACTATTTTGTCCTCTGTATGTAGGACCTCAGGGCAGTTTTCCTTGAGGATTTCTTGGAAACTACTGTCCAGGCTCTTCATTTTGCATCATGGCTTTCTGGTTGGCCAATACTGCTTGAATTTTCTCTCCAGGATCTATTTTCCAGGCCAGTTGTTTTACCATTGAGATATTTTATGTTTTCTTTTTTTTTCATTCTTTAGATTTTGTTTGATGGATTCTTGATACCTCATAGAGTCATTATCTTCTACTTGTCCAATTTTAATTTTAAAGAATTGTTTAATACAGTTAATTTTTGTACCTCCTTTTCCATTTGTCCATGTTTTTCTTTTTAAGGAGTTATTTTCTCCAGTTAGATTTTGTATCTCCTTCTCCATTTGGCTAATTTTACTTTTTAAGGAGTTGATTATATTTTTAAAAATCGTTAGTCAATTTTTCTTCTATCTCTGTAATTTTGCTTTTAAAATCATTCTTGAGCTCTTCAAAGAATGTTTTTTGAGCCTGAGACCAGTTCATGTTCACTTTTGTGGTTTCAGATGTGGATATAGTGTCAATGGTGTCCTCTTTTGAATTTGTATTTTGATCTTTCATGTCCCTTTAATAATTTTCTATGGTCTTTACTTTTCTAATTTCCTTCTTGCTTATGAAGATTGCCTTTTTCCTGGATTTTAAATTGGATCTTTGCTCCTGGAGCATAGGGGGATTTCTCCCACATTTTTTATTCTGGGAACTAGGGACCTGGTTCCTGGCTTTGTGTACTGTGATCTCTGGTTCTTTCAACTAGAAGCTGTATAATGCTGCACCTTACCTTGTGATAAACTGGCTGGTGTGTGCCAAGGCTAAGACAGGTGAAGTCCATGTGAGTTTCCCTGGGGTTACATGGAAGTTCTCAGAATGAGGTGTGGAGAAGCAGTGGTCTTGCCCTTTTAGTTCTCCTCCTCCCTAGATCTGTGTTAGAGCAGGGACAGGCTCAGTAGCTGGTGAACCCCATCTGCACTGCTGTCTGCCCAATTCCCCTGCTGTGCTAAGGCATGTCGTGGGTCCTCATATTGGCACTTACCAGTTCTACTCCCCTGGGGCTCAGCATCTCCTGCTTGTCTGTTGAGATGGGGCTTACTGGGTCTCCTCAGCTCCTACCTTGGTCCCCTTTAGCCACAGTAAGAGGGACCTTTCATGTCAATCTCCATAGCCTCCAGAGCTAAAAGTACCCCTTCTGCTGGCTCTACTATTCCAGGATTTTTCCTGTGGTAATATTCTCTGGATTTTTCAAGGGCAACAAGGGATAAAAACACTTATCATTTATTCTGCCCTCTTGGCTCCCAGAAGTTCAATTCTAATCTATTTTTAAGGTGTCCTTTTCTTCAGCATTTTTTGGGATCTCCTTTAGCAAGCTGTTGACTCAATTTTCCTGATTTTCTTGCATTACTTTCATTTCCCAGTTTTTCCATTTCTCCTACTTGATTTTCAAAATCCTTTTTTGAGCTCTTCCATGGCTTGTGACAAATTAATGTTTTTCTTGGAGCCTTTTGACGTTGGAGTTTTGACTTCTGTCTTATTCTGGTTGTATGTTTTGAACTTCTTTGTCATCACAGTAAGATTCTGTAGTCTGATTCATTTTCTGACTTTTGCTTATTTCCCCAACCATTTACTTGACTTTTGAGTTCTATGTTAAGGTAGTTCTCTGCTTCCAGGTGGGTGGGTGTACTGTTTGAGGCTTCAGAGATTTGGTATCAGACATGTGATTCCCCACCGTCTGTGGGTCAGAACTCCAGAATTAGCTTCTGTCACTGTTGCTGTTGCTGCCACCCTCTGCTGCCGTTGCCTCCACTGCCCTGACTGGGATTGGACCCTATCAGACTTTCATACAGGTCTCACACAGTTTTCCCACTGACTTTTTTGGCTTTTGTTGAGAAGTCAGGAAAATGCCACAGTTGCCAATGATTCAGTCCCCTGAGGCCTGCTCTGGCCTGTCTGTGCTGGTGCTGCCCACTTTGCTCTGCTCCCTGATGTGATAGACCCTTCTTGTCGATTTTCCAGGCTGTTTTGGGCTGAAGATTTGTTTATCTCTGTCATTTTGTGGGTTCCGTAGCTGTAGAATTTGTTTAGAATCAGTTTTTACAAGTATTTGCAGGGCTTTGGGGAAGAACTCAGGGAAGTCCCTGCTTTTGCTCCACCATCTTGGCTCCCCACATCTTTGCCATAAGGGAAGACTTTTCTGTACAGAGTAGGGCAGGAATATATTTGACAGGGAACAGAATGTAATAGCAAAACACACTTAAACTTATAATCTCTTTATTGAAATTATTGATGAAACTACCATCTCCTTATTAGCTATCTATTATGTACCCATCCATCTATTTATATCTATTTATATCTATTCATCTTCTTTCTATCTATCCATCATGTATCTATCCATCTCTCTTCCAAGAGGACAGATGGTTGGAAGTTAAAAGTAGTCACATTTCTCCTGTAGGGAAGAACTCCCCCCTCTCCCCCCACTACAATTAGAGCTGTTTAATAAAAAGGGATAGTCAGGTAGTGATTTCCCAATTATTGGAGGTTTTACAGCAGGGAGTAAATAACCTTTTGTCTAACGTTTTGTTGAAAGGATTGGTATATTAGCCATAATGCTGGGCAAAGTGACATCAAACATCCTTTCCACTGAATAGAACCTCATCCTAAGATATAAGAACAAGAGAAGTTAAATATTAAGACCAGACCTTGTTTGTACTGTTGGGCTCCTCCTCAAGCCGGTATGACTCTTCCAGAGGCTGTTTATTCACATATTTCTGTCTGCACACAAATGAAATGCATTTACACTGTAGACAGTGCAAGTCATGAGCAAAATTTTCCCCAACAGGAAATTTTGGTTTACTGTCAAAACTAAAGTCAACATTTCCATGTTGGACATATAAAGGTCATAACACACTGTTGATGAAGCTTATTTTGTCTTTCTGTTGTTGAAAATCATTATGAAAGAAACTCATAGACAGATGTTTAATATAAAAATATCCTTTTCATTTCAGAACAAACGCCATATGGAACATGTGGCCATTTTGTTTGATGCCCTGAATTCAAACAGCAACAACAACAATACACCCAAAAAGTTATGAGCAGAGGAGGGCTGGATTTTCTTTGTGCCCAGCCCTGTACCAAGCTCCTCTGGATGTTGAAGTAGATCACCATTGAGGTGGATGGGCTCTCCTTTTGTCATGCCTTTCACCTCACCATTCCACCTCAAGCTGCATTGTCAGAATTCTGCCCTGCTCAAAATATGATGATGTGAAGTACGTACAGAATGAGGGGAGAGCAATATAACTTATCTTATTCAGACAATTATCCTTTTATTCTTGTTGATCTTCATTTTCTGAAATAAAGGCAGCCATTCCAATCCAGTGCCTGCTGGAATCCAAAAGTATTATAAATGACATTGATCATGTTAATTGTTCAGATTTTGTCTCAAGAAGGAAATTGAGCTCAACTAATCCATTTTGTTCCTTTTGGACACATTTATGGGAATACAGGCAGTTATCTGATCAAAGGAAGGCAATCTGATGAATAGATCTTTTCTGTTCAGATGGTGAATTTTTTTATGACCATTTGTTGAAGTTTTATGATATTACAAAGATGTCACATTGATCAAAGAAAAACAAACTATTTAAAAACAGTAAAAAAGCAATCTTGCTTCTTTCCCTCACAAATAAAACCAGAGATTATTTTGTTACATAGAACTTTCAGTGCACCTTGCAAAGACTCATTTTGGTAGGGAATAAACTTACACATGAGGATCAGGCTGCCTTTTGCAGGAAGTTCAACAAAATGAAGAAGGCCAATGTGCACAAGATTCTTAAGTAGTCTCCATGGCAATGACTGATTATTAAGCACCAGAAGCCTCCTTTCTGACTTCCAGCCTTTTGAGATTAAATAAAGGTGTAACCTGAAGACATAGGAATCTAGAGCAGATGATACCTTAGGGAATATTTATATCAACTTTTTATTTCACAGATGTGGGAAATGACTTCCAGAAAGCTTGAGCATTCTGCCTAACATCATTCAGCATTGCCACCCAGCATCAATGCCTATTCTGACTTCTAAAGTTAGTTAGTTTGTGCAACAGATAGATTGTTTTACCTGGACTCAGGAAGACCTGAATTCAAATCCAATCTCAGATATCTCTGGGCTCTGTGACCCTGGACAAATCACTTAATCTCTGCATTAGTTTCCTCACATATAAAATGGGTATGCATAGTAGCACCTATTTCCCAGGATTGTTGTGAACACAAAATGAAAGATTTGTAAAGTGTTTTGCATGATGCCTAATATGTAGTAGGCACTTAATAAATTCCTGTTCTCTTTCTCTTCCCTCCTTCTAGGCTAGTGCTCTTGCCAGTTGCATGACTACCATTTCATAAATCTAGTACTTAGTGCTAAGGGTAGGCCCAGCTTCTGGCACTTGTGTTTGCTTTTTTTTAATGTTCCTTTTTTGTCACATTACCGGCCTATCTTCATCTTTTCCATTCACAAATGTCACAGTTGAAATCTTTTATCCTACTTTCCCTAGTCAAGTTCTCATTGGAAAGATGTTTGGTTTAAGGATCCCCATGACCACTAGATTAATCTCCTTATGGTCACCATTCTGGTGATGGATGAACTTCTCCTTTCAGAATTTACCTGACCCTTGGATGACAGATGCAGTCTCTCTTTTACTCACCACAAAAAGCCTTTACTGTCTCTCCACTGTGTTATGATGAAGAATTCAAAGTGTTTTATACTGTTGTTGCACTATTTTCTGTTTGGATCACTTCACAAACCATATCTGATAAGTCCTTTCCAGTGTATCAGCATTCACCTTCAAGTAATATTAATTATTAAAATTAATAAGAATGAATGATATCAGCTTTGCTGGCAATGGTTTTGCACAGAATATATAAATTGATTCTCAATATTTTACCACTTCAAAAAGATTGGCTACCCAGTCTGAGAAGGTTTTTACTTTGGGTATCTTTATAATGATATATGTGAAGGACATTTCTAAAATATCAGATTGTTATCTGATTCTTTTGAAAATCTGCTGGGGCCCTGAGGAGCAAACACCCATGGGGCCTTCTAATCAAAGCTCTACTTTAAGCTGGGTCCTAGACAAAAAGCTCAGTATCTTCTCCCACACATCTGAGTGGAAAATTGGTATTGCAAGCTTCCCAACACTTCACGTGCTATTGCCCACATCTTTAGTTGTTTCCTGGATTCAGTTCCCCTGATGTGCCTAAAGATATCATTCTTTCTAGTGACATAGATTGTAAGCTGTCTGTGCCTGGCATGCTGCACACCCTTGACCACGTTGTCTCTGGGAAGAGGTATCTAACTAGTATATTGAAGGAATCTCTTTCATTCTGTCGTTTTGTAGCTTCTGCTGCTCTAGAGTTTGTTCGGAGTCATTTTTTACAGGTATTTTATGGGCCCCTGGGGGAGAGCTTCTACAGGTCCATCTTTCTACTACACCATCTTGGCTCCACCCCCTGAGAACAGAAATTTTTGTTGACTTGCCCCCTTCAATGTGGATGGTAATACTACACTCTTGAATTTGCATGGATTGCTTTAGAGAGACTTCTAAATGTTCTGGGGACTGGTACGTTCATCACCATACCATTCAGAAACAGGAGATTCTAGAAGCCATACAAGAGGATGTACAGAGAATCTTCTTTTCACTTAGCCTTTGTCTGGGACATCTTCCATGAGAATGTAATGGCTCCAACCCTCCCCTCCCCATACATATACTCAGAAAGCTAGGCAGAGCTGTAGCAGAGAGGAGGAGCTAAGAAGTAGAAACTGCTAAGTGATGCTGGCCTTTGAGGACTGGAGGGTGATTTAGGCCTCTTTTTTTCTTGACCCCTCACTCAATATTCTCCCAGTCTCATAATTTTATATTGTATACCCAGGTAGTAGAATACAGCAAGATCTCATCTATATAACTTCTGTGGTTACAGGGTGGTTGGGCAGGGGGAAGTTCTCATTAGAATCCAAAGAAGGACAAAATCCAAGTTTTGCTAATTTGAAGAAATATTGTTGTAGGTGTTTGATATTTTAATTTTATGCTCATAGGTTTCAGGAAGAGATTGTCATATTCCAGAGGAAATCCATTACTGAGAAAAATGTGACATTCAAGTGTTTTGAAAGGTTATATATCATACAGTTTCTGGTTCATACAGCCTTTTGATTAACCACCCTTGGCATTAAAACAACCACATAGATAGGCCAAATGATCAGAAACAGCTGCTGTAAATATTATTTCTGAGGCAAAGACAGTGATACACCCTGGAGTGACAAGTGATCAGTTACTTGTTTTCTGACAATCAAAGCTATTTCTCTATAAAGAAAGTCCAACTTGTAGGCTCAGTTTGGGATCAAACTGTTCTTGGATGATAACTATTTGCACTCAGAAAATCAGCTAGAACTGAAGAATGGCCTATTGCATGTGGATGTGAAGATACGCATATGAAACTTTTCTGATTTTTACCTGGAAGTTATTCAAAACTCGGTGCTTTAATTTTAAAAGTCAGTTATTTAAATATTTTCAAAACAACGAAAACAGGTTTTGGTTCAATGTGGCTTCTAAATGCTCAGAAATATTTCTTCCAAAATTAGCAAACAGAAAGACATGAGCTTATCTCTCAGTGTGGGCTGAGCTAAGCCCTTACCTGGATTTTCTCAGAGAAGAGAGAATGAAAGTCATGTTAGCATCAATGATCAGGAATAGGGCCTCAGGTCAGTTTGGCTTTCATTGGTCATCCGTTTAGTCTAGTAAATTCATTGGCATCTAAGGCAGAGTGTTTCTCAGCCACAGGCTTTGACTTCAATGTGTCATCTTCTGTTAGAGCTACAACACTATCCTCTTTCTGCTTCAGCTCAGAATGGCTGCCATTTGCAAGACACTTTGGGATTGACAGTGTCATTCCTCAGCCTAAGTTCCAGAGACCAGCAGGGTAACTGTGTTTAACCTCCTCTTACAAATAGAAATAATGAAACAGCCAGTTGTAGTAGGAGTAGGAAAGTGACTGGTCTGCAGTCACCCTGTTCATACATACAAGAGACAACATCCAAATTCAGGTCCTCAGACTCAAATCCTCCGTTGTTTGTCTTGTACTATGTTTCCATCCCCCAAACATGCTGATGGCAGTGCTGTAGCTTTGATACAGTGGGAATGGTAAACTTCTACAAGAGGCTGAAATTTCTATAAAATTGAAGTACATACGCTTTTAGAAAGAACTTTAAAAAAATAATATCTTGGTTTTCCCAGTTACATGTAAACATAATGTATAAGCTTCATGTTTTTTGTTTTTGTTTTTGTTTTTTTTACAATTTTGAGTCCCCAATTCTCTCCCTCCCTTCACTCCCCCCTCATTGAGAAGGCGAGCAATTCAGGATAGGTTATACATGTGCAGTCTTGCAAAACATATTTCCATATGAGTCATGCTGTAAAAGAAAACACAGATAAAAGAAAAACCTAAGAAAAATAAAGTAAAATACTTGTATGCTTTTATCTGCATTTAGATTCTATCAGTGGGAGAAAGAACATTTCTACAGAACTAATAGAAGTAATTAGAGCAATCAGTCAGACTATTGGAGATCCAGATTGCAACAGGAGGAATTTAAGTTAGATGAAAGGAAAACCATTTCTGATCATGGAAATGACTCTAAAGTTGACCTCTGGGGCCTATTAAATCTCTTTCCTTGGAATTCTTTCATAATATTCTCTTTCCAAATAATTCTCAAAGGCATTATAATCTTTTTTGCTGAAACTTCTCCAAGGTCTTTCTTGGTGATGTTAGTTGTCATCCAGATGGCATTAATGTTCTGATTGCTCCTGAACTTTAGACATTGTCATCATGCCCACCTTGTGGCAGACTTCTGTCTTCCTGAAGATTCTTATTTGTTTATTTATTTGAAAGATTTATTTTTGCTGGGAAAGTGGAAAAAGGATCAATCTTGAGTGTTCCTCAAACCTGGGCTTTGGTCCTCCTTATCATCTCTATGAGTCCAGGCCAGATGCTCAGCTTCTCGAGTCTCATGCTACCCATTTGCAAAATGCAGATGAGATCTGTTCTCCTCATTAACTGTGTGGACCTATGGTGAGGAAAGTACTATGTAAATTTTAACCTTGTCTGTGAGATTGATGGCAGAACATATTCTCTCCTCTCCTCCTCCCATCAGCTCTCTTGTGACTAGCCTGAAACCTCTGCGTAGCTTATCCTAAGTGTGTGCAATCACTTCCTTGTCATAGAGGAAAAGATCTCATTTTCCCTCCTTTAAAATTACTGGCCAGATTCCTCCAGGAAGCCCTCTTTGATTTGATGTTATTCTATATCTAAATGTAAATCACCATCAAAATTCCATCCATGCCTCTCAGCACACGTTTCTGTTTTTTTCCCCTATATTTTTCAGGGCAACTTTATATGGATCATATGTTAATTGTACTTTGTCTATAAGATCTCAATCTCGGATTTTATCTATGAAATAACCCATTGCCATCCCACTATCCCTGCATCACTTCCAACTCTTTTTATTACTTCAAAAACTTATACAACTGAAAGCCAAGATGGTGGAGTGAAAAGCACTTAGTTGAGCTCTCCAACCCTCCCATTCCAAAATAAATTGTAAAATAATGCCTCAAATTAAATTTTGGGCTGCTTTGCTAACAAAACGTCCAAATATGACATTCTTCCAGTGCAAGACAATGAAGGAGGTTAGAAAAATAGATCTGTCACATGAGAGAGGAGACTGACTCAGAGTCTATGTGGGTGAAAGACCAAGGATGGGCCTATGTGGTGGAGACAGGATCAGTAGCAGCTTCAGGAGCCCCCAAATCAGAAGTGGTAAGGGGGCATGGCAACTAGTCAGATAGAGATTACAGGGTACCTCTGTGCTAGCACTGTACATGGAATCAGAAGATGTTTGGCAACTCCATTTCTTACATCAACTTCTGGGTCATGGTTAGAATGTAGACAGGAACACTTTTGTCAAGAGAGTGGAAGCTCAGAGGGCCAGTATGATTTCCAACCCTGAGGGTTCAGGGACGTTGAGTAATAGTATCATTTCTATTCCTCAGAGAGGAGGGACCTTGAGGAGCAGTACTGCAACCCCAAGAGCTCAAGGGCCCTTCCTGTAGAAGGACCAGAGTACAGACCAAGGAATAGTGACCACACCTTTCTCCAGATCACACCACCTTAGAAGTACTGAAAACATCCCAAAGTCTCAAACTAGCTCTGAAAATGGCAGTCCAAAAATACTGAAGCTTGAGACACAGTACTTTTACCCTTCATGCCTGGAACAGATCCCAACATGAACACAAAGTTCCAAATCAAAAAGAGGCTGGAAAAATGAGCAAACAAACAAAAAAGAACTTGATCATAAAAATTCATTATGGTGACTGTGAAGATCAAGCCAAACTCAGGAGGAGGCAATGAAGGTCAAAGAACTTCAAGCAAAGCAGATAAAAATAGAGAAGGATAAACAGAAGAAAACGATATGGAGATAAATATGATTTAATAGTCACAACTTTAAATGTGAATGGGATAAACTCACTCATAAAATAGAAGTGTATAGAAGAATGGATTAGAAACCAGAATCCAACAATACTTTGTTTATGCGAAACACATTTGAAACACAAGAGAATTATAGAGTTAAAATAAGTGGCTGGAACAGAATCTACTATGTTTCAGATAAAATAGAAAAAAGGTAGAGGTAGCAATGATGATCTCACACAAAGTAAGAAGAGACCTAATTAAAATAGATAAGCAAGGAAACTACATTTTGCTAAAAGAAACTATAGATAATGAAGTAATAGCTATTGATGGACCAAAAACCTATGGTAAATCACAACTACTCAGTGCTGATGGAGCCACATTGATTAGCGATAAGGACATGATGCTAGAGAGATGGGCTGAACACTTCCATAGTGTTCTCAACAGACCATCATCGATCAATGCTGAAGCCATTGACTGTTTACCTCAGGTTGAAGTCAATCCCTCCTTAGTTGAATTTCCAACTGAAGAAGAAGTTTTGAGGGCCAGTAGGCTCCTTTCATATGACGAAGCACGTGGTACTGATTCTATTCCAGCTGAGATTTACAAGGTAGAGGGACCATTGCTCATATTTTCCAGGTTATATGACAAGAGGAAGTTATCCCCCAGGAGTTCAAGGATGCCTCCATTGTCCATCTCTATAAGGGTAAAGGGAATACATTGTCCTGCAACAATCACAAGGGGAATCTCTCTCTTAGTCATTCCTGGCAAGATTCTTGCTAGAGCCCTTCTTAACAGGCTGATCCTTCACCTGGAAGATGGTCATATACCTGAGAGCCAGTGTGGCTTCAGAAATGGCTGAGGAACAGTCAATATGGTGTTTGCTGCCAGACAACTCCAGGAGAAATGACAGAAGCAGAACAGAGGTCTTTGCACAACTTTTGTGGATCTGACCAAGGCCTTTGACACTGTTAGTCATGAGGGCTTATGGAAAATTATGTCAAAATTTGGTTGCCTGGAGAAGTTCATCAGTAAGTCAATTTCATGATGGCATGTTTGCCTAGGTTCTGGATAATGGACAAAGCAATGTTAAACATATATGCACCAAATGGAATAGCATCCAAATTATTAATGGAAAAAATTAATTAAGGAGGAAATAGACAATAAAACTTTATCAGAAAGGAACCTCCAATTTCTTTTTTCATCTCTGGATAAATCCTGCCCTAAAAATAATATATAAGCTAAGGTGATGAATAGAATCTTAGAAAAGTTAGATATGATAGACCTCTGGAGAAAAGGGAATGAGAAAATAGTATGCCTTTTTCTCAAATATACATGGAATCTTCAAGAAAATTGGCCATGTATCAAGACATAAAAACCTCCCTACAAAATTAAGAAAAGAGGAAATACTAAACTTACTTTTTCTATCCATATTGCGATAAAGTTGCATTTAATAAGGGGTTGTGGAAGCATAGATTAATAGCTATTTGGGAACTAAATAATCTAATTCTAAAGAATGAGTAGGTCAAAGAACAAATTATAGAAACAATCAATGATTTCATTAAAAAGAATGAAAACGAGATACCATTCTTAAAATTTGTGGGGCACAGCCAAAGCAACACTTAGGAGACAAGTTATGTTTATAAATTTGTTGTTGTTCAGTTGTGTCTGAACAACTTCAGTTGTTCAGTTGTTCAGTCTGTGTTTTTCATGACCCTATATTGGGTTTTCTTGGCAAAGATATTGGAGTGGTTTGCCATTTCCTTCTCCAGCTCATTTTAACAATGAGGACACTAAGGCAAATAGGGATAAGTGACTTGCCCAGAGTCACCCAGCTAGTAAGTGTCTGAGGTCAGATTTGAACTCAGGAAGATGTCTTCCTGACTCCAGGCCTGACACTCTATGCACTGTTCTACCTGGCTACTCAAGCTGTCAGTAGTCACACCAAATAAAAACAAAAGAAAAACAAACACTTCAAATCACTACTGATTACAGAAATGAAAATTAAAACAATTCTGAAATATCTTCTCATAGATAGACTAAATGACAGAAAAGGAACATGAGAAATACTAGAGGGTGTGAGGAATAATTCTGGAGAACAATTTGGAACTATGCCCACCGGGATATAAAAGTGAGCATACCCTTTGACCCAGTAATACAACTACTCTATCTTTATCCCAAACACATCAAATTAAAGGGAAAAAAGTCTTACTTGTGCAAAAAATATTTATAGCAGTTCTTTATGTGATGGCAAAAAATTGCAAATTTAGGGGATTCTCATCAATTGGGGAATTGTTGAATAAGTTGTGGTATAAGATTGTGATGAATACTGTTATGCTAAAGGAGATGATGAGCTGTATGGGTTCAGAAAAATCTGTGAAGATTTATTAGAACTGATGGAAACTGAAATGATCTGAATCAGAGAAACATTGTACACAAAAACAGCAACAGTGTTACGGTGATCAACCATGAAAGCCTTAGATACTCTGATGAAGGCAGTGATACAGTATAGTTCCAAAGGACCTATGATGAAAAGAGCTATCCACTTCCAGGGAGAGAACTGATGAATTGTAAATGTAGATTGAAACATTTTTTTACTTTCTTTATTTTAATAATTTTATTTTGTTTGTATTTTCTTTCGCAACTTGGCTAATATGGGAATATGTTTGGCATGACCTCACATGTATAATCAAAATCTAAGTGCTTGTTATATCAAGGAAGGGAGGGAGGTATTAAAAGAATTTGTAACTCAAAGATTTGCAAATAATTGTTAAAAATTTATGTGTAATTGGGAAATATTAATGAAATAAAAGATCATTTAAAAATAAAAATAAATTTAAAAATTCCAAAGTGTATAAAATACATGTTGTTGCCAGTACCACTCCTACCACCAATACAGATCACTAAGATTATCTTCCATGTGCTCTGTATATCTGTGACCCTGAGTGAATTATTTAACCTTCTGCCTCAGTGTCCTTAGCTGCAAAATGAGCTGAAGAAGGAAATGATAAAGCACTGCAGTATCTTTGCCAAAAAACAAACCAAAACAAACAAATAAAATAACAAACCAAAACAAAAAACCAAAAGGAATCAGGAAGAGCTGAACACAACTCTGTATGTATCCTGTATGTGCCTAGTTATTGATGTATGGTCTCCTTTATTAACCTGAGAGTGCCTCTTGAGGATAGGCTATTTTTGTCTTTTTCTGTACCCCAAGAACTTATCACAGAGCTGGTACTTAATGAATGTTGGTTGACTTAACTGAGATAACAATCCAAGCTTCCCCCTCCTCAACCATCCCCTGACCCCCGTCTGCAAAACAATTGCAACCACAACCCACAGGGGTCTTCTCTGTTAGCCTTTAAGTTGCCCTGGTTGAAAATGTCATCACTTGTAGCCCGCTTGGAATCTGGCCTCTGAGGCTTTCCCAACTCAGGTTGGCTGGAACTTGGGCATCATTGCTCTGTCTGGTCCACATGTTTCAAGGTTTCAAGCTTACTAGGGCTTGTCCACTATGGGCACAGCATTCTAGAAGCCACAGTCTTTAGGTTAGGAAGAAATCCCTGATGATTCCCTCCCTTTCCTATCAGTGTCTATTCTGTAGGTTTTGAGATCATTCTTCTAGTTGTCCAAGATCAAACTCCTGATCACCGTGTCCCTGTATGTCACACATAGCTTTCCCTTTTTTTTTTTTGCTAGATTTTCTCTTGCCAGATGTTTTTCCTCCAAACTATCACTTCCCTTTATTTTCTTTTTTAGTATTCAACCACAGCTGAGAAGAATACGTCATTAGACTAGAGTCCTCAATCATTTCCCTTCTGTACTCCAATTCTGCATATCCTGGTTGAATTAATCGCCCTAGACTTCCACTTTAATAATAATTCCTCAAATTGTAAGCTTAACCATTAATAAAATGAATAACCAAATCAACACTCCAAACAAAGAATACAGTCTTACATAAAACGTAAACATGATACCCAAACAACCAAATGAGTTACCGAACAAGTGGCAAGCAAACAAACCAAAGCGATGTTTACTCAATCTCCCCTTGCAAATAAATAAGCCTGGAGCTCTAATATCATTACTCGTGCTTCCTGCCTTCCAGACTAAGTAGTTTATGTGTATCCTGCTCTTCAGGTTTGGCTGGGATTTACAAAGATCTGAAGATTTCCTTGTGATCAACATTTTTATTCTTGCTCAGAGTGCCAAGCCATTCCTTTGCATTCACACCATTCAGTTTATTCAGTCATTCTTCAATCACTGGCTAAAAGAGTTGTTTCCAATGTTTTCTTATTTAAAATTGAACAGCTACAAATAACTAAAGTCCTTTTATCTTCTTATTCACAGTAAGACAATGTTTGAATGATAAGATTGCCGGATCAAAGGATATGATCTTTCCAGGTGGCTTTTCTCATAGTTTATACCACTGTACAAATATCACTAACATTGTGGAATTGCTCTCTCCCCTCCCATCCTTTCTCTTTTCTCCTTCTCTCTCTCTCTCTCTTCTCTCTCTCTGTTTCTGTCTCTCTCTCTGTCTGTCTCTGTCTGTCTCTCTGTCTCTGTCTCTGTCTCTCTGTCTCGCTGTCTCTCTCTGTCTCTTTCTCTCTCTCTCCCTGTGTCCTATTTACCAGAAGTAAGGTAACATAAGATTGTTAGACTGTGTTTTTAAAATTCCAAACCATTTTCATGTTACTCTACTACACAAAAACTTTCAAAACCTCTCCATTGTTAAATGGAATAAGATTCACATTCTTCATCCTTGAAATCAAAGTCCTCTTAGGTTTGATCTGACCTGTCCTTTCCACTTATCTCTCCCTAACCACAACACAAATCCCCTACTCCACATAAGCCATTCTGTTTTCTGTCTTCTTAATATATAACAGCTCCTGCTTCTAATATTCCTCACTTGGCTCTCTGCCTATGAAACTTCTCTCCATTCAAAGCCCAGTGGACTCCATATTCCAGCCAAATTGACCAGCATTTCTTATGTGCCTCCTTTTGTTTCAGGCCCTATCTGACTCTTCCTTGTTCTCTACTTTCATTTTCTACTTACATTCCTTTGTGCAAGTACCCCCAGGTCTGAAAATCATTTCCATATCACCTTTACATCACAGATTCCCTTGCTTTCTTCGAGGCTTAACTCAAGTTCCGGCTCCAACATGAACACTTGCTTATCTTCTCAGGAGTCAGTGTTCTTGCCTTCATTAAATGTCTGTGTTCCCACATCATCTTTTCTGCTAAAGAGATGTCTCCTTTATGGATGACTTGCCACTTTCCTTTGTAGCTCAGTATCTGGCCTCTAAACAGCATGTCAGAAATGGTGGAATACAATGGAAATGAATCCAATACCATCCTGACAATCAGTGATGATCAAGATCTTTGGTATAATCCTAACACTTGTTCCTACCTTTCCTACACTCATTCCCATCTTTTCTCCTCATGGGCTGAATTCTCTTTGGTCTTTGTTTGTATGGAGCTTTATCTCTCCTCCTGATCATAAATTTCTGCTGGGCAAGAGACAGGTCTCACTTATCTTCATATATCCCCAGGCATCTGAATTATGTAACCAAGACTTAATAAATGTTTCTTGAGAGAATGATCAAATGAGTATAGAGAAGAATGGAGGCTCATGGAGCTTCTTAATTAAAAGCTGAGCCCTCTGCTTTCTCTTTTAGATATTCAACTTTGAGATAAACTTCTTTCATTAAACAGTTATTTTGAGAAATCTTGGAAAATCTTTAAATAGAATGCTCAAGCCTGAGTTAGTTTAAAGCTGAGGAAGAGTTTCAAGTCAAATTCCTCATGTGATTGCCAACCAATTCAGTTTTGTTGGAGAAAATGAGCACACATAGATGTCAGAGGGCTCACGCAACCAAGCAAAACTTCCAGCCCCCGTGGGCAAAATAAGCATTGGAAATAATTAAACTCTTAAATTTGAACTTTTGAAAGTGAGATTTGGAGAGTAATTGACTACTTTTTTTTTATTTGGATGATTTTGCTTATCTTCCCCTGGCTCTTGTCAGTGCCAGAAATTATTCTGTATGAGCTGGGAGCAACCCTCACGGGAGCCCAACTCCTGCTCTGATGGCTTCTTGGTGATGGACATGACCTTGGATGCTCAGGGGACATGGCAGCAGGACACAGACTCTAGTGGATACTATGAACCTAGCAAAGTCGTCAGGTGTGGGACTGGTGAAAACCTGTCTCTGTCAACTAAGGAGCCAGCTTGGTAAATGTGGAAAGGCTGAGCACGAGGGAGAGGGCTAAGCCCCCCAACATGGAGATTTTGGCTCTGGAAAGCCAGGAAAGAAATCACATCAATACAAAGTGACCTTCCTCATCAGGGCACCCATATGTACTTCTGGCTCCCTAGCAGTGCCAGAAAAATGCAATAGGAAATCCTAAGATACACAGCCATCTTTCAACATTCTTTTCTCTATGAGTAGTCCAAATTCTGACCCACATCCAGCGATCATCCAGAAGCATTAATTTAGGAGTTTAATCATATTCACCTGAATATTCTCAGTACCAATGACAAACAACAGCTGGAAAGAAGGCCAAAATGCTCTCTGCAGAGGGCTGAATAAAAAAGCAGGAGGATTTTCTATTCTTGAGCATTTAAAAGTATCAGTAAATATGATAGTTTTTCTTTTTTTAGTTTTGTTGATGCATATTTGCTTGGAAACCCAAATTACTTAGTAATAAACACCCACATCGGACCTTTCTTGGTCTAACACATATCAATACTCTGTTGCACATATGTACTATATCTAGACAGGCAGCTGGATGGCACAATGAGTGTCAGGCCTGGAGTCTGGAAGACTCCTCTTCCTCAGTTCAAATCAGACTTCAGATACTTACTAGCTGTGTGACCCTGGGCAAGTCACTTAACACTGTTTGCTTCAGTTCCTCATCTGTGAAATGAATTGGAGAAGGAAATGACAGATTTACTTCAGTCTCTTTGCCAAGAAAACCCCCAATGGAGTTACAAAGAGCTGGACCCGATTGAATAACAATCTATACACATAAAGTTCTATTTCTTGTACTGGTTGTTATGCTATGTTGTGTTATACATTATTATGCTGTTAGAATAAAATAGAGTATTGTATATGTAGAGATAAACAAATCCATTTTATACAAGACCAGGAGCCTCAAGAGTATGTTCCATCTTTCACCTCCAGCCTGCACACCCATTGTGGCCAAGAAGGATACTCACTGCACCATTACTCTCCTCAAATCAACACTTCTCATGACTTTTTAACCAAAATCCTTGTTAGTGTTAGTTTCATTTATATAACTGGAACCATTGTGAATAATGCTTTCCTGGTTTAGTTTTATTTTTTTAAATTTTGCATCAGTTCATTCTAGTCCTTTTATGAAAGGACTTGGGATTCCTCACATTTTCTCACTTGTTGTGACACAATGATATTCTATTATGTATCATTTGTATAGTTATTCTTCAGTAAATAGATATCTACGTTAGTACTATTTTGGTTTTTTTGAAACTGCAGAAATAATAATAAAGAAAATAAGTAACAATCAATAGCACACATATAATGTTTTAAGGTTTGCCAAATCCTTTACATATATTATTACACTTCTCCAGATAATAACCCTGTGAAGTTGGTGAGGTTATTATTCTGACATTGTTGGGGAGTAAACTGAGGTTCCTAGAGGTGAGTGACTTGCCCAGGGTCACACAGCTGCTAGGTTTCTGATATCAATTTTGAACTCAGGTCTTCATCGCTTTGAGCTCTTCATGGCTTTGTCTTCTAGTATGGCTGCCACCCTGGAAGGTAAATTAGTGAAGGGAATATTTGGTATAAAGGGAAATTTGGTGAATGGATTTTCCCTTTCTGGGAATTCACCCTGAGTGAGAAGATCGACTTTTGTAAAACATGAATGCTACCAGCTCCTTTCCAGTTGCTCCGGCAGTTTTTGTCAAATAGATGTTTTTGTGTTCATGGCGTCATCACACATGGGGCGACTCTGTTCTTTTTAATCTTGACTATACGTTGATGACTCATTCTGTCCACTTAGCAACTTTTCTATTTGTTAACCCATGAACTGAGGGTCTGGCATGTGCCCAGACCCCATCACTCTCCTCAGAGGGCATCTCTTTTTTGCAGGGCATTGAAGCACTGTTCCCAGGATAATTGGAATGCCATGCAAAGGAAATGCCTTGAAGAGACTGAGTCCCATGGACAAATATGATGAAAATGGTTCTGGTTGGGCAACCACATGACTTGGAATAGTCTTTTTTCTGTTGGCTGCACAATCAGACAATAAGCAGGTATGAAGAGCTTACTGTATGCCAAACAGCATGCGAAGTGCTAGAAATGTGAATTCCACAAAACAGTACCCTGTCTCCTCAAGAAGTTCACATTCTAAGGAGAGAAGAAACCACAATAAAGGGAGCTGAATGGAGTGAGGAGAAGTATGCTGTCAAAAGGGAAGGCAGAAAGAAAGACAGGAGGAGAATAAAATTTGACTGGAAATGAACTGGAAATGCTGGGTTCTTCCTGAGGCTGAAGGTAACTTTGGGCCATCTCATTATCTTTAGTGATGCCCTGGAGGTGTCTGATTAGAGGTGCACAAGAATCCAAGGGATAGAAGACTTTCTGCTTTTCCTAAGGCCTCATGGCTCTTGTGAAACCATCCTAGAGCCATGGACTTTTCATGCATTCTTTCCTAGATCTCTTCAAAAGCAAAGAAGAAACAACTACAAGGTTCAGAGAGCAGAGTCTCCCACCTTGGGAGTTTCAAAGTCTGGGAGAATGAGGCATGCAAATCAAACCTGGGAGGTGGAATTCAAGCCAGGTTTGTTGCTAGCATAGCATAGATGCCCAGGGGAGCAGGCCAGGGGGAGACCTATTAGACTCCAACTCAGTGGAAGGATTTGTCTACCAGTCCTGCTGCATCTGGATATGGAAAAGAAACGAGGCAATAAAGGAGACTATGCCCTCTTTCAATTAGAATGAATGTTTATATGTTCTTGCTGTGCCTATCCATTTGTAATGGCTAACTGGGATTAAGTTAAATGGAACAGAGGTGATAGCTATTGACCCACTAATAAATGGAAAGAACAGAACCATGGGAGACACAAATGAGTAGGAGAGAAAAACACCCACAAGAGCTACCCACAAACCCCTGACAGAACCCTAGAACCATCAGATGCAGATGTAATCTGGTTGGTTTGGGCAAAGAAAGGCAAAACACAAATGTTTCACTTGTATGAAACACCTTTGAAGCATGCTTCATTGTTTGAGATCTGCTATGCTAGAGGTCCCTCCATTCCTGCCTTTTTTCATAATGACCCTTGAAATCCTTCATCCTTGCTCTCTCTCAGTGAATGCTGCTCTCATTTGGTATCACTCTATAAAGCAAACATTTGATAGTTTGATTTATGTAACATTCAATCTGTTGTTTAATTTAAGTAATACTGTCATTATTAGTATTTATTGGGAGTACATGGTCTAGACAAGAACAGATGTCTGATTCTGTTTCTTTACCTTTGCTGAGTTTTGGGTAGTTATATTTAAGACATTTTCATGAAATCACAGGATTTATATAGACATATAATATTTTGAGTTTCTTTGGAATGGAAGTTCTCTATTATTTCCTCCTGATTTTGTTAGAATTACACAGAAATGCTAAATAAATTTGTAGGTTTATTTTGTATCTTTTAACTTTGCCAATAGTATTAGTCATCTCAATTCAAAACTGCTAATTCTTTGGGGTTGCTTAGGGAAACAATCATAATATCTCCAAATAAGCACAAGTTTGCATCATCCTCCATGGTGTTTATTTTTCTCATCTTGTTGCTTTAGCTTCCTTTGCTAGTAGTTTGCCAAGTGGAGACGGCATGAGATCTCAAATAGCATGCCGAATAATAGTTTAGACATCTTTCACACTTGCTTTAGCCAAGAATGTTTTGGGAAGGCTTCCAATGTTTCTCCATTACAAATAATGATGCCTCTTGTCGTTGTTGTTCTGTGTATTATTTCAATGTGTTTTTAAGATCTTTAAATTTATATTTAAGGCACCCATGAGGACATGTGTACTTATGCGTATATGTATGAATGATTATGTATACTGATACTAGGATAAATCTGTAGACTATTTAAAAGAATAAGTAGACACATGCACATAGATGTTCTTTTATCACATTAAAGATGAAATTTTTTATGGCTATAGTTAGTGGGCCTTGAACATGAGCACTGTATTTCTCAAAGGTTTTGTTTTTCTTCCTGTGTTTATTAACATGCACATTTTAATGTGTCTATTACCTTATAATATTAAATTATTTTTGCACCTGTCCTCTAAATTCAATTTCTTCATAAAGAATTTTGTTGACATAGTTTGACAATTTCTGTCATAGAATTTCCTTTCATATGGTTGAAATGATATTTTTCTTAATTCTTAATTCTCTCTTTCGACTTTTGCTCTACCTGTTTTGGATGTAAACTCATATTTGTCGATGAAAGTGTGTTTTGGGAATATTGTCTTCTTCCTCAATCATAAATATTTTGTCCCATAGGTACTTATTGTTCCTTAACTAGATGATAGAATTTGCTTGTAAATCTATCTTATCTGGGGATTTTTCTCTCCTTTAGTAATTTACTTCTGGTAGGTTAAATTCCATTTTTCTGATACTATATTATTGAAGATCACTTTCATTTTTTCTGTAATTTTTATTCATCTTCTTCAGACCTCAGTTTTATTTGTCAATTCAAGATATTTTTCTTTTCAATTTTATAAAATTGATAATCTGTGATTACCAAGACTGCTTCTTTCATGCTAGATTGAGAAACCTCAAATTCCATGTACAGATTATTAATCCTTTTTATTCTGTTTTAACTCACCCATCCTATCTCACACAAATAATATCTTCTCTGGAAATTGTTATAGCTTTCTTTAACATATTATTGTCTCATTGTTATAATTCTCTTTAAAATAGTTATTATTTTATCATATGTTCTGTGACATTTTATGATGTTACTTCATTTATTCAAGTTTTATGAATTCAATTTGTTTTGCTTTAGATAACAATTAATTTCTGACCTGAACTCCTATAACCAAACAAAACTCTTAAATACAACCTAGTCTTATAGAGGTCATATATGAAGGAGACACAGCCTCCCACATTCAGGTCCCTCCTAACTCTCTACCAAGAGAAAGAAAGTCAATTTCATTTTTTTATTGCCATGATATTTCCATGCCATGCCAATATTGGTCACTACATTTAATTTGAGCCTTGCTACCTGTCATTGTGCTTTCCATTTTTGCTCTTTTGTGTTGCTTGTTTGTTGTGTTATTGTTACATTGTTATAATGATTATCTAGAACATTCTCCCAGTCCTGTTTGCCTAATTCTGTATCTGTGCGGGTGGATGTCTATGTAATTTTTCCATATTTCTCTTTCAGCCTCAAAGTGATTGTTATTTTGCCAACTGCTATAGTATTCCACTGCATGACTTACTGCCATCTGTTCAGCTTCGCCCCCAGTGAAGGACAACCAGTCTGCGCTTCACGTCCTCACCTGCTTTTTATTATATTGTTATCACTTAGTTTCCCTTTAGTTGTGAATATTTTCCTCTTTTCTCCTTTTATTGACTAACATTTTCCTGTGTTATTATTTGTAAAATATACATTTATTACTTCTGTAAATTTTGAACCATTCTAGTATTATGGTATTATAGTAAAAAAAGCCTGTTACAATAGTTTCATAATGTTATAATAAAATAATTTGCTCTGTGTATTTATATGTATACATAAAACAATATATTTACTTTACTACACCATCCTTCTTTTATAAATGCACAATCTGATATAAATATGTCAATACTTTGATATCCCCATTCAGTACTTTATATAGCCATTTTTATTATATTCATTCAAATGATCACTTTAGGTCAACAGTTGTTGACAAATAAAGGCATTATAAAAACTGCTTGGTGATGCAGTGGACAGAGTGCTGGACCTGGAGTCAGGGAGACCTGAGTTCAACTCTGGCTTCAGGTACTAGCTGTGTAACCTTGGGCAAGTCACTTAACCCTGTTTCCTTCAGTTTCCTCATCTGTAAAATGAGTAGGAGAAGGAAATGGCAAACCACTCCAATATTCTGAATAAGAAAACCACAAATGGAGTCATGAAAAGTTGGACATGATTGAAACTACTGGACAATGAAAGCAAATGACTTAAATCTTTATTTTATTTTAGTAAAGTTAGCTCAAAGCAGCCTGCACTGGTTGGGGAAAGATTTGATCCCACTGTACGGGAAATTTTTAATCAGAGGTCAAGTGACTAATTGTTGAGTATGGGTTGAGGTGGGCTTCTTACTTCAATATGGCCACTTCACAGAGACCCTGACAATCTGGAGCTTACGTGGTAGGGCCACACGTTCACTAAAATATTTATGGGAAACGTATATATCACCAAGAGTACCAGGTTTAGAAAGATTGAAAAAAGCACTCTGGAAACATGCACACATATATGGTTATGTGTGTGCATGTGTGTATGCATGTATATAAACACATACACGTATATATGCATGTCTATGTGTATACACATGTATGTACAGAGATTTATATGTTCGTGTGTGTGTGTGTGCGTGTGTGCACATGTACACAAGCAGGTAAGTGCTGCAGTGGATAGAGCACTGACCCTGGATTCAGGAGGACCTGAGTTCAAATGTGATGCCAGAAAATTACTAGCTGTGTGACCTTGGGGAAGTCACTCAACCCAGTTTACCTTAGATCCTCTTCTGTTTAATGAACTGGGGAAGGAAATGGCCAACCACTTTAGCATTTTTGCCATTGAAAACTCCATTGGGATCACAAGGAGTTGGACAAAGCCAATTGACCAAAATACAAAAGCCCATGTATATACACACCGTAGATTCATGTCTCTGCCCACAAGTATACATTGCATGCATATATGTATGTTTGTAGATGCATATACAGAGCACACACATATATTTCTCTTGTGCTTATCAAACTCCTGTAGTATGACAACTGAATACTCTCACATTCCATTTTTATGTACAACTTTGTATTTTATGAGAAAAAGTCTTCTTGTCATATGGGAAATATCAGCATTATAATTAAATTAGAACAGCATGTTTTCCCTCCAAATACTCTAAAAGTATTCTTCAACTTGAGTCTTTTAGTGTGAGGTTGCCTTCAGACTTTGGATTGGTTTGTTGAAGTTTATTCAGAGAACATTTTTTACTACTCTCCCTTCCCCCTCCCATGCATTCACCCCCTGTACATTAATTCATATGAAGAGCTTTCATTTAAAAAAAAAAAAGAATCCCTTTATGACAATTCTGAGCACTTGATCTGCATCATATAGTCTTAGACATTTGCCTGGGACACTGATGTATGCAGTGACATTTTCAATGTCTCCCAACCAGAGACAAGCCTTGAACCTGGTTCTTCCTGGCTTGCAGCCTAATTACTATCAAGTACTCCATTCTGCCTCTCCACAGCTCCCTTAACCAGTAGTGCAGCAAAGTAGTAGTTCAGGTTTGACCATTCACAGAACAGGACAAAGAAGATGCAAGAAAACAGATAACTGAATCCAACTGTATAGACATGATCTTTACCTTAACCTTGCCAGTGTCCTTGTGCACAGGGAAAAGAATGACGTGTCTATGCTCTACCTGTGGTATTCTCTTATCCAGCCCACAGTTTACAACGACCTGATTTCTATCTATTATTTCTAGTTGTATCCTATTGTCCCAAGCAGAATAAACCTTAACTAAAACATGAAGACAATGAGCAAATCTCCCAGTGGACTTTTCTTTCCCAGGCTTTGCATGCTTTGCCCCCTTGGCTGATGTGCACATTCCACAACCATGAGGCAATGGAGCACAAGCCACAGTCATGAAGCAATGGGTACAGGCCATGGACACAAGGTGATGGGTTCATGTCATGGCCATGAGGTGATGGTAATATTTCCTGGCCCTCTTTGGACTCTGTCTTCTGGATACCTCTTGCTACTCTTCCTTTGCATGGCAGCATTCTCAGTGAGGGCCACTTCTGAGTTCCAATTCCCACAGTTACAAATGTAGTTACATTACTTGGAGAATTTACTTTTGAATGCTTTGGCTACAAGCTCATCTCCATTCTTGTCACCCAAATGCCAGGCTTTCAGTCTGTACTTGGCTTCTCTGCATCTTGAACATGCCATGATCCTGTTTATGTTTTGACAAAACTCTTTTGCTCCCTCATCTCCAACTTGATATTAAATATAAGCAGTGTCATTTCTGGGCTTACTTTTATGATGACTGAAATACGTGTCACTTCACTTTGAAGGCGATTTATTTCACCTCATTATGTCCTGTAATGGCATCTGTTTCAGTACAGCATGACAAGATAAACTATAAATCATGAACATTTCCTGGATTCAATCTGAAACTCAGAGATATCAAGAATGGTTCATTGATTTGAATATTTCAGTACTCCAAAGGCTAGGCAACTGAATGCCAAGCAGCTGTCTACACCTTCCCTTGCAGAAACAGATTCGAGGAAAATCAGCCTTTTTCCCCAAAGGAAATTGCTTTGTCTTTAAAAGGTGGCATTGTGACATCCAAATTAAGAAAGAGTCATCTCTCATAGCAAGGTTAATAGTGTTGGATGAAAACATGTGCATGTAGAAGAAGGAGGGGATGATTGTAGGGTGATATAGAGGGAGAAAGAGCCTATGCTGTCATCAGGAGGAAGACCCATGCCAGATATGCTCATTCTATCATCTGCAGCAGCTGCGATCCTGGAAGTACCACCTGGATGGCCTGACAGGTGCTGTAACAGGGTTAGGAAAATTCTGCTTTTCCAACCAGAGAGAGAGCACTCCTATTTTAACTACTTTGTCTTCTAATTACTTTCACCCCTAATAAATGGCACAGGAAGTGCCCAGAGGCTCAGGTGGCACAGTAATTCTGAAGAATTCCACACCCTGGGCCCATCAACACTAGCATCCAGACATCCATGACAGATTCTGGGATGACTCGGAGGAGTCTGGATCCTTGGAAGTCTACACAGCATTAAACATGCAGCAGCAGTCCCAACACGTAGTAGGCGTTTACATAATTGTTGCCTTCTTGCACTGAAGGTGGTTGCCTCATATGAGAAGAAGCCAAAGCTTCTGATATGTCTTTGGAATGGGGAGCAAGAGCCATATAAAGGTAAGGGGAAGAAAAGAATCTGGCTAAACATCTTCTCTTTTCATCTCAAAAATTGATTGGCTCTTGGCCTTTGGCAAACCAACATTATCACAGACCTAGGTGCCCAGGCAAAATGTAGTTCAAAGCAGTGAGAATTGGATTTGTTGTCAGAGAAGCTGGCTGGGTGGTGACTCCAGTGGTGAGTGGGTGTGCCATCTGGACTCCTCATGAGTCAAATAAAGGGAATTCCCTGGCCACCTACCTTAGTGCAATAAGCAAAATACTTTTCATATCGTCCATTATTTTGGAAAGGCAAGCTAATTATGATGGCACTGATGTATCCAACATCATGCAATAGATTATGAAAGATAACAGATTTGAGGTTCAATCTAATTGACATTAATGCAACTCATAAGAAACCAACTTTAGGTTAAGAAGCCAGGTGCAACTGGGAAATTAGATATATAGACAATGGGGTTTAGAAATCTATCTTGTCCTTCAAGAAAGTAAAGGGGAAGGGGATAAGAGGGGGAAAGACAAAAGGGAGGGCAGATTTGGGAAAGGGGCAATAAAAATGCATGCCATCTTGGGATGGGTGGAGGGGGAGAGAAGAAGACAAAATTTGGAACTCAAAATCTTGTGGAAATGAGTGTTGAAAACTAAAAATTAATTAATGAAGAAGCTAGAGAGGATTGCACGTTACTCACTGATTTAGCCTTCGTTTATTTTATTCATTAAACAATGTCCATTCAATGCCTCCCCTGAATACTGTACTGCCCTAGCTGCTCTAGGGGATGGCAATATGTATAATCAGAGTAACTTTTGTTGATCAAATGCTGTCCCTGACTTAAAGGAGTTCGCAGTCTAGTAAGAGAAATCAAATATGAATTTATGTTCATAAATACTATCTAGGAGTGACAGGATAAATGTTATGAGGGACCTTGTGGTCACCCTGCCTGTCATTTGCACCATCATTCACTGAGCTCTAGCCATGGGAACCTGAGATGGAGAAAACAAAGGTGGGCCATGGGCCTGGCCTGAGCTCAAGGAACCTTGAGTTAGCCTCTCTGCCTAAACCAGGATGCCTTCCCCACACCTCTCAATTGTAGGGCTTTCCCTCTCTTAATTCTTTCCTATTTATCCTGTGGCTAGCTTGTTTGTGCATATAGACATACAAAGGTATAGCTATACACATCCATATTACTACATAGATATAATATACATATTTATCTGCATCAGAGTGTGAGCTCATCCAGAGTGGGGCCAGTCTTTTACTCTTCATCTATCTCTAAGACTTTGCCTGGCAGAGAGTGTTTCATAATGCTTATTGACTGACAAACCTCACATCAGAACATAATAAGTGAATAGGATGCTTTATCTAATGCAGTCTATACATAAAGTATTTAGAGAATTTCTCTCCGAATTCTCAGGCTGTCCACAATGGTCATATGAAATAGGAATATGGACTTGGAGTCTTAGTGAATTGTATTTTCAAAGCCTGAATATCAAAGGCTTTGATCCCTAAAACAATTTCACCAGAGGAGGAGAGTATTAAAGCTGAAAGAGCACCCAGGACTTGCTTAGAAAGTTCATTGTTTTTGCTGTAAGTTGAGGCCCCTCAGTTTGAAATCGTTGCTGTAAGTGATATTTTCACTTCTGTTGTCTTTTAAGAGCTCTTAGTCATAAAGTATAATAAAGCATTTCCTTCTTTTTAAGATCAGAGCTGATATCCCTGGAGTCTTTAAACCTTATTCATCAGAAGAGCAGTATGTTATTCTAAACCAGCAATGGCCTAGCTCACCATCTGATGCTGACTTATGCAGTATTCAGGTACCTGGTTCCTGTGAAATACAGAGTAACAAAGGTAGACAAATAAATAGAATGAAGATAGAATCCATAGACGCTGAATAAATGAATGAAAAAAAACATATTGAGGGCTGCCTAAGGTAGGCCTTGTGTTTAAGAAACTTACAGCCTTTTAGATGAAAATAAGACATAAAGGAGAGGGGTGCCCAGTGAGGGCTGTTTGGATAGTTACAGGAACAGTGACTGAAGTAATAGAGTATGGATTGCAAAGCCCCTGAAAGGAATGCTGGTGTTTAATCGATTATTGTTTTCAGAGTTAGAGTGGGAAAGGGGACTGGAGATGATGTGGTAGCTCTGAGGGTGGATGGTAAAGTATGAATGAATTCTCACTTGTCTGAGACCAGGGCCTCAGGAATGGAGCCTAAATACTGAACTTTCCATGCCCAGCTCATGAAATGGCAGGCAGCAGCTTAAATCAATGAATTAAAAGAGGGTGATATATATAAGTTATAGAGGACTTCACAGAATGAAAGATAAAGGGAGGGAGGAACCTGGTAAAAAAAGGTTCTGGAATGAGAGTTATAAGTAGGAATGTTTTGTTTTCTCCAGGAAAATTGATCTGGTTGTAAAACAAAGTTTCTTAGGAGATGGTCATACACATCTGGTTTGGTGGATTCAGGGCCTAGACCAGCATGATAGCAAGTGGCTTGAATGGAAAAGGATAAATATGAGTGATTTTGTTCAAGATAGAAGTGGTATAAAAGGGAAAATTAACCTATTTTATATAAATATATTTATAGTGACTCTTTTTGTGGTGGCAAAGAATTAGAAATTGAGGGGATGCCCATCAACTGAGGAATGGCTGAATGAGTTTTGGTATATGAATGTCATGGAAAAATATTGTGCTATAAGAAATTATGAGACATTGGACCTCAGAAAAACTTGGGAAGATTTATATGAACTGATGCTGAGTGAAATGAGCAGAGCCAGTAGGAGATTGTATAGAGTAACAGTAACATTGATAAACTTAGTTCTTCTCAGCAATACAATGATCCAAGACAATTCCAAAGGCTCAATGATTGAAAATGTTTTCCACATCCACAGAAAGGACTATGGAGTCTGCATGCAGAGTGAAGCAGACTATTTTCACTTATATTTTCATTTTGTTTCCTTTTGTTCTATTTCTTCTTTCACAACATGACAGATGTGGAAATCTGTTTAACATGATCATACGTGTATAATCCACCCTCCCTTCCAACCTCCCCCCAAAAAAGTGATAGCAGGTGATGACTGATTAGAAGTGAGGGTAATAGAGGGGAAAGAGCTAAAAGCAATAGTTCCCAAATTCCATGCTTGAGTGGTACATAAATCATGATCAATTTTGCAATGAGAGTTGACTGCTCCCATGAAGATAGCCACTTTGGTTCTGAAGCTGACAAATTTGATGGTTTCATGTCAGAGTAAATTCTGAATTAAAGACAAGTCCTGGAAATGTGAGGCCTCAACCTAATGACTTTTCAGGAGAAATCCTTTACACTGACAACACATACTGGCACCTTACTCTATGCTGTAGTTCAGTTTCTGCAAGAGTGCATGACAAAGGTGCTCTTCCAAATCTATTTCTATGTTAAATGTTCGAAGAGAGACATCTATTCAATTGAATTCTAGAGCAGATTCTTTTGTAAAGTCCCTAAATTACCACTTGAATAAACCTGGATTTTCAAGCAATAGATTGATTTAAGCATCGTTGATCAGTCTTGTTCATATGCTCTGGGCTTACCCAGACACTTCCCAGTAAAAATATTCCATCTTTTTTGTTCCGTAAACCATCAAAGTCCCAGGAAATTTCAACATTCCAGTCAATTGTAGCCCAAAGCATGAAACTGGGTGCGTTACAATAAAAATATCCTTAGGTCACAAAAGTAGGAGAGAACATAAGTACTTGTAGAAACACCCATATGTTTGGCAGTCATATGTACCAAGAGAGCAGTGAGGAGACAGCCCACCTCTCCCAGGTACAAACAAGATTTGATTGACAATATTAACTTCTACCACTTGAACTTTGATTCCTACTTGAGGTTGCAGAAGAAAAATGGATTGTGGGATTTGAGTCAGTTGACTTGGATTCCGGCCCTACCTCAGCCTCTCTCAAATATGGTTTCCTCACATGTAAAATGGAGCTAGCGATTCTTTCATCATCTTGCTCAATCCAATCACAAAAGCATTTTTTAGGCATCTGGCACATACGTGGCCCTATGCTGGCCACTGGAGGCATAAAGGTACAAAGACAGAGAACGACAAAGTATATGAACAAAAACAAAGCTGCTTAGGTCAGAAGCAGATCCTGGAAGAGGAGCAGCATGGCAATGGGACTCCGCCATTGGCTGATCAGGAGAGTGGTGCTGGTAGGCCAGAGGACCAACATGGAGAGTCAACACTGCCCCATGAATGAGGTGTGAATGTCCCAGGGCAAAGCTGTGGTTCCTTAAGGGTAATGATGGCTCTGATTCTGCTTATAGGACCCAGAGGTGAAGAGTGAGCCATGCTGTAAGGGGTAATGGGTCCAATTTCTATGACACTTTAAGGTTAACAAAGCACTTCGCTCACAACAATGCAATAAGGTTGTTTGATTTCTTATTGTTTATGGCTAGCATAAGGCCATGAATACAGCAGGTGCTTAAACAAGTGCTTTGAGGTAGATTGGATAGGTTTAGGCAAAGCAGGTATGATTATACCCATTTTACACATCAGGAAGTGGAGGTTCTGAGAAGTTTGGGAACTGGCAGTTGATTCAATACATAGCAAGTGTCTGAGGTAGAACTGGAACTCAAGTCACCTGATTCTAAGGCCAAGCCTTTAGCCACAATGCTCTTGCACTCTCCCATAAGAATCAATCACAACTACCAGGGGTTAGTGTTGCCAGTCATACTTCTTTGGAACTTGGAAACTACAGCCTAGTTCTCCCTGTCATCTTCACAGCCTCAAAGGTTTTCAAAGTTGTAAAAGAACTTGAAACAGCCAGAAGCCTGATTTTCTCATATTCCTGATTGTAAGGGCACAGCTGGTATACAGAGAAGCCAGTCAGTGTGAAGTGCCCAAAACGACTGACCTGTAGGAGGCTGTGGATAGTGAAATGTCTTTTAATACTTAATGGATTGCCATACAGAAGATAATTCTGGCATGTATTAATGGGTAGAATGTGGGGAAATGAACAGATAATAATAGGAAAAAGATCTGTACTTAATTAAAAGAATAACTTTCTAAAAGTTGAATTCATTAAGCCATGGAGAGAGATTCCTTCTTATGTAATTGGAAATATTCATCTCTTAGGAGAGATGAATTACAATCCACATAACTTAGAGTAACAATGAAAGGCCAGGTTAGGTTTATTTTTCGAAGTCATGATCCTGTTCCTTTTTGCTCCTCTGGCTTGTATCCTATGTTTCCTTTGAAGAGTCCAGGAATTCCCTCTCTGATTTTTGGCTACCCCTCCCCCACAACACACCTTTCCAGTCTTCTTCCACACCCCTCCATCTCACCCATCACTGCACACTTTAATCCAGTGACATTTGTCTCCTTGCTGTCCCTTCCACAGACCCCTCCATGGCCAGCCTTTGGGCATTTGCATGTTCCCTCACTCCTGGAATTCTCTCCTTTCTCATCTCCACTTCTGGATTCGCCTGGTTCCTTCAAGTTCAGGCTCAGATCCCATCATCTAGAGTAGAGGTTTCCAAGCTGATTTGGCCTGTTGCCTCCTTTAATAAAAAATTACTCAGCACCTCCCTGGAAATCTAATTTTTTTAACCATTTAAGTTTTTTTTTTACATTTGTGTCATTTCAAATATATATATATTCATATATATATGTATATATGATGCATATTAAATGTAATAATTTATTGTAAATTTGTGGGGTTTTTCCTGCACGGAAATTTTGATCATACAATATTGCATTATGCAACTGTATAGTATCATATTATAAACAAGTCATTTCACAAATATATTCCTATTGATACATGGTTGACTTCCTGATAATGTGTGATAATTTGCTTGCCAACGCTTGTTAAAACCTATTGACAAGCTTGACCACAAATTAGGTGTAATTTCCATTTTGTGTGTTTTATTTGGAAAACAAAGTAATCACAATTTTAACTCTGTTACACAATGGATACAATATGTACAAAGGTTTTCAAAATTTTCTTCTCTTCTTTCCTTATGCTTCCATTGCCCCCTTATTTTTATTCAACACCCTCCCCCAAATTGTGCTCAAGGCTGCTACTGCTACCCTGGATTATTCTAGTGCCCCCGGGGGCCATAACACTGACTTTGGGAACCTATGATCTAGAGGAAGGCTTTCCTGATTTTCCTTAATTCTTGTGCCTTCCCTCTCTGGATTAGCTCCTATATGTCTTGTACATATCATGTTCATACACAGTTATTTGCATGTTGTCCTTGGCCCCATTAGATTATGAGCTCCCTGAGAGTAGGAACAATGTTTTCCTTTTCTTTGTACCTCTAGCACTTAGCACTGTGCCTGACAATCAGTCAACCAGTCAATCACTTAACAAATGCTAATTGACTGACTCTGTGCCCAACATCCCCTTTTGACTGCCAACATCTGCTTTCTACGCTTGCTACTGCTGCTCTTTTAGTGCTGGTTTGCCTGGGCCAAAATTTCCATCTCTGATTGAAGTTAGTTTAGTAACCTCACAGACAAACAAAACATCCACTCAGGTAGCTCAGGAATCTCCTGATTCCTCTTTTTCAACCATAAATCCCTATTCTTCTTTCCTCAGCAAGTTAAGGTGAGTCACTTCAATTGATGGACCAATACGGATTGCATATTTCTATTGACTACCCCAGGCTGTCTGGGTTAAGCCTCAAAAAAGCATTAGAGATACTGGAGTCAGTGGGAGGTGGTGGTGGTGATAGTGGGGTGGTTGTGGTGGGATGGTGGACAAAGCTGGAGACCACTATTGCCATTTCTGCCACCACAGTAGCCATTTCCTTTCTTCTGTTCAAAGTGGCAGAAATGGCCACAGATGGGCAACAGATGAGTAACCTGTGGAAATAAATCAGGTAGAGAAAGACAACATTAGTAATGAGATAGAATGAGGGATGTTTGTTTTCATCTTATTTCCCCTAATGCATACACACAGCTGGTAAATCCATTTTCAAGGTCTTAGGATGTTTTATTTTTCCCCCCAAATTTTCAAGTCAGAGAGCTGACTGTTGATGATAATCCCTCAGTAATTGCTGAATTCTGGGCACTGTCCTATTACTGAGTTAAATAAGATGCCTTGATCTCCAGGACAGGGCCCCATGTTCAATGGCTTTCAAGTAGTGACAATTCTGTGGGAGTTTTAAAAGATCTCATACTGGGAAATAGGATTGGAGCCTTTGCCTGGTGAAATCACTTTTAAAGTACAGGGGGAAAATTTTTAAAATGCAAATAGCTCATATCTGCAGGCCTCTCTGGAATCAGAGAAGTTCTCTTTCCTTCTAATATCATGCATAAGAAGTCTCATGAATAAGAAGCTTCGGGAATTAATTCCGGCCTTTGAACCCTAATCTGAGCTGGGTGTGGGGGGCTCAGGGCTTCCCATTTCTTCCATCTCTTGTTCCTCAGGCAAAAGTAAATAGCTGCTAGAGATGGAAGAGAGAGTACTGATAATTTAGCCTAGCCACTGCCTCCCAAGTGAGAATACTCAATGTCAACACAGGTAGAATGCACGAGCTTGGGGCAGTCGTTTACTTAGACTCAATTTCCTTATCTATGGAAGGGGCACATTCATACGTGCATTGACTACATCAATCAGGTTACACATAGTGCAAAACTTAAAGCGTGAGAAAAATATGAATTATACATAAAGCTAATAATAATAGGAAAAAGGAGGAGAGTGAAGATTTCTGATTGCCTAAACCCTGATACGGACAATTCACATGAGTTATCTCAGTATATAATTTGGGAGATAAACCATGTGAATATATAATGAACTGACCTGAGAATTCCACAGAGGAGGAGAGAGGGTTGGATATGACCTAGAATTTAATTGCAAAATATTTTTAATTATTCAAACTTTTCCCTGAAACAAATAAAAACACCTTTGTCTAAAAAAACAAAAAAAAAAAAAACAAAAACTACCAGTTTTGTCTCAGGGATGAAAATGATGGCTCCCACTGTCTCTGAAGAATCAAAAATGCCAGTAACATGAAGAGCAGTGAAGAGATACTGTTGAGAGAGAGAGAGAGAGAGAGAGAGAGAGAGAGAGAGAGAGAGAGAGAGAGAGAGAGAGAGAGAGAAAGAGAATATGAATATGTTTAGGGCTATGAATACACATAGTTGAAATAGAGTGATGCTTCAAATTCATCCCGAGGATCCACTGACTCCAAGAAAATGCAAGCAATCAGGTGATTGCACTATACACACAGAGAGTTGTCCTTTCCTGAAGACCCCAAGTGACCCCTTCTCATATCACAGAGTAGATGTAAGCCTTGCAACAACCTTCTGAGAGGGCAGGGCTTTAACTATGGGTCTGGTGATTCGTCAGATGTTGACCATCCAAGACTTACCTGACCATGTTTGAACAGGCTTCTCACTAGACTACTCATGGCATAAACACTTTTGTTTTGTCCCAGGAACTTCCAAAATCCATCTACCTGTTTTAGATGTGAAGGAATAGTTCATTCTGGCAAAATAGTGATTTCTGGAAGCATTTGTTTGTGTAATAGTAACAATAGTAAAGCCAGAGTGACATTGATGATGATGATAAATAGCATTTATCTAGCACTTTCCAACTATTTAATTTGATCCTTACAACAACCTGAGAATTTCATGCTATTCTGAGACAGTCAAACCATTGGGTGATTTACCCAGGTTTACAGAAGTAATGTTACACAGTTAGTGTCAGAGACCAAATTTGAACTCGGGTCTTCCTGACTCCAGAACCAGAGCTCTATCCACTGCCTCTGTATATATCTCTGTGTTAAGAGCTGTGTGTATATTGATGTCTCCCCACAAAAATGTATGCACGCTCTCACTTGGCTGCTTTGACTTGTTTGGAGATGACTTCCCTTAAGCTGAAGAGGATTCTCTTGGACGTTTACACAAATGACCTTAGAAGCACAGTTCCTAGTAAGAATTTAAGAAGTCATCATGAAGGAAGATGACAGATGTCATGAAAAGAACATAGTAAATGTGGTAAATTTCAAGATTTTTCACATATTAAAGGAGAGGGTTCAGAAAAATGAAGTCATACATACTGTTAAATTGTGGTTCTGGGCAATATTTAAAGGTGTCCTCCTAACTGAGCATCGATCGCAACAATGGGACGATGAAAGTTCATGTCAATATAAGTTGCAATGACAATGGTATATGGAAGAAAGCAGCAGCATGTGAGGAGGCAGAGGGGTGTGTATATGTGTGTATATGCGTGTGTGCATGCAAGAGTGTGCACAAGTCTTGTGTTTATGTGTGAGGGGGGGTTTGTGGAGGTGGGGGTGGGGTTGTCAGGAATCCGGGATTTGGGAGCAACAGAAGCAGGGAACATGACCCCTCCTTGTCAGCCTCCCTCTCAGAACTCAAACCACAGCCATTCTGACCCCGCCATTTTTGTCCTACTAATGACAAGGTCAGGATTTAAAGTGAGAGAGGAAGAAAAGCACTGTGTGCTCTCTGAAGCTTTGTATGGTTCTCATTCAGAAGCATCTATTTGTGGGGA
Source organism: Notamacropus eugenii (assembly GCF_028372415.1). Lineage (NCBI taxonomy): Eukaryota > Metazoa > Chordata > Mammalia > Diprotodontia > Macropodidae > Notamacropus > Notamacropus eugenii. Next base: position 2,943,348 of record NC_092874.1, read on the forward strand.
GGGGGAGGCCGGTGTGTGCTTGGGCAGGGGCAGATCTGTCATCTGTCCTCATGATAACCCACATCTTCCTGTCACCCAGAGCTCAGGGCCATGCCTAGCCCATTTTGAGTACTTGAGAAATGCTTGTTGACTCATTAGTGGACTCAGGTCCTCTGTTGTGCTAGTCTGATAAATGGCTCACTAAGCAATATTGTGGATACTAGGAGTATCTCCCCATTGATGAGCTGATTTTCTGCCCTCAATGCAGCTGTTCAAGGAGCAGCTGTATACTTCCCTGGGGATCCCTGAAGCTGCCCATATAGGGTTTCTTTCTTCTCCTTTCTCCCATCAGCAGTATTCCAGATAACCCTGGCTAATCCCTCATCTTCCCTTACTTGCTCCCCAAGGTCCAAGTCTGACTTTACTGTGAGGAACAAATAATAAAAGAAGAGCAGCAGGTTGTGGTTAGTATTGGCACACCATGGCTGCCAAACCACTGGCATAAGAAGGAAGCCCAAAGTCTCTCTAGGTGCAAACTGGGTAAATGGATAAGGACAGATGAGGGTCATCAATGAGCACAGCCAGGGCTGTTGCTCCTTCCTAAGGTCCTCAGGTTCCTACGCTGGGCATTTTCTCCCTTTTTTCTCCACCTTCCATGAGTTAGGATTCCTAGACCTCTAGTGTTAGCACCTTAGTTCTGGGGTGAGTCTTTTCTGGTCATTGTTTCCCCCTGGACAATTGCTTCTGCATTGCCAGACACAGACCTCCTGCTTTGGTTAATCTCTGTGCTGACGTGTGAATATGTGCTCTGGAACAAGCCCCCTAGCATTGATTTGGTTTTATCTATAGCTACCCCAGCCCCACACAGGACACCTTCCATCACCTCCCACACTCCTTCATGAAGCACCATATGCAAGGCCCAGCCTCTTGCACATGTTACAGTGAAGGAAGAAGCAAGCACTCCCCATGGGCCAGTCAAGACACAACATGGCTGGTGGGGGCAGATGGGCCTCCCAAGGCACACTAGTGCTCTCTCTGGGCCTTGTTTGTTTCCCATTTGCCACTGCTAATGGTGATAGAGCTTTGGTCCTGGAGACTGCCAACCTCAGTGCCAATTTCTCCAAAGATATCTGCTTGACAGGCCCACTAATCTTTTGTACTCAGGAAAATCTAAGTGGACCAACAGGCTTTTTCATTGTGCTCTATTTAAGAAGCAGACCTCTGTCCTGCAGGGTTCAAATGTACCAGGGAATTTAACTGCTATTCTCTAGCAATGAAATAGCCACTTATTCTCACAATCGTTAAGCTTACCTATGGAGCAAGCTTCTGTTGGGTATTATGATTTCATTCTGACACACCTCATCCTCAACCCACCTAGAGAAGCTGGATGCCAGGGCAATCAACACTACGTGTTTTCAGGAAAGGCTCACTCCAGGGCTGGGAGATGATACATCCAAGTCTGCCCATGAGATTGGAGTTATCCTCAGCTCTGGGTGCTGTCGTCTCCCCTGGGAAGAGAGGATGTCATCAGAGTATTCCTTTAAGCAAACGATGAACTTTGGCTTTGAGGATGTAGCCTTCATGCTTTTAACAGACACTTTCAGTTGGGGCTAAATGTGTGAATGGAAAAAGCCCACTTTATAATTAAATAAATTGCAATGTATGTAATCTATACAATAAGACCTGTTTTCCAGGCCCAGTGGCCTTTCAGTTCTCGGCATGAGATCTCTGTCTAAAAGGCTCTAATAGAGACATTCTAATGTTGAAAGGAAAAGTGAGGGAAATCAACATCTAAAAGGCGGAAAGTCCTGGGTAGTAAAAGGTCTTTGTTCTGCGGAGTGTTCTCCCACAGAGGAATGGGATTTTCTTTTTGCTTTTTCTATTTGACTCCCTGGCTGTTGAAATACAATAATCAAAGATCATTCCCACCTTCCATCCTCAATGCTCCTATACAGTAAATCTTTTTATTTAGTATGAAATGAAATGGCATTCTGCCCCCCCCCCCAATCAGGCAATGAAAGCTTGAACATTTGCCAGTTAAAAATATATATTTTGTTATTCCAAGGAACTGCTGCTTGGCTACTGTGATAATTAGAGAAGATATTTAATTAGTTTTTCCTGGTATGTGTGAGCACTACCTTATAGCATCCTGGCTGTGTAGAAGTTTATCTGGCTCCTTCAAAGACAGCACTGCCCTGGTGGTATGAGGCATGAAGCAGATAGAAAAATTTTGGAAATTCCAAATGTTCAGACTGTCTGTGACCTCTCTTGGAGGCTGGATAGGATCTCTCCCAGGAATGGAGCCTGTGATCTCCTATTGGCAATTCAGGGTTAACTCATCTATAGCGTTACTCCAGGAAGGACAAATCATTGCTTTTCTCCAGCACAGGAAATGCCAAGGGGTGGGCTTAATGGCAACAAAGAAAGAGGAAATGGAGGCCCTTTGAAATGAAGGTCTGAGGAGCTAGACTGATAGCTCTACTTCTGCTTGCAATTTGTACTGGGGGGAGGCATTTTAGCTGGGTCTTTTTCTTATGAATCTTTGTATTCTTTTCAAATTTTTTAAATTTGGCTTTAATTTTTCTCAATCCATGTAATCAAATTTTTTCAACATTTTTTTAAAATTTAGATTTTCAATTTTTTTCAGTCCCTTCTTTCTGCTCCACCCCTCTTCTTCAGAAGGCCAATACTTTGGATAGATTATACTTGTGCAGTTATGCATAACATTTCCTTATTAGCCATGTTGCAAAAGAAAATATGGACCAACAAAACCCTCCAAGAATAATGAATAAAGCAAAAAAAAAAATACTTCCATTTGGATTCAGAATCCATCAGGTCTTTCTCTGGAAGTAAACAGCATTTTTTCATTATTAGTCCTTTGGGATTGTTTTGGATCATTCTGTTTCAGAAAATAGCTAAGCCATTCACAGTCGATCATCATGCAATATTGCTATTACTATGTACAATGCTGTTCAGGTTCTGATCATTTAACTTTGCATCAGTTCATATAAGTCTTCCAAGGCTTTTCTGAATGCATCTTACTTGTCATTTCTTATAGCACAATGATCACAGTTATATACCTCAACTTGTTCAGTGATTTCCTAATTGATAGAAATTCCCCCAATGTCCAATTCTTTGGCACCATAGAAAGAGATGCTATAAATATTTTTACATATATGGGACCTTTCCCTTTTTCTTTGCTCTCTTTGGGATACAGACCTAGTAGTGGTATTGTTCAATCAAATGGTATACACAATTTTTATAGCTCTTTGGTCATAGCTTCCAATTACTCTCTAGAATGTTTAATCCATTCACAACTCCACCAGCAAAGCATTAGTGTCCCTAGTTATGAATCAATTTTCAATGGTCATTCTCTTCACAAACAAGTTAGTACTAATTGACCTTTTTCTACCCATTTTCCACTCTATGTCTTCATTTGCTAAGGGGGTAGCCAGATGGCATTTTCCCTCCAGTCTCCCCTGACCTGATATTAACCCTCTTCCTGATTTGAGAGAAAGTTATTTACTTCAGCTTAATCAACACACATTCATAAAAGATATCCTGTACATAGCCCACTTCTGGGCTCTGGGGAATCCACTCAAATTGTAAAATGTATAGGATATCCCCTCATGAAGATTCCAATTTGGTGGAGAGCTTCCCATTGGAACAGGTACTAGGGGAGAGAAGGTGAGAACTTTTGCATTTGCTTGGGCTTCCTCTTTCCTGCCCATACTCAGACACAATCATTTCCCTTCTACTCTCAACCTTTCAGGTTTTTTCTAAGGAACCTATCCATCAGTTCTTAGTCATCTTTTCCACCCCATAAACAGTTAGGTGGTGCAGTGGACAGAATGCCTGAGTCAGGAAGACTCATTTTCCTGAGTTCAAATCTGGCCTCAGACAATTACTAGTCATGTGACCCTGGTCAAGATGCTTAACCCTGTTTGCCTCAGTTCTTATTCTGTAAAATGAGCTGGAGAAGCCAGTATCTTTGCCAAGAAAACCCCAAATGAGGTCATGAAGAGTCAGACATGACTGAAGATGACTGAACAGTAAAAGCAAAATTGAATATCCAAAGATGCCACGTACTCTTCTGAATAGAAATTCTTTGATCCACTACCTCCTAATTTGCTGTTTTCATGTCAGCATTCCTTGGTCCTCTTCTCTTTCCTGGCTAGTTTGCTTATCAGACACCCCTTTGTTAAGGCTGTCCTTGGTGATAGTCAGAAGGTCAAGGGGAGGTAAAAAACAATCCTTTAACCTGAAAGGATGTACTTAGATTGGCTGGATAGAAGAGTTCTATCTGCAGGTCCATTTCCCTTGATTTTTGACATTACCTTTTATTTTGTTTCTTGTCATAAATGAGAAATAGTGAGCAATTGAACTGGCATCATTTTTTTAAAAATTTCTTTGGCTACAGGAACTCCTTTCAGTAGCTTGTCATATTCTTACTTTATCACTGAGATTCTGGAGTTTGATGATTGTCTTCCTGGTTCATGTGAATGTGGAGTTTCTTCTGTCGTAGCATATACTTTGACAGTCTATAATCAGTCCTCTTTTTGTCAATTCTTTTGTGAAACTTTTGGGGCCTTTCCCCCCAAGATAGAGCAAAAAGATTCTTTTATTCGATTTTTTTTAAAAAAGGCCAAATTTTTTTTAGATCTTCATCACTAAAAAGATAATTTTGATTTTCTTTCTCTTTCAGCTCTGTTCATTTCAATTTTTTGCATTCACAAATTTTCCAGCGGTTCTTTGATATTAATTAATTTGTTATGTCACCAGTACCACTGGTACCAGTCACAAAGTATAAGGATTCACAAAGATTATTATGTTCTCTATACATTCTATTATTTTAAGACTCTCTTCTGAAGTTGTCAAGCTAGTGAGTGTTTTATTTACCTGTCTTTGCTCTGCCTTCATTGATTTTCATTTCATTTTATAGGGCCCTCCCCATGAATGTATATATGTATATAGAAATCTCATCATTCCTGAAGCTACCTTCTCCAAAGATGCTAAAGATCTCCAAGTTGACAAATTCAGTGACCCTTTCTGAATCTTCATTCTCCTTGACTTCTCTGCAGTCTTTCATACTATTGATCACTATCCCCCTCATCATTCTCTTCTCTGTAGATTTTCAGAATACACCTCTCTCCTGGTTCTCTTCCTATATCTTTGAGCACTCCTTCTCTGTCTCATTTGCTGGATCCTCCTTATGAATACACTCTCAGATCATAGGTGTCTTTTAGGGTTTTGTCTTGGATTCTCCTCTCTTCTCCCTCCACAACATGTATTTAATTATCATATCTATGCTAATGATTCTTATATATAGCTATTTTCCCATCCTCTTTGCTGATCTCCAATCTCAGTATGCCATTCGGACATCTTGAACTGGATACCCACTAGACATCTGAAACTAAAAATGTCAAAACAGAAGCCATCATCTTTTCCTCAAATCCTCCCCTACCTTCCCTTCCCTAATACTGTAGAGAGCAAAACCATCCTCCCAGTCCCTCAGGATCCTAATTTAGGAGTTATTCTAGCCTCTCTCTCTAGTCCCTCCCATCCAATATAGTGTCAAGGCCTTTTAACTTCACATTTGCAATGTCTCTCAAATATGTCCCCATGGTATACACCCTCATCAACTCATACCTGGACTATTGCAATAGCTGCTGGTGTGTCTGCCTGTCTCATCTCTCCCCAGTTCAGTCCATCCCCCACTCAGCTGTCAAAGAGATTTTTTTAAAGCACAGCTCTGATCATGTTACCTCCCTCCTCCCCCGAGTCAAAAAACTCCAGTGGCTCCTCATTTGTTCAAGGATCAAATACAGTGCCCTCAAGGAACTCACATTCTAATGGAGAAGAAAAAACACAAACTCTATATATCTAAAACATTTATAGAATAATCTGGACATAAACTGAGAGATAAGGAGATCTGTGAAAAGCTTCTTTTGGAAGGGAGGATTTTAGCTGAGATTTGAAAGGAGCCAAGTGGCAGAGATGAGTCAAATAGCATGAAGGGTAGCCAGCGCAAATATGTGGGATTGGGAGATGGAGTGTTGTATTAGAGGAATGGTAGGTAGCCTTAAGCCAGTATAGTTGGGTTGCAGAATGTGTGAAGGGGAAGAAGAAAGGCAATATGCATTTCTGTAGACCTACTATGTCCAGATGCTATTCTAAGCAACTTAACATTATTATGTCATTTGATCCATCCAATAACCCTTTGAGGTGGGTGCTATTATCAATCCCACTTACAAATGGGAAAACTGAGGAAGGTAGAGATTTAGTGACTTGCCCAGAGTTACACAACTAGTAAATATCAGAGAGTGAATTTGAACTTAGATCTTTCTGACACCACACCCAGCACTCTCTCCACTGTGCCACCAGATGTCTCTAGGCAATTTCTTAAGGAATAAAGTATAAGAAAGAAGATAGGAAAGAGCCAGGTTGGGAAGTGCTTTAAAAGAAAATAGAACACTTTATATTTGATCTTGGAGAGAAAAAGGGAGACCATGGAAATTACTGAGGTGGAGAAGGTAGCAGGACATGATCTTAGCTGAACGCTGGGAAAATCACTTTATTAACTGAATGAGGCTGGGTTGGAGAAGATTGGGGCAGGAATACCAAGGGGAAAGCTATTGAAAGATCATGTGAGAGGTGAGCAATACTTGTACTTCATAAAATCCTAAGTCCCACCTCTCTCATCTTCCAAGTCAGACACATTTCATCATCTTCTCTCTCCAGAGAGTCACCCTTGGAAACAAGAAATTTTAAAAATTAAAAAAATAGATTTAAAAAATATTCAAAACCAAAGAACCATTTGAGCCTGACAACATAGGCAGTGTTCTGAATCCACAGATGTCCCTCTCTGAAGAAAAAGAAGGAAAAGGAGATCATACAATCTAATGAAGGAGGTAACATGAACATGAACTATGATGATATGTCATATGGAATGAATTGGAGACAATCAGTAGAGACAATTGTGTGCTAACATCTGGGGGGAAGAAATTGAGAAGCCTGAGCCCTGGTTGGACTTACAGAAAACTTTTGTGATAGTTAAGCGTTGGGAATGATATCTATCTCTACCTTTATCTAGGTCTATATAATCTTTATGCTGAGTACATAAACCTCTCTTTTCATCAGGAGGGTTACATGTTTCTACTGTGCTTCTTCTATAATAACCATTGATCATTATTGTAATCAGAGTCCTTGTCTTCCAGTTGTTTGTCTTTACAATATTGTCATTAAATAAATTGTTCTCCTGATTCTTCTTCAGTCTGCATCAGTTCATAAAAGTCTTCCAAGGTTTCTCTGAACTGTTTTTTTCAACAATGATTACAGTACAGTGGTATTACAATACATTCAGAGGCCATAGTTTTTTCAACTGTTCCCTAGTTGATGGTCATCCATTTTGTTTTCTAGCTCTTTACAAGTGCAGAAAATATTTTTTTGCATGTTTATATACATATGGATTCTTTCCTTTTTAAAAATCTCTTCAGAATATAGGCATAATAATGATATATTGTTGGCTCAAAAGGTATGGGCAAGTTAGTAACTTTTGGTCAAAACTCCAAATTGCTTTCTAGAGGGATTATATAAATTCATAGCTGCACTAATAGGATATTAATGTATCTGTTTTCCCACAGCCCCTCACAAAATTATCATTTACCTTTTTAATCAACATTTCCAATTGTAAAATAACACCAAATGTTTTCATTTGCATTTCTCTAATTTTTAATGATTTGAATGTTTGTCTATGACTAGAGATAGAAATAGCCTTATATTTGGAGTAGGGTTTATTTCTCTGAAATGTGCCTGTTCACAGTCTTAAATTGGGGAAATGGCTCCAATTCCTATACATTTCAATAAATTCCCTCAAAATCTTGGAAGCAAGATATTTATCAGAGAAAACTGATGCAGTTTTTGCCCATATATTTGTGATTTGTAGAGGTCGTTAGCAGTAAAGATGATGCACAGCAAGATGTGATAAAGGTTCAGTCACCAAGACAGAGATCTGGACCTATTTGAGAAGGACGACATCACTTCTAGCTTGAGGGAGAAAGAGGAGAAGAAACAGAATCTGATCCCTTCCCTCCTTGGCCCTGTGGTTTCACGTTCCTCCTCATAGCTTTCCATTTTATTGGAAGGCAGGAATTGCTACTGAAGTAGCCTGATGTTGGGGTGATGGTGAGGTGCTAACACCATCTTAAATGTAATGGCAGTTGAAGACAGAGAGAATTATGCTGCAGATGAAGTGATTCCAGCTCCTCTCTATTCCATTTCAGTTTCATTGAAACAAACTTTGAAGTTACAGAACCTGTCGTCTCTGCCAGCTCAATTTTCTTGCTTTAAAAGTTTATGGCTAGTACAATAGGTGGGCTGAGTCATGATATAAATGCATATGGTCCGCAAAATAAAACACCTAACAATAACCAGCATGTCCTGTGCTGACCAAAGGGTCTGCATCTCCTTAATAGGTGACTTTTCCCTGCCCTTGCAGTTTGTTCCTAATGGACTCAAGTAAATCGGGGGTAAAATTGCTGAAGTGTCTCAAACGTAAATGAGAAAAAACAGTAGAAATCAATTATTGTCCATATTTAGACCATTCAGAGTCTAAGTATATGAATTAAAGGAACTGCTCACTTGTATATTTCCAAAGGCAACAAGCAGAAAGCTGTTCTTCAGCCAGCTTCAGAAAAGTCCATCCTACTGCTGTCCACTTCGCTTCCTATCCCTCCTCAGGAGAGGGCACTTGGTTGGAATGATGGGACAAAGCCAGCCAGCTTCTCACTCATTTTATTTTTTGCAAATGCCATGAAGGTGAACCTATTATTGAAAAAACGTACATTAATTTTAATGTAGTCATTTTAAAAAAATGGTATCTACCTCTTTCACTTTCATCTCAGTGTTGCAGTCCCTTGGGTAAAGAGGCTATTAAAAACAATCCAAAGGAAAACAACACTAAAGGTTTCCTTTAATAATGTCAGTGTGAGTAGGGTATTCATGAAGTGTGAAAATCAAAGCATTTGTGGTTGTGTTACTCAGAAGCATGAGGTTCATTCTCTCTCCTCTTTCTAAGTCCTGGCCAATATGATATGCATTTGCTGAAAAAGGATCCTTTTAAAAATCATCACAATACCTTCCTAATGTGAAAGCCTCTCTCTCTCTCTCTCTCTCTCTCTCTCTCTCTCTCTCTCTCTCTCTCTCTCTCTCTTCCCTCTCTCTCTCTTTCCCTCTCTCTCTCCCTCTCTCTCTGTCACTTCCTAAGAGCACATTATGACCATGGATCACAGAACAACAATCTCCAAAAATTCAACATTATAGGTGATCCAAATGCAGTGGAAAGTGTGTGATGACTACAAGGAGTCTCACACACATTTCTAGGGGTGACGTATAAAAATATTGGAAAAAGGCATCCTCCAAGGCAATGATCACTGGAAAACAAGGGGGCATGGATAGCAGAAGGAAGGGTAACACAATAATTGCCCATATGTGGGACCTACCATTTAATGAAAACCCTAGAGAAAGATCTCCATTGTGTTGAGTCAGTCCTCTATGAAAGACTTCTAGGACCACGTTGACAAGAATCATGTAGGTAGAGGATATGTGCCTTAGATCATGGGAGGTTCCAATATTCTGAACGTTACATGGAACCTGATGAACTCAAGAGGTAGGTGGCACTACCTTGTAATAGGCCAAAGTAGTACCATGCCCAAGGTTACTAGGTCAGCATGTCACAAAGTTGCAGTGGGAGTCAGTCTGATCACTACTCTGCTTCACTGTCTCTCCTTGCTCTCAGGGCTGACTAATAGGAGAAAGAAACTACAAAGGACATAAAAGAGACTTTTTTTACTAACTTCAAAATCAAATTGGGAACTTCCTGATGCAGTCAGATCCCCAAGGTTCGGTTGGGGATTCAGTGGATATCCTGGCTCTTTGATTTACTCCAGTACCACTTGGATTGTTTACATCTTAGCTACCATTTTATTATTTAGCCACCAACAGAGAGGCCCAAGAAGAAAGGAAAGGGGAACATAGTGGGATTACAAGCTTCCCAATTACTAGATCGCTCAGTTGGATACCTGTCAGCCCAGGAGGTTCAAAGTGTGCCAACCATGAAGGTTTCTAATTATCCATCAATTAAATTTGTTCATGCTCTCCCTGCCCACCATGCTGATAGATAATCAATAGAGTGTCAGCATCCCTGTACTTTGCTGAGTTAACCAGGAGCTCAAGGTAGATTATACTTATAAACACTGGAGTACCAAGAACAAATCCCCATTTTTTATTTAGAGTGTCATGTTTCATCCATTAGCATTATTGCAGCAGAGAAATTGAAAAACTATTTAGGGAAAAAACAAATCTAATGGAAATTCACAGAGACAACTTCCTGACTTCAAAAATAATCAGCTTCTTCATAGATGCAGGTGAAATAGTTTGAATTAAACAACTGACAACCTTGCTTCAGTTCACCAAAAGAATCTCATTGGCTTCCACAATCACTATGTGAGTTCAGGCCTGGCATTGACTTGTCTTTTGGCATTGTTTTTATGCACCCATGTATAATTGGATATTAGTTCTGCATTTAGGAGGGGCTGGGGTGCCTGGAACCCCCAGGAATCAAAAGCTATCCTCACATTGTCTCTTTTCATCATAACCTAGACTTAAAACTTGGAGGGAGCTTCAGGCTCACTCAATCCAAACCTTTCCATTAATGGATGGGTTGAAGACCAACAACTTGTCCAAATGGGTAGGATATATGAGAGCTGGTGCATAGCTCCAGACTTGGCATCCCTGATGCTAAATCATTATGCCCATTACCTTCATCTTGACAAATTTTTTTACCAACTGCTGATAAACTTGGCAGTCAATGGCCCAATGAATATACTGCTGGGTCTGGAGTCAGGAAGACTCATCTTCACAAGTTCAAATCTGGCCTCACATACTTACTAGCTGGTGACTCTGGGGAAGTCACTTAACCCTGTTTACCTTGGATTCCTCATCTATAAAATGAGCAGGAGAAGAAAATGGCAAACTCTTCCATATCTCCACGAAACAAACCCCAAATGGGGTCATGAAACATTGGACATGACTGGAAAACAACTCAAGGACAACAGCAGACAAAGTGAGTACCACTGTCTCAAGCTTGCAATAAGCCCTTTCCCTTCCTTTTCTTCCCCAAATTACACAGATGTGGATAAATCCCATCTCTTCAAAGTTCTAACTGCACATGATTCATTCACCAAATGGCTTGCAGATCTATGCTTAGACTGGCCCAGGTTGTCTTTTCTCCTCACTCTGACTCTGTGTTCATGATTGTGAGGTAGTTTGGTTGATCTCCATGCTCCAGGGGTCTGTCCATATGAAATGTCTTCCCAGCAAGACAAGGCTTTGAACTCATGTGAACGAAGTGTCTCAATGGGGCTCACTGCCTCTGTGTTAGGCAATGTTTCAGCACACCATGTATTCACATTGCATCCTTTGGTATGGCAATTTTTCTTAACAGAGTCACCTGTCAGTTCCATGATAAAATGACATCTCCTATACCTGTCCTCAGAGGATTGTTCACCTTCCATCTACTTCCCTTGTCTTTCCTGTCACAGATTTACAGGGAAACCAGGTATATTGGTGACTGGACAAGGCATAATCTATCAAAAGGGATGAGACAGAACAAGCACTCCACAAAGTCACTGCTCTTAATGGCTTTCTGCCTGCCTTGGGATCAGAGGTAAACTTTCCATCTGTCCCAGAACTTAGTGCAATAAGGCCTTGAACTAAACAGAAATGTGAGATAGCAGTGTTTGATACATAGTAGGGCTTAAGAAGTGCTGGATGATAGATTCACTTCTCTAGCCCTCCTCCTCCCCTTCTGTGGTAACACCGTCTAACTTTCAAATCTGCCTACTCCCCTCTCCCCACCCTGCCCCAACATCATACTGTTAGGAAAATTCTCCTTTCATGTATCAGTCTTGCATTTTGGATATAATCTCTATGTCCTTTTTGTGGGCATATGCTATTACCCTTTCACTAATGTGAACCTTCCAGGGACCCATGGGTATGGGGTGGGCAGTAGAGAGATTACAGGCACACATAGGGCATCCCATGTTTTTTCCCCATGGGGTATTTCCTCCCTAGTGACCTGGGTGGCCCACAGAACTTCCTTCAAACACTGTGGGTGTGCCCCCAGATGTGCTTCTTGCAGCCTGGTTTCATGTTGAGGCAGTGGACTCCCCTCCTTGGCTGAGCATGGGTTTGGGGAGAAAGAGTACTAGAAAAAGGGGCTAGAGGAGGAGGAGGAGAAAGAGAAAACTCTTTGCTGTTCCCTTGCTTTCCCTGGTGTGAAGGAAGAGAAGGCCAAACCAAGTAAAAATTTTGTTTCTATGGCATTACCTACACAAGCCCTCCCCCACTGACAACTTCCAGCTTGCCTCCTCATTTACTGTCATGCTGGGCCATGGACACACCTCAGGCTGGCCACTGGACAGCCCATCACAGTCACCTGGAAGAATAGCACTGGTGAGCCATGAGCCGCCTCCTGCTCTTAGCAGACTGCGTTGGCCAGGGTCAAAGTCCTAAGGGAAATGGCCCAGTATTTGCTCTATAATTAATGGACCGTTTAAAGTCCGTTGGAAATGAAAGGAACCTTCTGAGTGATGGAGAAGCACAGGTTATAATTATGTACTTTCAATAAATACTTGAAAGCTTTAAAACCTTCTTCTGGAAGCCACAATCTCTGGAAAATCTTGCTTTTACACTTCCCACTCTGTTTATCATTTAACCAGGTCTCCTGTGCATCAAAGAAATGTTGTTCCCCCCTCCCTGCAGCCCCAAATGGGAATGGAGCTTTAAGTGTGCTTTAAATCATCCCTAACTCAGAGCTGATGGGGAGAACAACATCTCACAGAGAGATAATTTAATTCTCAGTATTAAGATCATACATTGTATGGGCTTTAGAGCCAACAGTGCTCCTCTGTCTTTGTCTATAGTGAATTTAATGCTCACATTTCCATTTTTTCATCCTCCAGTATCTTAAATGACCGCTTTCATTCATGAAGGGACCAATTAGGAAAGACTTTTACCTGCATGAGACAATGGATATCCAGCAGAAAAGCAGTGCTTGGAAGCTTCTGAACAAATATATGCACATGCATACGTGGACATGCATTTGCTTACATACATGCAGAAACATGACATCTCTCTCTAGGGGTTTAATTCAAATAGATAATTCAAATCTTTGTTCCATCAAATTTAGAGCTTTATCATTTTTGTGTTGGCTCAACTAGAAGATTATTGAAACCAACAAACACAATTTTGCCTTTATGGTAGTGATACAGATGAGGCCCGATTGTAACAAATGCTGAAAATCCCTTGATGGCGGATCTTTTGAGCACCTTATTTGTACTTTCCTCAAATACATAAGTAAAAGATCAGAAGTCCTCCCAAGGTCTGACTTGAAGGTAGTTTCCATTGTCTTTTTCTACATGTGGCTGTTCACATTGAGAACCATTCCCAATGACCAGTAGCTGAGCCTATTAAAAGTTTGTAGGTGATGAAACCTGGTCAGTAGATTTCTTTACAACTTGCTACATGCTATAACTGCATAAGCAAACACACACATAAATATGTGTATGCATATGTGCACACACACATATATGTAATATATGTATGTATACATATGTGTGTATAAAATTTGATTTTAAAACTGTCATACAATTTGATACAGCCTCATGTGCCTGATGTCATCCTTAGCATTTTAATTTCATTAAGCTGGTAAGGACCAAAAGGAAGATGTCAGCACCAGATGAGAGCACACCTTCTATCCTCATGTGGTTTCTCAGATGAACAAAACTGCGACCCAACAGGAATGTGACACGCTGTCTTTCTTCACATGGCTCCTAACAGCTCCTGTCCTTCAAAGGAAAGTCAACTCTTTGGAAAAAGTTGTTTTTTTTTTTTTCCCCAAAAGAGTAGCTCCTATCTAGGCAATCTGGCTCTAATGTGTCATCCACTTCCAGGAACAGACTCTTCACTCTAGCGAGGGATTGTCCAGCAACATCTAGTGATTTTTGACCCCTTTCTGTCTTTCCAATATTGTTATGTGGTATTTTCCTTCTCACACTGTCTGATTGAATTGTACTGTCTTTTCTGTGCTTCCTATCCACGATGTGTCATCTTCTCTCTGCATACCTTTGGACAGAGCAGCCTAAATACATGGAATCTCCACCTTTTGGAATCACGGGTTTCCCTAATGACTGAGCCACAGTGACGCCTTTTCCAGTAGACCTTCCCTGGTCCTCTTGACTGCTAATATCTATCACATTGGATGGGATTGTTGGCTTGTTGTTCAATTGTTACTCAGTTATGTCTAGCTCTTCATGACCCCATTTGCACTTTTCCTGACAAAGATACTGGAGGGGTTTGCCATTTCCTTCTCCAATTCATTTGACCAATGAGGAAGCTGAGGCAAACAAGATGAACTGACTTGCCAGGGCCACATAGCTAGTAAGTATCTGAGGAGAGATTTGAACTCAGGAAGATCTTCCTGACTCCTGGCCCAAAACTCTGTGTCACCTAACTGCCCCAATTGGATTAATTTGTATCTACATTGTACATGTCTAGTATAACCCTTTATCTGTACCTTTTGTCTCCTGTGTTAGCTGCTCAAGAGCAGACACTGTTTCCCTCTTGTCTTTGTATCCACAGCACATAGCAAGGGGACCAGGCACATTCCATCTGATTAATAGAGGCTTGTTAATTGATTGATAAATGGATATTCATCTATTTGTTTAAATCAGAAGGAGAACAATGATGAGTGCAGATGTACAGATATGGTATTCCAAGTTTAAACCAGGGTGGGAAAACTTCATTTATTAAGGCTAGTGCAATATTTTTAATTGCTCCCTCTATGCCAAAACCTTTTGGACTCCTCTATACAATGTAATGGATGGTGCTTTGAGGCTGATGTTTTCAACCATGTTCTTCACTGCTCCCACAGTCAACGGGCTGGACTAAGCCTCCATTTGATTCTGTCTTTACTTAGAAAAATAAGTAGTTTCCACAAGTGACCTATCAGCCATTAATTGGTTACAGCCTCTGAGAAGCAGAGTGGCTGCCTCATTACTTCTGGGGTGATAGCCCTCTAATAAAACCTTCTCTGAGATTGGAGAGGGAAGCACCATGATCCATTGCATTAAGTAGCATGCCTCTTCATGCACTCTGTGACAAGCATTGTAATGGGCAAAGTTGAGAAATTACTGTCAGGTTTATAAAAGGTGTTCCACATGTTCTCTCATGTGAACCTCTCAATATAAGGCAAAGATGCAGTACTAGTCTCATTTTACAATGAGAAAATAAAGGCCAGATAGAAAAAGTGGACATGATCTCACAGCTGGTTTTGGTGCCAGAACCAATATTTCAACCCAACTCTTTCTGGCACATCCACATCCTAAACTGATGCTGTGGGTCGCAGTGCACAGGGTGCTGAGACACCATCTAGCATCAACATTCTGTGGGACTCAGTTTTAGTATGTATAAGAGGAAAATTGTAAAATGTGTCTCACAGTGTTATTGGGAGATACAAATTAAATAATAGAACATCAGTTATTATTTTTTCAATGTGTAGTAATAAAAAATATCTTCCTGTCTTTGAAATGTAATGAGCTGAAGCTATCACACAATTTGCTTTAACTCTTGTGGGATGCACCAGACAGAATGCTGGACTAGAGTTGGAAACCTGGATGTGACTGGTGGGAAATTCTTTGACTCATCAAGGAGTCTATTTCTTCTCATCAAAAATGTTCAGCCCTAATGTTTTCCCTCATCTCCTTTCTAGCAGAAATGACAATGATGATGATGGTTGTGGTGGTGATGATGACAACAGTGACAACAGTGAGGAAAGAAGGAGATGAATGTAATCTACCTTCCTGTTTCCCTCTTTCTATCAATGGGATTTTTATTCTTCCAAGCATGCAGGTTCCCTCCTTAAGATATTCTTGACTTTTACTTCCCCATCTGACAAGAGTTATCAACTCTTCTAAGTCCTGCTTACATGGCATCTCTCAAAGATTCTTTCCATCTGCATAGATTGTACTTTCCTTTGCAATCTCATCATCCTTATAGCCTCCTAATAGGCCTTGCTGCTTTTAAGCTCTCTCCTTTTAAGTCAGTCTTCATAGTTGCTAAAATAACCTTTTTAAATGTTTCACTACTCCATTTCTTTCTTCAAAAGCTTATTAGTTTTATCCCTCAAGGATAAACTACCTGCTTCTCACCATGACATCTGCCTTCAGTCTACCTTAATGGGTTTATTTTTGATAATTCCTCTTTATACCATCTATTTCAGCCATGCCAGACCTCTAGCCATTCTCTGAATGGATAGCTACCTCCACCCACAACTTCCTTACATTCACAGGGAACATCCTCCTTGTCCTTCCACTCAAAAGTCTGAAAAATCCTTCCTTTGCTTCTCTTCTTAGAATTTTCATCTTCCTTTCATGATCATCTCATGAGCTATGTGTTCCATGAAATTTTCCCCATTTCTTCCAGTTAATAGAGCTTTCTCATCTTTCAAATTCTTTTGTATTGTATTTATTGGTGAGCACATCATATTCTTCCAGTAGAGTGGAAACTCTTGAGGGCAGGGACTTCAGTTTTATCTTTTGCATCCCTAGTACCTGATATAGTTCCATGCAAATAAAAAAAAAATGCTTAGTACGAGTTTAATTGAGTTCCATGGAGGAGGCTCAGCTCAGTGAACTCTAAGGTCCTCTCCTGCCTAACATCAATGAAGGTCATTGACCATCTGAAGTTCTAGTAACAGCAAGGACTTGTTCTTGTTTCTACCTAATATATAAAGTGCTGCAAGGTACTTAGCAAATCTGATGTCATTCAACTCTCCAACCATCCATTGAAGTATCTGGTTTTATGATCTCCACTTGACAAATAAGGAAAGAGATGTTAGCAGGGTTATGCTCACATGTCTGAGTCAAGAATCAAATGTACATCTTTCTTCCTGAGTCCAAACCCAGCTAAGGAATAACTCATGAAAGTTGGCCAGGCACCTTTGTGCGCTTGGCTCCAGGAAGTGTTCCTCTGAAGAACCCTTCTTGCTTAGATTCCATCTGTTCTGAAGCGGGACCTAAGATTGCAGTTTCCATAAATGAATAGTGTGTATATCATGTGGATTGTACACCTAGAACTAGCTGAGTTATGCGTAGGAGAAGAATTTATGATCAAACAAGAGATAGAGGAGATTGCAGAAGCAAAATGGATCATTTTTATTACAAGAAATTAAAAAAAAAAAAAGATTGTACAAAAAGAAACCAATGCAGTCAAGATTAGAAGGAAATCAGAAAACTGGGAAGAAACTATCACAAGTTTCTCTGATAAAAGCCTCATTTCTCATATATATATGGAGTTGAATCAAATTTTTAAAAAATGCAAGTATTATTTGCAACTTTATTGTGACTCCTAACCCTGAGTAATTCAGAAAGAAAGGTGAAGCCTACTTATGTCTCTGGCTAGGAACAGTGGTGGTCAAAGCCCAGAATCTTTGATAACTTTGCTGCAGCTAGGCTCATGTTCATTGTGACTTGTTGAAATTCAACATTGCCAGCTGGGGAAAAATCAAGAAGGCTGTTTCAATGGTTTCCAAGGGACCCTTATGAGGACTGAAGATTCCTCTCCTCACAAGACTCACAATTGTGTGTCTTTTGTGTCTGCCCATACACACAGACACATGCACACACACATATATGTACACACACATACATAGGCAGACACACAATTGTCTGTATATACTTGTATGTATATGTAATTGTATGTATATATATAATATGTAACTGCAAGTATATACACACATATGCATGTATATGTATATATATATGTATATGAGTGTGTGTGTGTGTGTGTGTGTGTGTGTGTGCCCTGTCTGGCCTCTTTAGAATGTGATCTTCTTGAGGGCTGGGATTGTTTTATCTTTGTCTTTGTATTCTCACTGCCCAACAATGCTTAGCACAAGGAGACTACTTGATAAATACTTGTTGAACACCTCTGTGAAAGACAAGCTTACTAGGCCCACAAAAGCATAAATATTCCCTTTTTCTCCACAATTCACCCCCCCCCCCCCCACTATGGACCAGCTGGTCAAATTCTGTTTGTTGGTGCTCTTGGAGGTGAATGATTGGAACTTCTGCGCCTACAAAGTGCTGAGATTAGAGGCAAGGGAGTTGTATTAGGGACAGGATTAGCCGGTAATAAGGAAAGAACAAACTGATTATTAGCACTTCAAACCTTGTTAGTCTTGAGGGATTCCTTCCAGTGGCCTAATTAAACTGAGTCAACAGGCCTCTTACATCCCTAGTGGGCTGCTCAGGTCTTGTGATCAGCCAAGAGGAGCTTTCTTGCCTTTCCAGCTTTAATCAAGGGGTTCACATATGTGCCACACCTCCTATGATGAGTTTTCTGGCATTATTAGTGTCTGTAACTCCATGGTTTATAAAAATAAATGTCACCAGTCAGACAGATTAATCCACCTCCCTCCCACACCTTTCTGAAACTTTTGCTAGCTTCTTGGTATGTATCTTAGAGAGATCAACCCTGAGGATACTGCCTTAGTGGGCCTCCATGCTGTGAACAGCATTCCTCCTGATTCATACTTTCCAGAATCCTTGCTTTCCTTCCTAGTTCAGCTCAGATGAGTTGCCCTCCAAGAACCCTTTACATAGCTCCTGACTCCCCTCAGTTACTGACATTTCATACTATGAGAACTCAGCTCAAAGTAAATTATAGTATCCAAAGAAGATTCATTCCTTTAGGAGCTAGAAACAACAACTTACCACCACATTAGAATAATTTATTAAAATAAGAAGCTATCCAATCCCTTACATACACACACACATACACACACACACACACACATTCACAGAGAAAAACTCTTTACAACCCCCTAACCCTTACTTTTTCATAAGTTCTATGATCCCTATCAACTCCCCATCAAATAGATTGGTCATGAAGAGTAGATTTTGGGAAATCCTTCCACTACATGAAGGGTTTTTTCTAAATCATGAAAAGTGGGATCCAACTTGAAATCAGGATCAGGGATGCTGGTTTCATCCTTTTCAGTCAGGGACAAGAGCCTTGATTGTCATGCCCTCTTTCTTTTTTCTGTCTTAGAGAGTTAGTATTGTATGGTATGATGGAATAAGAACTGACTTTGGAGTCAAATTGACCCCAGATTCAAATCCCATTTCTAATCTTTGCTGTGTTGCAAACCACTTCACTCCTCCCAATCTCAGTTACCTATGTGTAAAATGGGCTAATGATATCCTTTTTTATGCTAATCTCATAGGGCTATTGCAAGAAGCCAGTGAGAAAATATGTGTAAAGTATTTTGTAAATCTGAGCATAGTATGAATGTCTACTGTCATTTGTCTATTTATGCTACTGGGATAAGAGTGGGTGCTTCAGAAGTATTTCTTGCCTTAACTGTCATTCACAAATAACATTAGTCATGATATTTTATGAGCCTCATCACCAAAGAGAGGGTAAATTATGATAGACTGGGATGAATATGATAGACCTTAGCCTTATCTTTGTGACCTTGGCAAGTTGTGCCACAGCATAAAGGCTCATGGGGTGTTCCTGAATTTGTTTGATGCAATGGTGGTGGTGGTGACATCAGCAGCAGTGGTGGTGTTGAATGGTGTTGACAAACTTCCTGTTTCCTGTCCATGAAATGGTTCTGGATATTGTTGACTTTTTAACTGAGTCATTTGAGGTGTTTTGCTCCCAAACAACATGATAAAAAATGCAACATCTTGATTCAATGCTTTTACTCTTTTATCCTAAAGCCTTTAAAAATACTTTCCTGGGAAGTTCTGGTTGGACATAGATGTCAAGGGAGCAGAGCCAAGAAGGTAGAGTAGAAAGATGGACCTGCAGAAGCTCCCCCACATAGCCCATAAAATACCTGTAGAAAATGACTCCAAACAAATTCTAGAGCAGCAGAAGCCACAAAACAACAGAGTGAAGGAGATTTTCATCACAGGACAGCCTGGAAGGCCAACAGGAAGGGTCTATCACACCAAGCATGGAGTAGAGCGCAGCACAGCATAGGCCACACGGTAGGGACAGGACCCAGAACAGGCTTCAGGGAGCCACTGGCAACAGCAGTTCCCAAATTGCTCAACCCACAAATGCCACAGACAGCTTCAAAGGTCAGTGAGAGGGCTCCTTCACCCAGGAGAGGAGAGTGCAATCTGAACCACCAGCAGCAGCAGCCACTGCAGCAGCCCTATCCATTTTTGGAGCTCTCCACCCAGTCCCTGGGGAAATTGAGCAGTTGATCTGAATTTTAGCCCTGAGTGGCAGCCCTGCAAGGCTTTCTCCAAAAGCCACTGGGGTAATTGAGCCTCTGATCTGAATCCCAGCCCTGAGCCCCTCCCTGGGGTGAGGAGGAGCACTGGTGTGGTAAAGCTGGAGATAGTTGTGGTGAAGGAATTGTACTCCCAGATTCTGGGCAGAAAAGTTTCGGTTGCTCCCAGACCAGTGTGCAGGTCAGGAGAGGAGTAAATTCCTCTCCCTTGATTGTGCCACCTTGGAGGAACTGAGAACTTACAAGTCTCCAAAGTACACCCTCCTCTTGACAAAGAACTCAAAAGTCAAGTAACTGATTGGGAAAATTCCCAAAAAGAGGGGGAAAATAAGATTATGGAAGGCTACTTTCTTGGTGAACAGGTAGTTTCTTCTATCCTTTCAGATGAGAAAGAACAATGCTTACCA
This sequence comes from Notamacropus eugenii, assembly GCF_028372415.1. Classification (NCBI taxonomy): domain Eukaryota; kingdom Metazoa; phylum Chordata; class Mammalia; order Diprotodontia; family Macropodidae; genus Notamacropus; species Notamacropus eugenii. The sequence goes on from NC_092874.1 coordinate 2,964,105, forward strand.
TCAGAGGCCACCAAAATAAATATGCAATTATCTCAGGCTATGGAAGAGCTCAAAAAGGATTTTGAAAATCAAGTAAGACAGGTGGAGGAAAAATTGGGAAGATAAATGAGAACAATGCAAGAAAATCATCAAAAGCGAATCAACAGTTTGCTAAAGAAGACCCAAAAAAATGTTGAAGAAAATAACACCTTTAAAAACAGGCTAACTCAATTGGCAAAAGAGATCCAAAAAGCCAATGAGGAGAAAAATTCTTTAAAAAACAAAATTAGCCAAATGCAAAAGGAGCTTCAAAAGCTCACTGAAGAAAATAGTTTTTAAAAATTAGAATGGAGCCGATGAAAGCTAATGACTTTACAAGAATCCAAGAAGTTGCAAAACAAAACCAAAAGAATATAAAAATAGAAGATAATGTGAAATATCTCATTGGAAAAACTACTAGCCTGGAAAATAGACCCAGGAGATACAATTAAAAACTTTGGGACTACCTGAAAGCCATGATCAAAAAATGAACCTAGACATCATCTTTCATGAAATTATTAAGGAAAAGTGTCCTGATATTATAGAAGCAGAGGGCAAAATAAATATTGAAAGAACCCACTAATTACCTTCTCAAAGAGATCCAAAAAGAGAAACTCCTAGGAATATTGTAACCAAATTTCAGAGTTCCCAGGTCAAAGAGAAAATATTGCAAGCAATTAGAAAGAAACAATTTGAGTACTGTGGAAATGCAATGAGGATAACACAAAATCTGGCAGCTTCTTCCTTAAGGGACTGAAGATCTTGGAATATGATATTCCAGAAATCAAAGGAACTAGGATTAAAACCAAGAATCACCTACCCAGCAAAACTGAGTATAATACTTCAGGGGAAAAATGGATATTCAATGAAACAGAGGACGTTCAAGCATTCTTGATGAAAAGACCAGAACTAAACAGAAAAATTTCACTTTTAAACACAAGAATCAGGAGAAGTATGAAAAGGTAAACAGGAAAGAAAAATCATAAATGACTACCCAAAGTTGAACTCTTTACTTTCCTACATGGAAAGATGATATTTGTAACTCATGAGACTTTTCTCAGTATTTGGGTAATTGGAAGGATTACACACACACACACACACACACACACACACACACACACACACAAACATATGTATACACACACACAAAGCACAGGGTGAGTTGAATAAGAAGAGATGATACCTAAAAAAAATAAAATTAAGGAGAAAGGGAGAAATTGAATGGGGAAATTATCTCTCATAAAAAAGAGAAGAAAAAACTTTTTCAATGGAGGAGAAAAGGGAGGAAGTGAGAGGGAAAAAGTGAAGCTTACTCTCTTCACATTTGACTTAAGGAGGGAGTAACATGCTCCCTCAATTCGGTATGAAAATCTATCTTACATTACAGGAAAGTAGGGAAGAAGGGGACAAGTGGGGTGAGGGGAATGATAGAAGGGAAGGCAAATGGGAGGAGGGAGTAACTAGAAGTAAATATTTTGGGGAAGGACAAGGTCAAAAGAGAATAGAATAAATGGGGGGCAAGACTGAATGGAGGGAAATACGGTTAGTCTTACACAATATGACTATTATCGATATTTTTTGCAAAACTACACATATATAGACTATATTGAATGGCTTGCCTTCTCAGTGAGGATGAGTGGGGAGAGAAGAAGGGAGAGAAGCTGGAACACAAAGGTTTAGGAATGAATATTGAGAATTGTTTTTACATGCAGCTGGGGAAAAAATGCAAGGAATAGGGTATAGAAATCTATCTTGCCCTATAAGAAAAGAGAGAAGATGGAGATAAGGGAAGGGAAGAGTGTGATAGAAGGGAGGGCATATTGAGAGAAGGGGTAATCAGAATGCAAGATGTTATAGGGTGGAGGAAGGGGAGAGATGGGGAGAAAGTTTGGAACTCAAAATTTTGTGGAAATGAATGTTGCAAACTAACAATAAAGAAACATTTGAAAAAGTAAGTAAATGCCAAGGTGTTTCAAACAGTAGAGGAAACCTCTCTTGATTAGGGACTTGATGACCTGTCACAGAATCTGTGTGTCATTGCAAGTTCTGACATTGACCCAAGGACCTTAACCCTTCTCGGCTTCAACTTGCTCCTCTCTAAAGTAAGGGAGTTGGATAGGCTCATATCTAATGTCCTTTTCTGCTCTGAATTCTATGACTCTTTGATCTATGAATCCATGAAACAAAGAAAAATTCACTTCAGTTCTGCGTGGCATTTTAATATTTCTACAATGTCTATGGAAGAATAGTGGAAAATGGGGCCAAGAGGTCTAGGAACCAGTCTTTAGACCATATGTCAGCTTTAGGATCAGTATTCTAAATGTGAGGTTCTTGTGCAGTGATATTGTGTGGCTACATTATAGGAGGGGGGAGCTGAATCATCTCAGTGTTGATATTCTCACCATCAATGAACTGCAAAGAAGCAGTCAAATGAAAATAAGAACTCCAAAGTTCTCATTGGAGAGAAGAAAGGAGCTATCAAAACTGTCTTCATCTTGAATCTGAAAGCACCAGGAAACAACATTTAATGGGATATTGGGCCAGTTCATATAGCAGTATTTACGAAAAGTGTTTGCAGAAAAACCAGTATGAAGAGAGTTGGACATCTCTCCAAAAGAAGCTGAGAAGTTCCATGAAGAACTTGGGTAGATTCTGCAAATGAATTCAATATATGCACTGATGTGGTAAGGATAAAAATAGTTGGAAATGGTGGGTAAAAAAATGTTGAATAATGTGGATAACAAATAAGCAATAAGAAAGTCCAAAGACTTGTAGACTACAGGATAACCTCATTTCTACACATCATGAATACTTCCTTAGAGGAAAAAAGAAACCTAAATGTATTCAACATGGTGTACTGTACTTCAAACTACTGTGTTAAGTATTGCATAATAATACTGTATTGTTAGAATAAAGACTAAAATATATACCTTTTAACGAGAAGGGAATGATTAAAAGCTATGGTGAGAAAAAAAAGGTTAGTACCTGACTTATTTAAATAAATTATTGATAAGGAAAATGGATTAGGACTCCAAGAAAGGACATTGTCATTGACTATAATCATTCTCAATAGAAGTTATCCAATATAAATGATCATAACAAGGAGTAAAAAAGTACCTCAAAATTATCTCAGCAAACATGTGACTTACTTGGTGAGTGAAGAGCTTAAGTAGCGAAGGGCATCACATGCTTGGTATTGAAATGCATTTGTGAAATCTTATGGGCAAGGATAACACAATTGCCTCATAAAAAGAAGGAAAGGATGGGACATTGAATATATTTAAAATGCTTGGTGTACTCTCCAGGTGAGTCAAGTTGCCTTGATACCACAACAGTTTGGTACTGGATGGAGAATAACAGAGAAGAAAGATGGAAAAGTTAGGTAAGGATATTTACAACAGACTCATTTCATTCCCAAGGATGGAAGAATCACTACATTTGGATTCCATCATTATAATCTCAGATGTGTTTACAGATAAAGTATAGAAAACATTAGAGAAAAAAAGCAACAGTCTTGCTGTGTGTGTGCGTTTTTCCAAGTCCACCCATAATAGAGATGATGAGGGAAGCCTGTGGTCCTGAGCTCCCATGGATGAAGGCAGGTACTCTGGTGTCTTCCTGTTTTTATAGTTTCTGGCACCTTACTGACAAGTTGTTTTAATGATGAAGAGCTCCTGACTCTGGTGATTGATTCATCCATCCATCCATCCATCTTTTCATCTTTTCAAATCACTTCATCAAATTGCTCTAAATAAATTACATGTTCAGGGAGTTCATATGTTGACCATGCTACCCATACTTATATTGGGTTGGGATTGTGGGTAGAACAATTATGAGGGCATTGAGGGCACTAATCATAAAATATTTTGGGGGAAAATTACCAAAGAAAACCTCAGATTATATTGACACAAAAACCAATACTGACATGTAGTAACCAAGAGCACATAAGCCATTATGCCAATTTCCCCATATTACATATATATGTATACATGCATGTGCATGTACATATACAGTATGTATCATATACATGCATTACATATAATGCATACACATATAAATATGTTCATGTTGTATACATGTGTGTATATGTGGACGTATACACATATAATGTGTGTGTATTCATGTATGCGTAGGGAGGAGGAGAGAGAGACAGAGAGGGAGATAGAGACTAAGAGAGAGAGAGAGAGAGAGAAAGGGACAGAGAGAAAGAAACAGAATGGGGATTAGTAACAAGCAGGTGTTTTTTTTTTTTAAACAAGCAGTATTCTAAAACTAACCACATTTTTTGCCATCAACAATGGACTGAAAGTTGTACAAGACAACATTCTACTTACTGTTTTTTAACTCTGAAAAAATAGCTTTTAGATTAGGAGAACAAAATATTGCCTTAAGGCCTTTCTGCCAACAGTTTATCTCCCATGAACACATCAACATTAGACTAGATTTACTTGAAATAATCGAGAAAACTGTTAGGAGACTTTGATCACTAGTATCTAGCAGGGCATGTCAGTGAGCCATCTGCCCACCAAGGTCTTCCCTATCTCAAGAAACTTTCATGAGATGTCAAAGTCCTGCAGATGCTCCAGTTTGCAGAAGGCGTTGTGCTAGTTGGATCAAGCCCTAGACACATAACTGCTCCAGTTTGCCTTGTCCACAAAGGGAAGAGAGAAAGCATGTCTAGCATGCTGATCAGGACAGTTTGTCATTCTCACTCAGTGTGCGTGTGTGTGTGTGTGTGTGTGTGTGTGTGTGTGTGTGTGTGTGTGTTGTATGAATATCTCATATGGATCATGAACTAAATCTACAATTAAATGAGAAAAGGAGAGTTGGTTTCATTGCTTTTGGAAAGTAACAGATCTTTTTTTTTTATTGATACCAATTTTTCTCCCAGAAACAAAGGACCATCTTTTAAGTATTATTGTCTTGATGATGTGTTTTTCTGAATCATAAAACACTACAGTCTTTGAAGAGTTCAAATGAAGTCGAGTCTTATAATGGATTATGATGGTGACTATGAGTATGGTGCTCAGGAGACAGTGTCTCAGTCCTTCCCCCAAAGCAGGAACTGATAGGCTTGGGAGGGGATTTGAGATGCTAACAATGCTAGGCATTAGATTTCTTCCCAATGTGGGAAGGAAGTTATTGTGAGATCAGTATGGGAAAACAGATATTCTCCATAGAAGGAGTTTGAAGTCTTTCTTAAGAGGATAGAAAGCTCCAAGAGGAGGAAAGTGTTAAGACTTTCCTTGGACATGGAGTGGCAGATCTTCTGAAGCCCAAGGGAGAGGTAATAGAGGAGGCCTCAAGTAACAGGATGATGTCTTCTGTTCAGGTGACCAGAGCCCTGGGGAAAGGAAAAGAAAGCAACAACAGCAAAAGACATGGTCAAGATGGTATTTCTTATGCCTACCCCCTGCTTCACTTCAGACGGGTGCACCTGGTATCTGATTCTAAGCTTGTTTATTATTGTGATAAAGACTAAAGTAGACAAATCTGTGATTGTCCTTTGCACTCTCTTGTGTCCTTCTGCTTGTGGCAGGAAAACTCTGGGAAACACATGAGAAAGTTGGGTCTTTCCTTGTGTAGGACTGGTCTCTCAATCTCCCCATACAGCTGTTAGTTTTTTGCTCTCTAAGAAGGGGTATAATCATGAGTCACTCATGTTTTATAATGGACCTTTTAAGGACAGAATTATCATGAACTGGGTGGGAGGGGGACCAAATCTGCTTCATCAGACTATGAGACCAATGTAGTCACCCCCAGGGCTAGAAAATTATAGCAAAACAATCAAAGTAGAAGATGCCATTGATGAAATGAATTACTGAGAAAAGATGAGTTGACCACATGGACAACATGAAAGATAAGCAGTGGACATCCCATGGAGAGCATAAAGGACAAGTGATGGACATTTCATGGAGAACATGAAGGACAAGTGAGGGGCATTCGATTGCCTTCACTGGGATCCTCATATTATCAGAACTGGAGGGAGGCCTCTGGGCCACTGGATAGATCCTACATGTCAACATGGTGGAGGGGTGGATTGGAGAATGACATGGACAAGTATTACACAAGTTGAGCAGACATAGATCCATTGGGAATGACATCCAAAGAGATGAGATTGTAATTCTCTTTGAATATTTCCTTAAATGAATACTCTTGTTTTGCCTCTTTACAATGCAGTCTTCTTGAGGGCAGGGATTGTTTTATTGTTGTTCTTGTATTCTCAATGCCTAACAATGACTGGCACAAGGCAGCTTTTTAACAAATACTTCTTGAGTGATCCTTTGACAAATGAGTTGTATCTCTGTAGAATGAGCAGACTGGGGAATAGATTTCTTCTTTTGTCACTTAATCAAAACTCTCTGAAAGAATCTAAGCCAAGGATCTGTCTTGACCTCATGTGTAACTGAGCAAAATTATTCCTCTGCCCAGACATTGTGCAGATGCTCTCAGATTTATTGCTTTCTTTGAATTGGTAGTTAAAATAAATTATTCATAATTTAAATTTCCACCAGCTTCTCTGCAAAGCAGCCTTTGAGGACAAGCAAAAGTCAGCAGGAAAGTTGGGCAATTCATTCAGAAGCAGGAACCCACACCCATAGCACCTCAGCTCTTCATTAATGTTCCACTTAGTGAGGAGAACAAGTGTTCACAGTTCAGCACCCCTCTCACCAGTAGATCATGACATCTCAAAGGCGAGGCTGCTTAAAAAGAGAAAATGGCCTTTGACAGCCTTTCTTGCAAATAGGGACAATTTGCTCCTAAAGTTGCTGCCTTTGGGAGGTTCCAAGATTTATTCTATCTGAGTAAAATGGAAATGAGGTCGATTTTTCAACTCAATTTGACAAGGAGAGGAGAAAACACCCAGCTTTCTTCAGAGTCCAGCTCTTCTCAGTCTAAATAGCTTGAATTAAGGGTTATACATCAAGATTCTCTACCTATATCATATACATTAATGAGCACACCTACAAACATAGCTACACACATATATAGGCAGACAAACAGTTTTGGGTTTTGTAAGGAGAGGGATCTTCAATCATCACAAGGGTCCCTGGGAAACCATTGCAATAGCCTTATTGATTTTTCCCTGGTTGGCAGTGTTTAATTCAAACAACTCCCAATGATCATGGACCCAGCTGCAGCAGTTATCAAGGATTCTGGGCTCTTGTTCATTGACCACCAGTGACACTATTGCCAGAGACATAGTTGGCTTTACCTTTCTTTCTGAATTATTCAAGGTTAAGAATCACAGGTAAATGGCAAATGAGATTTGAATAGGTAATTCAGGGGGTAAGAAAATATTGCTTGTTGTCTTGTGCATGAACTCTCTCCTTTCCTCTTATTATATTTTCAATGAAAAAGAATTACTTGGTGATTTTTAGGTACAATTAAATAAAATTATACTGCCAGAATCAGTTTTTGCTCATTTAACATTATTTCAAATGCAAGCATTCTTCTGCTGAGAGGGCAATGTCCAAACTGCTATGATGCCAGCCTCCTCTCAAACAGAAAATTGCTCTATGGATCTTCCTCCAGAGGAAGTTGGGCATCCCAAGGAAAGTTTGCACTTCCCAGGCTCCACACTGGCCTGATGGGATGCCCAGTGAGGCTAAGGGGGGCCCCCTCACACTGGTCACCTCAGCAGCAATATGCATGGCACAATGGCAAGGTCTCAGTGGAGCCAAGTACTTCCCATCAAGCACAATGATAGAGCAGCAACCCAGAGGGCTTGGGAAAATCATTACTTATTTTTAACATTGAACTTTTTTTTGAGTTTTGCATTCTCTCCTTCTCTTCTGCCCGTCCCCCATTCTTGGAGAAGGCCAAAACATACATCATACATGTGAAATCATGAAAAACATATTTTCACTTTAGCCATGATGCAAAAGAAAAGCATGTGAATTTTTAAAAAGTGGGGGGAATCTCTGCTTCCATCTGCACTCAAAGCCCACTCGTTGTCTCCATGGAGGTGGATAGCATTTTTCATTTGGGGCCTATTGTCTCCGTCATTGTTTTGATCAGAGTAGCTGAGTCTTTCACAGTTGATTGTTCTACAATAGTTCTGTTACTCTGTACAATGTTCTAATGTTCTTCCCAGATTTTTCTGAAATATTGAGATTATAATTTCTTGTAGCACAATCCTATTGCATCACAATATATAGCACAGCTTGCTCAGCTCTTCCCCAACTGATGGGCATCCACTTAATTTCCAATTCTTTACCACAACCAACAGAGCTGATTGCACGTATTAGTCATTTTCCTTTTCCTTTGATTTCTTTGATCTCTAGCAGTGGGATTGCTGGGTCAAAGAGTATGTACAGTCTGATAGGCTTTTGAGTATAGTTCCAAATTGCTCTCCAAGAATGATTGTTTCAGTTCACAAAACCACCAACAATGCATTGGTGACCATTTTTATGTCCTCTTCAGCATTTGTCATTTTCCTTTTTTGTCATGTTGGTCAATCTAATAGGTGTGAGATGTTTTAATTTCTGTTTCTCTTATCAATAGTGATTTAGAGCACTTTTATGCATTGTTATAGATAACTTTGATTTCTTCTTTTGAAAACATTTTTTCACATCCTTTGATCATTTGGTAATTGAAAATTTACTTGCATTTTTCAAAAATTGGCCAAATTCCCTATATATTTGAGAAATGAGACTTTTGTCAGAGAAATTTGCTGTAATCCTGCTTCCCCTCACTTTTCTCCTTTCCTTCTTGCCTTGACTGCATTGCTTTTTGTTTGTGCAAACATGTTTTTTAACTTCATGCAATTCAAATTGTCCATTTTGTTTTCTGTGATCCTCTATATCTCTTATTTGGTCATAAATTCTTCCCCTATCTGTAACTCAGCTAATGCTGTGCTTATCATCTGGATGATATACCCACTCTTCCTTTATAGGAACTTCCATCATGGCTCCAGCTTTGGGTGTGCATGGGTGTGTGTGTGTGTGTGTGTGTGTGTGTGTGTGTGTGTGTGTGTGTGTGTGTGTGTGTGTGTGTGTGTGTGAATCTAAGCAGTTTCCATGTCTGACAGTCCAGAAGAATAGAAATAAAATTGTGTTCTTCCATCTTAGCTTCCATATTGTCTGTCACAATACAGCCCCAACTCATGACTTCTGACAAATATTCTACTCTGCCTTTTCTGTGGAGGTCTGTGCACTTTGCTTCTTCTTCAGCTGAATCTGGCTCCTGTCCCTGATTGATAGCCATGAGAGTATCAAGTGTTATGGATGAGACTTTAGGGACTGGAGCTCAAGACCAAGCTCAGCTACCTATCTGCTGTGAGCCTTGGGGCAAAACACTTGACCTCTCCAAGTCTCAGTTTTTTTACCTGCAACAGGCAGCAGCCTGCAGACTCTCCTTCACACAGCTGCAGAAGGCAGTTTCAGAAATGCAGGAGAGAAGAGTCCTAGCTTGGACTTACCACCCTGTTTGCTAATGAAATGTCATGAACACCTAACACTTTTCTTTGCAAGGACCTTGTTGGTTCCCTGACCCCAAAGACCTCAGATATATCTATTTAGCTCCTGCTCCAGGCTCAGTACATCCCCAGAGAGTGGAATCCACCTCACCAGAGGATAGAAGGAACTCAGAAATCCAGACTCAGATCTGATGGCAATCCAACCCTCTAGGCCTCTCAATTTATAAAGACATTTTTTTAAATGGATGCTTTGAAGCAATTAACTACATTTCTTAAGGGGGACAAGGACAGATTTGTATGCAAATCTCCCCAATGTAGGATTTGTCCATTCCTCCCTGTCCCCTCTTGGGCAAGAGAATTTTCCTTTAACACAACAAGCTTATTTTTGGAGCGAAAGCCAATCCAAAATGATAAGGAGCAATGGGTGATAGCCTTACTACATTCCTCTCTGCCCTTATTATTCTCTCCATTGCTCCCCTGATTTCCAACATAGCATGAGGGGCCTGAGTGAGTCCACCTCTCAGTTTATTTTGGACCAGCAGATAACAAGATAGAGTGTGAAAGGTGGGTGTAAAAATGTCAAAGTGCCTTCAGAGTTCTTAATCAATGTTGCCTGATTGGTTCAGCTCCTGGCACCTGTCCCTGGGCTGAGGACAAGAGCCGTGTAAATGTGTTGTGCAGCTGGACAGTTCAACCCTCTAGCTTACATTAGTGCTGAAACCTGAATTGTCTTTCCCTGGGACTTCACTCCACCCACCCCCATCCCCTGGGCACCCAAATTGCCCAGATACTGTTGAATCCCAGAGGACCTGGAGGTATACACAAGGGGTGAGGCCATGAAGAAGGAAGGTCCCAATCTGATTTGGGTTCAAGTGAGGAAGGAGAAAGGATTCTAAGACCTTTCCTTTGGGAGCTCTGAGATGACAGGAGTATCTCTGGGTCACATAGATAGGAAAGCTAACCCCTGATTCCAAATCTTGGCTTATTAACATTCTGCAACATTGCCTTATTTCTCAGAGGCAGAAAACCTGAAATGGGACAGTGACTACAACAGAAAGAGTTCTGGTTTTGGACTCACATGGTTCCACTCCCATTGCTGCCTTTGTGTTCCCAGATTTCTGACCCACCCTCAGGTGGTTTAACTCCAGATGACACATGTTTCTAGACATTGTTTTGAGTCTTGAACCAATATGATCCATCACTTGGGAGGCAGGGGCAATGAGAAGACAACGTAGATGGGAAGATTTATGAGAAACTATGCTAAAAGTGCAGGCAGGGGATACTAAGAACTCATGGTACTTGCTCAAAATTGCAGACGTCATAGAGCTGAGAGTGATCACACTAATTTGAGTGACAGATCCCATTTTTCAGACATTTTTTCAGTCATGTCTGACTCTTTGCATCCCCATTTGGGTTTTCTTGGCAAAGATGCTGAAATGGTTTGCCATTTCCTTCTCCAGTTCATTTTACAGATGAGGAAACTGAGACAAACAGGGTCAAGTGACTTGCCCAGGATCACAAAATTGCTAAGTATCTGAGGCCAGATTTGTACTCAGAAAGATGATTCTTCTTGATTCCAGGGCTGCTGCTCTACCACCACAGAGATGCCCGATTTCAGCCTGGGACTCTAAGGAATCTCTAGTTTCCTTTCATCCTAACCGCCTTCCCTGTATTTATATCCCCTCAATAAAGTTTGATTTTATTGTCTTATTTTGTGCTCTGTGCTTCCTTGCACTAGAATGCTGGGATCCCAAACCTTAGAAACAAACCTGTATTAAACCGTGTTAGAGAGAGTTTCTGAGAAGATAAATGGAGTGATCTGAGTCCTAAAGGAAGAGAAATATTCCAACAACCAGAGATCAGGAAGGAATGATTTCCAGACATGAGGAATGACAAATGCCAAAAGAAGGATGTAGGGGATGGAATAGCAAATCCAGGGACTGGGGATTTCCTTGGGGGAATGGAATGTAGAGCTCACAAAGGGACAAAATGTTACTGGTGGTTTATATGGACTGAGGGTGGAGCACGTTGTCTTCCCTATTAGAGTGCAAGTTCCTTGAAGAAAATAATTCTTTGTTTCTGTCCTTGTACCCCCCAACACCAAGTACCATGCCTGGCCCACCCGGGAAGCAATGCTTGGGGGCTCATTGATCTGGGACTTTATTGGGGGCTTATTGATTGGGGCTTGTAATACCTCTGTGGGGCCATGAGATGAGACTGATCTACCACTAAATGATATGGCCAGGACTTTGTTATGTCTTGGTAAAGGGAAGTCAGTTGGGGAGGGTGAATCAGGACAATGCCAGGCACCTTCAGAAAGTGGTTGGGCAGAAGTGAAGCTTTAGTCTCTCAGGAATGGGAGAGCTCTGGATAGCAGGTAAATGAGCCAATTACAGGCTGTTAATCTCTGCCCCATTATGCTGAACATGTTGGGGTATGTTGTGGATATCAGTTGATAATTGTCCTTGGGTATTTAATTTGATGGATTAAGAAGGTTTTCTGTGTTTCCCACTTGAGATTCCTTCTGAAGAGGATTTGTTATCCCAGGGATTATGACTTAACATGCCTAGCGTGCTGATGGAGGTCTCTGAGCCCAAGGTAGAGGCATTGTTTATGACTGGACAATATTAGAGTCGATCACAATTGGGTACTTTGTTTTTGCCTTGCTCACATTCCCTGAGATTTCACAGAAAGAAGGCAAAGAAAACAAACCCCCCAAACACCCTTCACATACTATTTAGGTGGGCCAAGAAGAATTCACCAGGAAAGCCCCTGATTATGTGGGGAGACATCTCTGGTGAAGGGACCAATAGAAAAATCACAGATCCTTCTCCAAGGTTTATTCCTCTTAAGGATATTTTGCATTTGAATGACTGCTTAAAGTCTGCCACCCTGGACAGCATAAACAGATCAACAGCTGCATTGTCATTTGGAGTGAAAAAGTAAAGACAAATCTCTCTTTGCCTCGATTTCTTTCTGTATGTCTCCAACTCTGTTTCTGTCTCTCTCTCCCATCTTTGGAGAATACTAATTTTCCTGAGAGATGCTGGCATGATTCCATCGGAAAGCCATATTTAGAGAATGTGGCTCCTCATGAACTTTTACAGCACAGACAGGATCTTACACCATTATTATTATTATTCCAGGACAAGGCTGGGCTCTTATTGGTAGCCTATGTCTCAGTACCTCAAGAGGTCATTATAGTTCCTCCTCCCATAATCTCAGAGACATCAAGTCATCCAGGACACCTTTGTGGTCTTCTCCTTCTAGAACCAGGGCTTTGTCCAGTTCTGGAGCATTTGGTTCCAAAGGTCATTCACCCTTTTACTTCGATTTCTTCTTAGGGATGCTTTGTGGATGTCTTCTGGTTTATTCTTTGGCATCACCAGCATGTTCCCACATCCTCAGTTCATAAGATGTTTGCTCATTTAAGGAAGAAAGTTAAGGCAAATAAACCAATGTCAGTGCCATGAATATAAGCTTCTGCTGCAGGTTCCACCTGTTTCAGACCCCCTGGCAGGGGAGCCAAAGGAAGTGTGTTTCCTGTCTTCTCCCTGGGACCAGTCAGCCATTCTCCTAGAACTCATAAATTCTTCTATCTTTGAGTTGCTTCTGATTATATACTTTTAGTCCTTGTGCATCTTTCTTACATAGTCTTCCTTGCTTTCTCTCTGTCAATTCCTGGGGTATCTCACAGTCCTCTGGATTTATCACATTCATCAGTTTGTTTTTTTTATTTGTTTGTTTGGTTTCCCCTGCACTTGTATCTCATTTTACTCATGTGCTCTAACTTGTCCATATAAGTGAAGGAAATGGCCCCTGAAGCAAGGCCAGGTATGTGACCACCTCTGTTCTTAGAGCTTCTCCTGAACCACCAAGGGACCTGGCTTTCTGCTGCTCTCATCTGCAAGTCCCCATCACCAGGATCTCTTCATTTGCTATCAGCTAGTAGCTGTAATTAACTTTTAAAATGTATTTAATAAATAGTTGTAGAGAGGTGCATTTGTACATAAACATTTCCCCTAAACAAAGGCACATTTTTCCCCTGCACACCCAGACATGCCCAACTCCTGGGAAAAGAGGGCTCAGACTAAAAGTCTTCTGGTTGAGAGGCACGTGACCAGAGGATACCCTGAGCCTCTGGTCACTCTTAGTCTCTTTCTCTCTCATGGAGATATCAAGAAGGGGCCCATAACTGTAGCTCTCTACTGATCTCAGAGATGAGATTCCAGAGGTGAGGGCCTCTTTCTTCTCCTGCAGGGTGTCTCTCACCCTGGGGCTGCAGGGGCCACCTCTGGGCTGCTGCCTGTCTCTCCATCTGACTGCAGACACTGTCTCCATGGGTAGCCCTGAGCCTTCTGGGAACACTGCTGGGGGAGAACTCTGTCCCGCCTTCATTGGTGCTGCCATTTCCTATCAGTCCCCTCCATTCACACAGTGGCCTGTAAGGAACAAATCACCAAAAGATTTGTGGAATCCTCACGGCTGTCTAGGCTATGGGGCATCCAAGATTTTCTTCATTTGTTAATACCCAGCAATCCTGCCCCATTCACCAACATGAAAGTAAAATGGACAAAAAGGTCTCTAGGTATGCTTTCTGTTTACAGGCTCTGTTCTGGCTCAGTAGGCCTAGTCCTTGTTTCTAACTCTGCAGCCTCTTGAAAGAATCTATATTAACATACAGGCCCAGTCACTGATCCCAGGTCTGGAAAAGGCAGATTAAGAGCTGCAGATGTTCTGTATGACCCTCCAGGAAGGACAACACTTCTGCTTTCCTCAGAACTTGCCCTCACTGTCCATTGCTCCCCACATATAAACACATGTCCTGTACGTATAATTTATATTGTGATCATGTAATTGTCTCATATGGATACGTATAGAGTATGACATAAATAAATTGTGCTAATGTTATGTATCTTTAAATATATAAACATATACACATATGTATATGCATGCACACAAACACGTATATACACACACACACACAAGTCCCCTTTTTCTAGTCATTGAGATTTTCTCTCCCATTGTCTCAAGGACCTCATTCTATTTATTCATTTGCTATTTTATTTGTTTTCAGTGTCCTATAATCACTTCCATATAACTTAGATTTTTTCCCCTCCCTCCCCTCTTTCCCCCCACTTCCTCCTTCCTTCCCTGAGATGGCATACAATTGTATATAGGTTCTACACATACATTCCTATTAAATACATTTTCACCCTAGTCATGTTGCATAGAAGAATTAAAATGAATTGGAGAAATCATAAAACAAATCAAAATGTAATAAAAAAGAAAATGATCTTCTACATTCTGCAATCAAATTCCATAGTTCTTTCTCTGGTTGTGGAAGGCATTTTGCCTTAAGAAACCATTGGGAATTGTAAGTTCTAAATCTACCAGAAAAAATCCTCACACACTGTGGTTGTTGCTGTGTACAAAGTTCTTCTGGTTCTGCTCCTTTTGCTCAGCATCAGTTCACAAAATTGTTTCCAGGCCTCTCTAAAGTCTTCCTATTCATCATAAAGAATCTCATTCTAGAGAGATCCCTCCCCCCCATCCATCCTGGAATTACTTCTCCTGGAACTTATTATTCTATGGATCTGGTGAACCTTTGGAAATCTGTTCTCACCTAAACAAGGTTATATACCTTGCTATTTGAGGCTTTCCTCTCTCTCCTCATCACAAATTCTGATGTTCACTGATCATGTCTTCTGAAGATTCCCTTAATTCTCACACCATTTCCACACTAACCAGTAACTCATTCTTGGTAAGAATCTGAACAAACAGTGACTTTCAAATAATCAGAAATGGGTAGGATGATCCTGGGAGAAGGAAACTTCTACTTCTTGATAAGTTTGGAGTCATGTCTAGGGAATGGTGAAGGCCTAATCTGGCTGAGAGATTGCACACATTTAGAAGACTCATGGGAGGTCCAGCTGGAAAGACTCTTTGGGACCAGATCATAGATCACTTGTCAATGGCAGCACAATCAGTTTGAACTTATTTGCATTGGTCATGGATGAGCAATTCAAGGGCTTCAACATATTCAAATATCTTCATGAAGAAATTTACCAGCAGCACATTCTGTGCTGGAAGTAGGGAGATTCTTGTCCAGAAGAACAATGATGAGGGTCTTTCAATAGTGAGAAGATTATAGATTTGAAAGCAGAGGGAACATCCTAGGTCATTTAGTCTAGCTTCTCCCTTCACAGAAGAGAAACTGAGGCTGATACAGTGATTGACTTGCTGATGGTGTCATAGGCAGTTTGTGCAGGAGAGTCCCAGTTTGACCTACTGTAATCTTTTTGGTTCAAATCCAGGGTAATTTCCTCCATTCCACTTTCCCTCTTCCAGGTGGAAGATGATAAAGGCTTAGATGATGCTGGTGGAAGTTGAGTGCACTAGAAGATAATGATATATCAGCTATGATTGAGTAGAGAAGTTCCCTTGGGGATATATTCCCTCTCAGCATAGCCTTTTAGAGATGCTCAGTCCCTCTCCTTCTCCACCCCCCACCATTAATGTTGGAGATTCAAAATCTAAGTGAGATGTTCTTCATAGCTGCAACAGATTGTGTTACAACAGTATCTTTCCCTCCCATTGAAATGAGCTTCCAGATTTGCCTTTATTGAATCCCTTAGCAAGTGTCTGTTTCTTCTTATGGCCCACAAGCACCTTCTTCCCTGGCTCCTGCAGGATTCCCACACACAGTGGCTCATCCTGTTTACTTTGCCTAGCAATTCTACTAACCTCAATTGTTCACAGTTATATCATTGTCTGTCCCCATGGGAAGCCTCCCATTTATATTACTGATATTAGCATAATCATGCACAGAGAGCTTTTCATTTTTCCATCATCTTTGCAGAGCTATTGGCTTGAGGTATGTTTTTCCCCAAACTGTCCATTGTACCTTTTAAAAAAGAGTTTAGGCAGCAGAATATGCAAGTTTAATTTAAAAGTGGATGATCACCAGGACAATGGCTTTCTATTTCCGTAGAACCTCTTCAATTTGCTTTGCCTGGAAGAGCAGTAGGAAGTTCCTCCTACATTTACAAGCAGAGTCATTATTCTATTTAGAGGATGTAAAAAAAAAAAAACAACTGAAGGACCTAAATGCGCAATTTTTCAGCATCTTGTAGTCACATTGGTTAGTGGGGTCTATGATTTCTCCAGTGTAAGAAGCTTCAGGTGAGAGACTTCTAATCATGCAGCTTAGAGAGTTGTCTGAAGGGCATTGTACTACCCAATCTGCCATCCTGGATGCGCAGCAGGGAGCATGCCATTGAGATGCACAGCCTAGCTGCAAAAACTCAGTTTCCTTGGGGGTGGCTTAGAGTTCTGTGACAATAGAGCATAGTCAGGAGAGGGGCAAATGGGCATCAGAATGGAGGCTCCGAGTTGAGGCCTGGGCTTTTCTCAAAGATTCCTATTATTATTTCCTGAAGGATTTTTACCTCTCTATGCAGGGATAAACTTTTTAATAGAAAAAGGAGGCATTTAGGGTTCCTGGGGGACCAAAATGCATTCATTTTGATAAAATTATTGAAACTCAAGGAAACCCCTTTGAAAATGCAGACATCCCTGGGTGTTGTAAGTCAAGTCAAGTGAAGCTATCAAAGATTTGTGCCAGACTTGTCCTTGTTGCTGCGAATAGAAATTCAACCAAAAACAGTCAGTCTTTTCCCTCAAGAAACTGACATTCTCACTGGGGAGGACTGCATATAGGAGAAAACTCCAAAGGGGAGTGGAGTTTCTTGTGGTAAAGATTCACAGAATAGCCCACTGTGGCCTGAACATTTCCTGAAAATGGTGGTTTTAGGAGGAACCAACCAGTCAGAGAAAGGATCGCAAGGGTAATTCCAGTTTGAAAAGTCCAGGTGCAGAGGGAACTTTCAGGGTAAACTGGCTTCTGTGACATTAGAGGAAAAGCCCAAAGAATCATGAGGGCAACCTTGATGCTTTTAACTGTTTTCTAAAACCAACTCATCAGAAGTTATCTTTGAAAGATCAAGGGTAGTTAAATTTGGATGGAGAGGAATTGGAAAAGAGAAATAATATTTCAATGCCATGGAAATGATTTGTTTAGAGATTTCACAGCTAAAGATGGGCATTTTCCCCTCCCCCCCATCTTAGTCAGCCAGGGAGAACAACCTAATTTTAGATCTTTTTTTTTGTCCCTTCCGAAAAACAACATTTTGAAGGTCCTATAAAATGAATAAAATGAATTTCCACATCTAACTCCAATCCTAAGACTGAATGCCTTTGCTAATCATTTGCTCAGATGAACATATTGGAATAAAGAAATGAGTGAATAGTAAAATGGTCAAAGGTTGACCATATATTCCATTTGTTGATTTCCATTTCCAGCCCTTGGTTTCCTTTTTCCAGTGGATCATTATTCCATGAGATATATATTTACTTAAAAAAAAACAACTTCCAATGATGTTAGATGGTAATCATGTTTTTCTCTATTTCAAATAAGAGAACAGATGCACATTTTATCTATCCCACCCAAATTACAGGTTACAAACCAAAAATAGTTCTCTTAATATGTATGCGTTGTCTTTTATTGTCATTTTTCCCCTATAAGTTTGTGACTGACAGTTGTTATAAATAGGTAGGTTGATTATGGGTGTCTGTTTCATTTAATCGAAAGGATTCCTACAGCTTATGAGAAAGTATGGCACTCCTGTATACAGATTTTTCACAGAAACACTGACTCCTGGATTTAGAAGAGACTTATGCATTCAGCTAGCAGAATTTCTGCCCTAGTATCCTCATTACTGGTCATTGAATTTCTCTTTCAAGACCTTGAGTGAGTTGGAACCCAGCAGCTCATGAAGCAGCCTGTTCCTGAATGATGGCAGTCCATTTCACATTAGGATAGCTCTAGCTGTGATTCAGATTTTCCCTATGTCAGTTCTATGTGTGCCTCAGTTTAGCTTTGGGTCCTCTGTGGAGGCCTCCAAGAATTGCAACTTCTTGGGTATGGTATAGAGTCATGACATCATAACTAGAGTGATGGTCTCAGAACTGGGACTGAATTCAATACCCCAACTGACACATACTGGCATGTAACCCTACTTAAATCACTTAACCTCTTAGTTGCCCAAGCAATTCTCCAAGGCCAATGCTGCAGAACAGGTATGGATTTCTATTCACACAGGACGTTCCCTTTTTCTTAATTGCCTAGATCAATGGTCTATTTGTTTCTGCCTGTCACCCTTGGTCCTCTCTTCTAGGACCAAAATAAATAAATTTGATCTGTCTTTCCCATATTTCAAATAGTTGAAGATGTTCACTTTGTCCCACAAACGTTGTCTTTTCTTCCCAAAACTAAACATTTGTATGGGCTTCTACCAATCTTCACACAATATGAGCTCAAGACACTTCCTTTCTGGGACCCTTCACTGGATACTCCAACTCCTCGATTCCCTGTCAAGAGTGTGATGTCCAGAACCCTACTGCAGATGCAGTCTAACCTGGACAAACTTCAGGGGCAGGAATGACATCTCTTCTAGCCTAGACAATATGTTCATATTTTTCCAGTGGAAGGAAACATCCAATTGCTTGTCTGTGGCCACATTTGGTTGTGTCATTTCAGCTGTGGTTAGAGATTTATCTTCCTTATTTAATTTCTCTTTGATTTGATAGGAAGGGTAATACATGTTCTTTAATTTAAGATTTCCTGTGTCCATTGAGACAAGAAGAGGAGAGGAGGGTTGTGCACTTGTGAAGCTAGAAAGCCACATTCAAAATTGCTTCCATTGAGGAAAGATTGAGGACATCCATCCCCCTCACTGCCAATGCTTTCATATGTCTTATTGCTTATGACTCATCTCCATTGTCTTTTTAGTGTGGACCTAACAGAGTGATGACTTACACATCAGGGAGGGGGCAGCAGCACAGGTGAGCTCAGCACTCTTTCTGGCAGAACAAATAAAAAAATGCTTTATATTTCATGAAGAGCAATGAAAAGCCAAAAATTTGGATCTATTTTTTTGCCTACCATGTTCAAATCCTTGGACCCAAGTATAAAATTATTGTATGTGCATTAAATGAAAATGTGGTTGACTATATGGAACAGCTGACAACTTGAAAGCTTGGTAGCTTTTTTGGAGCTGCACATATTGGAGAAGATAGTCAAAAAGAATGGAGACTGAGAAATGATCATCAGATTGGAAAATTCAAAATATATTGGTATCTTCGGAGAGAGTGTCTTCACTTGAATTATGAGCTTGAAAGTGAAACTATGAAGCCTTATGGAGGTAGGTGGAAAGCAAGTAGACATATATAGCCTCGATGCTTTTTTTTCCATCAAAGTTGATCTGAGGCAGGGATGAAAGATATGGGAAAACAGCTTGAGGGCACAGTGAAATTTAATGAAGATTTCTTGCTTTGGTTTTGGGTAAAGAGGACACAAGCCTTTGGGGAAACATTAGGGAAAGCACCCTTAGAGATTGAAAATTAAAAAGGAACTTGAGTGAGTTGCCAGACCCCTGGAGGAGAAAAGGGACAGTAGCAAGGGCACATCTAGATGGGTTGCCCTTGGCATGGAGAAGGTGCACTTCAATTTCAGAAACTGGAGGGAATGAAGAGAGAGCAGGAAATCATTTCTTAGTATTTTTAGGAATCCACATGGTTGCTGGGACCAATGAGATCAAGCAGCTCATGGTGTGCCAGGGAATTTGGTAGACTAGTTGAACTTAAACATGCTTTTTTGACCTAGAGAACCATGCAGAATGTTCAAACAGCTACAGTTTCCAAGGGTATAGAGAGAAAACAGGCTTGTGTTAGGACCGTGTCTATAAGGTGGTAGATGGACATTGGAAATAACACACTGGCTTGACTAATGCTAGCTTTTCTCAGAGTGTGGTTTGCATGTGAATAGAGTCCTGAACAACGAAGAAGCCTAGAGTCTAGAGTCTAGAGACTGGTGTCCTTCCAGCCAGAAACCCTGGCTTGAGATGGGAAGCCTTCTGAATGGGTGCGCAGTGGGCCCTGAGCAAATCCCTTCATTTCCTTGACCTTTCATTTTCAAATGAGAGGGTTGCTCTGGAAGATTGTAAAAGTTACTTCCAGCTCTGGGTCCAGGATCCTATGATAAAAAGACATATGCTTTACTCTGTTTGATTCCTAACCTGAGATCCTCCCTGAGGTACACGTTTCCTTTATGAATAACTGTCTGCTTTTAATGGTGCTGGGGCTTTGCTATTGTCGAGAAAGAATTCCTCAGCACTTTGCACTGTGCTGGTCATGGAGCAGGACCCCACAGAATGGAACATAAGGACATGTGTGGATTGAGTTGTTCAAAAGAATGAATTGTCAAGATCAGAACCCGAGGAAGGACAGCCTTTCAAGGCTTTGTGGTTTTTTGTTTGCTGAATTCAAATGTCAATTTTTATAGAGAACAGATAGGAGCCTTTTTTTAAAAAAAAAAAAAAAGGTCTTTGCCGCAAGATATGGCAGAAGGCCTGACTGACTATGGGCTACATTGGGGAGATTCCTGCTTGGCATCCCTTGGATTTTCCTCAGCAAGCCATGATGTAGGGAGGGAATTAATTCTTAAGAGAAACTAAATCACAAAAATGCATGTTTCATATAATCAGCATGAAACTTGTTCATGTGTGCTGGAGGAAAGTCATAGACCAAGTGTGGCCCAGTGGCTATCGTCTGATTACCCATGAAGCCTAGCCCAAACCTATCTGAAGAAAGAAAGATGTTTACAAACTGAGAGTAAACTGATCTACTACATTTGGACCTAAATGTCTTTTTACTACTGCTCTGGTTGCTTTGCTATGACTAAGTGATCCAGTTGGTTAGTGCACACAAGTCCTTTGCGTCAAGACAGGGTGTCCTGAATGGCTCTGCCATTCCAAAGTTGATTGTATCTGTTTCTTTGTTTGGGGGAAGATAAGGCAGTTTTTGTTCTGCTCCCTAACCACTGGCCTGTTGCAAGTAGGACAGTACAGAATTGCTAGAAGTTCATGTGACAGTCTCATCACTTCATCATAGTAGAACCAACTAGATTCACATGTTAGTGAGAGAAGAAGTTGACCTTCGTTTGGCTTCAGTCCTGGATTCAGCACTTATTAGCCATGTGAGACAATAGGAAATTGCCAGAACCTCTCTGAGATGAGTTTCCTCCTTGGAAATCGCAGAGAGGAGCTAGTTGGGCTAGTTGAAGATATCAGTGAAATCATTGCTGCCTTTTGCAACTTTCCCACATCACGTAAACAAAAAGTGTCATTGGCTAGGATGGAATGGTGCGATAGGCACCAGATACTGACTGGTGAGTGATGAGTCAAGATCCTACGCAAGGTGATGTTTCTTCCACACCTTTCGCCTCTCTGCTTAATAAAACATGACGCTTTTGGTCAACAATTAACTTACTTGATTTTACACCCACAAGTTGGGCTCATTTGCACTTCATTTTCATCACAGACACTCAGTGTCATTATTCAATGAGCCATTTGCATGTCTAATAGGGCTCATATTTCTCAAAAGCAGAGCAGGTTTCCAGAGTAAAAGGGAAATCTCAAACTTAGTTCACAAACACGAACTCAAATTTGGGGGCAGAAGTTTATCCAAGTTCATAGAGGAGTCTTTTCACCTCCCTGGTCTCAGTTTCTCCATCTGTAAAATGAAAAAGCTGAATTGGTATTTCCTGGGTCTCTAAATCTGTGATTCCAAGATGTTATCTTAGTAGTGATCCATATTTTTTTTCCCTGAATGTTGTTCAAATTCTGATTTTTTTCATGCAAATAAGCCATTTTCTTCCATGAGCTGAATAGAAATCTCTGCTAACCCATCTGTTTCAGCAGTACCAGCTTGCATCTTAATGAGGCATTATTATTTACTGTCCTTGTTCCTCCACATTTTCCATTGTTTGTCCTGTCTTAGTAATGCTGCTATGAAAGGATCAGAATTAACTTTGACTTTTTGTGGGGAATGAAACTAGATCTTGGCAAGAAATACTAGTAGTGGCACCCAGGGGACTAAGTTGAGAACTGAGAAGAGAGATATGGGAGGGTTCTCTTGGCTCCTAAGCTATCTTTCTCTTTTTCTTTGGACAGGCCCTTAATTTAGATGCAGCTATGTGTTCTCTATTTGTCATGATAAGCAAGATTAAGAGAATGGAGACTTTTCAGGACAATCCAGCTTCTTGTGGAAGCAATATTATCACTTTTGGGTTCCTAGGATGACACTAATTTGATAGAACTATAAATATACTAACTGATCCCTGTAGTTGTTTGGAAAATTGGACATCCCAGTTTCCTGGGACAATGAAGAATATTTTTTCTGGTACGGATACTGTCATAAAGTAGCATCTTCTTAAAAATATCAGTAAAGCAAAGAGATATGAATGACTAAGTCGATCTCTGGGGGAGTGCCAGAGGGTCAGGCTTAGCTCTATGCTGGAGAACACCATTTGTCATGCCTTCAGTGAAGTCACAGTTTCCATTTTCCTAAATGGTTCAGGTTTAGGAAGCATAGCTGGACCACTTCATGAAAGAGTGAGGATCTTGACAGACTGGAGCAATGAACTGAGTTGAAGAAGACAAGATTCAAAAAGAATTAATATAAAATCTTAAACTTAGATTCACAAAAGAAATTCCACAACTAAAAGAGGAAGAAGTTCTAATTCTCCAGCAGTTTGGCTTAAAAATCTTCTGGGGGACATGCTAGTTGATTTGGAGTACTTGAAATATCTCCAGACGAGAAAGAGATTTGGTTTATTTTGTGTTCCTAGAAGACAGAAGTAGGAGAAACGGAAGGATAGTGCAAGAGAAGCCAATTGATGCTTCATACGAGGAGAGAATGCTAATAATTAGAGCTTTGTGCTGACTTGAGAAATCATGGCTCCCTTTTCATTGGAGTTACTTAATAAAATGGAAATTACATCATGAGTGTGTCATGGAGTGAATTATTGCAATTTTGTGATATAGTAAATAAGATGAGCCCCTACTAGAGTGAAAAAAAAGTTTTATACTTCAAAATTAAAGGATGTAATTATAAAATTAGATGGGTCTATCCTGAAAAAGACCTGGGGATCTAATGGATGGGAAGCCTACTGTACTTACTTATATGAAATGTCAGCTAAGAAAACTAATGGGATGAGACTTCATCAGGAAGGGCACAATTCCAGGACTAGCAAAGTGAGAGCCCCATTTTACTTTGTCCTGGTGTAAACTCATCTGCAAACCTCATATTGAACTCAAGGTATCTTATTTTAAAAGGACACTGATAAGCTGGTGAATATTGTGAGCAGAGCAGTCAATATTTTGAAGGACCTCAAGTTCAGGAGAGTTGGATAAAAGAAAGAGGAATTTTTAGCCTGAATGAGGGGGTGGGGCTGGGGTGGAATGAAGTGGTAGCTGTCTTCAAACATTTGGCGAAGTATCCTATGTAAGAGAAATTTGACATGTTTTTGCTGGACCCCAGATATAGAACCCAGAAAGCAGAGCATGTGGAAGAAAGGCATTTAACTTTGAAAAAGAGAGAGAGAAAAAAAGCATCCTAAAGAGATATGCAGAAGAGGAACATAGGTGGTGCACCCTAAGACCAGAATTTCAGGGCTGGAAGGGCCTGCCAAGGCCAAACACATTGCTTAAGTTATAGAGGAGGGCACTCCTGGCCAAAGGGATTGAGTGACTTCCCCAGTGTCACAGAGGCAGTAATTAAGGTGGAATTTGATGCAAATGCCATTGGCATTGACAGAGTAAGAGAAAGAATTGTTTGTAGGTAAATTGAACAAAATATGAACATGAATTTGCAGCAATCATCATGGATGGTGTGACTCCTGTATCCCATGTCACTAAAGAAAGGCACTATTGTCTAGTGGTGTCTTCACAGCACAATGTCACTGCTGTGAAGTCAGAAGGGAACTTTCAGAGCAGCTCCCCTGTAGGTGGGGTCCCTCTCTGCCCTTCCTCTCACTCTTCTGGGTTCTGCTTTCAGATTTTAGAGCCCAGTTGTACTGAGGCTTTTCTGTCTTGTAATATTTCTGATGGGAATTCAGCTCACCTATTTCATACTGATGGGGCAGAGGATGCAGAAGTAAGACTGTGGATTAAGGATGAACACAGAAAGTGAGGGCTTTCAGAGCTTTCAGGCCAGGAATAGTTGGCATTTCTAGAAGTGGTGTTTCCATTTGCAGTCGCAGTTGTGGCCCTGCCTACGAAATCATCAGCCAGGCTATTTTTCTGAACACTTGAGAGAACAAAGAGATCTTTTTGTTATCGACATGTTGCAACCCTGTGACCAGGAGATGGCTTTCCTGCTAATTGGAATGAATACTTACTTTTCTGGTAGCAAGTCAGTTCTGCTCAAAATTCCACTCTGATAATGTGGCCAGAATAACCTCACTTTCATCTATTAATGCCATCTCTTGTGTGCCTGAAAAATTTGCCAGAACTGATTAGAGCAGATATTAAATGATAATTGGACATTTAGTGCTCATCAAACAGAAAGTGACAGATGGGGCACTAATTAAATTATAGCTCTGACATTATTCACAATGGTTTATGAATCTTCCGTGGTGACCTTCATGCATTTCTTCTCCCTGTTTGGGTAGAAGGAGGGAGAGAAGGGGTGCAAGGCTGATGAGAAAGAAGGGAAACTACTCTGCAAAAACGTGGAGTAAAATTAAGAAAATATTAAAATATTCATTTTTAACCAGTCCATCAAAACAGCACATTGATATGTGGTGAAGAGAATTCATGTTCAACAAACTTCTTCTAGATAGTTAATGGTGGGGGAAGGAGAGATTATGTTCATCTGAAACATCTACAAAGATACATAATGGGTAACCTTCTATCTAGAAAAAGGGTTAAGGACCTTTGTCTCATTTGAATAAAAAAAATCATCTGATTTCAGAAATGGGGAGACTGCCTTTTATTAAAGTTTTATTAAAGTCTTTTTTTGCTTGTTAACTCAAACTTGCATTAACATCTATCTTCACCAGTTAAATGAAGAAGCTTTGCTGGGGGGTGGGGGTGAGGAGAAAGAAAAAGAATCCAAATAGCTGAGCCACAGTTGCTGAACCAGAACAGTGTTTGCTTTTTCAATTAAAAGGAAAAACACAGTGTTGATTACTTTCTAACTTCAATTTCCACAAATTTGCTGCTAAGTTTTAACTTCTGTCCAAAAGAAGAACAATAAAAGTTTGAAAGACAGATCCCTATCTAACCTGAGGTATTGATAATGGGCCCTTTAAAACTCCCACTATCTATGACAGTAATAATTTTACATGAAACATGTAATGTGGAAATAGTGCCAGTTAATGACCATTTTCTTGGACCATCTCCTGCAGACAGGCATGCATAGTGTTCATTATTTTCCAAAAGAGAAGTACCACCCTTGTTGGTTTCCTCAGGATGGCCATGTAAGGTATAGTGCATGGTGAAGGTACCTTCCTGGTTTGCAGGACATATGTCTGACTGGGTTCCCAACTTCTGTACTGGGAGTATGTCTGTATTCCTGTGACTACATTGCACCACCGATACATGGAATGATTCATTACGGCAAACAGAAACTTTAAATGCTGTAGATAAGTTCGCTTACCTTGGCAGTGTACTGGACGTTCACATAGATTATGAGGTTGATAGACACATTGTCCTAACTAGGATAATGTTCAGGAGGCTACGAAGGAAAGTACGGGAGATAAGAGGTATCAGGATGCCTACCAAACTGAAGGTCTGCAGAGCTGTTATGCTGACCTTGTTGTTGTATGTTTGTGAAACCTGGACAGTCTACCAGTGCCATGTCAGGAAACTGAATTGTTTCCATTTTAATTGTTTTACGAAGATTCTGATGCTAACACTGAGGTCTTCTCTTGAACTGAACTGTCACTAGTGCAGAGAGTGCCACTTAGATGGGCTGTCCACATTTTCAAATGCCATTTATGTTTCGATAAAATAGGCAGAAGTTACCCAAGCCAAGCCCTCATACAAAGGTCAGAAGAGATGATACAAGGAAACTTTCAAGGTGTCCATGAAGAACTTGGGAGTCTGTTGTGATGTTGACACAGGACTGCTCAAAGTGATGTGCCTGAATCAAAGAAAATGCTGTGTTCTATGAGCAAAGCAGAATTGGAGCAGCTCAAGACAAACAACTTTAGAGCCATCTCCACTCCATATGTTCTTATGGACTGTTCTTGCCTGAACCATGGTAGAGGCTTTGAGCTCATACTGGTCTAATCACACATGCTGTACCTTGACCCTGACAGAGCAATGTTATTTTGGTCCTCTTCCAGCATGAAGGACAACAAACAATGAACCAAAGCATGGGACCAGTTTGACCAGTGAACTCCAGTCATGTCTACTACTTCTTAGTCCATTAGACCACATAAGCAAAATTGCTAGCCATGTATTTAGAAACAATCGTCAGATGCTATAGCAGCCATTTCATTGTGAAAAGAAATGTGACTCAGGGAATCTGGTGCCTTGGCTCATGCTAACACTATGGGAGCTTTGGTAACTCCCTCTCAAGATTGCCTTGGTTTCCTCATTTATTAAATAAAAAGGTCAGGTTAATTTTCTCTAAGGTCCTTTCTATCATCCTAATTCTTTGATTTTTTTCATGGGCGTTTTCCAAGTTTAAAGTTTCTAGATTTCATTCAAATCTTTCACAATCTATTTTGCAACATAGTTCTAACATAGTACAATTCCATTTGACTGGCATTTGGGGTATTAATCAAATAAATTTCGATGTATTCCTGACACTAATTGAGCAGTATGATGGAGACATTTCCTGGTTAATAGCTGGTTTTGCAGCTATTCAGGGCTGTTGCAGTGTTATATTTCTTCATGTCTTTTACTGAATGCTGAATTGCTAAATATGAAGGCTGAAGGTAGTAGTGGTAAGGTTGTTGTTGTTGTTGTGTGTTTGTAAGTCAGGCTTTGAAGTCTTTCATTTCTGTTGAAAATTCTCCCAGAGTATTCCTCTATTAAATCAAGAATGGAAATCAGTAACAGAGTACTTTAGAGGGTTTATTCTTTTCTTGGTCTTATTCATTTATCTTGACTTGTGGATCCATTTGCCCTAATTTAACATAAGTCATCCACGTAACTAGAAATATCTCCCCCTCCCTGCCCAAATCACAGAGCCATTTCAAAGAGTCTAATTGAGCAGTTCTGAAAAAATGTATATATCAAATGAAGAATTAGGAGAGGTCTTTGACTTCAACTGATACAATTCCCCATGAACCATGACAATCTCCTTTTTACAATACCCAAGACATGGCCAGTTGGGACATTTTGATGGACACAAAGCCCTTCATCTCATTGAGACAATTCATCCAAGTTTTTGTAGTGCATTTTTATAGGACATGCTATTTTATACTGAGCTTGTCTATTTCCCAGAACTTTCCATATATTGGTTCTACTTTGACTCTCAAGGAATTTGAAGCACCAAATAACAAGAATGATTTTTTTTGGGGGGGGGGGTAGGAACATAAAAGAAGAGCTTGAAGGAATTGTATAGGTTATGCAGTTTAACCCCACCTCTCCTCATTTCACCTTTGAGAACAAGGACACACAGAGAGATTGGCTCAATTCAAGTGCTAATTTTTTTGAAACTTGTTTCCTGATCCCTTAGTCATCAGTATTTTCCATGGGAATGAATTTCTAGTTATTTATCACCTTAGACACCCCTCCCTCAATGGAATGTCTTTTGAAAGAAAAGAATCTTTGATTTTTTCTTTATATCCTTAGCATCTAGCACTGTTATCTTGTACTGAGAAAGTACTTAATAAGTAACTGGTGAATTGACCTACAGAAACTTGTGATAGATGTCCTAGTCTCTGTTGTAGAAGATTAAGAAAAAAAGTGAAATTCTATCAACGCTTTTTATGAGACCTTTCTAATCAAATCAACATAGATGTTAATATATTCAGTGGCTTGAGTAAGAGCTTTCCACAAGCAAGGATCTTGAAAAATATATGGAAAATATGTCTGAGGATTACAAAAGGAAAGATATCTTATAGATTCTACAGGAGTTTATTCTTGAATAAAATAAAATAATGACAATAATGACATTGAAAATAGTGCCTATCACATTCCAGGCTCTGTCTTTTACACATATAATATTTAATTTTCACAATAACTTTGGAGTCTCATGCTATTATTATCCCCA
Organism: Notamacropus eugenii; assembly: GCF_028372415.1. Taxonomy (NCBI): domain Eukaryota; kingdom Metazoa; phylum Chordata; class Mammalia; order Diprotodontia; family Macropodidae; genus Notamacropus; species Notamacropus eugenii. The sequence goes on from NC_092874.1 coordinate 2,992,678, forward strand.
TTTTGCAATTGATGAAACAGAGACATACAGACAGAGATTGAGAGACTTGCCCAAGGTCTGCAGTTGGATTTGAACTCAGGTTTTCCTGACACCAGGCCTGGTGACCCAACCCCAGCTCTACATTGTTAGAGAGTCAAATTACAGAAACGTCAAGAAATGAATATCATCAGACCTGAAATATGGATTGTGCCTCAGAAAAGAAATGGCTGGTCATTGGAATGACCACCATTTTTCTGATCTACTGTTAGGTACAGTCATGTTATCAATAGGTCTGAGAAAGGCTTCTATATCAATAAAAAATCTAAGCAGAAGATGAGGGTGCTTGCCAAAGTAGAATAGCTCTCTTATACGTGTTTATTAAGGCATTGTATCTACAAAGTGGGAAATATATAGAAGCTCACACATCACTTTTGGTCACCATTTCTTAAAGAAGATGTACTGAGGGTGGCCCTTGTGTTCTAGAAGTATCTCCACATGCCAATATATATCATCTTCATGGGGAGTTCTAGAAGATCATAGCCAAGAATGATATAGAAGAAGAAGACATCATTGTGTTGATATCTACACCTTGGAAGTCCAATCTATGCAGTTATTAAAATATTTCAAAAGTAATTGATAAAGAACTTCTCATCAGATCCCTAGATCTTCCTGTGAACTATTGTTCAGGAACAGCTCCCTTTTTGTTACTTTGGAGCATGATTTCTGAACCAATACAATTTCACCTTGTTATTTTTGAATCATATTTGCTGATTCCTGACTACCCCATTTCCTTCTCATTACTATTCTGTGGATACTTGGTGCCACTTGAAATTTTGACAAGAGCCAAAGATGGGCAGGTATTTCACCTAATTTTTGTCTAGTAACAACATTTCCAGCATTTTATTCAATAATGGAATGTAACACTCGATAGGACTTAGAGATTACCAAATCCAATCCCCTCATTTGTCTAGGAGGAAACTGAAGCCTGAAGAAATGATGGATTATTAAATATAATAGGTTTATTCTGAGGTTGGACCTATGAGTTCTGATTCCCAGGTCAGGTCTCTTTTCAGTCAAACAAGAGGCATGTTCTGTGCTCCTACACATTCTCAGCAAACTATTGAATTGGATAGGATGAAGTGCAGAGCCCTGTAGCCTGCATTTAGTCTGACAGAGATCAGTTACACAGTTCCATTTAGATTAGGCAGTTTAGCTGGCTAAGAACACTCTCTGTGAGCCCACAGCTTGTCCACAAGGATGTCTGAGAGACTCTGTCAGCTCCCTTACCAAAATCCAGATTTACTTCCTCTATAGCCTCCCTTTGATCTGCCAGTTCAGTCACCCTGTGAAAAAAGAAAAAAAAAGGAGATTAGTTTGTCAGGGCTTGTTCCTAGTGAAGATATCACCCTGACTTTTCAGCCCTTACCCCTTCCTTTTCTAAATATTCACAAGCCATCTGCTTAATCCAGTCCTAAATTTGAAGGGATTAGTGTTGAGCTCACCAGTAGTGGTTTCTGGAATTTAGTACATTTGCCCATCTCTATTGAACATACCTATTTTTCATGATTCCTGTTAGTGAATTTTTTCAGCACTTTGGAAATAAATAAAAAAAGCCTAATTCCTGCATTTTATATCATTTTTATATCATTCAGGCTGCCAATCTTCATGTCATTCTTGGTTCCTCCCTCCCTCTCATGCTCTTTCCCCATTTTTAGAGTCATATCCATTTTGTTTCCATGCAGTCTTTTGCATCTGATCTCTTTTCTCTCCTGTTGTAACAAGCCAAGTTTAGGTCTAAATCCCATCTCCACTAGATTATCTAAAATCGTTCTAACAAGTTCTTTTTTTTCATTTTCTTTTTCTGTGATCTCTCCTCTATGCAGTTGCCAAAGTGCTATTTCAAAAAACATGTCCTTCCCCTGCGCAAGAAGTTTCATCAGTTCTGTCTGAGAAACTCCTCTGTTTGGCACTTTAAAAGCCTTCATAATCTGGGCCAAACCCATTTCCAGAGTATTCTTACATTTGTCACTCTCAAACATGCTGCAGTCTAGTGAGAATGGTCAACTTATATTTCTCTAGAAACATGATTCCATCTCCCTACTCCATCCTTTAGCATGGAAATTAGGACCCTTTTCTCAAACAATTTCCCTTATTGTCTCTGATTTGTACCTTTCTTTAAGGTTCATATCAAAGACATCTTATGACAGGAGACTTTTCCTGACCTCGCTTCATTGTTCAAGTGATTCACCCCCAGAAATTCCTCTCCATTTATTTTGTAGACTTTCTGTTTTGAAGGAGATTAGTGTGTAAAGCCATAGACTTGGATTCTGGAAGCCCTGAGCTCATATCTTACCTCAGACACCTGCTACCTTGTGGTATTTGGGGCAAATTAATCAATCTCTTAGACTCAGTGTACTCATGTGTAAAATGGGAACCATTACATCTATACAGGTGAGAGAGCATATAAAAGTAAACTTTGTAAAGCTTAAAGTGCTGTATAACTGCTGGCCATTATTAGCAATAACTGCTCTGTGGACATGCTGCCTCCCCCTTCAGGAAAATGAAGGTGAAGCCTGTTTGTTTTTATACTTTATATTCTCAGGACCTTGTGCACTGCCTGAAACAGAATAGTTGCTTAATAAAATAAAAAAAAAATAGATAATAAAATAAATGGGTATAGCATCAAGTCAATGTTTCTTTGGATGTAAGTCAATAGTCAGCCAGCAAGTATTTATTCAGTGACTACCACGTGCCAAGCACTACAAGTGGTGATCTAAAGGAGCTAAAGGTTCACTTTGGGTATGTTTTATTTTGACTACTATCCTTTAATCTATCATGCTCCCATTCCACTTTTAAACAGCTGTCTTGAGTCCTCTAGTTTTAAAATAATTCTCAGGTAATAGAAGCAGTGCCAGACTGAGAGCCAGACTCAGATGTAGTTCTGTCTGCATCCAATTCCCAATATGATCGTCGGAGACCTTGATTCCTTTGTCTCTAAAATGAGAGCTTTGGACAAGGGACCCTATGTGCTGTTTACAACTTTGAAAATCCCTTGGAGATTTCTGCCTTCTGAAAACAGACTTCTGCCCATTCTCCTTTTCCCCCTTTATCAGTCTGAAAATTCTACATTCTCAGGATTATTTGTAGCCAGTCAGCAAACCTCCCTGTAGCTGCTAGATATTTGCAACTTCTGCTTGGTACTTGGACATCTACATTGTGCAATGGACAGAGCACTGGACCTGGAGATAAGAAGACTTGACTACTTACTAGCTGTGTGACCCTGGGCAAGTCACTTAACCCTGTTTTCCTTCCTTCCATATCTGTAAAATGAGTTGGAAAAGGAAATAGCAAACCACTCCAGTATCTTTTCCAGGAAAACCCCAAATGTGTTGGATAGAAAAACCTAAGTGGGTCCAACGAAGAGTCAGACATACCTGAAATGAGTGGACAAAAACATTTGGAACTACCTTCAACTATAGCACAATTGATTGCTATCTCCTGTCTGATAAAGAGAGAGTAAAATATAAGTAGCTGGCATGGATAGAGTTCCCTTGAGTTCAAAATCAAAATACTCCCTGGGTTACACTTCACACTCCACAAAGTGATGATTCTTTTTCTTGCATACAAGGCAGCACTTCAGCGGGCAGGGAATGGCACTCTAGGTAAAAGGGATACATTGAACAAAGATAAAAATAAAGAAGTGGGTTGAAGGACATGGTGGGCTTCAAGAGTATCTGACGCTGCCTGTGAAACTGAGTAAGAGAGTATGAGCAAAGGATGGGAAGCTAGATTTGGATTCAGTTTGATAGGGCTTTGGATAGCAGCATCAAAGTACACCTCAAACAAATAAACCTATGTATTCTGGAAACTCTGATTTATTTTTGTAGATAATTTTAAATAATAATTAAGTGAAAAGTCTAACATATAAGAATCACACATCTAGAAAGTATTTGCAAAATGAAGTTCATCCTTAAAAATTTTCTGATAATTAACCAAAAAGGAAGGGTTTGGTCCCAAGTTTGAGAGATTATTATCTCTCAAATAGTGATCTTAGAGGGAGATCAAAAGATTTTGATCTAGACCAACAAAGAGTCTATCCCAAAGGAAAAAAAATGCCATTTCTAATTTAGTTTAATTCAAGAAATATTTATTAATTCAAGGATGGATCAATTAATCAATTAATTAATTTAAGGATGAACCCACTGATGCTGATGCTAAATTCTCTGAGCTTTCAGGAGAGGCTCATTACCAGGCTCCTCACACAACAAAGAACTTTAAGACCCAATAACTCTCAAAGTCCGATTGCAAGTGTGTGTGTGTGTGTGTGTGTGTGTGTGTGTGTGTGTGTGTTGTATCATGTGTTTGTGTTTTGTGGGAGTGGTATGGAAAGGACAAAATTCCAAATCTTTGAGATGATGGATCAGGTACTGTATTAGCCTTGGGGATTTACTATAAGTTAACCTATGCCCTGAAGAGCAGCTTACATTTTAACAAGGCAGGTAAACAAAGGATAGTTTGTCATCCGTTGGGCAAGGGATCCCTGGGCAAGATAAATACAGAACAGTTTAGGTAGTAATGGAGACAGAGATCCAGATGATGTATGTTCTGATCATTTAAGAAGTAATAGAGCAGCCCTCACTGGGGAAATTAGAGAAAGTTTCCTGGAGGAATGAATTGAGTGCTTCTGAAAGGCAAAGACAAGAGGGCCGGGCATGGCAAGCATGGGGAGGGAGCATCCCGCATGAACACACGGAGTTAGGAGATGGTGAGAGATCAGAGGAACATTCAGCACACTTTTACTGCTCCACAGAGTGCTTAGCTGGAGCAATGTGAAAAACAAAGCAAAACCAAATGACCCAATAAGTCCATGCCATAGCCCCGTCCTTTACTTGCCTGCATGTTTTTTAAGTCACTGATACGATGATATTCACTTAGCTGAAGGAGCAGTGACTAACCTTGCCTTATTCTTTTAAATTCGAATAATGTCAACAGCCAAGATGAGAACCAATAAACAGGTTCTCAGTCAACCACAAGAGTTTTCTTCATGATGCTTCTTTATCCAAACGGTATAGGTTAAGTGCTGGAAAAAGTTACAGCTCTATTAGCTTGAGATCGTAGTTCTCCCCAGTGTACTCTTGAGATTTGGAGGATAAAAGCCACTCTGGCAAAGTAGAAATCCCAATAATACAAGTTTGCAATGTTGTTTTGGAAGCTGAGTATATCACAGCGTTCTAAGGGAAGAAGGGGGAAGAATCACCCATTTAATTGTCTAAAACTTTGAAACAAAGTTCCAACATTGAAATATTCACAATTATATTGTTTTTCCTAAGAAGTGTATAATTTAAGACATCATCAGAAGATTGGGAAAATTCAGTGACCTAAGAAAAACTCAATCATGTCAACAAAATTCCAAAGGGATTGTTACCATATATTCCCAAAATTTCCACGTTGTACCATGACTAAATTGCCTCAATCATTTCCACCAACTCGGCAGCCCCAACTGCCTTTTAACTCCCTTTTTTTCCTTCAAGATTCAACTCAAATCCTATGTTTTGTATGAAGAATTCCAGTTACCCCTTCCCTAGCTGCTAGTACCTTCCCTCCGGAGATTACTTTCCTTTTCCCATCTCTCTTTTCTATATGTGTGCATATATGTATGTATGTACATTTCTATGTATCTCCCAGATATTAATATAGTGCCAGGCACATAAAGGAATTTTAATGGCCTAAATGGTTAACATTGTCATCATGTCACAGATATCGCATCCATTGAACTTGTCTTGGGGAAGTGGAGGAGAGGGAATTGTGATTTGAAAATCTCATGGGAGCAGTATTAAGCAGTGGCATGCTTAATAGAACATTGGAATGATGAAGTACTTTGTCCAATGCAAATGAATATGGCAATGTTTTAAAATAATGATCCCCCTCTGATCCTTGCAAAGTCAAATATTATTTTATTTTTTAAGTACATTTAAGAGTACAAACACTGGGCTTTTGTATAGCTGTATGATTTTAATAATTATTCATAAACGCACAGATTAAACATAGAATTTTCTTTAAAAATGAAGAGGGAAAACAGAGGGATTTACCAAAATCACTTCATAGTTAAAAAACAATCCAATTGTGAGTGTGGCTGTGCCAAACCACAGTTGGGCTCCTCTGAACCTGTCTTTCTCAGTTAGCCAGTCATTTATGTAAGTTTTAAGAAGTGGATCAGCACAGCACACCAGGCCACCAAGAGCACATCATTACATATGAGCTGCAATAAGCTTGAACAACTATAGTTATTAAAGGATCATTTGAAATCTCTTGAGAACAATAAGATACTCTGTGCTGGGACTGGCTTGGGACTCCCTATAGTCTTTTTGCTTCCTCTGTTACTCTACAATTAGAACTCTCTTAACCATGGCCCAAGATGAAACTATTAGAGACAACTAGGAGATCAGTAACTTCCAATACAACCATTCCTGTATGTGAAGGATGAAGTTCAGCTGACAGCCTCAAGTGTTTCCCCATCAGCTCTCCATTCAGGCTATGTTCCAGGATAAGCCCAACCTCGAGGAACATCTTCTAGTGTCTCTGATTTACCTAAGTTTGATGATAAATACAATATTTTGAATTAGGTCCCAAAGGGCTGAACTTTCCTGTACTCTGTTCCTTCTTTTCAGTGTAAGTGAATGAATGAGGTAATGCCTTCTTAAGGTGTGCTCTGAAAGGGCCCAATCTGGTTAAAAGCAAAAGTAAGAGCTGTCCTTCCCTCCATGTGATACATTCTCCTGGATGGGCTGATTCCCCCTCATTTGGTTACCTCCCAGAAAGCAGATACAAAAGGTACTATCATGCACCTTAACAAAGCTCTTCTGCAATGCTGAGCAACCCATTCGACAAAGGAGAGAAGAACATAGCATTCACCCATGAAAGACAAGGATGATACTTACCATTCAAAGGTTACTCACCAAAACAAAATGTTTCAGTTTTAATTAAGCATGTGGTGCAGTGAAAGCATGCTTCCTCAATCTTACCTTCCCCTGCCTCTTTATTTGTAACTGATGTTAACTTGGGATGTCAGAGACCATGTTCTTTGATTGAAATTACAATAAAATGTTTCTTTTAAAGACCCTGGCTTTCTCTATTTCAACTCTCCTCTCTGAAAATCACTGAATAAAATATATTCTGACAGTAATGGAAAGTACCCTACTAAAAACCAGTAACATCATTCATTGACCTGGGTATGACCTCAACTGACGCTGATCACGACTCTTCTACATCCCCATTCAATATGATTTTGGTTCTCACCTTTGCACAAAACTTCCTTAATTGTTCTTGGAGAGCTTCCTCTGGTTCTCTTACCTTCCACTGGAGAATAGGGTATCTCTGGTGTTGGTCACCTCTTCTGCCATGCCCTTGTTATATAATTGGCACACCATCCTTTCGTCATATATGTTCTTGATGATACCTTTCATAATAGATTATCATCATCATATCCTCTAGCCTGGTCATGCCCACAATACATTTTTCCACTCATTACTGTTGATAATTGCCTTCACGAAATTCCAACCAAACCCAGGGCCACAAAACTGAGGATTGTGTGATTCTAGGGGACCTCACCTTGAGGAGAACCATCTTGGACTTTCTACGTAGGTGGGAAAGGAGAGCATTTTATTAGAAATTCATAAAGGCATATATTTTTATCATTCTGTGATTAATCTTGTAATTATGTAAGGCTTTCCACTAGCTAAGTTAATCTATTCATTGTTACAACCCCAGAAGCCAGAAGCCAGAGCTAAATAACTTGAAAGGTCCTGTAATATATAGTCTGTATCTCAAATTAAGCAAGGAGGTGAGGTCAGACACAGGGCAATTTCTTTCTTCAGACAAGCTGGTTACCTGTTTCATGAGGAACATAAGATTATCAATTTATAACCAGGAGGGACCTTAGAACTTATCTATTTGACTTACTCCCTCCATTTTGTCATACAAGGAAACAAACATGAGAAAATGAATTGACCAAGAACACACAGGAAAAAAAAAAAAAAACAGGCAGAGCTGAGATTCATACAGTAGTCCTTGAATTCCAGATAAATGAATGTATAAGACAACAAATAATTAACAGCCATTTACTTAGTGCTTTTTGTGTGCCAAATGCTACGACAAATTCTGAAAAAACAAATGCAAAAGTTCAAATGTCTCTACCCTCAAGGCAATTAGATTCTACTAGAGGGAAACAATAGGTGTAGGGCAATAGTAGCAAGGGAAGAAAATCACCTAGAAAATCAGTGGACTGGAATATCAACCCATAGGCAGCCTATTGACATGCCCTTTTCAAAAGTAATTACATATTGATTTGATTACTGTGTTCAAAGCAGGAAGTATGAAGTAGGGTGTCAAGTTCATGAGCTCTATTGCCTTCATGGGCACTGTGATGGTTCAGGAAAAGAGTCTGGTCTGTGGATGGATAGATGGAATGGACTATGGGTTTGTAGCACCCCATACCTCCCAAAAGTATATTTTTTTTTTGCCTGTAACTGCCCGGGCCAGTGAAAATGATGACTAACTCTTTACAGAGTAAAACATATAAAGCAAAACATCTTTTAGACAACTATATTCTAGAGGCTTTCCTCATTGGGCAGGGGTGAAGAAGCTATATGAGTACAATATGGATTCTTGAACACATCAAAGTGATTTTGGGGGCCAGATATGCATCGCTTTCTATGAGTATCATTGGGCATCCTGCCAAGGCATAAATAGAAAAAAATGTTCTATCGCTGTAGTTCTCATATGGCAGGTCTCAGACCCCAGAGAAAGCATTAAATTATTGCAAGGGGTACAGGAAACCATATGTGCACCAAGCACTGTCATTTTGATTTTTATTTGTATGCAGTATGACTTTGTATGATAAACAAGCAAGCAGAATTTCTGTGTTTTTTTAATGCTTAATTGATAAATTTTTGTTTTGACACATTGCACAAAACCCCGTAGAGTCCAGATTATCACCCAGAAATATTATCTTCCCAAACAGTGAAGCAAAACAATAGTCAGTTGAATTCTGCCTATTTATCATTCCAGAAATCAAGCAAATAGCCTAGTCTCTTCACAGGCTGTAGGTAGTTTCTTGAGCCCCCATTAATATTTACTTTTTTGCCAGTATATTAAATGAAATATCCTTGTACCATATCCAACAAGTGGGCATACTGGAGAAGGAGGGGATGACATCAATACTTAATTTCTTTTTATAAATGAAACTGAAAAAAAAGAGAAGGAAACTGCAGGTTAATTGAAAAAAATGGCTCAGTTTTTCATTAGAAAAACAAATAACAGAATTGATAGTATTGGCTTAATTTTTCAATTTAAAAGTCTCGAGAAGCATGATTTCTTAGTTACCTTTTAATTGTTGTACTCAGTATGAATGCTGCACTCTTCCTGAAAAAAGTAGATGATACAGTGCATGAAGTGCTGGTCCTGGAGTGATCTTCATGAATTCAAATCTGGCCTCAGACACTTGTGAACTATGTGACACTGACAGTCATTCTACTTGTTTGGCTCAGTTTCTCCATTGATAAAATGGTCTGGAGAAGGAAATGGCAAAGCTCTCCAATATCTCTGCCAAGAAAGCCCCAGGACTCAGATTGAACAACAATGATAAATGGCTATCAGAAATAATGACAGTAAATATACTTAGGAATATAACTCACAAGATAAAATAAAATAAGCACATCATATCTGGAATATGTAGAGTCTTCAAGATTCAATTTTGTGAATTCCTTTTTGTTTTGTTTCATTTGTATTTAATTAATTTCTTGGTTTTCAGTTGTCAGCAATCACTTCCAAAAGTTTTAAATTTCTCCCCCTCACTCCCCTCTTCTTCCCAGAGATGGCATGCAGTCTTACATGGGTTCTACACATACATTCTTTTTGAATGCATTTTCACATTGGTCATGTTGCATAGAAGAATTAAAATGAATGGGAGAAACAATGAGAAAAAACAAAGCAAACAAATGATAACACAAGAGAAAATTGTCTGCTCCATTCTGTCTTCCAATTCCATAGTTCTTTTCCCTGGATGTGTGTGACATTTTGCATCAAGAGTCTTGTGTGAATGTTTTAGGTCCTTGCATTGCTGTGGAGGACTAAGTCTACCAGAAACAGTCCTCACAAACTCTGGCTGTTATTGTGTATAATGTTCTCCTGGTTCTGCTCACTTCAGTCAACATCAGTTCATATAAGTCTTCCAGGCCTCTCTGAAATCTTCCTGATCATCATACCTTAAAACACAATAGTATTCCATTATATTCAAATACCACAACTTGTTCAACCAATTTCCAAGTGATGGCCATTCCCTCAATTTCCATTTCTTGGCCACAACAAGAAGAACTGCTGTTAATATTTTCGTACATGTGATTCCTTTTCCCATTTTTATGATCTCTTTGGGATATAGGCCTAGAAGTGATATTGCTGGGTCAAAGGGTATGCACATTTTTATAGTTCTTTGGACATAGTTCCAAATTACTCTCCAGAATGGTTGCATCAACTCAAACCTCCACCAACAATGAGTTAGTATACCAATTCTCCCACATCTTCCCCAACATTTATCACCTTCCTGTTTTGTCATGTTAGCCAATCTGATAGGTGTGATGTGGTATCTCATAGTTGCTTTGATTTGCATGCCTCTAAATAATAGGGATTTAGAGCACTTTTTTATATGACTATAGATAGCTTTAATTTCTTCCTCTGAAAACTGCCTGATCATATCCTTTGACCATTTCTCATTTGGGGAAAGACTTGTATTCTAATAAATTTGGCTCAGTTATCTATAAATTTTAGAAATGAGGCCTTTATCATAGACATTAGTTGCAAAAATTCTTTCCCAGTTGTCTATGTTGCTCCTAATCTTGATCGCATTGGCTTTGTTTGTGCAAAAACTTTTAAATACAGTGTAATGAAAATTGTCCATTTTGCTTTTCATAATATTCACCATCTCTTCTTTGGTCATAAATTCCTCTATTCACCATAAATCTTGGAAATAAACTATCCTTTGCTTCCCTAACTTGTTTAAACTTTCAGCCTTTATACCTAGATCATATAGCTATTTGAACTTTATTCTGGTGTACAGTGTGAGGCATTGATCTATGCCCAGTTTCTGCCACAGTATTTTTCAGTTTTCCCAACAGTTTTTGTCAAACAGTGAGTTCTTATCACAGAAGCTGGTGTTCTTGGGTTTATCAAAAAGTAGACTGCTATATTCATTGACTACATGTCTTAAGTACCTAACCTATTCCACTTATGTACCCCTCTATTTCCTAGCCAGTACCACGTGGTTTTGATGCTTGCTGTCTTATAATGCAATTTGAAATCTAGTAAGACTAGGCCACCTTAATTACCATTTCTTTTCATTAATTCTCTTTCTATTCTGGAACTTTTGTTCTTCCAGATGAATTTTGATACGATTTTTTTAGCTCTAGAAAATAATTTTCTGGTAGTTTGATTAGTATGGAACTGAATAAGTAATATAATTTAGGTAGAATTGTCATTTTTATTATATTAGCTTGGCCTACCCAGGAGCAACTGATATTTTTCCAGTTATTTAGATCTAACTTTCTTTGTGTGAAAAGAGATTTGTAATTGTGTTCATATAGTCCCTGGGTTTGTTTAGGCAGGTAGACTCCCTAATGTTTAATAGTGTATACAGTAACTTTAAATAGTATTTCTTTCTATCTCCTGCTGTTGGGCTTTGTTAGAAATACACAGAAATGCAGATAATTTATACGGATTTATTTTGTAACCTGCAACTTTGCCAAAGTTGTTTATTATTTCAAGCAGTTTTTACTTTATTCTCTAGGATTCTGTAAGTATATGAACATATCATCGGGAAAGAATGATAACAGTTTATTTGCCTATTCTAATTCTTTCAAGTTCTTTTTTTTCTGTTATTACTAAAGCTAACATTTCTAGTACCATATTTAATAACAGTGGTGATAATGAACACCCTTGTTTCACTCCTGATCTTCTTGGAAATGCATCCAGATTATACTCATTGCATATAAAATGCTTGCTGATGGTTTTAGGCAGACAAAACTTATTATTTTAAGGAATTTATTTCTATGCTGTCCTGTATTTTCAGTAGCAATGGGTGCTATATTTTCTCAAAACTTTTATCTGCATCTATTGAGATAATCATATGGTTTCTGTTAGTTTTGTTGTTGATATGATCAATAATGATTATAGATTTCCTAATATTAAATCATCCCTGCATTCCTGGTATAAATCCTACTTGATCATAATGTATTATCCTCATGATAATTTGCTGTAATCTTTTGGTTAATACCTTATTTATTCTTTTATGCATCTATAGTCATTAAGGAAACTGGTCTATATTTTTCTTTCTCTTTTTTGGCCCTTTTCCATTTGGTTATCAGTACCTTATCTGTATCATAAAAAGAATTTGGTAGAACTCCTTCTTCCTAATTTTCTTAAATAATCTATATAGTATTGGAATTAACTGTTGTAGAAATGTTTGATGGAATTCAATTGTAAATCCATCTGGCCCTGCAGATTTTTTCCTAGGGAGTTCATTGATGGCTTGTTTAATTTCTTTTTCTGAGATGAGGTTATTGAAGTATCCAACTTCCTCTTCTGTTAATCTGGGGAATTAATATTTTTTATAATAATCATTCATCACATTTAGATTGTTGAATTTACTGCCATACAGTTGGGCAAAGTAATTTCTAATTATTCTTTTTAGTTCCTTCCTCATTAGAGGTTAGTTCACCCTTTTTATTTTTGATATTGGTAATTTAGTTTTCTTCTTTCTTTTTTAAAAATCAAATTGACCAATGCTCTATCCAATTTATTGTTTTTTTCATAAAACTAAAAGTTTTATTTATTACTTCAATAGTTTTCTTAATTTCAATTTTATTAATGTCTCCTTTGGTTTTCAGTATTTCTAATTTGGCATTTACTTGAGGATTTTCAATTTGTAATTTTTCTAGCTTTTTCAGCTGCATACCCAATTCATTGATCTCCTTTTTCTCTATTTTGTTCATGTAGGCATTCAAAGATATAAAAGTTCCCCTAAGAACTTTTTGCAGTCCCATAAGATTTGGTACGTTGTCTCATTATTGTCATTCTCTTGAATGTCGTTGTTGATCGTTTCTGTGATTTGTTGTGTAACCCACTCATTCTTTAGGATTAGATTATTTGGTTTCCAATTAATTTTTGGTTTATTTTTCCATGGCCTTTTATTATATAATTTTTATTGCATTATGATCTCATGAGGATACATTCACTATCTCTGCCTTTCAGCACTGAATTGTGAATTATGTCCTAGTACCTCGTCAATTTTTGTATATGTGCCACGTACCACTGAGAAAAATGTACATTCCTTTCTATCCCCATTCAGTTTTCTCCAGAGATGTATCATATCTACCTTATCCAGAGCCTTCTTCCCCTCCTTAACTTCTTTCTTGTTTATTTTGAGGTTAGATTTGTCAAATTCAGAGAGGGGGAGATTGAGGTCCCCCACTAGTATAGTTTTAGTTTCTATTTCTTCCAGTAACTCCCTTAACTTCTCCTCTAAGAATATGGATGCTATACCACTTGGAGCATATATGTTTAGTATTAATATTGCTTTGTTATCTGTGGTGCCATTTAACAAGATACACTTTCCTTTCTTGTCTCTTTTAATTACATCCACTTCTGCTTTTACTTTGTCTGAGATTAGGATTGCTACCCCTGCTTTTTTTTTACATTACCTGAATCACAATGCATTCTGCTCCAACCTTTTACCTTTACCCTGTGTGTATGCTCCTGCTTCAAATGTATTTCTTGTAAACAACATATTGTTGGATAATGGTTTTTAATCCATTCTGTCATCTATGTCTGTTTTATGGGAGGGTTCCAGTTATGATTACTATCTGTGTCTTTCCCTCCCTCCTCTTTCCCCCCACTTATGCTTTTATTTCTCCCTTCTCTCTTCCCCTCCACAATAGAGTTTTAATATTTGACCACTGCTACCCTTAGTCTTCCTTCTCTTCTTCAGCCCCCCTCTCTTTTATTCCCCTTTTCCCTTATCATTTCATTCCTCCCTTTTTACTTCCTCTCCCTTTTCTTTCCCCTTTCCCTTCTTACTGACTATAGATGTAGTTAGATTTCTATACTTAGCTGAGTCTGTTGTTTCCTTCTTGAACCAAAGCAGATGAAAGTAAACCTCAAACAATGCTCATTCCCTTCCCCTATTTGCTTCTACTGCAATATATTTTTGTGCCTCCTCCTATGATGTAATTCACTTTTGTCTGCCTCCTCCTTTTCACATCTCGTGTTGTAATCCCTTTGCACCCTTAAATCACATTTTTATCATCACATCATTTATTTTATGCCTGCTCCCTCTACCTATGTATATTCCTTTTATATATCATAATAAATATACAATTCTCAAGATTAACAAGTATCATCTTCCATTATAGGGATGTAAATAGTTTGTCAATATTGAATAACAAGATTTCTTGTGCTCTGTTTACCTTTTTATCCTTTTCTTGAGACTTGTGTTTGAAGATTAAATTTTCTATTGAGCTTTGGCCTTTTCATCAGGAAGGTCTGGAAATCCCTTATTTCATTGAATGTCCATCTCCTTGCTGGAAATATTATGCTCACCTTTGCTGGGTGATTGATCTTAGATTGTAGTCCCAGGTCCTTTGCCTTTTGTAATATTGTATTCCAATCCCTTCTATCTTTTAATGTAGAAGCAGCAACGTCCTGTGTGATCTTGACTGTAGCTCTTCAATATTTGAATTGTTTCTTTCTGGGTGCCTGTAGTATTTTCTCTTTCACTTGATAGTTCTGGAATTTGGCAGTGATATCCCTTGGCGTTTTTAGTTTGTGATGCCTTTCAGGCAGTGAATGGTGGACTCTTTTGATGACGATTTTGCTCTCTGAATCTAGCACTTCTGAGTCTTTTTCTTTGATGATTTCTTGGAATATATTGTCCCGGCTCTTTTTTTTTCATCATGGCTTTCTGATAGACTAATATTTCTTAGATTTTCTCTCCTGGATCCATTTTTCAGGTCAGTTATTTTTCCAAATAGATATTTTACATTTTCTTCTATATTTTCATTCTTTAGATTCTGTTTGACTGATTCTTGATGTCTCATAGAGTCATTAGCTTCTACTTGCCTGATTTTATTTTTTATCAAATTGTTTCCTTAAGTTAACTTTTGCATCTCCTTTTCCATCTGTTCAATATTTCCTTTTAAAGAGGCATTTTCTCCAGTTAGGTGTTGTACTTCCTTTTCCATTTGTCCAATTTTCCTTTTTAAGGAGCTGTTCTCTTCAGTGAATTCTTTTTTTCATATATTTAAAGTCATTGACCAGTTTTTCTTCTATTTCTCTAATTTAACTTTTTAAATCCTTCCTGAACTCTTCCAAGAATGCTCTTTGGGCTTGAGACCAGTTCATATTCCATTCCTAAGTTTCAGATGGGAGTTCAGTCTCAATGCTAACCTTTTTGGTATTCGAATTTTGGTCCTTGTCCCCATAGAAAGTTTCTATGGTCTTTTCCTTTTTGGCTTGCTTCTTACTCATGATGACTACCCTTTTCCTGACTTCTAAAATAGATCCCTGCTTCTGGGGCACAGGGGCTCTGTACCACAGTTCTTGTGCCTAGAACTTGAGGCTTTGTGTGTTGTGGCCTCTGGGTCTTTCAGCTAGAAGTTAGAATACTACAGCTTACCTGGTGCTGAGCTGGCTGATGTGTGCCAAACCTGAGGCCAGGTGAAGTCTTTCTGCATTTCCCCCAGGTTATACCAAAGTTCACTGAATGAAATATGGGAGAGGGATTATATGGCCACATGAGGTCTCCTCCTCCCCTAAGTCTGTGCTAGAACACTGGCTGGTTCAGTGGCTGGTGAACCCTGTCTGTGCTAGTTCCTGCCCAATTCCCCTGGCTTTGCTAAGGCATTCCTGGAGTCCTACTGTTGGCGCTTACCTTCTCTACCCCCTGGCATTCAGTATTAGCTCCTGGTTCACTGAAATAGGGCTGTCTGGGACACCTACAGTCATGCACTGGTCCCCTTGAGCTACAGCGATACTTATTCTTCTAATGGCTCTCCCTAGCCTCCCAGCTGAGACTGCTGCTCCCTATCTGCTGATTTCACTATTCCAGGATTTTTCCTGGGGAAATATTCTCTGGGTTTTTCAAAGTCAGCAAAGGGAGAATGAGAACATTTATGGTTTGCTCCATCATATTGGCTTCTGGAAGTTCAAGTAGGTGATTTTCAAACATTTTGTCTTTGGGCTGAGTCTCAGGAGTGGCTGCTGCTGTCACCAGGAGTCTTGACCTTTTCTATCTTTCAGTTGTGATGGACTCCTCTCCTGTGCTGATATGTTTGAGAATCAGCACTTCTGTTTCTGCTTCAATCTGCCCTCCTGCACCATTTTAGTGGAATCTGTGCTAGTGCAGTGTAATGGTAATTTAAATGGGGAGATTTTTCATATTCATTAATGGCCCATGTATCCTGCCTGTGTCACATGGAAGCCCTGGTCACATGAGTCTGGGCCACATGGAGCCTGTAGTGGGAGGAATTTGCTGAGTGGGTGAAACAGGAAGAGGCTTCCCTAGAGTAGAGCTGAAAGGAAGTTCTTTTAGAGTAGTCTGAGCTAGGAAGAATCTAAGCCAATGGCTAGCATGAGTGAAAGGGCTTGTTTGTGATTTGTTTAATGTACCTGATTTGTGGGAAGTCTATCAGGGGGATGACCTGGGGATTGTATTGTTCTGTGCATTGTTATGGGGTATAAATTTTTTTGCTGCTGTGATTTCACTTTCTGGTGTCTAAATAAATGTTCTTCTTCTGCTTTCCATGTGGAGAGTTTGTGGTATTTTGAGATTCAGAATTGTGTTGGGATATTCATGGCTACCATAGGCATTGTGCATATTTCATTGGCACTATATGCAACCAGTGCACTCTGTACTACACCAGCTCCTTGTAACAGATCCTTTCCATCTACCTTTTGGGCTGTCCTAGGCTGGAAATCTGGCACACTCTGTCTTCTAGTGAATTCTGCCACTCTAAAATTTGTTCAGATTCTCTCTTTAGAGGTATCTGAAGGAATTTGTGGTGCTCTCACTCCACCATCTTGACTCTACTCCAATTTTGTGAATTCTTTAAGAAAATCAGGACACTCTGAGTAGAACACACACACACACACACACACACACACACACACCACAAAAACACACATGCATCCAAACTCATACCCATACACACCTTATACCCATACACACCATACTCATACACACACACATACACACACCACAAAAACACACATGCATACAAACTCATACCCATACACACATTATACCCATACACACACCATACTCATACACACACACACACACACACACACACACTACACACACTTATACACATATACCCCACATGTTCATACAAATGAGAGTATCTCAAGGACCTCCTCATTCACAAGGAATCCCTTTTAGTCCCAGCCTTGGCCATGGTGCTCCTCCATCACAACACCAAATCACTCAGGCACATAGAAGTTGCATTCTTTTACATCAAAATAACCGATGACTTCTTATAAGTGGTTTGCTGTTCAGTTATTTCATTTGTGTTCAACTCTTGGGGACCTTGTTTCAGGTTTTCTTGGCAGAGATCCTGGAGGGGTTTTCAATTTCCTTCTCCAGATCACTTTGCAGACAAGGAAACTGAGGCAAGCAGGGTTATGTGACTTGCCCAGGGTCACATAGCTAGGAAGTGCCTGAAGTCAGATTTGAATTTATGAAGATGAGTCTTCCTGACTCCAGATCCAGCAGTCTATCTATTGCACCACCTAACTTCCCCTACTTGTAACATGCTACCAAAAATAACTAAGAAAAACTTATGCTCATCAACTGTCCCCTTACCTTTGTACTAGAGGCCTAAAACACTGATATTTCATTTGAGTCTTCCCATGACTCTCTAAAACTATCATCTTAATAATTTCTTACAGAAATGTTCATTTTTCCTATCATAAAAACAACGTATACTAAGTTTAACTATCTTCACCAGCTTTTTCCCCCAGTTTCTCCTGACTTTCTCAATTAATTTCCTAGAACAAGCACCCTACATGCCTCTCTTCTTCTCTCACTATCTTCTAAGGCCTTTGTTATCTTCCTCCTGACCTCAACTTTGACTTAAAGTATTTTCTCCAAAATAACCAATAATCTCTTAATTGATGATTCCAATGGCCTTTTCTCAGAATTTCATAATTTTTAAGCCCTTTGCCCCATTTGACATTGTTTTCCACCTTCTCCTCTTGGATCCACTCTCTGCTTCATGTTTCTGTGACTTCTCTATCTTAATTCTCCCATGTATTTAGCCATTCCATCATGCCTAACATAACCCTACATTTACAGTCAAGCACGGTCCTTCTCCACATTGGTCAACACTGGTATCACAATAGAGAAAATGATTCTTTGAAAAGAAACCATCCCATTGCATGTATATTTCTCAAGTTTCAAGTTTTCTACTGCTTATTTAATTCATACATATCCCTTCCCTTTAAACCTTTTTTTAAATTAATTTATTTGTTTCCAATTTTCAACAATAGCTTCCATAAGCCTTAATTTTTCTCCCCCTCCCTGAGACAGCATACAGTCTTTTCTGAGTTCTACACATAGATTCTTATTAAACACACTAGTTGTATTACACAGAAGAATTAAAATGAATGGGAGAAACCATTAAAAAACAAAACCAAGACAAAACGTAACACAAGAGAAAATAGTTTCAGTGTTCCAACTCCATAGTTCTTTCTCTGGACATGGATGGTATTTTGCCTCAAGAGTGTTTTGGGAATGTTTTAGATCCTTGCATTTCTGTGAAGGCTAAGTCTATCAGAAACAATCCTCCCACACTGTGGCTGTTACTGTGTACAATGTTCTCCTGGTTCTGCTCATTTCACTCAGCATCAGTTCACATATGTCTTTAAAGGTCTATCTGAAATGTGACAGAAACTGGGCCTTAACCAATGCCTGACACCGTACATAAGAATAAAGTCCAAGTGGATATATGATCTAGGCATTAAAGTTGATACTATAAACAAATTGAGGGAGCAATGAGTAGTGTATTTGTCAGATTTATGGAAAATGGAAAAAAAAAATTGTGACCAAGCAAGAGATAGAGAACATTATGAAGTGCAAAAATGGATAATTTTGATTACGTCAAATTGAAAAGCTTTCCCACAAACAAACCCAATGAAACCAAGATTAGGAGGGAAATAGAAAACTGGGAAAGAATTTTTGTAACTAGTGTCTATCATAAAGGCCTCATATCTAAAATATATAGAGAACTGAGTCAAATGTACAAGAATACAAGTCATTCCTTTAAACCCTTTTACAACAGCCATTAAATACATATGTAACCATCCCAGACAACTGATTTCTGAGGTCCACAGTACATTCATTGGTAAATGCAGGCTTGCATTTCTCTGGCAGGCCTTCAATCAAAAGTGTGATGAGCCAGAGGCAGAATAACACCTTAATAGAAAGGAGTATGTGTTTTCTTCATTGTTTTTGTATTCATAACATTTCTTAATTATTTTTTCTCCAAGTCACAACTGATAATATTTTCAATTTGTTCAGCAAGAAGAATTCATCTGATCAGTTTCTTGGAAAATTAGAAGGAATTCAGGAGTGAAGAGTCCTTGCATTGTCTGAATGAAAAATGGAAAATCACATTGCTTTAGGAATGTAGGCACCAGGCGGAAGTAACAATGATCATTTCAGTAAGTTCTATTTTTGCAATTCAATTCAAGGGAAGCAAAAATCCTTCAGAAAATGTTTGGTGCAACACTCTGATGCCTCAGTGGGGCATGGAGGTGATTTGGTACCCTCAATATGACCAAATCAACCCCATCCCATTCCCTCCTTGCCTTTTCTGGAATGTTATCTCTTTTTGCCCAGGTTGTTGCCATCCTCTCAATCACCCAGGTCTGGAGCTCAAATCCATAGTTTTATTTATATTCTTCCCCCACACTTACTCTCCCAATTCATCCATGAATCAGTGAAATAGGGACAGTCTTTTTGATATTATAAGCAGCACATCTCACCCATCTCCTTCTCTGTCTCTCTGATCACTCAACCATTAATTCGTCAGAGAAGGGACGTCAGAGACCAGTAAATCTGGTCTATACCTGAGCAAGAAGCCCTGCCTTGAGGAATGGAATCCAGCCTTTAATTGAAGCCCTCTAGTGGGAATCTCTTTACTCCTGATCCCCATTGAAATCCAACTCAATATCAATTGTTAGGGACTTTTTCCTTGAATTCAGTCTGAATTGATCCCTTTTCATCTTCCATTCACCACTTTCCATTCTACCCTGTGGGAACAAGTAAACAAAACATCCACTACTACCACTACTGAGTGTCCTTGGGCAAATCTCCTAACCAATATTTGCCTTTTTTTCCTCATCTATAAAATGAGAATAATAATAACACCTACCTCCCAGAGTTGCTGGGAATCAAATAAGATAATACTTGTAAAACAATTAGCATAGCACCTGGCACATAGTAGTTGCTATGTAAATGGTAATTATTATTATTAAATAGAAATAGAAGTAATGGTGGTCATAGTAGTAGTGGTAATAGTAGTAGTAGTAGTAGTAGTAGTAGTAGTAGTAGTAGTAGTAGTAGTAGCAGCAGCAGCAGCAGCAGCAGTAGTAAGAGGAGGAAGAGATGAGCTATATTAACCATAATCCCTTGCAAGGAAAGAAACTATTTCTTCCTCAGATCATCTAGATCAAAAGAAATGTGGATGTGGTTGTGGATGTATATTTTGCTTTCGTTCAAGAATTATAACTATTTCCTCCCTGAAATATGGGAGTGAGAAGACTTCTCTTCTAGCTGGCTCAATTTTTCTTTTTCCCTATAATGTTGGCAAAATCTCTTCTCTTGGCACCAATTTCTTCCAGGGTTTGGCTTGAGATGATTTTGAAGTCCTCTTGAAGCTGTAGCCTATCCCAGGGGCCCAAGACTAATGACCTTCTTCAAAGTTCAAGCTAAAATCTGATGGGGAGTATTTTTTGTTAAGTTATTTAGCCAGCCCAGAATCAAAGTAAGTCTTTTATCATCAAGTGATATCATCCCTGACTGGTCCAATCAGATACCATGAAGTCTTTTATTGAATGCTTTGCTGAAATCTAATTAATTGTTCACTGTCTAGCATAGTCATCTGATGGACTGCTCCAGTTGCTATGCCCCCAAAGAAATACAATGAGTCTGTCTTGCTCTTATCATGATGATATCATGCTGGGTTTTTTGTTTTTTGTTTTTTTTTTTTTTGCGATTGCTGCTTTATTAATGAGTTTCAGAAATTTATCAGGAACAGAGGCTGAGCTCCCTGGCTGGTAATCTGCACACTGATTCATTTTACCTTTTAGTAAAATGGGGAGAGATCACAGTATTTGACATGGTTCCCCAATTGTAAAGTGAGAAGAATAATAAAGAGCACTGACTTCCCAGGTTGTGCTGAGAAACAAAGGAAATCATGTGCGCTCCAATGTTCTGAAAACCTTAAAGTGCAAAATGAATGACCTCCCTTACTCTTCTGCCTTTCACTAAAATAGTTCCCCAGGCATATCTCAGTGATTTTCAGGCTGCTCCATCCTTAAAAATCAAAACAAAATAAACAAACAAAAACCATGAAGCAAATCCCAGCTCAGGTCCATTCTCGTCCCCATGCCACAGTTCTACACCCACCCTGACTCTAGTCTCTAGCCCATCCCCTTCTCCTACTTTCACTGGCAGTTAAAACTTTCCTTTTATCTAACTTGACTACAATACAATTTCTGGCCATGAATTAAACAAGGATGAGAATAGACTTTTTTCTCCAGGGGTGGAGGGTAGGGGTGGGGGTGGGGAGAGGTGATGACAAGCCCTTATTCCAGATTCACAGGATGTATTTTCTGACTCTTTTCTGTCCACTTGCTGCATGGCAAAGAAAGTTCTTTTAAATGACTGAGCTAGAAATGAAAGTATATACAAAAGGCACAAGAAAGGCCAAAGCACTTTCTTCCTTTCCTAATGACACTCAAGGGAAGAAATGCTGTAAGTCTCTGGATAGAGAAAGAGGTTCAAAGTTCTTGTCACTCAATCTGTGCCAGCATGTATTCTTAAAAATGCATGGAGCCCCTGTTTCTTTTCTTCTTTTTGTTCATTTTGCTCTTAGTTGAATGAATGTTGGAGATGGAATGAACTAACCTATACCTTTACAAGCTTCAAGATTTCAGAAGAGGCACCACAGGTTCCAGGAACTGGAAGCCATATCAGAATCTGGCTGCGTGTGATTCAGGAGCTAGGCGGTACAGTGGACAGAGCACTGGTCCTGATGCCAGAAAGACTCATCTTCATGAGTTCAAATCTGGCCTCAGACACTAACTTGCTAAGTGACTCTGGGCAAGTCACTTAACTCTGTTTTTTTTCTCTCAGTTCTACATCTGTAAAATGAGCTAAAGAAGGAAATGACAAAGCATTGTGCTATCTATGGCAAGAAAACCCCAAATGGGGTCATGAAGAGTTGGATGCAACTGAAAAATGACTTAACAAAAACAACAACAAAATGAAGAGCATAACAGTACCTACCTCTTGCCATGGTAATAAAGGTAAAATTAGATAGTATTTATGAAGCAATTTATAAACCTTAATGCATTATATAAATCACTATTCTCCTATATGTGTTTTGGGATCAATACTACTAAGTCTGTATCCCAAAGAGATCATTAAAAAACGGAAAAGGGAAAGGAACCAGAGAGAAGTGTGTGTGTATATATATGTGTATACATATATATGTATATATATATATATATATATGTATGTATGTAAACACATACATACATACATACCAGTAGTAAGGCTGCACTAGTAGATCTGAGGACCCAACACAGGCTTACATCAAAACTCATGGTTACACCCCTTTGTCCTCTGAATTTCCAGTGCCATTGAGATCCCGGCTTCAGGCTGCAGAACTTGGCTTCAGCAACCAGCTTGGCCTTCAGGAACAAGATCTTCAGGGAAAAAAAAAGCTACCTGAGTGCTACAACCTCGAAGCACCAGTGCTGCAAAGCACTGAACTATGTGTGCCAAGGAAAGTAGGCTCTGAACTGATGATGCTGGGCCAGACAACTAAAGAAGGGAAGGAGTAGGACAGATTACTAGACTCTGCATGTGGGGACCTATGCAGAATTCCAGAAAGCATGAGAGAAAGATCACCACATCCAGCTGGGACTAGTTCTGACCCCCACAAAGTCAGATGGAGCAGAGACATAGGCCAGTGAACCATGACTTGCAAAATATGAGATAAGGCTAATACCCAGTCCTTAAGAGAATAACGTTCAGAGGAGAAAGAGTCAGGTAGTTGATGATTTGGGAAATCATCAAAGTGTCTGTGCAGAGAGGGGGTGGCGAGACAACAGTTCCAAAGACTCTGGGGAAAAGACATCTCAAAGACCTTGTGTATAAGCAGTCACAATAGAAGAAAATATGGTCTTCAAATATAGTACATGACTTCAGGTATCTGTGAACATAAATACTGCAAAATTAAGGAAAATGACTCAATTCTGGATGAGACAGACAACCCTGTGGAACTTGAGGAGAACCTGGACCTACAACACAGTGTCCCTTGGTGGTTTAAAAGAGAATTGACAATGAGGGCAGAATTTATGTCTTATCCAGCAAAAATAATGAGCAGAAAAGATTTGCAATTTTAAACTTTACCAAAGAAACAAAAGAGAGAATGGTGGGGAATAAATGCACAGAAGTGAAAGACAGCCCAGAAAGGAAGCAAAGGGCAATGACATTATAAGATAACATGGCCACCACATGAGAAAAAAAAACATATGGATGTTATGGATAGAATAAGTAGAGGTAACCTGAGGATCACAGGTCTCCTTGAAAAAAAAAAACCTGAAGGGACAAAAAACCTTAAAACCACCATGAAGGCAATAACAGAAGAGAACTGCCCTAACACCTGAATATGGAAAATGAAATTCCAATAAAAAAAAAGAAGTCACAGATTGTCCCCAGAAAATATTCACTCCGAGTGTGAGAATTAAGTCTTGGAAAGCCAAGGAGCATTTTTAAATGTTCCCTTTATGCTAGACCCTGGGCTATGTACTGAATCTTTTCTCTGTCCTGCCCAAGCTTCAGAAGAAGGCACATATTGAGAGTTGTATAAATGTACATTCCTGGAATTGGAGAGTCAGCACCTATAATGCCCGTTGACCAATCTAGGATTCTGAATGGCATCATTTTTCCAGTCATTATTTCATCTGTGGTAGATATTCTACTGGCTTAGTAGAAAGATCTGGAGCTAAAACTCTTTGGCTGATGGGCCATATTTGTCATGGTCATTACCAGAAAGCTCTACTAAAGATTTTTTTTTCTTTAGGGAAGAATACACATTATAAATTGGAACTTCATAGTAATATACAGCTGCACTTCCAAAAATGACCCCTGGCATATAGACATGGATTCCCATGAATGCTTGTCTTGGGCCCAATGATTTGCCATCATAGAGACAAATGAGGGGGAAAAACCCTGTAAAATGATAATTGCTTACCACTTCTTAATCTAAAGAGCCTTTTAATGATAATGTTTTTTCTGATGTTACAGTTTTCTGGATTGAACATACTGTTTCAAGAATCCCTGACTCAATAGTAAATGAACAAGAAAAAAAATATTAGTGAGAATTGTAAAGAAACACGGAGTGTCTGAGCAAATGGAGCATTTTCAGGAAAACGATTAAATTGATGAATTAGATTAAAATGTCACCACCATTAAACTCTGCTTAATAAATGTTACATAAATAGCTCAGCAGCATGGTATTCCCTGGCTAAGAATTCTGGGCTACTGGGGTCAGACCAGAGGCAGTGGATGGATATGAGTCTCTGCAGTTACCTTTCCTTTCTGAGAGTCATTTTCTGCAGCCTTGTGATTCTGCACTAGGAAACTGCAGAGTACATTGGAGAAATATTAAGCCTGACCTCTTTATATAGAATGAACATACATGTTCATTCCTTACTATGGGCACAACCTAGGGCTAAGACCATGTCATTTTGCATAGGTATCCTAGGAAGGTGATGTAGCAATAGTTCAGCTCCAACCCTCAGAACACAGAAGCTATCTGTCTTCTCAACTTTATTTGGCTTTTCTTTCTGATTATGTTTTTTTTTTTTTTAGCTTTACCACAGTCTGTGTGTAGGGGGAGAGTGGGGAGCAGAGGGCAGCCATAGAATAGAAATGAGTGAATACATAGAGAGTAATGGAGCCTACAGTGGAAAGGTCACTGACCTTAGAGTCAGAGTGCAAATCCTATTTCTGATAGCTCTTGTCTCTGTGACCTTGGGTAAATCACTTTTCCTTCCTGTGCTTTAGTTTCCTTATGTATAAAATAAGGAGTATCTGACTAGCTGATCCCTAATGTCTCTTTTACCTGTAGGGCTAAGACCTAACAAAATCCAAATTGTCATTGAGTGACCCTTGGCCATTTGGGGCATCTTTTTCTTGTTTCAGGCCTGCACCTGGAGATATGGGACAGCACAGAAGTTTCAGATTTTCTGGGGCTACCACCTGGCTTGATATGTAAACAAGAATCTTTAGGGAATGGCATTCCTCATACACTGGGACTGTTCCTCTGTTTAATGTTTACCTGGTTCTACTCACTTCACTAAACATCAGTTCATATAAGTCCATCAAAGTATTTCTGAAGACCACCTGTTCATCATTTCTTACAGCACAATAATATTCCTTTAAATTCATATACTACAACTTGCTCAGCCGTTCCCAAACTGATGAGCACTCCCTAGATTTCCAGTTCTTGGCCACCACAAAAAGAATCGCTATGAATATTTTTGTGCATATGGGTCCTTTTACCATTTTCATGATCTCTTTGGGATATAGCCCTAGAAGTGGTATTTCTGGATCAAAGGGTGTGCACATTTTTTGCAGCCCTTTGGGTATAGTTCTAAATTCCTCTCCAAAATGACTAAATGTTTTCCATCTTTTGTTTGGTCACAAATTTCACCATTCTCCACAAATATGAAAAATCAACTATTCCTTGCTCCCCTAATTTGTTTGTAGTATCAGCCTTTATACCTAGATTGTGTGCCCATTTGGACTTTATTCTGGTATACAGTGTCAGGTATTGGTCTATGACCAATTTTTGCCACACTATTTTTCAGTTTTCCCAGCAGATTTTGTCAAACAGTGAGTTCTTATCCCAGAAGCAGAGGTCCTTGGATTTATCAAACAGTAGTCTGCTATATTCATTGACTACTGTATCTTGAGCACCTAACTTATTCCACTGTTCTACCCCTTTATTTCTTAGCCAGTACCAAGTGGTTTTGATGATTGTTGCTTTATAATGCAATTTAAGATGTGGTATGGGGCCTCTTCTGGTAGGTGGAGCACCTGGCAGTGCAGGCTGTGGTGTAAAGATGGCTAAGTCTAAGAACCATACCACCTACAACCAATCACGAAAATGACACAGAAACAGCATCAAGAAACCTAGGTCACAGAGATACAAGTCTCTGAAAGGTGTTGACCCCAAGTTTCTGAGAAGCATGCATTTTGCCAAGAAACACAATCGGAAGGAACTGAAGAAGATGCAGGCCCAAAACGCCAAAGCCATCAAGGCTCAAGCAGAGGTCATCAAGTCCTTGAGCATCAAGGCCTCTAAGGCCAAGCTCCTCAGGACCAAGATCCCAAGGGCAGTGCCCAGCGTGCAGGTCGCAAGATCACCACAAAGCATCCAGACTCTAGGGTCAGCATTAAATGTTCAGGCTCCAGGATCATGAAGCCTGACTTTAAGGTTTCCAGAACCACTGACCCCAACGCCACCAAGCCCACTGACCCCAAATCTGCCAAGCCCACTGATCCCAAGGCCACCAAATATGGCCCCAAGACTGCCAAGTCTGATCCCAAAGCAGCCAAAGCCACAAAGCCCGGTGATTCTAAGGCTGCTAAGCCTACTGATACCAAGCCTGCCGAGTCCAAACCCAAAGATGCTGGCACTAAAGTTGCTAGTCCCAAACCTTCAAAATAGATGTTTCAGGACAGAAGGAAAACCCTAAACCACCTATTTTTCCCAACTGAGGTATCATTATTCACTATTTCATATAAATAAAGGAAATGGTGAGTCAAAAAAAAAAAAAAGATGTGGTATGGCTAGGTCACCTTCCCCAACAATTCTTTTCATTCATTCCCTTGATATTCTGGACATTTTGTTCTTCCAGAAGAATTCTGATATTACTTTTTCTAACTCTATAAAACACTTTTTTTTGGTGGTTTGATGGGTGTTGCACTGAATAAATAAATTAATTTAGGTTGAATTGTCAGTTTCATTATATTAGCTTGGCCTACCCACAAACAACTGATGCTTTTCCAATGATTTTGATCTGACTTTATTTATTTGAAAAGCGTTTGGTAATTGTGTTCATATAGTTCCTGTGTTTGTTTTGGCAGATAAACTTCCAAATATTTTATAATGTCTGCAGTAATTTTAAGTGGGAATTCTCTATCTCTTGTTGGGCTTTATTAGTAATATATAGAAATAGAGATGATTTATATAGGTTTATTTAGTATCCTGCAACTTTGACAAAGTTGTTAATTATTTCAAGTAGTTTTTTACATGATTCTCTAATCATATCATCTGCAAAGAGTGAAAATTTAGTTTCTTCTTTGCCTGTTCTAATTACTCCAATTTCTTTTTCTTCGCTTATTGCTAATGCTAACATTTCTAGTACCATGTTGAATATCAGTGGTGAGAATGAACATCCTTGTTTCACCCCTGATCTTACTGGAAATGTATCTAGCTTATTCTTGTTGCATTTAATGCTTGCTGATGGTTTTAGGTAGATAGTATTTAGTATTTTGAGAAAGGCTCCATTTATTCCTATACTCCCCAGTGTTTTCAGTAGGAATAGGTGCATTATTCTCCTGTGCCACTCATGAATAGCACCAATTATCAGGACTTTTTTGTTTTCGTCTTGCTGAAATGAGATAGCTGGTGGTGTAGTGTATCAAGCCCTGGGCCTGGAATGAGGAAGACTTGAACACACATCCAGCCTCAGATACTTCCTTGTTGTGAGAACCTTAAGTAAACCTTGGTTTATCTCATTTTCCTCAACAAAATAAATGCAGATAATGACAGGATCAATTTGCTGGATTGTGCAAGGGTGAAATGAAATATTTGCAAAGTGCTTAGCACAGGGCCTAACATAGAGTAGGTGATCAATAAATACTCATTCCTTTCTCTTCCGTGTGTGTATGCATATATGTATGTATACATGTATGTATGTGTATACATACACACATACGCATATATGCGTGTTTATGTGTAGTCTGATTTAGTCTCTTCCTTAGTCTCAGCTTATTTTTTTTTCTCACTCTCTGGGGTAAAACACAACAGGTGCGAATTTCCTCTCCTATGGTGACCTTTCAAAAACTGATCTACACTAAGCAGGAGTGCAGAGGATGGAGTAGCTCTGAACAGAGGCAGTGGCTTCTGTTGGGTTTTCCTTTGGTTTAGTTTGTTACAATCTAGCTGGTCCAATACTCAGTCCAAGAACCAAGGCTCAGGTCCTTGGTGCCATATTGGAGGAAGATGCTTGCCCAGAGTCCAGAGATCCTATAATACTTTGCATGAAAGCAAACAAAAGGACCTGGACCTTGGGAAGCAGTGCACAGGCAGAGAAGTCCTCTCATGATGCCATTAAAATAAAGCCTTAACTTTGTGTGGTCACATATTTGTGGGACATGACACATTCGATTTTCTCACGTTCCTTTCTAAATACAAATTTGTGTTCTTAACTGGAGGCTATGTACCTCAGGGTCTACAGAGTTCCTTAGTGCTGAATGAGTTCTGAGTTCAAATCCTCTTCTCTCTCCAGTCAACTGTGGGGCTGCAGGTCACACAGAGAGTGCCATATTTTCACAGCTATGAGAAACCTCAAAGAACCCTAACCCTGTTTAACAGGGGAGAAAATCTGCTTAGCATAGATCAGTTTTTGAAAGGTCACCATAGGAGAGGAAATTCGCACCTGTTGTGTTTTACCCCAGAGAGTGAGAAAAAAAAATAAGCTGAGACTAAGGAAGAGCCTAAATCAGACTACACATAAACACACATATATGTGTATGTATATACATACATACATGTATACATACATATATGCATACACACACACGTGTGTGTATATGTTAAAGAATATATAAAAGAACACAACTGGAGCTCCCTATGAAGGGGGCTGGGCTGCCTCCAAAGTGGGAAGGGAATGAGGGGAGGGAAGGGAATTGAGAAGGAAGGAAATAATTATTTGTACCAACTATTACATGCCAGGCGTTCTGCTAAATGATTTACCAATTTTATCTCATTTAATCCTCACAACAATCCTAGGAGGTAGGTATTGTTGCTATTCCTAGCTGAGGAAACTGAGACAGAGGTTAAAAGACTTGCTAGGGTCACCGGACTTCACACTAGGTGAAATCTATTGGATAGGAGATAGCAAGATTTTCTTTCATATATGAATTGGATTAGGTAACAACCTAGGAAGGGGCTGTGTGCTGCATCTTAGGATTGGAGGAAACTCAGAAGGTAGAAGGTCCTCTGGTCTGGAGGCTCCCTAGGGGCTTCTTGTTACTCTTCCAGCTCTTCATTCTTCTAGTAACATTGCTTTGGTCATTCTTTTAACTAGAAAACAAGCAAACCAGTACTGCCAAGTCCAAGGAGGCATTTTATGGGTCCATCTGCCATCACAATGCCTATGTCTTGTTTCTGTAGGAATCATCAATATAGTTCTTTTCTGCCATACAGTCATACCCTCCTCCTTCCCCTAGACAGGATGCTCTGGCCCTGTCATCTAGAAGGCCAATAAGCAGGTCCCAAGCTCATTTCCTACCAGGAAGATCTTGGTCATATGAGAAGAGGTGCTCCTCTGCACTTCAAACATATGGAGAAGCAGCTTTGTTCAGTTACAATAACAAGGAATATCTTGTGTGCTCTGATCTGAAACAAATGGAAAAGAAAGGTCAGAGAGGTAGGTGTGTGACAGCTGGAGACACAAGAGTCGTTTAATAGTTTCTGCAGTCAATTGTGCTCTTTGATGTTCTGCCTTCAACATTTCTTATCTGATGATAGATGATTTAACTTCTCTGTGCCTCATTTTCCTCATCTGTAATTGGGGTAGCAATATTTATAGTGCCTATGAAAAAAGTCATTGAGGTAAATTTATGTAAATTAAGTAATGTATCTAATTAGGTAATGCGTGTAAAATGCCTTAATGTGGTTTGTGTGTATGTCTGTGTATATGTATGTATGCATACACACACATATATACACATGTATACGTGTTTACATAAATATGCAATCTATTTTTATATATCACCTACCTATCCTGTCTATCATCATCATCATCATCATCATCATCATCATCATCATCATCATCATCATCATCACTTTTTGTAAATATGTTATAATGGATTAAGAGCTGGCTGATTCTAGAGGATTGAAGGAATGGATAGCTAGGTGGTCTAGTGGATACAATGCTGGACCCAGAGTAAGGAAGACTTGAATTCAAATGTGACCTCAGACACTTACTAGGTATTTGACCCTGGGTAAGTTATCCATCCTCCATTTGCCTCAGTTTCTTGAACTGTAAAATAGAGACAATAACAACACTCACCTTATAGTGATGTTGTGAGGGTCAAGTGAGATCATATTTGCAAAAGCGTTTATCACAGTCCCTCCCTGACACACAGCAGGTAATATATATTTATGCCATTCTTCACCTGCATTCACATCCTATTTTCAACATATTCTGTCTGTGACCCTAATCAAGTCATTTAACCTCTCAGTTCCCTGGGCAATTCTTTCTAAGACTATAAATTGGAGAGCAGTTGTTAATCTCCATTGCTAAAGGATGTTGTCTCAGTATTCTCCTAGACTGATGAAAACACAGGTGGGCTCTCCCCCATAATTACCACCAGCATTGTTCTCATTATCATCGTCTTCTTCCTCCTCCTCCTCCTCACCATCCTGAAGGCAGGGGAAAGGCAGTGGCGGGATACAGACAAGCTAATGATGTTAGTTGACCTCATGTATCACCATTGGTGGATCATACATCTGCAGCTTTTGTGAGACTAGAGAACTGGACTTGGAGACTGCCTTGAGAACCACCACCCCCCCCCAAAAAAAAATCCTTTTTCTCCATCTGCATATGCTTTCACATGCTGATATGGAACCAACAGTAAATGGATGGTTTCTAGTATCTCTCAACTAATGGACATCTTCCTAATCATCTCCTCTGCTCTATTTGCAGACTCCATTATCTCCCTTCAGGGCATGACATAATTCCAAACACTTCTTTATTCAACATCTATTGAGTACCCCTGTCTAGATCACACTACAGCTAAGGTTTGAGAAGTTCCATGTCTGTGCAGGGAGCATGTTGGGGAAGAGAGGGTATATAAAAGAAAAAAAGGCCAAAAGCAAGGTTTTTGCTTGAAAAATACTATCAGCTGTTGAGTCCCAACTCAGCTGTTGCTGACTGTTTCTTAGTTTGCTTTTAGTGTACATCAGGGCAAGAGGGAGGAAAGACAGAGAGAGAGAGAGAGAGAGAGGCAGAGAGAGAGAGAGAGAGAGAGAGAGAGAGGCAGAGAGAGAGAGAGAGAGAGAGAGAGAGAGAGAGAGAGAGAGAGAGAGAGAGAGAGAGAGAGAGAGACAGAGAGAGACAGAGAGAGACAGAGAGAGACAGAGAGACAGAGAGACAGAGAGACAGAGAGAGCAGGCATATCCATGGCTCTCAAGTTGCAGGGCAACCTATTTGTCTAGGCATGCCATATCTCAAACTTTGCTTGACTTTTCAGGTGTATGATGTTAGCCACACAATGTTCTGCTGTGCTGAGGAGCATTGTGGGGAAATTGTTCCTCGATCCCATTCCTTCTGCTTTCACTGAGCAGGTGGTTGGAGATTTCTGCCCGCTTTAAATGTCTGGCTTTGACTACAGTCCTGATTCCAGGTGCTGCCTCTTCAATAGAAGAATAAGAGTGAGGTACAATCTCTCTTTTCCGCCAGGCACCCAGGGGCTTGTGCCTTGCTTGGAGAGGAAGGAGGTCCTTCACACACAATGTAATCTTAGCAATTTTCCCCTGAAAGTGAAGGTCTGCCATTCTGTTACTTGGCTATGACCAGCTTTTTCTATCTAATTAATTGAAAAGCTTTTCCTCCAGGGGACAAATTCTTCTGAAACACATAACAACCAACCTGGTAATTAGTACGTACAGACATTTGATATGTTTTTAATATTTCTCTTGCTACTTACCTAGGGCACCTCCATCAGATTTACGCTTTAACTTTCTTGTGATTTCTGCTTAATTTTCTAATGGGGAATCTGATTCACTAAAAGATTTTGACTGGACTCTGCTAAAGATGACATCTGTGTTCCAGATAGCTCAGTTTCCCCTCAGCCCTTTATTATTTGGTTCTCATGAAAATGGAAAGAGAGGGAGATAGGCAAGGAAAAAATTTCTTAGAAGTTGAAGTAATGCCCACTTCAGCGGTGCTTGCTTGAAAAAAAAACTGCTTTCCTCATTCGTCAGTGAAATTTCAAAAGTATGGAAGGATGTGGATTTCCCACAGGCATTGGTATTAGTGTTCACTGGAGCCAGTAGCAGCATTCCAAGAGCAAGGGGACTAAATGGAAAATCTACATCACTGAGCATCTCTGCTCTAGAGGGAAAAAATGTCATGCCTCTATACCGTTATGTTCTCAAAGTTCATCAGAAAGATCCCTCTTCAGGACTCAGCCAAGGTACCCAAAGATTCCCGATATGTAAGAGGTGGGAGTTTAGTCTTTGGCCACATGTGCTCTCTAAGTTTGAGCCAAACTTCCCCAAACATCTTCTCTACTTCGGAGGATGGTGTGCCTTTCACTCGAGAAGAGTCTCTTATTATTACTATTCATTTTTATGATTAATTAATTTGCTTTCAGTTTTCAACAATAATTTCCATAAGTTTTAAATTTTCTCCCCCTTTTTTTTTTCTTATTAAACTCTTTTATTCAGTGGAGCCTTTACAACCTATTGAAAATGTCACATTCCAAATGTAGAATATTTGAGAAAACAATTACCATTTGCAAGTACTTACAGACAAAAATTTTGGAATAAATGAGTTAAAAGTAAGCAATATATATATACACATATATGTATACCATGATCAAAATGCAGGTGAGAACCCTGGAGTACCTGAGTTTTCAAATTATTGGCTTTCCAGATATAGTGACTGCATTTTGACCTGGTTATATTAAATACAGCCCACACCATGAAGAATGTCTTTGGTTGGGAGGCACTATATCACCAAGGTTAGGCAAAAAGTCCTTAGGTATACTCAAGGTTTATCTTCGGATATTTCTTCCAGATGAAGGTCAGTTTGTGTTGTAAGGAAGGACTCCCATGTGGCAAGGCACTGCTCATAGTAGCTGATGTTTTTCTCAGCCATGTCTGTAAATGCCAATTTGATATCATTTTGCATGTTTTGTTTCCATCTGTCCCAGTCAGCTTTCAGAGCATTATTAGCACATTCCACCTTATCTTCTAGTTTTCCGATCTCTTATGAAAGCACCTCCTTTTCAGTCTTTTTGTAGGTCAAAGCTTCAACTCTGGAATCCAGTTCTGCTTGAATTTGGTCTCTTCTTTTCATAACTCCCATTAATATTTCACTATAAAGAACATATTCATGTACAACTGGAAGCAGTGTCTCAGAAAGGTCAAATATTCGTCTTTCAGTGGCCTTACAGCACTTGTCAATGCAGCTGGCCACACCTTTCAGGGAGTCAACCAGGTCCTCTTCCGATGCTGACCACCAGGTGTAGATTGGTCCATATTCCTTCATTTCTTCAAAATACTCCTTTTCTTCCTTGTAAATTCTATGAGATATTTTGTCTATTAAGTTTATCTCCTGGCTAAATGTTCCCACATAATCATTCATTTCAGTGAACTCCTCTGGGCGGTTTTTAACTCCTCTCACTGAGGATGCTACAGCTCTGACTGTCTGCCCCATCCTGCTAAGCAATCCAGGACCTTGTTTCTTGTGTGAAGAGAGCTCCCAGGCTTGTGCAGTAAGAAACACTTTGAAGTCTTCTTTAAAAGTTAAAGTTGGGTGATCAGCAATTCGATTTAAGAATCTATGCAGTGCCTTTCTTCAAGTCTCAATGAAGTCATCGTTAAACCGTTCCACCATGCCTTTCATTATGAATTTTTCTGGCAAAGGAGGAAAAATGAGGGTGGGATGTGCTTCTTCAAGTTTTCCCTTTAACCAAAGGAAATCTTGGTAACGTCTTCGAACTTCAAATTCACTAGAATCAAACTCACCCCGAGATGTCTTAGTTGTAACTCTGTAGGTGATGAAAGTTTCAATTGTAGTAATGTGGCTTTCGGGATCGTCAACTGTAATGAAAAGGTCCTTTGAGTCTGGCTCATCTTCAAACTTGTATTGGTTTATCATGGATAAAGGGGATGTTGGCATCAAAGGACTGAAAGAGTTCATGTCCATCAGTGAGGCATCCTTGCTGAAGACCTCCAGGTCATCCTCGTCCTCATCCAGGTCCAGCACCTCGGGCTGCATCAGGGCTGCGGCCCCACGGCCTCCGCGGGGGCTCTCCCCGCCATCGCTGCCCGCCCTGCTGCCGCCGCCCCCGCCTTTCTCCCCCTTCTTGCCACTTCCTCCCCAAGTTGGCATGCAATCTTATATGGGTTCTACACATACATTCTTATTACACACATTTTCACATTAGTCATGTAGCATAGAAGAATTAAAATGAATGGGAGAAATCATAAAACAACACAAAAACAAAACACAATAGAAAAGAAAATGTCCTGCTTCATTCTGTGATCAAATTCCATACTTCTTTCTCTAGATGTGGAAGGCATTTTGCCTCAAAGGTCCACTGAAAATTTTTTAAGTCATTGCATTGCAAAGAAGTACTAAGTCTACCAGAAAAATTCCTATCACACTGTGGTTGTTGCAGTGTACAAAGTTCTACTGGTTCTGCCCCTTTCACTCAGCATCACTTCATGTAAGTCTTTCCAGGCTTCTCTGAAGTCTTCCTGTTCATCATTTCTTATAGCACCATAGTATTCCATTATATTCATATACCACAATTTATCCAGCCATTCCCCAATTGGTGGGCATCCCCTTGATTTCCAGTTTTTGGCCACCACAAAGACAGCTGCAATAAATATTTTTGCACATGTGAGACTGTTTCCTGTTTTTATGCTCTCTTGGGGATACAGTCCTAGAAGGGGTATTGCTGGGAGAAAGGGTATGCACATTTTTTGGCCCTTTGGGCATAGTTCCAAATTGCTCTCCAGAAGGGCTGGATCAGCTCACAGCTCCACCAACAATGACTTAGTGTTCCAGCTCTCCACAATCTTCTTCAGCAGTTTTCATCTTCCTGTTTTGTCATTTTAGCCAATCTGATAGGTGGAATGTGGTACCTCAGAGATGTTTTGATTTGCATCTCTCTAATCAATAGTGATTTATAGCATTTTTCCATATGATTATAGATAACTTTAATTTCTTCTGAAAATTCCCTGTTCATATCCTTTGACCATTTATGAACTGAAAAATGATTTGTATTCTTGTATATCTGACTCAGTTCTCTATATATTTTAGAAATGACGTCTTTATCACAGACACTAGTCATGAAAATTTTTTCCCAATTTTCTACTTCCCTCCTAATCTTGGTTGCATTGGGTTTGTCTCTGCAAAAACTTTTTGATATAATGTATTCAAAATTATCCATTTTGCACTTCATCATGTTCTCTATCTCTTTTGGGGTCATAAATTTCTCCATCCTCCACAAATCGGACAAATACACTATTTCTTGCTCCCCTAAATTGTTTACAGTATCAATCTTTATACATAGATCTTGTATCCATTTGGACTTTATTCTTGGTCTATGCCCAGTTTCGGCCACGCTGTTATCCAGTTTTCCGAGCAATTTTTGTCAAACAGTACGTTCTTATCCAAGAAGCTGAGGTCCTTGGGTACCTAACCTATTCCCCTGGTCTCCTCATCAGTTTCTTAGCCAGTACCAAGTGATTCTGATGACTGATGCTTTATAATACAATTTGAGATCTGGTGGGGTTAAGCCACCTTTCCTAGCATTTCTTTTCATTAGTTCCCTTGATATTGCTCTTCCAGATGAATTTTGATATTATTTTTCTAGCTTTAGAAAATAATTACCTGTTAGTTTCGTTGGTATGCCACTGAATAAGCAACTTAATTTAGATAGAATCATCATTTTTATTATATTGGCTTGGCTTACCCACGAGCAACTGATGTTTTTCCACTTACTTATATCTTACTTTCTTTGTGTGAAAAGTGTTTTGTAATTGTGTTCATGTAGTCCCTGAGTTTGTTTTGGCAAGTTGACTCCTAAACGTTTTATAGTGCCTACCATACCTTTAAATGTAATTTCTCTTTCTATCTTTTTCTGTTGGGCTTTGTTAGTAATATATAGAAATGCAGATGATTTGTGGGAGTTTATTTTGTAACTTGTGACATTGCCAACGTTGTTTATTATTTCAAGTAGTTTTTTACTTGATTTGCTTGGATTCTCTAAGTATATCATCATAGGAGCAGCTAGGTGGTGCAGTGGATAGATCCTCAGTGCAGGAGTCAGGAGAACCTGAGTTCAAATTTCAGCTCAGACACTTAACACTCAGTAGCTGTGTGACCTTAGGCAAGTCACTTTACCCCAATTGCCTCATCCTGGGTCATCTCTAGTCATTCTGATGAATATCTGGTCACTGGATTCAGATGGCTCTGCAGGAGAAGTGAGGCTGGTGACCTATACAGCCCTCCCTCACTCAAAAACAAAGTCAAATGGAAGTCATGTCGTTATTTCTCTGATGACATGGCCTTCTTTGGCAACGAAGGATAAACACACACATATCATCATATCATGTGCAAAGATATATAACTTAGTTTCTTCACTGCCTATTCTAATTTCTTCAATTTCTTTTTCTTCTCTTACTGCTAATGCTAACATTTCTAGTACCATGTTGAATAACAATGGGGATAATGGACATCCTTGTTTCACCCCGGATCTTACTGGAAATGCATCTAGCTTTTACCCATTGCCTATAATGCTTGCTGAAAACTTTACGTAGTACTGCTTATTATTTTATGGAAAGTTCCATTTACTCGTGTGCTCTCCAGTGTTTTCAATAGGAACGGGTGCTATATTGTGTCCAAAACTTTTTCTGCATCTATTGAAATAATGATGTGGTTTCTGCTACTTTGTTATTGATAAGTTCAAACATGCTAATATTTTTCCTAATATTGAACCAGCCCTGCTTTCCTGGTATAAATTCTACCTAATCTTAAGGTATTTTTTTTTGTGATAAGTTGCTTTATTCTTTTTGCTAAAATCCTTTCTAAAATTTTTGCACCTATATTCATTAGAGAAATTGCTCTATAATTTTCTTTCTGTTTTGTCTCTTTCTGGTTTAGGTATCAGCACCATATTTGTATCATTAAAAGAATTTGGAAGGACTCCTTCTTCCTCATTTTCCCCAAATAGTCTATATAATATTGGAATTAGCTCTTCTTTTAATGTTTGACAGAACTCACTTGTAAATCCATCAGGCCCTGGAGATATTTTCCTAGGGAGTACGTTGATGGCTTGTTCAATTTCTTTTTCTGAGATGGGGTTATTTAAGCATTCAATTTCCTCTTCAGTTAATCTAGGCAATTTATGCTTTTTTTAAAATAATGATCCATCACTTTCAGATTGTCGACTTTATGGGCATACAGTTCGGTAAAGCAATTTCTGATTGTTGTTGTGATTTCCTCTTCATTAGACGTGAGTTCACCCTTTTCATTTCTGATATTGGTAATTTGATTTTCTTCCTTGTTTTAATCAGATTCACCAAAGATTTATCAATTTTATTTGTTTTTTTCAGAAAACCAAATCTTAGTTTTATTTATTACT
The DNA here is from genome assembly GCF_028372415.1 of Notamacropus eugenii. Classification (NCBI taxonomy): domain Eukaryota; kingdom Metazoa; phylum Chordata; class Mammalia; order Diprotodontia; family Macropodidae; genus Notamacropus; species Notamacropus eugenii. Next base: position 3,030,683 of record NC_092874.1, read on the forward strand.
TTAATAGTTTTCTCAATTTCAATTTTATTAATCTGTCCTTTAGTTTTAAGTATCTCTAATTTGGTATTTATCTGAGGATTTTCAATTTGTTCTTTTTCTAGCTTTTTCAGTTGCATGCCCAGCTCATAGGTCTCCTTTTTCTGTATTTTATTCATGTAGGCATTCAAAGTTGTAAAACTTCCCCCAAGAACTGCTTTTGCAGTATCCCATAATATTTGGTAGGTTGTCTCATTATTATCATTCTCTTGAATGAAGCTGTTGATTGTGCCTGTGATTTGTTGTTTAACCCATTCATTCTTTAAGATTAGATTATTTACTTTCCAATTAGTTTTTAGTTTATCTTTCCATGGCCTTTGATTAGATATAATTTTTATTGCATTATGATCTGAAAAGCATGCATTGACTATCTCTGCCTTTCTGCACTGAATTGTGAGCTTTTTGTGCCCTAGTACATGGTCAATTTTTGTATATGTGCCGTGTCCTGCTGAGAAAAAGGTGTATTCCTTTCTATCCCCGCTCAATTTTCTCCAGAGATCTATTATATCTATCTTATCCAGAGTTTTATTCACCTCCTTAACTTCTTTCTTGTTTATTTTGAGTTGAGATTTATGAAGTTCAGAGAGGGGGAGGCTAGGTTCCCCATTAGTATAGTTTTGCTATCTATTTCTTCCTGTAACTACTTTAACTTCTCCTCTAAGAATCTCGATTCTACAACACTTGGAGCATATACGTTTAGTAATGATATTGCTTCGTTGTCTATGTTGCCTTTTAGAAGGATATATTTTCCTTCTTTATCTCTTTTGATTATATCTCTTTCTGCTTTTACTTTTTCTGAGGTTAGGATTGCTACCCCTGTCTTTTTTTTACATGAGATGAAGCACAATATATTCTGCTCCAACCTTTCACTTTTACCCTGTGTGTATTCCCCGTTTCAAATGTGTTTCTTGTAAACAATGAATTGATGGATTATGGTTTTAAATAAATTCTACTTTCCATCTCTATATAAGGGAGAGTTTGTCCCATTCACGTTCACATTTACGATTACTATCTGTATCTTTCCCTCCATCCTCTTTCCCCCATTTCTTCTTTTAGTTCTCCCTTCTCCCTTTCCCTCCACAACAAAATTTTGATTTTTTGACTACTGCCTCCCTCAGTTTTCCCTCTCTTCTTTCATCCCCCCTTTTACTCCCCTTTACCCTTACTACTTCTTCCCTTCCTTTTAGCCTCCCCTCCCTTTACTTTCCCCCTTCCCCTCCTATTTCCTATAGAGCTAGTTAGATTTCTATCCTGAACTCAGTTTTTTGTTCTCTCCTTAAACCAAATCAGATGAGAGCAAATATCAAATAATTCTTATCTTCCTCCTTTCTTTCCCTTCTTTGTAATATAACTTTATGCCTGTTCTTATGATATAATTCACCATTTTCTGCCTCCTCCTTTTCACATCTCCTGTTACAATCCCTTCGCAACCTTAAATCATATTTTTATTGTCACATCATTTGCTTTAAACCTGCTCCCTCTATCTATGTATATCTCTTTTAAGTATCATGATAAATATACAATTCTCAAGATCAACAAGTATCATCTTCCCTTATATGGAGTTAAACAGTATGACCATATTGAGTAACAGGTTTTTTTTTTTCTCCTATTTACCTTCTTATGCCTGTCTTGTGACTTGCGTTTAAAGATCGAATTTTCTATTGAGCTCTGGCCTTTTCATAATGAAGATCTGGAAATCTCTTATTTCATTGAATGTCCATCTCCTTGCCTGAAATATTATGCTTAACTTTGTTGGGTAATTGATCCTTGGTTGTAGTTCCAATTTCTTTGGATTCTTTCTATGACTATCTTGTCCTCTTGATGTAGGACTTCTGGGCTCTTTTCCTTGATGATTTCTTGGAAGATATTGTCCTGGCTCTTTTTTTCATCATGGCTTTCTGGTAGACTAATAATTCTCGGATTTTTTTTTCTCCTGGATCTATTTTCCAGGTCACTTCTTTTTCCAATTAGTTATTTTTCATTTTCTTCTGTCTTTTCACTCTTTAGGTTCTGCTCGATTGATTCTTCATGTGTCATAGAGTATTTAGCTTCTACTTCCCAATTCTGATGTTTATCAAATTGTTTTCTTCATTTAACTTTTGCATCCCTTTTTCCATCTGTCCAGTTTTTCCTTTTAAGGAGTTATTTTCTTCAGTTAGTTTTCGTACTTCCTTTTCCATTTGTTCAATTTTCCTTTTACAATCTTCAATGATTTCTTTTGTCATATTTTTAAAATGATTGAACAGATTTTCCTCTTTTTCCCTAACTTGGCTTTTAAAATCCTTCTTCAGCTCTTCCAAGAGTATTCTTTTTGCTTGCAACCAGTTCATATTCCCTTCTGAGTTTTCAGATGGGAGTATAGTCTCAATGTTGACCTCTTTGGTATTTGTTTTTTGTTCCTTGTCCCCATAGAAAGATTCTATGGTCTTTTCTTTTTTCCTTTGCTTTTTACTCAGGTTGCTCACCATTTTCCTGGCTTTTAAAGGAGATCTCTGCCTCTGGGGCGCAAGGGGCTCTGTGTCTCAGTTCTTGTCCCTTGAACTGGAGGCTTTGTGTATTGTGTCCTCTGATTCTTTCAGCTAAAAGTTAAATTGCTGCAGCTTACCTGGGGCTGAGCTGAGCGGTGTGAGAAAGCAGAGGCCATATGAAGTCTTTCTGCATTTCCCTGGATTTACCCTGGAGCTAGCTGTGTTTAGTGTGGCAGAAGAGTGGTCTGGCTACTGCAGGTCTCCTCTGCTAAGCTAGAGTATAGGCAAGCTCAGCGGTTGATGATCCCATCTATGCTAGTGTCTTCCCGATTCCCTTGGGATGCTGAAGCATACCTGGGTTCCTGGTGTTGGTGGTTGTTGGCTTCATCACCTAGGGCTCAAGGATCTCCTCCCTGTTCACTTAGATGGGGCTGTCTGGGGCAGTTCCAGTCTTGCACTGGTCCCCTTCAGCCACAGAAAGAGGAATCCTTCTTAACAATTTTCCTAACCTCACATGCTAAGACACTGTTTGCCCCTTTGGTTGATCCTCACTGTTACAGTATTTTTCTGGGGAAGTATTTTATGGGTTTTTCAAGGTCAACAAGGGGAGGAAGAGAGCATTTAGTGATCACTCCACCATCTTGGCTCCCGAAAGTTCAAGTAGGTGACTTACAAACATTTAACCTGTGGGCAGCCTGTGAAGATACCTGGAGTTCCGTGGCTCTCACTTGCTTGGCTCCATTGGACTCCCATCCTGCTCTGATACGTCTGAGATTCTGCAATGCAGCTGCTGCCTCAAACTGTCCGGGGCTTCCTGTTTGACCCTACCACTATGGGGACCACACTGGTACCTAAAAACAATTTTTAACATTGGTTTTGAAAACTTTAAGTTCCAACTCCTCTCCCTTCTCCCTTCCCCATTCATCCCCACTGAGAAGGCAAGCAATTCAATACAGGTTAAACATGTGTAGTAATGCAGAACACTTCCTAAACAATCATAAAGTGACCTCCATTTATTCTATTGTCTCTTTTGAACCTATCCCTCCTCAAAAGTGTCACTTCTAATTACCCCTCTTCCCATTTGCACTCCCTTCTATCATCCCCTCACCCTTTACTTATCTACTACCCCCTACTTCTCTTTACTGTAAGACAGGTTTTCATACCAAATTGAGTGTGCATGTTATTTCCTCCTTAAACCAAATGCGATGAGAGTAAGGTTCAGTCTTTCTCACATCCCCCTCTTCCCCTCCATTGAAAAAAATTTTTTCTTGCCTCTTTTATGTGAGATAATATGCCCCATTCTATTTCTCCCTTTCTCTTCCAATATATTCCTCTTTTCATTCCTTAATTCTATTTTTTTTGATATCATCCCTTCCCATTCAACTCACCTTATGCCCTCTGTCTGTCTATCTGTCTGTCTGTGTCTGTCTGTCTCTAACTTTATCTATCCACATCTTTATCTATATATCTATATCTATCTATCTAGACAAAGTTGCAGAAGTTACAAATACGATATTTCTATGTACTTATGCAAACAGTTTAACTTTAAAAAGTCCTTTACGATTTTTCCTTCCTGTTTACCTTTTCATGATTCTCTTGATTCTTGTGTTTGAAAGTCAAATTTCCTATTTGGTCATGGTCATTTCAACAAGAATGCTTGAAAGTTCTCTTTTTCATTGAATGACCATTTTTTCCCCTGAAGTTTTGTTGGGAAGGTGATTCTTGTTTTTAAACCTACCTCCTTTGAACTCTGAAATATCATATTCCAAGCCCTTCAATCCCTCATTGTAGAAGCTGCTAGATCTTGCATTGTTCTGATTGTATTTACACAATGCTCAAATCATTTCTGGCTCCTTACAATATTTTCTCTTTGAACTTGGAACTCTGGAATTTGGCTACAAAATTCCTAGGACCTTTCTGTTTATGATCGCTTTCAGGAGGTGATCAGTGAATTCTTTCAATATCTATTTTACCCTCTGGCTCTACAATATTGGGACATTTGTCCTTGATAATTTCTTTGATATACATATATATTTAACTTTTAACATTCATTTTAACAAAATTTTGGGTTCCAAATTTTCTCCCCTTTTGTCCCCTTCCCCCCCAAAACACCGAGCATTCTAATTGCCCCTATCACCAATCTGCCCTCTCTTCTATCATCCCTCTCTGCCCTTGTCTCCATCTTCTCTTTTGTCCTGTAGGGCCAGATAACTTTCTATACCCCTTTACCTGTATTTCTTATTTCCTAGTGGCAAGAACATTACTCGACAGTTGTTCCTAAAACTTTGAGTTCCAACTTCTTTACCTCCCTCCCTCCCCACCCCTTCCCTTTGGAAGGCAGGCAATTCAATATAGGCCAAATCTGTGTAGTTTTGCAAATGACTTCCATAATAGTCGTGTTGTATAAGACTAACTATATTTCCCTCATCCTATCCTGTCCCCCATTACTTCTATTCTCTCTTTTGATCCTGTCCCTCCCCATGAGTTTCGACCTCAAATTGTTCCCTCCTCCCCCTGCCCTCCCTTCCATCATCCCCCCCACCCTGCTTATCCCCTTATCCCCCACTTTCCTGCATTGTAAGATAGGTTTTCATATCAAAATGAGTGTGCATTTTATTCCCTCCTTTAGTCGAATGTGATGAGAGTAAACTTCATGTTTTTCTCTCACCTCCCCTCTTTATCCCTCCACTAATAAATCTTTTGCTTGCCTCTTTTATGAGAGATAATTTGCCCCATTCCATTTCTCCCTTTCTTCTCCCAATATATTTCTCTCTCATTGCTTGATTTCATTTTTTTAAGATATGATCCCATCCTCTTCAATTCACTCTGTGCACTCTGTCTCTATGTGTGTGTGCGTGTGTGTGTGCATGTCTGTGTGTGTAATCCCACCCATTCCTTGACAATTTCTTGAAAGATGCAATCTAGGCTATTATTTAATCATGATTTACAGGCAGTCCAATAATTTTTAAAATGTCTCTCCTGATCTGTTTTCCAGGTCATTTGTTTTCCTAATGAGATATGTTGCACTGTCTGCTATTTTTTCATTCCTTTGGCTTTGTTTTATATTTTCTTGATTTTTCATAAAGTCACTAGCTTACATCTGCTCCATTTTAATCTTCAAGGAATTATTTTCTTCAGTGAGTTTTTGGACTGCCTTTTCTGTCTGACCAATTTTGCTTTTTAGGGCATTCTTCTCATTGGCTTTTTGTATGTGTTTTGATATTTGAATTAGTCTATTTTTTTAAAGTGTTATTTTCTTCAGCCCTTTTTAGGTGTCCTTTAGCAAATAATTGAATTGCTTTTTGTTATTTTCTTGCATCACTCTCATTTTTCTTCCCAATTTTTCATCTACTTCTTGCACTTGATTTTCAAAATTTTTTTTGAGTCTTTCCATGGTTTGAGGTCAAGTCATATTTTTCATGGACTCTTTGGATGCAGGAGCTTTGACCTTGTTGTCTTCTATTTTTATACTTTGGTCTTCCTTATAACCAAAGTTAGATTCTATAGTCTGATTCTTTTTTTCCCCATTTTTTTTCTCATTTTTCCAGCTATTTACTTGATTTTTAAGCTCTTTTTCAAGGTTGTTCTCTGCTTCCAAAGTGGGTGGAGTGTACTGTCAGCTGCTCAATCTCCCCACAATCTATGGGCCTAGAGCTTAAGAAACAGCTGTCTACTGCCCCTGCTGCTTCTGTCATAGGTTTCTTCACCCCCACCACTGCTCTGAGACTGGAGCCAGACCACTCAACTCTCTCACATGGGTCGTACACATTTTTTCCCACAGATATTTGAATTTATCCTCAATTTTTTGGAGTTGTGAAGTCTGGAAACCACCACAGATGGTAGAGATTCAGTCCCTCTTAGTTCTTCTCAGGTTGTGTCTTTACAAGCATTTCCCATACTGGACTCTGCTCTGCTGCCATTTATCTTCCCATAGACTTTCCAGGTTCTCTTGGGCTGGAGATTTGCTTCACTTCATCATTCTATGGATTTTGAAACTCCAGAAATTGTTTTGAGTCATTTTTACAGGCATTTCGCTGGACGTAGGGAGGGGAGCTGTAGTGACCAAGTATTTTCTGTCTTTTTTTTCTGGCTGACTCAGTTCAATTTATTCATCTCCTCTTTTTCTCCTTTTTATTTTATTTACTTATGTCTACTTTTGTTATATTTTATTTTCAAACTGTCTCTTTCCCTCTTTCCCCACTCTACACTAGAGAAGACCACTATCTGACTCAGATTTATAAATAGATCTAAAACCCCACTATGTGAATTTCTGTTTAACAGTTCTTTCCCTGGTGGTGCAAACATCTTTTGTGTTCTTTTATAGTTGATTTAAGTATTTGTCACCCTCAAAATAGCTTGATTGTTCACAATTATTATTTGAACTATATTTCTCTTACTGTACCCAACATTCTCTTGGTCCTGCTGCCTTCATTATTTCATGTAAGTTTTTTCTACGATTTCTAAAATCAACTAGCTCATCATTTCTTACAGTACTGTGGTATTCCATCACGATCGTATAGATATTTCCCAACTGATAGACATCCTTGACCAAGTATTTATTAACAAAACATGTTTTCCAGCATTCCAAAAGAATGTTTGACACATTTTTCTCTACTTGTAGGGATAGATAAGTAACTGGAAAATGGAGCCTAAGTTATTTAATGTTGACAATTTGTCACAGAGATCACTGAGAGCTCATAATTACATTCTATTTTGTAAAGTTATTTATTTTTTGGCTGTCATTCCTTATTCAGCTAAAACATGTATGTATCAAAGATGGTGAATTTGAAATGGTTTTGATTAAAGAGGGTTAAACTTGTAAACTTTCAGGGATTGGGTCAGAATATCCATTAGACCCAAAACATTTGACATTATTTGTATGTGTCTGACTATGGTTTTTGATTTATTACTTTTCCAATGCAAAACAAGTATAGGGCTCAAGACATCTGACCTTTAGAAAATGTTAAAGGAAGGAGAAAATGCTTTTTATAATGTCAGTCCATCTTTGATATGCTAAAGTGTTTAGTGACTTACTCATATTGTCTTACTATAGGAAAAAAACATATTTGTAAGTTTAGGATGGCCAAAGAAACTTTTTCTTCTGCCTCATTAGTATAAGAATAAATGAATGATTTGAGCATGACTACTTGACCAGACTTCAACAATTTGCACCAAGTGGTTAATTTGCCTTGTTGCATAAGGAACGTGTAGGGAGGTAATGGGGAGTAGTGGAAACAGCCTTGAACAGAGTCAAGAAACCTTTAGATTAAGTTATGATGCCAAGGTTCTTGGCATCTCTAACAATTCATTGAATTTCAACATGCTTATTTCCTTTTTGGTAAAATGAGGGAGTTGAATTACATGACCTGTTTGTGAGTGCTTGTGGGGTGTGTGTGTGTGTGTGTGTGTGTGTGTGTGTGTGTGTGTGTGTAGGGGTCTTCATTTTTTGTGGCTTACCTTTATCCTTTGGAGTTCCTACTGTTGAGAACATTTCATTTCTCAACCCAAAGAGACAAGAGGTAGAGAATGTTTTTTCCTGGGTGGGGAAAAAAAACAAAGTCAAAATTCCTACACTTTAATATGCTGGGGAAATATGTATATTCATGATGTTATTACTGTGGGAACACCCTCCTTTGGTCTAGAAGGTAGCCTGCCCCTATTTTCTTAGCTTGCATTATTCTTATCCCTATTCTTTTTTATTAACGTTCCAGTAGGTGATATTCAGGACACTCATGGGCTTCCACTATTTCCATAGGTACAAGGATAGTTCTCAGGAGGCAGTTCATCATTGCAAAAGCTGAACTTGGAGTCAGAAGAGATGTGGTTTGCAATCTGACTCATCAGCCAGATGGTCATGTGTAGACAATTAATTTTCAATTTTCTCAGCTATTTAAACAACTTTAAAATACTGATGTCAACACCTATCTCTAAGAGATCTTATGAAGACTGAATGCACGAGAATATATAGACTTAATTCACAAAATTACAAAGTGCTTCATGAATATCCCCACTCTGATTGTTACCCCTCTCTCACTCTTGCTACAAAGCAATTCGACTTCCTTTTCTGATCATGTATTCCCTAAATGTTATCATTTACGAAATTTCTTTCACATAAATAACCATGGCAAAATTGTGATCCACAATACTTTTGATATTGTATTGTTTCATAATTCACAGATGCCAAGCCTAGAGGCCTGTATTGGGCTACCCGAGTCTTTCTTACCTGTCCCAGGTCTTCGGTTGGCCAAACCGGATAAACGTATGAGAGAAAGGTCGTTCCAGAGTCAAACAGGGGTTGAGCTTTATTTCAGGGTCCGGGTTACAAATGCAGGGGGATCTTCCTTAGGAGGAAGAGGGGGAGATCTCCTAAGGAGGCTAAGCTTAAGGGATTGGAAGTAGAAGTACAAGCGGGGAGAGAGGGGGAGGGGAGAGAGGAAAGAAAAGAAGCGGAGCCCTACTGTCCTCTTGGCTCCACACTGCTAAGAGAGAGCTTTCTGGCTTCCTCAATCCTACTTAATCTTCAGCCACACAGTTTGCATCTCAATACCATGCTGTTAGGTAACTAGGTGTGCTCCAATCCGGGACGACCTCGAGGGCAGGGAGACTCCACCCATCAGGTATCTCCGGGGGAGAGGCGGAAATACCCGAGCTAGCCGAGCTAGCTCAGTCTGACCTTCTCGAACCCCCGCTGTTCATGGAGGGCCTCGTAAGACTCTAAGATTTAGAAGTCCCACTTTTACCTGCCCGAGACTGTCCACACGGAATTGAGCTTCCAGTCCCAACACACAGATGCATCAAACAATTGGGAGAATATTAGTTAATAATAATAATGATAAAATAAACTATTGGATATTAACATGGGAGAAAATTGTCCAATTTGAGTGAGATGTGGAGTCTCAGTCACCAAGTATAATAGGTTTTCAGTAATCAGAACACCTCAGCCATTTGGTGATACAACAATGGGAGAAACATGTTAGGAATAGGTCCAGGGAAAGTATGAACAATGTCATTTAAACTGTTTGGGGTCCCCATTTTCCTTATCTTTAAAATAAGAGGGGAAGGATAGATTTTTTTTAGATTTCTTTTCTTTATTTTTTTTTTTTGGAAAGGCAATCGGAGTTAAGTGACTTTCTCAAGATCACACAGCTAGTAAGTGTCAGAAGTCAGAGGTCAAATTTGAACTCAGGTCCTCCTAACTCCAGGACTGGTTCTCTATTCACGATGCCACGCTGCTGCCCTCTGTCTTTCCATTCTGTATTTGTGGCTCCATGGTTTTATCCTCCCTGTTAGAAGCAATACCAACTTGACAATTGCATGGCTCTCAGTATCACTCAGACCCTCATAGACTATTTCATACTGCAGGTGGTTGACCTCATGTTTCATTCTGTCAGGATAATGAACTACTTGAAGGCAGGGACCATGCCCTGTGTAGCTCTGTTTTTTGAATATAAAATGTGATGTTTTTACTCTTATTTGCTTATCTAAAATATTTTTAAAGGATATAAACCACTACTTGTACTATATCATGCTTTTCCCAAACCCATGTCATCTACTTCCCTCTCAATGACATTGGATTTTGTTGGCCAGTCCCAAGAGCATTACAAAGATAGGAAAAGGGGCAGAAAGACAAAAAAAGAGACAAGCTAATCAACAGAGGGGTCTTCATCACAGAATACAAATCATATTTTACTTCATAAACACACTATTTATGAACATGGAGATACCATGGCTCAAAGCACATCAAACAAAGAATAAAGTAGAGGGAACAAGACTCACCAGAGGGTCCACTGATGTGATGTAAGCTGGCCCCCTTACAGTGGAATACGCATGTTCTCAGAAAGCTGTTATTAACGAATGTCATGTAGCTAGTTTGAATCTACTCTTAGCAAACTAAAAAGCTTCCCTAAATCATCCATACTTCTATGCCATTTCTGGACCTTCCACAACGAAAGGGAAACAGGCAAATGAATAACAAATACCCAGATTCTGCGATCCAAATGACTAGGCATCCCATTGATTTACTACTGTCAATCTGGCAAGATTTTCCATCTGACAGCATGCTTGATCCACAAATGAAGAGGTCAAGAAAAGAAGATCCAAAATTCTAGTGGACAAAGTATTCATTATTTTTAATGCATCCCATCACCAAAGTCTGCCTTTTAACAATCATTTTTCTCTCAGGGATACTCGCTGGTTTTGATGTATGTAATACCATAATCTACGGAAATCAAAATGGTGGATAATTCATGGACTAAAGATGTTTGGCAAGCATGAGTGGGTTGCTCTAAATTATTACCAATGATAGCTTAATGCAAGATAAGACAATTCAAGCACCATACAGAACACATATTATGGGGGGGGGGGGGGGAGGCAAATAAGTTAGTCATGCTTCCAGAGAAAGGGACTGTAGGTAATGAATATCTTCAATGATGCCTCAATCCCATGAAACAGTCAAAGTCGCAGAGAAAGCCTCCAGAATGTTGGGTGCAACTTCCTCAAAGGCTCTAAAAGAAAACAAGGACACAATTTGCCTAAATTGAAAAGGTGTGTAGCAATTGCAGTCTACACTAGTAAAAGATGTGTTCATATTGATGAAATCATAGCAATAGCAAAGAATCAAGTTTAGATGCTGAAAATGTTCATGAAAATGTCAGTAGAAAGGGCAATAATATAAAACTGATAAATGTTTAAGAGAGAACCATTTTTTTGCAGTGATATTATTATCCTGATCTTAGTCCAAAGGACAGAAGAGATAGGAGAAAACAAATGGCAACTTCCTTTTATAGGCTGTGCAATAACTCAGTGATGACCAGAAAAAACAGTAGAAAGAGTAAGCAATAAGGTTCCTTCTTCGGTCTATGGGAAAGAGCGCTTGACTCCCAGTGCTAGGAGGAATGTAGCAGCAGCACCTGCTGGATGACAATCTTCTTTCTGGCTCTGACTTGGCACAAGTGGTCCTCCAGATCTGGGATGGACTTGCCCTTCTTTTCTCTAACTCCAACATCCTTGACTTCAAAGACAATCCACTTTAGGTCCAACTACCTGCAGGAGACATTTTCTTTTCAACTCAACTTTCTTGCAAAGTTTTGTGTTAATTTTGGCATCTTTTGAGCATATTTATCCACATACATGAACTGTCACAGCAGAATTTAAGGTCCTTGAGAGCAGGGGCTGTTTGATTTTAGTTTTAGTGTAGCAGGCATTATATTTGTGAGGCAAATTCTTCTGGCTCCCTTTCCCAGAATCGGGCAGGTTCCATCCCTCTCAGGATTCAAGGGTATCTAGGCTGTTTGAGTGTATTGACCTCTTGCCTACTGTGATTAGCTTAAGTCACCATCAATTGTACTTCTTCCATTACTAGTGTCTCAATTTCATTTTGGCACTTAATAATACTTAGCTTTTACAAATGAAATTTAACTCAGGTATACAACCAGGAAAAGAAAAAAAAAAGTATATAAAATGTTTTCCCGTCACCTTAGGGCCATACTCTCCCCTATACCATTTCATTCTCTGGGAAGAGAAGGCTCCAAGTTTTGCCCAGTTCATACAGACATTGGTCCCACTGAATTTGTGTCCTGTTGCAGCGTGACTGCCAGATGAGTCTTTGTCTCGCCTTCCAATGGCTTGAGTCTGGGAGATCACCATTGAAGATTATCCCCTTGGCTCGTGGGCGTCGTTTCTGGGATCGCTAGAATACTCGACGTGGATACCAATTCTCATATTCTGTGACTTTCATTCCTGACTTTTTGAAGCTCATAAGTTCAGAACTGCATTCCCTTCGACTAGAAGACAACAGGGAGGCCAACTACAGAGGCTTGTTTCTTGAGATCACATGACCTTGAATAGAAGACCTCAAGCATTTACCCTTTCAACATTATTCTCATTGCATCCTGTAGATAAAGGAGTTCAAATGAAAACATAAAAGCCAAAAAGACTGAGGCAAGAGAAATATGATGGAAACCATCCACAGCTCCAATTTACCAACCAGTTAGCAGATTAGAACCATCTACAGAATGTCTGTACATACTCTACAATCCACACAAACACTTCTCTCACACGTTACCCTGAAACTCTTGGAATCATTATCCCAGAGTATCCATGTGGAGAGATGCCACCCCAACTATCATGCATAAGTGCCAGACACCCATTTATTGATACTTGCAGAGCTCAGCACTGTGTGAAGCAAATAGTTGGCCCTTTTAAAGTTTGTCATGGAATCAAAGTAATCTACAATAGGCAAGCTTCCTTGGCTCCTCAAATAACCAGGTGGATACAGCCAAGGGGACCAAATCTACATAGGGGCAGCATGCTTTCAAGAGCCACAGTATCGGGGCTGTGCTCTTGGGGGTTATTACTGGATGTAATGCTGAAGTTTCCAAAGAAGGTGTGTGACCGGAACCCAAACTTGGAGCACGCTGATGTGATACACAACACACATGAATGCATTCACGAACATGAACATATATATACATATGTATACATATGCGCATACACACACACGTGTGTGTATATACATACACATATACATATACATACACACACACACACACACACACACACATATATATATATATGTATATGCATAAGCTCTCGTGTAGTGCCAACATTCTTTGGGATGAGGAGAGAGAAACGATAAGACCAGACTAAATGGGGATTGTCTAATTGATATTGAATAGTGCTTGCTAATTATCTTCCTTTTCCCATGAGTACAATAAAGAAAGACAACCTGAGCAAATTACTTGCTTCTTGTTACTACAGACTAGTAAAAAGAGGAAAATAAAAGGAGGATTTATCACATTTTTTAGCACTTGAAAATAGCAAGAAGACATTTTCTTTGCAATTTGTAGTCTTAGGGGAAAACATTTAGTAATTTCTGCCCTATCAGAAAGCTTCTAGAAATCAAGATTTAATAAAGACGAGATGGTTCTCTGAGGGAAGCAGCCTCCAAGTGAGAATCCTGTTTGTTGGGCTGTGAAGCTTTTCTCTAAGAAGAGCTAACGAGATTGGGAGGAGGAACAGAGGAGGGATTTTCAGGGAGCAGCTGGGCGGCTTGGTGGGGTAGAGTGCTGGGATCAGAGCGTGTAAGCCCTGAGTGAAAAAAAGCCTCAGATGATGATTAACTGGGTGATGATGGGGAAGTCACAAACTCTGTGCGTCTCAGATTCCTCAAGTGGGATCATGATAGAAACTACCTCATGAAGTCATGATGAAGATCAAATGAGACAATTATTTAGAAAACACTTAGCCCCTAGTTTTTTTCTTATACTTTTAATTTAGGGAATAATAAAAATATATTTCTGTAATATAGTACAATAAAAGGATCATTGCATGTGAAAGTGTAAATCTACTATGTCCAATTTGCTATTCCTTTCAAATATACAACAAAATTATCATGTAAATTCTCCCTACCCTAGAGATGACTACAATTAGACACAAATAGGTACATGTATGTAAAAATCATTCTACACATTCCACACATGCACACATGCTGTGCATTCTATACAAATAAATATTGTATACATTCTAGATATATTCTTATACATTATTCTATACACTATACATTATATACACTATATACTATACATTATGCTATGCATCTATTTATCAGTTCTTTCTCTACATGAAGATAACATCTTTCTTCATATGTTCTTTATAGATAATTTGAGAATTAATAGTAGTCAAAATAATTTATACACTCAAAGTTGTTCTGAAAATGATAATTTTCTTATCTTCTTTTGCTCATTTTGCTCATTATTTCATGCAAGTCTATCCATACTTTTTTCTAAAAGAACTGAGCTCATCGTTTCTTATTTTTGTGTTTCCTATTTATTTATTATTATTTAATTTCTTTTCAATATTCTACAATCACTTCCATATATCTTAGATTTTTTCCCCTTCCTCTCCTCCTTCTCCCCTACTTTCACTCCCTTCCTGAGATGGTATACAATTTCCTATAGGATCTACACATATATTCCTATTAAACGCATTTTCACTTTAGTCATGTTGCATAGAAAAATTAAAATGAATGGGAGAAATCATAAAATAAACCAAAAAATAATACAAAAGGAAATGGTGTACTTCATTCTGCAATTGAATTCCATAGTTCATTCTCTGGATATGGAAGGTATATTGCCTTAAGAGACCATTGGGAAATTTTTAAGTCCTTGCATTGCAATGAAATACTAAGACTACCAGAAAATTCCTTGCACACTGTGGTTGTTGCTGTGTACAAAATTCTCCTGGTTCTGTTCCTTTCACTCGGCATCAGTCCATATAAGTCTTTCCAGGCCTCTCTGAAATCTTCCTTTTCATCATTTCTTATAGCACCATAGTATTCTATTACATTCATATACCACAATTTGTTCAGTCATTCCCCAATGCATGGGCACCAACTTGATTTCCAGTTTTTGGCCACCACAAAGAGAGCTATTATAAATATTTTTGAACATATGGGACGCTTTCCCATTTTTGTGATCTCTTGGAGATACAATCATAGAAGTGATATTGTTGGGTCAAAGGGTATGCACATTTTTGTAGCCCTGTGGGCGTAGTTCCAAATTGCTTTCCAAAATGGTTGAATCAGCTTACAGCTCCACCAACAATGAATTAGAGTTCCAACTCTCCCAGATCTTTTCCAACATTTATCATCTCCTATTTTGTCATCATAGCCAATCTGATAGGTGTGATGTGGTACATCAGAGTTGTTTTGATTTACATCTCTCTAATCAAAAGCGATTTAGAGCATTTTTTTAAATTTAACATTTATTTTCACACAATTTTGGGTTACAAATTTTCTCCCCTTTTATCACCTCCCCCCCCCCCCAAACCCGAGCTTTCTAATTGCCCCTGTGACCTATCTGCTCTCTCCTCTATCCTCCCTCCCTGTCCTTGTCTCCATCTTCTCTTTTGTCCTGTAGGGTCAGATAGCTTTCTTGACCCCTTAACCTGTATTTCTTGTTACCCAGTGGTAAGAACCTTACATTTGATCCTAACACTTTGAGTTCCAACTTCTTTAGCTCCCTCCCTCTCCACCCCTTCCCCTTGAAAGACAGGCAATTCAATATAGGCCATATCTGTTTAGTTTTGCAAATGATTTCCATACTAGTTGTGTTGTATAGGACTAACTATATTTCCCTCCATCCTATCCTGTCCCCCTTTACTTCTATTTTCTTATGGTCCTTTCCCTCCCCATGAGTGTCGACCTCGTATTGCATTCTCCTCCCCATGCCCTCCCCTCCATCCTCCCCCCCACCCTGCTTGTGCCCCTGTCCCCCACTCTCCTGTATTATGAGATCGGTTTTCCTATCAAAATGAGTATGCATTATATTCTTTCCTTTAGTGGAATGTGATGAGAGTAGACCTCATGTTTTTCTCTTGCCTCCCCTCTTTATCCCACCACTAATAAGTCTTTTGCTTGCCTCTTTTATGAGAGATTATTTGCCCCATTCAACTTCTCCCTTTCTCCTCCCAATATTTCTCTCTCACTGCTTGATTTCATTTTTTTAAGATATGATCCCATCCTCTTCAATTCACTCTGTGCACTCTGTCTCTATGTATGTGTGCGTGTGTGCATGTGTGTGTGTGTGTGTACTCCCACCCAGTACCCAGATACTGAAATGTTTCAAGAGTTACAAATATTGTCTTTCCATGTAGGAATGTAAACAGTTCAACTTTAGTAAGTCCCTTATGACTTCTCTTTGCTGTTCACCTTTTCATGGTTCTCTTCATTCTTGTGTTAGAAAGTCAAATTTTCTTTCCAGCTCTGGTCTTTTCATCAGGAAAATTTGAAAGTCCTCTATTTCATTGAAAGACCATTTTTTCTCCTGAAGTATTATACTCAGTTTTGCTGGGTAGGTGATTCTTGGCTTCAGTCCTAGTTCCCTTGACTTCTGGAATATCCTATTCCATTCCCTTCTATCCCTCAATGTAGAGGGTGCCATATCTTGTGCTATCCTGATTGTATTTCCACAATACTTGAATTGTTTCTTTCTAGCTGCTTGCAATATTTTCTCTTTCACCTGGGAATTCTGGAATTTGGCCACAATGCTCCTAGGAGTTTCTCTTTTTGGATCTCTTTCATGCGGTGTTCTGCGGATTCCTTGAATATTTATTTTGCCTTCTGGTTCTAGAATCTCAGGGCAGTTTTCCTTGATAATTTCATGGAAGATGATGTCTAGGCTCTTCTTTTGATCATGGTTTTCAGGTAGTCCCAGAATTTTTACATTGTCTCTCCTGATTCTATTTTCCAGGTCAGTTGTTTTTCCAATAAGATATTTCACATTATCTTCCATTTTTCGAATCTTCACGCTATGTTCTATGATATCTGTCTTTCTCATAAAGTCCTTAGCGTCCATCCGTACCACTCCAGTTTTGAAAGATCTATTTTCTTCAGTGAGCTTTTGAATCTCCTTTTCCATTTGGTTAATTCTGCTTTTGAAAGCATTCTTCTCCTCATTGGCCCCTTGCACCTCCCTTGCCAGCTGAGTTAGGCTAGTTCTCAAGGTGCCAATTTCTTCAAGATTTTTTTTGGTTCTCCTTTAGCAGGGAGCTGATATGCTTTTCATGCTTCTCCCTCATCCCTCTCATTTCCCTTCCCAGTCTTTCCTCCACCTCTCTAACTTGATTTTCAAAATTCCTCTTGAGCTCTTCCATCGCCTGAGCCCATTGGGTGGGCTGGGACACAGAATCCTCGATTTCTGTGTCTTTGCCTGATGGCAGGCATTGTTCCTCCCCATCAGAAAGGAAGGGAGGAAGTATCTTTTCTCCGAGAAAGTACCCTTCAATAGTTTTATTTCTTTTCCCTTTTCTTGGCATTTTCTCCAACCAGTGGCCTGACCTCTGAATGTTCTCCTCACACCCACCTCGCCTCCTGGTCCTCCCAGCCAGCATTTGGGGACTGAGATTTAAATGCTGCTTCCCACCTTAGGGTTTTTGGCGGGGGCAGGGCTGCTATTCAGTGTTAAATTAAGTTCAGGTGCTGAGGTCAGCGGCAGGGCCACCTCTCTGGCTCAGTTCCCTCAGGGGGTTTATGCACAGACCTTCCACAATGGATCCAGGCTCCCGCCCCTGTTTGGGGAGCCCCTGTCTGCAGCCGCCTCTCAGCTTCTATCTCCTGGGGGCCCCCGAGCCATGGGGGCACCCCACTCCCCTCTCAACCCGCCAAAGAAACTCTCTCACCTACCCCCGTCAGTCACCTGTTGGTGGGGGGGCTTGTGCCGCTGCTGAAGATCCCGTCTCTGGAGCCTTCTCAGATCTGTGCTTCTCGGAGCCGCGGCCGCCGCTGCAGGTCCGGGCTGGGCTCCGCGTCTGCAGCGCGATGGACCTTTTGCGAGAGGTTTGCAGGTCCCTCTGTGGGTGGGGGGACCCGCGTGGCCCCTGGAGATCCCGTCCCCGTAGCCCTCTCGGATCTTTTCCTCTCGGTGTCGTGGCCGCGGCAGGGCTGCACTCTGCTCCCCGTCCCGGCGCCCAGTCCACGGCGTGAAGGAACCCCCGCGAGAGGTTTGCAGGTCTCTCCGGAGCAGAAATCTCCCTCGCTCCAATATTCCGTGGGCTCTGGGTGCAGAATTCGCCCTGGCTTGGTCCCCTCTAGCCGTTCTGTGGTTTGTGGGTTCGGAGCTATATGTATGTGAGTCTTTCTACTTCGCCATCTTGGCTCCGCCCTCAATAAACATTTCGTTCTCGCTCACCAGTTTCTATCAGTTTCTGGTTAATAGTTGCTCTCATCTGTGCATCTTTGTTCATTTTGCTAATCGTACTCTTGCCTCCGAACCCTTCTCTGGTAACAACGCCTTATACCAGCAACTGCAGGACTAGAGCATTTTTTCATATCAATATAGACACGTTTAATTTTTCTTCTGAACACCGACTGTTCATATCCTTTGACCATTTATCAGCTGGAGAATGACTTGTACTCTGTACATTTGAATCACTTCTCTACGTATTTTAGAAATGAGACCTTTATTACAGATATTAGTTTCAAAAATTCCCAGTTTTCTGCTTCCTTTCTAATCTTGGTTGCATTGGGTTTGTTTGTGCAAAAAACTTCAATTTATTGTAATCGAAATTATTTCTTTTGCACTTCACAATGTTTTCTTTTATGTAGTCAAAAATTCTTCCATTCTCCATAAATCTGATAAATATACAATTCCTTGCTCCACTAATTTGTTTATGTTATCAACCTTTACACCTACATCATGTTCCCATTTGGACTTTATTCTTGTGTATCATGACAGGCATTGGTTTATGCCTAGTTCCTGCCACACTCTTATCCGAGTTCCCTAGTAATTTTTGTGAGACAATGAGTTCTTATCTCAAAAGCTGGGGTTCTTGGATTTACCAAACAGTAGATTGCTGTAGTCTTTGACTACAGTATCTTGAGTACCTAACTTATTCCACTGGTCTACCTCTCTGTTTCTCAACCAGTACTAAGGGGATTTGATAATTGATGTTTTATAATACAATTTGAAATTGGCTAGAGCTAGGCCACCTTCCCTAGCATTTCTTTTCATTGGTTCCCTTGATATTCTGGACCTTTTGTTCTTCCAGATGAATTTCGAAATTATTTTTCTAGCTCTAGAAAGCAAGTATCTGATAGTTCTATTTGATATGGCTCTGAATAAGTAAATTAATTTAGGTAGAACTGTCGTTTTTATTATATTGACTCAGCCTACCCAAAGCAACTGATGTTTTTCCACTGACTTTGATCTTACTCTATTTGTGTGAAAAGTTTTTTGAAATTGTGTTCATATACTCCCTTGATTTGTTTGGGCAGGTAGACTCCCAAATATTTTGTAGTGTCTACCCTAACTTTAAATGGGATTTCTCTTCCTATATCTCGCTGTTGGGTTTTGTTAGTAATATATGGAAATGCAGAAGATTTGTGTGGGTTTATTTTGTAACCTGCACTTGTGCCAAAGTTGTGCATTATTTCAAGTAGTTTTTTACTTGATTCTCTTGGATTCTCTAAGTATATTATCATGTCATCTGCAAAGACTGATAACTTAGTTTCTTCTTTGTCTATTCTAATTCCTTCAATTTGTTTTTCTTCTCTTATTGCTGCAGCTAACATTTCTAATACCATATTGAATAATAGTGGTGATAATGCACATCCTTGTATATTAATGGATATTAATGCAAATGGATGTAGCTCATCCCCATTGTATATTCTGCTTTCAGGTATTACTACTTATTATTTTAGGGAAACTTCCATTTACTCCTATGCATTACAGTGTTTTCAATAGCAATAGGTATTGTTTTTTTTTTTTTTTTTTATTTTAGCGACAGAAATCCACAATCTTGGTGTCCTCAATTGTGGTGGCTAGAGTTTATTATTTGTGTCACCATGGTATCTTTTCTGTGTGCCCCCTTCTCTCTACTTACCCCCAAACCACCCTATTTCATGCTTCTTACTGGATCACTGCAGCAGTCTCCTAATTGAGACTTAGTTCTTTCCCAATGCCAATCGACGTGGCTGGATAAATTTGTCTAAAGCAGATTTCTGCTAAACTACCTTCCAGTTTTCTCAGCAGTTTTTGCCAAGTAGCTCTGTACGTCTATGTTCAGTAACTTCTGAGACTTGTGTACCTACCGATCAACTTTTTTGTTTTGTTTTGTTTTCTGGGTTTGTTTTGTTTTTTGCTTTTGTTTTTTTTGTTCATTTTTAAAATTTATTTATTTAACTTTTAACATTCATTTTCACAAAATTTTGAGTTCTAAATTTTCTCCCCATTTCTCCCCTCCCCCCATCCCAAAACGCCAAACATTCTAATTGCCCCTTTCACCAATCTGCCTTTTCTTCTAACATCCCTCCCTTCCCTTGTCCCTATCTTCTCTTTTGTCCTGTAGGGCCAGATAACTTTCTATACCCCATTACCTGTATTTCTTATTTCCTAGTAGTAAGAACAATACTCGACAGTTGTTCCTAAAATTTTGAGTTCCAACTTCTCTACATTCCTCCCTCCCCACCCATTCCCTCTGGGAAGGCAAGCAATTCAATATAGACCATATTTGTGTAGTTTTGCAAATGATTTCCATATTATGTCGTGTTGTGTAAGACTAACTATATTTCCCTCATCCTATCCTGTCCCCCATTACTTCTATTCTCTCTTTGGATCCTGTCCCTCCCCAAGAGTGTTGACTTCAAATTGCTCCCTCCTCCAATTGCCCTCCCTTCCATCATCCCCCCCACCCTGCTTATCCCCTTATCCCCCACTTTCCTGTATTGTAAGATAGGTTTTCATACCAAAATGAGTATGCATTTTATTCCTTCCTTTAGTCGAATTGATGAGAGTAAGCTTCATGTTTTTCTCTCACCTCCCCTCTTTTTCCGTCCACTAATAACTCTTTTGTTTGCCTCTTTTATGACAGATAATTTGCCCCATTCCATTTCTCCCTTTCTCCTCCCAATATATTTCTCTCTCACTGCTTGATTTCATTTTTTTAAGATATGATCCCATCCTCTTCAATTCACTCTGTGCACTCTGTCTCTATGTGTGTGTGTGTGTGTGCATGTGTGTATGTGTGTGCATGTGCATGTGTGTGTGTGTAATCCCACCCAGTACTCAGATACTGAGTAGTTTCAAGAGATACAAACATTGTCTTTCCATGTCGAATGTAAACAGTTCAACGTTAGTAAGTCCCTTATGACTTCTCTTTGCTGTTTGCCTTTTCATGCTTCTCTTCATTCTTCTGTTTGAAAGTCAAATTTTCTTTTCAGCTCTGGTCTTTTCATCAAGACTGCTTGAAAGTCCTTGATTTCATTGAAAGACCAATTTTTCTCCTGAAGTATTATACTCAGTTTTGCTGGGTAGGTGATTCTTGGTTTTAGTCCTAGTTCCTTTGACTTCTGGAATATCATATTCCACGCCCTTCGATCCCTTAATGTAGAAGCTGCTAGATCTTGTGTTATCCTGATTGTATTTCCACAATACTTGAATTGTTTCTTTCTAGCTGCTTGCAATATTTTCCCCTTGACCTGGGAACTCTGGAATTTGGCCACACTGTTCCTAAGAGTTTCTCTTTTTGGATCTCTTTGAGGCGGTGATCTGTGGATTTCTTGAATACTTATTTTGCTCTCTGGTTCTAGAATCTCAGGGCAGTTTTCCTTGATAATTTCATGAAAGATGATGTCTAGGCTCTTTTTTTGATCATGGTTTTCAGGTAGTCCCATAATTTTTAAATTGTCTCTCCTGGATCTATTTCCCAGGTCAGTTGTTTTTCCAATGAGATATTTCACATTATCTTCCATTTTTTCATTCTTTTGGTTTTGTTTTGTGATTCCTTGGTTTCTCATAAAGTCATTGGCCTCCATCTGTTCCATTCGAATTTTGAAAGAACTATTTTCTTCAGTGAGCTTTTGAACCTCCATTTCCATTTGACTAATTCTGCTTTTGAAAGCGTTCTTCTCCTCATTGGCTTTTTGAGCCTCTTTTGCCAATTGAGTTAGCCTATTATTCAAGATGTTATTTTCTTCAGCATTTTTTTGGGTCTCCTTTAGCAGGGTGTTTACTTGTTTCTCATGCTTTACTTGCATGTCTCTCATTTCTCTTCCCAGTTTTTCCTCCACCTCTCTAACTTGATTTTCAAAATCCTTTCTGAGCTCTTCCATGGCCTGACCCCATTGAGTGGGCTGGGATACAGAAGCCCTGACATGATGGTAAGCATTGTTCTTCCTCATCAGAAAGGAAGGGAGGAAATACCTGTTCACCAAGAAAGTAACCTTCTGTAGTCTTATTTTTTTCCCCTGTTCTGGGCATTTTCCCAGCCAGTGACTTGACTTCTGAATATTCTCTTCACACCCACTTCTCCTCCACATCCACTCAGCCAGTGCTTGGGGTCTGAGATTCAAATGCTGCTTCTCAGCCTCAGGGCTTTGGGTGGGGGCAGAGCTGCTATTCAGTGTGAGATTAAGTTTAGGTGCTCAGGTAGGGGCAGGGCTGCCTCTCGGGGCTCAGTTCCCTCAGAGGAACATTATCTTCTATTTTTTCAATCTTTTGGTTTTGTTTTGTAACTTCTTGGTTTATCTTATAGTCATTAGCTTCCATGAACACCACTCTCTCTTTTAAAGAACTATTTTGTTCAGTGAGATTTTGAACCTTCCTCTCCATTTGTCTAATTCTACTTTTTAAAGCCTCCTTCTCCTCATTGGCTTTTGGACTTCTTTTTCCAATTGAGTTAATCTATTAGCAAGCTACTGACTCGCTTTTCAAGCTCTTCTATGGCCTGAACCCCTTTCATATTCATTTTGAAGATATTGGAGGCAGAAGCCTTGACTTCCTCTGAAAGTATACCTTGTTCTTCCTCATCTGAAAGGATGGAAGGAGACACCTGTTCAACAAGAAAGTAACCTTCTATGATCTTATTTTTTTTCCCTTTTGGAGCATTTTTCCAGCTGGCTTGAGCTCTGAATCCTTTTTCAAGAAGAGGGTCCTAGTGTTCCTCCTCCCCCCAGTACCATGCTGAAGGCTGAGGTTCATATCAGCTGCTCAGTTTCCCAAGAGGCTTTAAACTGAGCTGCCTGGACAATGGACCCAGGCTGCTTCTGCAGGCACTGTAGCCACCCGCTGCCCTCTGCTGCTGCTGCTGCCCTTGTTTCTGCCTGGGGCCAGTGCTTGGGGAAACCTGTTCTTCTCTTCCCCAGCTTGGAAAGCCCTCTCACACTGACCTTCGGAGCTTTCTTTGTTGCTTGTGTGTTGAGGGATCTGGGATCCTCCCTGCTGGGAATTCTGCCCCAGAGGTCTGTTCAAGCCCTGTTTTTCCCAGTGCTATGTGGCCAGGGCTGGACTCTGTTCCACTCAACATGCCATGAGATAGACCTTCCCTGCTGGCCTCGCAGGTTACCTTTGGCTGGAAACCTCTTTCACTATTGTTCTGTGGCTTCTGTTGTTCTAGAATTTGTTGAGAGTCTTTTTTTACAGGTATTATGTGGGCTGTGGGGGAAGTGCTAGAACATTTGCATCTCTCTACTGCACAGTCTTGCCTCTGCCCCCCTCCTACTGCCTCTTCTTGTAGTGTTTTGTTTGTGTCATATAGAAATGCTGATGATTTGTGAATTTACTTTATATCCTGGTACTTTGCTAAAATTGTTTCAAATAACTTTTTAGTTGAGTCTTTGGGATTTTCCAAGCATACCATTATATATTCTGCAAAAGAGAGAGTTTTATTACCTCATTCTCTATTTTAATTCCTTCTATTTCTTTCTTTTCTCTTATTGATATTGCTAAGATTTCCCATTCAATATTGAATAAAACTGGTGACACTGGACATCCTTGTTTCACAGCTGGGGAGGTTCCTACTTTATCCCCCTTGCAAATAACGCTTTCTGATGATTTTAGAAAAAAAGTGTAACCAATTTAAGCAAAAAATCCATGTATAGTAAATGTTTTTAATAAAATATATTCAAATGTTTTTAATAAAAAGTGTTTTTAATAAAAAAGAATGTCAAAAGCTTTTCCTGTGTCCAGTGACAAATCATATTTTTTAAACTTTTATTATTGATATAATGTTAATAGCTTTTCTTATGTTACACCCCCTGTGAATTCCTGGTATGAATCCCTCTTAATCACAATGTACAATGTTAGTAATATTGCTGCACTCTTTTCACTATTTAAAAATTATTTGCATCCATATTCATTAATGAAATTGGTCTATAATTTCTTTTTTTCCTGTTTTTGCACTTTCTGGTTTAGGCATCAGTATCATATTTGTTTCATAAAAGGAATTTGGCAGGATCTCTTCTTTGCCTATTATTCTAAATAATTTATTTAATATTGAACTTTGTTGATCTTTGCATGTTTGGTAGAATTCACTTATAAGTCCATTTGGTCCTGGTGCTTTTCTCTTAGGGAATTCATTTATGTTCTGTTCAATTACCCTTTCTAAAGCACATTTATTTATTTTTAACATGATTTTTAAAATTTTGAATTCCAAATTCTCCCCCTCCCTCCTGTTCCTCTTCCACCCAGTTTGAAGGCAAGAAATATGATACCAATTATATATGTGAAATTATACAAAATATATTTCTATATTGGCCATGTTGCCAAAAATAGAAACATGAAAAACGCATCCAATTCAATCTGCCTTCAAATTTCATCAGTTCTCTCTCTGGAGATGAATAGCATTTTTCATGATGAGTAGTTTATAATTGCCTTGGATGATTGTATTGCTGAGAATAACTAAGTCATTCAAAGTTGATCATTATATAATATTGCTGTTACTGTGCATAGTGTTCTTCTGGTTCTGATCACTTCACTCTGCATTACTTCATGTAAGTCTTCTCAGTTTTTTCTTAAATCATACTGCTTGTCATTTCTTATAATACATTCCATCACAATCATATATCACAACTTCTTCAACTGTTTCCCAACTGATGGGCATCCTTTCAATTTCCAATCCTTTTGCACCACAAAAAAAGCTACTACAAATTTTTTTGTACATGTAGGTTCTTTCACCTTTCTTTGGTCTCTTTGGGATATGGACCTAGTAGTGGTATTGCAAGGTCAAAGGTCATGAACAGTTTTATAGTTCTTTGGTTGTAGTTACAAATTGTTCTCCAGAGTGGTTGGATCAGTTCACAACTCCACCAACAGTGCACTAGTGTCCCAGCTTCTCCATATTCCCTCCAGTATTTGTAATTTCTTTTGTTGTCATATTAGCTAATAAGATAGGTGTGAGTTAGTATCTCAGAGTTGTTTTTATTTGTATTTCTCTAATGCGTCATGATTCAGAACATTTTTTTCAAGTGGCTAACCCATAGTAAGAACTTGCTAAAAGATTATTCCCTTCTCTTTCTGTTATTTAACTAAAGTGGTCCTTTGTTTTCAAACATCCCAATGAGAACCCTAGTGTTGCTCCTACCAGGCACCCTCAGAATCTCTCTGTGCTTTTGGTCCAAACTACTCAGATTTGGAAGGGGCCATTTCCAAAATCACAACTCTTTTTCCACACCTACATCTTATCCACAAAGAAAACACTTAAAAAGGGACCTTTATCAAAATGTGAGTGAATTATTCATTTTGAAAGGCATAATATTTAAACATGTTTTAATGATTTGAGATAAATGAATTTCCAGGCCTGCCAGAATTGTTGGTCTTACAGTCTGCCTGCCTATGTCATTGGCTTCAGCTTATGCATCTAGTAGAGATTAAAAATGGCATTTAGGGTTCTTAATTGTTAATTCTTAATGGTTGTATAGGAACATAGTAACAATGTGGGCAGGGCTCGTATTTTTATTTTAAAATGAAATGAACCTTTTTTTCCTCCTTATTAAATCTGGGGTATTTTTTTGGACTCTCTCTTTCTAAGCCAGCACTGACCCCTTGCTTTGTTCATATGGCTTGTCTACCTTGTGTAACACATGATTGGTGTCTAAATGGAGTAGGAAGGCCCATGTCACTCACTCAATGCCTCTCTGCAGTGGTGTTTTTTTCTCCTCAAGTTATAAAATAGGGCTTTGAAGATGTTCAGCATCTTCCTTTTGTGATTCTTATGGGAATAACATCAAATCACAGAAGACCAGATATAGATCTCTTAGGAATCTCAGCACAGATAGGTGAACATTTTACAAGTCACAGAAACTGGGACCTAGGGCAGGGAAATTACTTGCCTAAGTTCACTCTAGTGGTCACAGAAGGGAAGACCTGAATCCAGGTCCCTGAACACTAAGGCCAGCACTTTTCACCCTGTACCACATAACCTCTCATAAAGAGAGGTTTTTTTTTCCAACAGTGATGAGAGACAAATGGAGCATTGGCTTATAGGACAGCTGACTTGGAAAGTGCCTTTTTATTCCCCAAAGGTCACTAAGTACATTGTATTATTTGAGCATCATGATAATCCTTTAAATAAAACAAGTATCTTTACATTTTGCAGATGAAGGGGACAAGAAGGGAACACATTTAAATTGTGCCTACTATGGGTTAGGAACTGTGTTGAGCACTGTTTTTTGTTTTTTTGTTTTTTCAAATATGATCTCATTTGATCCTCATAAGAATCCTGTGAGGCAGATGCTGTTGTTATTATCCTTACTTTACCATTGAAACCGGCAAAAAGGAAGGTTAATTCATTTGCCCAGCATCATATAGCTAGTAAATACCTAGGGCAGGATTTAAACTTGGTATTCCTCATTCCAGATTCTCAGTGTTCCTCTGTGCACAGTGCCCCCTATCCTCTTCTATAAGATCTGACTCTCAAAGGGCTGAGCTACTCCTCTGCATTGACCCATGATAGAGAATGAGCTGTTGGGGTTTTAATTCAGGTCTTGAACTTCCCATCCAGGGCTTCTCAACACCTTAGGTCATCTCCTCCTCTCTTTGCTTATTGCATTCATGGCTCCTGGGTTGTCCCAGAGCAATTTCAGCAATCCTTGGCTTTCCCAATCTGATTGTTTATTTTATTCCTTGGATTAGGAACAGACTTTCTCTCTTGGGCCTGTACTTTATTTTTTTTCTTTTTTTTTTATTTATTTAACTTTTAAAATTCATTTTCACAAAATTTTGGGTTCCAAATTTTCTCCCCTTCTGTTCCCCTCCCCCCACCCCAAAACACCGAGCGTTCTAATTGCCCCTGTCTACCAATCTGCCCTCTCTTCTATCATACCTCTCTGCCCTTGTCTCCATCCTATACCCCTTTACCTGTATTTCTTATTTCCTAGTGGCAAGAACAGTACTCGACAGTTGTTCCTAAAACTTTGAGTTCCAACTTCTCTTCCTCCCTCCCTCCCCACCCCTTCCCTTTGGAAGGCAAGCAATTCAATATAGGCCAAATCTGTGTAGTTTTGCAAATGACTTCCACAATAGTAGTGTTGTGCAAGAACTAATTATATTTCCCTCCATCCTATCCTGTCCCCCATTACTTCTATTCTCTCTTTTGATCCTGTTCCTCCCCATGAGCGTTGACCTCAAATTGCTCCCTCCTCCCCATGCCCTCCCTTCCATCATCCCCCCCACCCTGCTTATCCCCTTATCCCCCACTTTCCTGTATTGTAAGATAGGTTTTCATACCAAAATGACTGTGGATTTTATTCCTTCCTTTAGTGGAATGTGATGAGAGTAAACTTTATGTTTTTCTCTTACCTCTCCTCTTTATCCCTCCACTAATAAGTCTTTTGCTTGCCTCTTTTATGAGAGATAATTTGCCACATTCCATTTCTCCCTTTCTCCTCCCAATATATTTCTCTCTCACTGCTCGATTTCATTTTCTTAAGATATGATCCCATCCTCTTCAGTTCACTCTGTGCACTCTGTCTCTATGTGTGTGTGCATGTGCATGTGTATGTGTGTGTGTGTAATCCCACCCAGTACCCAGATACTGAATAGTTTCAAGAGTTACAAATATTGTCTTTCCATGTAGGAATGTAAACAGTTCAACTTTAGTAAAGTCCCTTATGACTTCTCTTTGCTATTTACTTTATCATGCTTCTCTTCATTCTTGTGTTTTGAAGTCAAATTTTCTTTTCAGCTCTGGTCTTTTCATCAAGAATGCTTGAAAGTCCTCTATTTCTTTCTTTTTTTTTCAATGGGCTCTATACAAATGTTGATTATTTTATTTAACTTTTAACATTTATTTTCACAAAATTTTGGGTTACAAATTTTCTCCCCTTTTATCCTCTCCCCCCACCAAACCCAAGCATTCTAATTGCCCCTGTGACCAATCTGCTCTCCCCTCTATCCTCCCTCCCTGCCCTTGTCTCCGTCTTCTCTTTTGTCCTGTAGGGCCAGATAGCTTCCTTGACCCCTTAACCTGTATTTCTTATTTCCCAGTGGTAAGAACATTACAGTTGATCCTAACACTTTGAGTTCCAACTTCTTTAGCTCCCTCCCTCTCCACCCCTTCCCCTTGGAAGACAAGCAATTCAATATAGGCCAAATCTGTGTAGTTTTGCAAATGATTTCCATACTAGTTGTATTGTATAGGACTAACTATATTTCCCTCCATCCTATCCTGTCCCCCATTACTTCTATTCTCTTATGATCCTTTCCCTCCCCATGAGTGTCGACCTCGGATTGCATTCTCCTCCTCATGCCCTCCCTTCTGTCATTCCCCCCACCCTGCTTGTGCCCCTGTCCCCCACTCTCCTGTATTATGAGATCGGTTTTCCTATCAAAATGAGTGTGCATTTTATTCTTTCCTTTAGTGGAATGTGATGAGAGTAGATCTCATGTTTTTCTCTTGCCTCCCCTCTTTATCCCACCACTAATAAGTCTTTTGCTTGCCTCTTTTATGAGAGATAATTTGCCCCATTCAACTTCTCCCTTTCTCCTCCCAATATTTCTGTCTCACTGCTTGATTTCATTTTTTTAAGATATGATCCCATCCTCTTCAATTCACTCTGTGCACTCTGTCTCTATGTATGTGTGCGTGTGTGCATGTGTGTGTGTGTGTACTCCCACCCAGTACCCAGATACTGAAATGTTTCAAGAGTTCCAAATATTGTCTTTCCATGTAGGAATATAAACAGTTCAACTTTAGTAAGTCCCTTATGACTTCTCTTTGCTGTTCACCTTTTCATGGTTCTCTTCATTCTTGTGTTAGAAAGTCAAATTTTCTTTCCAGGTCTGGTCTCTTCATCAAGAAAATTTGAAAATCCGCTATTTCATTGAAAGACCATTTTTTCTCCTGAAGTATTATACTCAGTTTTGCTGGGTAGGTGATTCTTGGTTTTAGTCCTAGTTCTTTTGACTTCTGCAATATCCTATTCCATTCCCTTCGATCCCTTAATGTAGAGGATGCTAGATCTTGTGCTATCCTGATTGTATTTCCACAATACTTGAATTGTTTCTTTCTAGCTGCTTGCAATATTTTCTCTTTCACCTGGGAATTCTGGAATTTGGCCACAATGCTCCTAGGAGTTTCTCTTTTTGGATCTCTTTCATGCGGTGTTCTGCGGATTCCTTGAATATTTATTTTGCCTTCTGGTTCTAGAATCTCAGGGCAGTTTTCCTTGATAATTTCATGGAAGATGATATCTAGGCTCTTCTTTTGATCATGGTTTTCAGGTAGTCCCAGAATTTTTACATTGTCTCTCCTGATTCTATTTTCCAGGTCAGTTGTTTTTCCAATAAGATATTTCACATTATCTTCCATTTTTCGAATCTTCACGCTATGTTCTATGATATCTGTCTTTCTCATAAAGTCCTTAGCTTCCATCTGTGCCATTCCAGTTTTGAAAGATCTATTTTCTTCAGTGAGCTTTTGAATCTCCTTTTCCATTTAGCTAATTCTGCTTTTGAAAGCATTCTTCTCCTCGTTGGCCTTTTGAACCTCTTTTGCCAATTGAGTTAGGCTAGTTTTCAAGGTGCCAATTTCTTCAACATTTTTTTGGTTCTCCTTTAGCAGGGAGCTGATGTGCTTTTCATGCTTCTCCCTCATCCCTCTCATTTCCCTTCCCAGTTTTTCCTCCACCTCTCTAACTTGATTTTCAAAATTCTTTTTGAGCTCTTCCATGGCCTGAGCCCATTGGGTGTGCTGGAACACAGAATCCTTGATTTCTGTGTCTTTGCCTGATGGTAAGCATTGTTCTTCCTCATCAGAAAGGAAGGGAGGAAGTGTCTTTTCTCCGAGAAAGTACCCTTCAATAGTTTTATTTCTTTTCCCTTTTCTGGGCATTCTCCCCAGCCAGTGGCTTGACCTCTGAATATTCTCCTCACACCCACCTCGCCTCCTGGTCCTCCCAGCCAGCATTTGGGGACTGAGATTTAAATGCTGCTTCCCACCTTAGGGTTTTTGGCGGGGGCAGGGCTGCTATTCAGTGTTAAATTAAGTTCAGGTGCTGAGGTCAGCGGCAGGGCCACCTCTCTGGCTCAGTTCCCTCAGGGGGTTTATGCACAGACCTTCCACAATGGATCCAGGCTCCCACCTGCTTGGGGAGCCCCTGTCTGCAGCCACCTCTCAGCTTCTATCTCCTCAGGGGGCCCGAGCCATGGGGGCACCCCACTCCCCTCTCGACCCGCCAAAGAGACTCTCTCACTGACCCCCATCACCTGTGTGTGTGTGGGGGGTCTTGTGCCGCCACTGGAGATCCCGTCCCTGAAGCCTGCTTGGATCTGTACCTCTCGGAGTCGCGGCCGCCGCAGGTCTGGGCTGGGCTCCGCGTCTGCAGCGCGACGGACCTTTTGGGAGAGGTTTGCAGGTCCCTCTGTGGGTGGAGGGACCCGCGTGGCCGCTGGAGGTCCCCTGTAGCCCTCTTGGATCTTTACCTCACGGTGTCGCGACCGCTGCAGGGCTGCACTCAGCTCCCAGTCCCGGCGCCCAGTCCGCAGCTCGAAGGAGTTAGCCTATTATTCAAGATGTTATTTTCTTCAGCATTTTTTTGGGTCTCCTTTAGCAGGGTACTTCCTTGTTTTTCATGCTTTACTTGCATGTCTCTCATTTCTCTTCCCAGTTTTTCCTCCACCTCTCTAACTTGATTTTCAAAATCCTTTCTGAGCTCTTCCATGGCCTGACCCCATTGAATGGGCTGGGATACAGAAGCCTTGACCTGATGGTAAGCATTGTTCTTCCTCATCAGAAAGGAAGGGAGGAAATACCTGTTCACCAAGAAAGTAACCTTCTGTAGTCTTATTTTTTTTCCCTGTTCTGGGCATTTTCCCAGCCAGTGACTTGACTTCTGAATATTCTCTTCACACCCACTTCTCCTCCACATCCACCCAGCCAGTGCTTGGGGTCTGAGATTCAAATGCTGCTTCCCAGCCTCAGTGCTTTGGGTGGGGGCAGAGCTGCTATTCAGTGTGAGATTTAGTTCAGGTGCTCAGGTGAGGACAAGGCAGCCTCATGGGCTCAGTTCCCTCAGGGGGTTTATGCAGAGACCTTCAACAATGGATCCAGGCTCCTGCCTGCTTGGGGAGCCCTGGTCTGCTCCCACCTCCGCTGTTGCCTCCCGAGGGGGCCTGAGTTACGGGGGCACCCCACACCCCTCTCGACCCCCCGAAGAGACCCTCATCACCTGTGAGTTGGGGACCCATGCGGCCGCTGGAGATTCCATCCCTGAAGCCTGCTCGGATCTGTTCCTTTCTGTGCCATGCTGCGGAGGCAGGGCTGGGCTCTGCTCTGGGTCCAGGGCGTGAGGGACCTTTTGTGGGAGGTTTTCAGGCTCTCTGGAGCAGAAATCTCCTCCACTCCGTTGTTCTGTGACTTCTGCTGGTCCAGAATTCGCCGGTGGTTCTTTTTTTACAGATATTTTATGGGCAGTGGATTCTGAGGTAGCGTATGTGCGTCTTTCTACTCTGCCACCTTGGCTCCACCCCCGGGCCTGTACTTTAATGACAGAAGCCTTCTTGATAAAATATCCCAAGCAAAATCCCTGCAAACAATTGGTATCCATCGTGTTGCCTGAATTCTGTGCCCAAGGTAAGTGTTTTAAAGGCCTTCCCCTTCCAGTGACAGTGAGGAAGTGACAAGGAATATACTTGACTGTTGATTTTATAAAACTCTGCTCATCTCATTCATCTTAGAAAGTAAGATAGCATTTTGTAATTCATCTTTCCTAGGCCTTTCCTGAGAGACTCTTCACTGTGTGCAGATAAGACTAGGCAAGCAGGAGAAACCAGCAAGTCATTCATCATATTGTTTAAATATTTTGATAAAACTAATAATCACTTGAGCATCCTTTGACCCAAGTTGAAAGACTCCAAGGCAAATGCAAAGAGTTATAAGGTCTCCTTTTTTTTTTTGCCAAAAATCCCTTGCTAAAAGAAAATGAGAAAGTCTTTTTCATCCTTGTCTTCAGAAAATTCTGACCTGTCCCTTTCATTACTTATCCAATTAGATGGCATGTTCAATGTGCAATTTTTATTGGACTATCTAGACACTAGATGTTATTGTTGGCTGTGAATGATAATCACACTCCAGGGGTTCTGTAGTCACTTCGGTTGGGCTGGGTCCATCCAAAGACAGAGAATGCATCGATTCTATCATGTCTACTGCACTCTTCGTTATTAACAGCCACATCTCTCTATAAACAACTCCTATTAGACCCCTATGACAGTAGGGACCCTCCTTAAGTTCTCCTGACAGTGGTAGCAATGGAGTAAGTGGGCCATCCTGAAGCTCTGTCACATTCATTCCAAATGGCCAACCTATCTGTGTTTTAGGTAGTTAATTTCTTTGAAGATAGTTTTACCCTGACTCTCCCTTAATGTACACAGACAATCAATCTTTTGTCTGTATATATTAAGATCTGCTCTCCCTTACCATGTTCTTCTACATTACTCTTTGATTCAATCAATGAAAAACAAAGACCTGAAAGATGTATTATGTTACATGTGATTAGGGTACAAAGTTAAAAATGAAAGAATCCTTTCCCTCAACTAACTTACACTCTATTATGAGAGATAGAGATACATATAAATATTTGTAAAATCAAAACAAGTGAATTAGGGGAAAAAAGATCAGCAAAAAGTTTGGTGTAGAAACAGAAAATTTCACATAGAAGTCTACACTTAATGGGAATTTGAAGGGACAACAGCAGATTCTAAAAAGAGAGCTGAAAGGGGAGTGTATCGTAGGCAGGAATTTAACCCTTTAACAGAGAAAAGAGCTGGATTATTCTGTGTGAGGAAGAGATATCTGCTAAGATTGGACTGCAGAATGCTGGGAAGGGTAGTCATGTGCAACAAATTTACAAAGGTAGGCTGGAGTAAGACTATGAAGGGCATGAAAAAACAAATAGAGGAGTTCATATTTGATTCTGAAGGCAATGATGAACAATTAGAATTCTCTGAACAGGTGAGTGATATCCTTAGAGCTGTGATTTAGGAAAATGTGTGAGCTGTGTGGAGGACTGACTGGAGTGGGGAGAGGCATGAAATTTAGATATTACAGAGAAGAGGTCATGAAGGCCTAAACAAGAGTGGAGGCTATATGAGAGGAGTGGAAGGGAGGGATCTACAAGGTTATGTTGTTTGCCCATTGTTCTCCCACAGGATCAAAGTATACTGTATAGATAAAAAAGGCAAGATTTGGCAACTGATTCAGTGTAAAGAGGGATGGAGAAAGGGAGGGAGGGAGAATGAAGATTCAGAGATAATGAAAAGACCCCAAACCTTGGTTAATACAAGGTTGGTCTACCCATTAACTGAAATAGGAAATTTGTGAAGAGTGATGAGTTTGTGGGCAAAGATAATGAATTCCAGTATGGATACTTAATGACTCATTCAGTTTAAAACATCCACTAGGCATTTGGAACTGCATAACTGGAGATCAGAGAAAGAATTGTGCTAGATGTGGAGATGCTAGAGATTATAATCTTCCATGAATTACAATCATAAAACATCACTGGAAACATTCTGGTATTTTAAAGATGGACCTTTGCTTCAAGGTTCAACATGATGCACTAAAAATCACTCTGATCTTAGAAGTCAAAGTCCTAGTTTGAAGGAGTCCCACATCTACCCCTTACTGGCTTTGTGATCCTGAGCAGTCACTTTATACTTCAACATCTCAGTTTCCTCATCAATAAAATGGAGAAATAAGGTTTTGACTTATGAAGTTTCACATTAAGATATCAACTTCTAAAGAAGGTGATCTGGAAATCCTGATGCTATTCTGAGAGATGCTGCTTGTTGCTGCTTTCTTCTGATTGTTCTCTCAGCTGGGTTGGAAGCAACTCTGTGGCAAGGAGCATGATGTTAGCCTGCTCTGGAGCCAGCACAAAGTGGAGCACAGAACAGATTTTCCAAAAATACCTGGAGATCACTGGATAAAGTCTGCCTTCCTCTCCTTAAATAGTTCCTGCAAGGAAAGTTTTTGCCCTGTGCCACCAGAAAGGAAGTGGTTCTTACTGCTTCACAGGTGCCTTAGAAATCTCCTGAGAAGGAAGCTTTCATCTACTGTGTTCTGAATTTGATCTTCAATATTCCCATAGATTCATCTAAAAATAAGGTTAATCCTGCCACCAGATGTGCATTTGTTTTAAAACTTTCTGGGGTTTTGTCCTCTGTGCATTACACACAGTGTTTGGCCAAATCATTATATGTCTCAGAAAACCATTCCTCGCTGCACAGTTCTTCATTTATTCATTCTTTCTAGCTTCTTCTTGATAAATGATTGCCTTGGAGAACAAGTTAGTGGTGACTCTCTCAATGGTACGTAGATTAATACCATCTTTTCCCTCCAACTTATCTCATCTCCCACTAAAGTAGGATCCAAGGGACTTTTGGGTCTTTAGAGTTAACTATCCTGAGGTTATTTGCAACAACAGCCATGAAAATAACACAAATCTTTTTGTACTTAATATGAAATTTAAAATCTTGGCTTATTAATTGAAGGCTGAAATCACTTGAAGAAGAGATTTAGGGATTAAATTTTAAATCAGTTTTTAATCTGCTTATTCATTTTTCATTACTATGCAAAGGAAATTTATAATGAAAAATGCAGTCCTTAACCTTTAATGAGATTTTTTTTGTATTTTCAATACATTCAATGAGAAGAAGAAGAAGCAGAAGAAGAAGAAGCAGAAGCAGAAGAAGAAGAAGAAGAAGAAGAAGAAGAAGAAGAAGAAGAAGAAGAAGAAGAAGAATTGGGAGGAGTAAAAGAAGATGGAAGAGGAAAAAAAAGGAAGCAAAGAAAATAAATAGAAAAAACTGTTTATTAAACATTTACTTTTCCTGAGCACTATGGAAAGGAAGGAAGTAGAGAAAGAAAGAAGGGGAAAGAGGAAGAGGAGGATGAGAAGGAGGAGGAAAAAGAGAAGGGGAAGTATACACAAACATGTGTATGTATATATGTATGTGCTTACACACACGCACACAAACACACAGAGTTATCCCAAACTGGTTCAAGTTGCTAATGAAGTAGTACATACTTCATTCCTGGTGATGGTGACCTAGTAACTTGGGTGATAACCACCACCAGGGATGCTGTTACTGAGTGGAAATTCAATTTCAGCAACTTAGAGACTATGATTCTATTCAACAAACATTAATTATATGCCCACTTTATGTGAAGCATAAGTGATCATCATTATTGGAAGGCCAAATGTCCAACATACCTTGCTCTTGCTAGTTAGAATCACTTATTAAAATGAGTAAAAACTACAATTTAACTCAAATGGAACCAATTTAGCTGATGTTAAGTATTGCCCCAGTTTCTCAAAATTAAAGGGGGATTAGCACGAATCCCCTCTGCTTTGGGGAATGCAAAGCTTATCTGCTTCACTCTGAGTTTGCTCTGCATTGCTTAGCCTGTGTCCAGGGTAACTGTGCCACGGTCCATTTTTATGCAAATATCTTAGTGGCTTTTAACCTCTCTCATTGATGAGGTTGAGTAGATTGGTCTGATGGGGGCTGAAGGGAAGCTGAACAGTTTTCATCCCCAAGGACATGGGTTAGGTCAGAATTCATTCAATTAGGTTCCATGTCTTGGAATCTTTGGAGTAACTAGAGAAGGATCAGCTGGTTACCTCACATACCAGAGCTCTAGTCTCAAATTGAACAGAAACAGAGCTTTATAAATACAGCTTTGTTTCCTGAGGTTTTCTCCCTCCCCTTAAAGAACTGATCATTTCTCTAGTGTCTCCTCGTGGTGAACATTCTCCATTTGGCTGCCCAATATCCCTGGGGCACTAATCAGTCTATAGCCTTTCCCTGCTCAAGAAGATCCAGTGGCTCCCTATTGTTTCTAGGATAAAAAGAACTCCTTTGCCTCATGTTTAAAGACTTCTCAATCTAGGGCCTTCCTTATCTGAGCTGACTCTGTCCAGGCTTCTGACATTTAGTTTTCCTATTTAAAGCACTGCCTGGGACATTAGCTCATTCCATGACCAATCTAAAGTTGTAGCTATGAGGAGAGATGCAAAGCCAAGCTTCCAGGCTCCATGAACAACTCAAATCTCACCTCCAGGGTCTTCTCCCTTTGCATTTAGTCTTCAGCTGAGATTGATTTTGTTTTGGGCCAGTTCTGTCCCATCCCCACTCCCCCAGTGTAAGTAGAAGAGAAGGTCCTTGAGGACAGGGATTCATTCTTTTGAGTGTCTTTGTTACTCCAGGAGCTAAAATTGTGCATAACATGGAGTGGGTACTGAATAATAAAAAGACTGATAACCATAGCTAGAATTTATATGGGCCAACCCTTAATGTGCTAAGAGGTTTACAAATATGATCTCTTTTGATCCTCACAACAACCCAGGGAAGTCGGTGCTCTTGTCATTCCAACATTACAGATGAGAAAACTGAGGCTAAATGACTTGGCCAAGTTCACACAGCTAGTAAGTATCTGAGGCTGGCTTTAGACCTAGGTCTTCCTGCCCCAGGCCTGCTGCTCTTTTTACTGAACAGTGTCTTGAAACATTTCTTTCTGGAGGATGGTACAAACTCCATACTGTAAAGGAATTGACATCGTAGCATATATGTGTGCACGCATATGAATGTACATGTGTGTGTGCGTGTGTGTGTGCATGCACGTGTGTGAACTGGGTGGAGCTTATTTTTTGTACCATTTGAAAATCTAGATTTTTTTTTCTATATGACTGTTTTGACTAAATGGAGCTCCATAAGTATCTGCTTTCACTGTCATTATTTCTGTGAAAGTGGTTGCCTCCGAAAATGGTAAAAACTCACCTGTACAAATTGGAGTCTATGTAGGGGAGGTCATTAGCTCCTCTCTTAGGAATTAGAATATTTCCACTCATGAGGGACCCTTTTGTATGAGGATGAAAGCAAAACAAAGAATTCAAATGAGCAGATTGTTCTCTCACTGAGGTGGGCCTAGGTCCTGATGCAACCTTTTTGAAATCACCCAAATTTCACCCTTTGTAGTTCTAGATATCTGATGCCATGGGACAATCATTCTGCAAAATGAGATTTTCTTTCTTCTCTTCTCTGTAACCTAGGGGGTGCAGTGGCTATATCCCAAGGACTAGAATCAGGTAGATCTGAGACCAAATATGACCTGAGACACATACTACTTGTGTGACCTTGAGCAAGTTACTTAGCCTCTGTTTGCCTCAGTTTCCTTATCTATAAAAAGAGTATAATAATAGTACTGATCTCTCAAGATTGTAGTGAGGATAAATGATGTAATGTTTATAAAGTACTTAGCATAGTCCCCAACACTTAGCAGGTGCTATATAAATGTTAGCTACTACTACTAGTTATTATTAGCCAGTCAGTACTTATGAAGCAGCTTCTATATGACAGACCCTGTGCTAAGTGCTGGGAATACAGAAAGAAGCAGAAGATCAGTCCTGCACTCAAGGAGCTTGCAAACTAATGGGGAAAAACACGCACACAAATATATACAAAACTAGCTATGTACAGGATAAATAGGGCAGAGTAAAAAAGAGATGACACCAGGATGAAGAGAGGTGAAGGAGAATGATTGGTTCAGGAATGGGAGACAGCAAGAGAGCATGCCTAGAGCCAAGATGTGGAGTGCTGTTGTTGTAATAGATGTTGTTATTGTCATTGCGGGTGTTGTCTTCATTGTTGTAGTAGTAGTAATAGTAGTGGTGGTGGTGGTGGTGGTAGTAGTAGTAGTAGTAGCAGTAGTAGTAGTTTTTATTTCTCACAAATACTTATAAGGAACAAAATCTGCAGACCTGAGTGTTCATTTGTTTTATGATGATGTTTGGTAGTGGATAGAAAGCAAGCCTCAAAGTCAAAAAGACCTGAGCTCAAATCTCACCTCTGAGCATGTTGACTGCAACCCTGATCAGCTCACTAACCTTCTCAGTGTTCCAGGTAAGCACCTGAGAGGCTCAGTTGCAGAACAGTAGCTCATCTACAGAGCTAGACTGGTAGAGGTTTTATCACCTGGAGCCTTTTCCAGCTGTAGTATCCTTGTCTAGACTTGAGAAATGTCTCTAAAAACAAGTAAATATATGTATGGGTGAGGAGAGTGTCCTTCAGGAGATGGGTGCCATTAAGCAAGGTTAATTATTGATCAAATAAAGCACTAATTTTGCTATCACACACACATAGACTGAACCTGTTGTGCTCAGCATGAGGCAAACTCACAGTGGAGATGACTGTTTACATATCAGAATGCTTTGTATATTCGATAATTTTTTTTATTTCATTCGTGTGACTGCATATTCCCCGGATACAGATTGCAGCATATGTGCATCTTTTTAGGCTGTGAGATCTTCAATATTCTATCATATTATCTCGGTGGAGAATCTGCCCACCATGTTGATGGCCACACTTAGATCATATGACACTTGCTAGTCCAATGTAGCACATGAGCTGCCTGGTCTGTTATCCATGTAACCCAGACATAGGCCACCTTTTCCATCCACTCATTCGTTTCTTTCTCTCACTTTTTGGGCATACCTCAGAGCTGAAGCATACTGCAAGAATGAATAAACTCACGACTTGTCCTTTATATCTCCTAAAAACTGTACTGCTATTCAGTCATTTCAACTATCTCCTGTTCTTTATTGATCCCATTTTTTGGGAAAGATACTGGAGTGGTTTGCCATTTCCTCCTTCAGCTGATTTTGGAATTTATTCTTGTGTACAGTGTCAGGCATAGGTCTATGCCTAGTTTCTGCCACACTGTTACCCAGTTTTCCCAGCAATATTTGTCAAACAGTGAGCTCTTATCCCAGAAGCTGGGGTCCTTGGGTTTATCAAACAGAAGATTGTTATATTGGTTGCCTACTGTGTCCTGAGTACCTAACATATTCCACTTGTCTACCCTTCTGTTTCTTAGCCAGTACCATCTGGTTTTGATAATTCCTGCTTTATAATACAATTTGAGATCTGGTAGTGCTAGGCCATCTTCCCTAGCATTTCTTTTAATTAGTCCCTTTGATATTCTGGACCTTTTGTTCTTCCAGACGAATTTTGATATTATTTTATCCAGCTCCAGAAAATAAGGGTCTTATAGTTTAATTGGTATGGCACTAAATAAGTAAATTAATTTAGGTAGAATTGTCATTTTTATTATATTGGCTTGGTCTAGACACGAGCAACTGATGTTTTTCCACTTACTTAGATCTGACTTTATTTGTGTGAAAAGTGTTTTGTAGTTGTATTCATATAGTCCCTCAGTTTGTTTTGGCAGGTAAACTCCTAAATATTTTACAGTGTCTAACATATCTTTAAATGGGATTTCTCTTTCTATATCTTGCTGTTGGACTTTGTTACTAATATCTAGGAATGCAGAAGATTTGTGCAGATTTGTTTGGTAACCTCCAACTTTGCCAAAGTTGTTTTTTACTTCAAGTAGTTTTTTACTTCTGTCTCCGGGATTATCTATGTGTATCATCATATCATCTGCAGAATGATAACTTAGTTCCTTCTTTGCCTGTTCTTACTCCTTCAA
Source organism: Notamacropus eugenii (assembly GCF_028372415.1). Classification (NCBI taxonomy): domain Eukaryota; kingdom Metazoa; phylum Chordata; class Mammalia; order Diprotodontia; family Macropodidae; genus Notamacropus; species Notamacropus eugenii. Next base: position 3,070,447 of record NC_092874.1, read on the forward strand.
TTTCTTTATCTTGTCTAATTGCTACTGCTAACATTTCTAGTGCCATATTGAATAATAGTGGTGATAATGGACATTCTTATTTCACCCCTGATCTTATTGGAAATGAATCTAGTTTATCTCCTTTGCATAAAATGCTTGCTGAAGGTTTTAGGTACATACTGCTTATTATTTTATAGAAAGTACCCTTTATTCCTATGTTCTCCAGTGTTTTTAATAGGAATGGGTGTTGTATTTTGTAGAAAGCTTTTTGTGCATCTATTGAGATAATCAAGTGTTTTGAGATAATCAAGTGTTTTTTGTTAGTTTTGTTGTTAATATGATCAATAATACTTATAGTTTTCCTTATATTGAACCAGACCTGCATTCCTAATATGAATCCTACCTTATCATAATGTATTGTTCTCATAATAAGATGTTTTGCTAAAATCCTATTTAAAATGTTTGCATTTATGTTCATTAGAGAAATTGGTCTATAATTTTCTTTTTCTCTTTTGTCTCTTCCTGGTTTGGGTGTCAAAAGCATATTTTCATCATAAAAAGAATTTAGGAGGATTCCTTCTTTCTCAGTTTTCAAAAATAGTCTGTACAGTATTGGAATTATTTATTTAAATGCTTGATAGAATTCACTTATAGTCCATCTGGCCCTGGAGATATTTTCCTAGGGAGTTCATTGATGGCTTGTTCAATTTCTTTTTCTGAGATGGGATTGTTTAAGTATCCAACTTCATCTTGCATTAATCTGGCCAATTTGAATTTTTTAAAATACTCATCCATCTCATTTAGATTGTCCAATTTGTGGGCATAAAGTTGGGAAAAGTAATTTCTAATTATTGTTTTAAGTTCCTCCTCATTGGAGGTGAGTTCACACCTTTCATTTTTGATATTAGTAATTTGATTTTCTTCATTCTTTTTTTAAATCAAATTGACCAAAGGTTTATCAATTATGTTACTTTTTCATAAAACCAACTATTGGTTTTATTTATTAATTCAATAGTTTTCTTAATTTCAGATTTATTAATCTCTCATTTGGTGTTCAATATTTCTAATTTAGTATTTACTTGGGAATTTTCAATTTATTCTTTCTCTAGCTTTTTCAGCTGCATGCCCAAGTTATTGATCTCCTTTGTCTCTATTTTATTTATGTAAGCATTCAGAGACATAAAACTTCTACGAACTGCTTTTGCAGTATCCCATAAGGTTTGGTAGGTTGTCTCATAATTGTCATTCTTTTGAATGAAGTTAATAATTGTTTCTATGATTTGTTGTTTAACCCACTCCTTCTTTAGTATTAGATTAGGTAGTTTCCAATTGATTTTTGGTATATCTTTCCATGACCTTTCATTACATATAATTTTTATTGCATTATGATCTGAAAAGGGTACAATGACTATTTCTGCCTTTCAGCACTGGATTGTGAGGATTTATGTCCTAGTACATGGTCAGTTTTTGTATATGTGCCATGTGCTGCTGAGAAAAAGGTATATTACTTTCTATTCCCATTCAGTTTTCTCCAGAGATCTATCATATCTACCTTATACAAAGTTTTATTTACCTCCTTAACCTCTTTCTTGTTTATTTTGAGGTTACATTTATCAAGTTCAGAGAGGGGGAGGTTGTGGTCCCCCATTAGTAGAGTTTTGCTGTCTATCTCTTCCTTCAACTCCCCCAACCTCTTCTCTAAGAATTTGGATGCTACACCACTTCGTGCATACATGTTTAGTAATGATATTGCTTTGTTGTCTGTGGTGCCTTTCAGCAGGATATAGTTTCCTTCCTTATTTCTTTTGATTAGACCTATTTCTGCTTTTGCTTTGTCTGAGATTAGGATTGCTACCCTTTCTTTTCTTACATCAGCTGAAGCACAATATATTCTTCTCCAACCTTTGACTTTACCCTGTGTGTATAACCCCGTTTCAAATGTGTTTCTTGTAAACAACATACTGTTGGATTATGACTTTTAATCCATTTAGCTATCCTTCTCCATTTTATGGGAGAGTTCATTCCATTCACATTCACAGTTATGATTACAGTCTGTGTATTTCCCTCCATCCTCTAGCCCACTGTTCGTGCTTTTAGCTCTCCAGTCTCCCTCCCCTCCTCAACAGTTTTCCCTTTTTACCACCACCTCCTGCAGCCTTCCTTCCCTTCTTTTAGCCCCCCTCCATTTTACTCCCTTTTACCATTACTGCTCCTTCCCTCCCTTTTAGCTTCCCCTCCCCTTTATTCCCCCTTCCCCTTCTACTGCCTATAGAGCTAGCTAGAATTGTATACTTAAGTTTATTTTTCCCTCCTTGAACCAAAATCAGATGAGAGTATCTCCCAAACAATGCTCATCTCCCTCTCCTCTTTCCCTCTACTATAATTTTGTACTTTTTCCTGTTATATATTTTACCATTTTATGCTTCCTCCTTTGCACACCTCCTGTTACAATTCCATTCCATGCTAAAATCATATTTTAATCGTCACATCATTTACTTTATGCCCGTTCCTTCTACATATTTCCCTTTTATATTTTTTTATAGATGTACAATTCTCAAGACTAACAGGGATCATCTTCCCTTATAGGGAGGCAAATAGTTTGCCCAAATTGAGCAACAAGTTTTTTTAGGTTTTTCCCCCTCTTTACCTTTTTATGCCTCTCTTGAGACCTGCATTTGAAGATCGAATTTTCTATTAAGTTCTAGCATTTTTGTCAGTAAGGTCTGGAAATCCCTTACTTCGTTGAATGACCATCTCCTTGCCTGAAATGTTATGCTGACCTTTTCTGGGTAGTTGATCCTTGATTGTAGTCCCAGCTCCTTTGCCTCGCGGAATATCATATTCCAATCCCTTCAATCTTTTAGTGTAGAAGCTGCAAGGTCCTGTGTGATCCTGACTGTAACTCCTCGATATTTGAATGGTTTCTTTCTGGGTACCTGTAGTATTTCTCCTTCACTTGATAGTTCTGTTATTTGGCAACAATATTTCTTGGGGTTTTGAGCTTGGGATCCCTTTTGGGAGGTGAACAGTGGATTCTTTCAATGACATTTTGCCCTCTGGATCTTGCACTTCTGGGCAGTTTTCCTTGATAATTTCCCTGGAAGATATTGTTCAGTCTCTTTTTTATTTCAGTGTGGCTTTCCCGTAGGCCAATAATTCTTAAATTTTCTCTCCTTAATCTATTTTCCAGATCAGTTGTTTTTCCAATTAGATATTTTACATTTCTTCTATTTTTTCATTCTTTAGATTTTGTTTGACCGATTCTTGTTGTCTCATAGAGTCATTTGTTTCTATTTGCCCAATTCTAACTTTTATCAAATTTTTTTCTTCAATTTACTCTTGCATCTCTTTTTCCATCTATCCAGTTGTTCCTTTTAAGGAATTATTTTCTCCAGTTAATTTTTATACTTACTTTTCCTTTTGTCCAATTTCCCAGTTAGGTTTTGTGCTTCTTTTTCCATTTGTTCTATTTTCCTTTTTAAAGGGATGTTCTCATCAGTGAATTCTTTTTTCATACTTTCAAAATTATTGGCCGCTTTTTCTTCTATTTCCTTCTTCAGCTGTTCCAGGAGAGCTGTTTGTGCATGCGAACAGCTCATCGTCCATTCTGAAGTTTCAGATGGAAGTACAGTCTCAATATTGACCTCCTTGGTATTTGTGTTTTTGTCTTTGTCCCCATAGAAAAATTTTGTGGTTTTTTTGCCCTTGTTTTGCTTTTTCTTGCTCATGAAGGTGATTGTGTGTTGTGGCTTCTGGTTCTTTCAGTTAGAAGCTGCAGAAGTTGGTATTGAGCTGACTGTGAAAAAGCTAAAAGGAAATGTCTTTTGATCTTTTTGTTTTGTGTTTCCCTGATCAACCCTGGGGTTAGCTTGTTAAGCATAGGGGAAGGATGATCTGATCACGGGAGATCTCTTCAACTGAGCTAAGGCAAAGGCAAGCTCAGGGGATAGTGATTCCAGCTGCCCTATTGTCTTCCAATTTCTTCTGTAGCACTGAGGCTGGCCTGGGCCCTAGTGCGAGTTTCCACCCCTCTTGGAACTCCTCTCCTAGCACTTAGGCTTCCCTGAGTCCTAGTGTGAGTTTCTACCACCCTGAATCTCCTCTTCTTCTGGTTCGCCTTTGCTGCAGTAGGAGGAATCCCCCTTTAGCTATTTTCCTAGCCTCAGGTGTTATGAGACTATTTGCCCTCTCTGCCGTCCCCACTGTTCCAGGATTTTTCTGGGGAAATATTTTATAGTTCTTTTGAGGTCATCAAGGGAGGAGGAGAGAGCATTTACTGATCACTCTGCCATCCTGGTTTCTGGAAGTTCAAGTAGGTGACTTACACACTTTTAGTACACTGTCTGAAAGTCTCAGCAACTGCTGCTGCTGTCACTCTCTCAAATCTGTTGGACTCTCACCCTGGGCTGCTGCTCCACTGGTTCCACCTGCTGCTGCCTCAGGTCTCCCCAGGTCCCTCCCTTTCAGCTGTGCTGGACGCACTGCATTGTACTCTGTGGGCTCACCCCCAGGGAACAGAACCTTTCCATATACTTTCCAGTCTGTCCTGGGCTGTGAGTCTGCCACAGTCTGTCTCCTATTGGATTCTGCACCTCCAAAATTTGGTCAGATTTTCTTTTTAGAGGTATCTGAAGTAGTTTGTCTAAGAGCTTAGGTGAGTTGTTGCTCTCACTCTGCTATCTTGGCTTCACCCCCTCCAGCTGATTTTATAGATGAGGAAATGAGCTAAACAGAGTTAAGTATCTTGCCCAGGGTCACACAGCTAATAAGGCCACATTTTTTAGTTTTTTTGTATACTTTTTTTATTTTTAGTTTTCAACATTCATTTCCACAAGATTTGGAGTTCCAAATTTTCTCCCCATCTCTCTCCTCCCCCATTCCAAAACACTGTGTATTCTGATTACCCCTTTCCCAAATTGCTCTCCTTTCTATCATACCCCTCCTTTCCTTTATCCCCATCTTCTCTCTCTTCTTATAGGGCAAGATAGATTTCAATACCCCATTTCCAGTATTTCTTATTTCCTAGTTGCGTGCAAAAGCAATTCTCAATATTCATTCCTTCAACTTTGAGTTCCAGCTTCTCTCCCTTCCTCCATCCCCACCCATCTCCACTGAGAAGGCAAACCATTCAATATAGGCTATATATGTGTAGCTTTGCTAAAGAATTCCATAACAGTCGTGTTGTGAAAAATTAATTATATTTCCTTGCATCCTATCCTGCCCCTTATTTATTCTATTCACTCTTTAGACTTTGTCCCTCCCCTAAAGTAATTACTTATTATTATTCCCTCCTCCCATTTGACCTCCCTTCTATTATCGCCCCATCCCACTTCTCCACTTCTTCCTTACTTTCCTGTAGTGTAAGACAGATTTTCATACCAAATTGAGTGAGCATGTCATTTCCTCCTTAAGCCAAATGTCATGACAGAAAGCTTCACTTTTTGCCTCTAACCTCCGCCCTTTTCCCCTCCATCGAAAAAGCTTTTCCTTCCCTCTTTTATCAGAAATATTCCCCCTCATTCTGTTTCTCCATTTCTCCTCTCAATATATTCCTCTCTCACCCCTTAATTTTACGTTTTTAGATATCATCCCTTCCTATTCAACTCACCCTGTGCCCTCTGTCTATATACATATATACATATATGGATAATCCCTCCCACTACCCAAATACTGAGAAAAGTTTCAAGAGTTGCAAATATTATTTTTCCGTATAAGAATGAAAACAGTTTAACTTTGTTAAGTCCCTTATGATTTCTCTTTCCTGTCTACCTTCTCAAGATTCTCTTGATTCTTGTGTTTGAAAGTCAAAATATCTATTTAGCTCTGATCATTTCATTAAGTATGCTTGAAAGTCTTCTATTTCATTGAATGACGATTTTTTCCCCTGAAGTATTATACCCAGTTTTATTGGACAGGCAAATCTTGGTTTAAATCCTAGTTCCAATGGCTTCTGGAATGTTATAGTCCAAGTCCTTGGATCTCTTAATGTAGAAACTGCCAGATTCTGTGTTACACTGATTGTGTTTCCACAATACTTGAATATTTTCTTGCTAACTGCTTATAATATTTTCTCCTTGACCTGGGCGTTCTGGAATTTGGCCACAATATTCCTAGGAGTTTCTCTTTTTGGATCTCTTTCAGGAGGAGATCGGCGGATTCTCTAAACATTTATTTTATCCTCTGGTTCTAGAATATCAGGGCAGTTTTCCTTGATAATTTTGTGAAAGATGATGTCTAGACTCTTTTTTGATCATGGTTTTCAGTTCGTCCCATAATTTTTAAATTTTTTTCCTGGATCTATTTTCCAGGTCAGTTGTTTTTCCAATGAGATATTTCACAGTCTTTTATTTTCCATTCTTTTGGTTTTGTTTTGCAATTTTGTGGTTTCTCATAAAGTCATTAGCTTCCATCTGCTTCATTCTAATTTTTAAAGAACTGTTTTCTTCAGTGAGCTATTGAGCCTCCTTTTCTATTTGAGTAATTCTGTTTAAAGCATTCTTCTCTTCATTGGCTTTTTGTCCTCTTTTGCCATTTTAGTTAGTCTATTTTTATAGGTGTTATTTTCTTCAGCATTTTTTGGCTCTACTTTAGTAAGCTGTTGATTTGCATTTCATGATTTTCTTGCATTGCTGTCATTTCTCTTCACAATTTTTCCTCCACCTCTCTTACCTGATTTTCAAAATCCTTTTTGAGCTCTTCCATGACCTGAGACCCTTGCATATTTATTTTGGAGATTTTGGTTGCAGAAGCCTTGACCTTTTGGTCTTCCTCTGACGATAAACTTTGTTCTTCCTCACCTGAGAGGATGGAAGGAAATACCACTTCACCAAGAAAGTAACCTTCTATAGTCTTATTTTTTCCCTTTTTTGAGCATTTTCCCAGCCAGTTACTTGACTTTTGAGTCCTTTGTGAAGAGGAGAAAATACTCTGGGGATGTGTAAGTTCCCAGTTCCTTCAAGGTGACATAATCAGGGCGAGGAATAAACTCTCCTGACCTGCTTTCTGGTCTGGGAGCTACCAAAGCATTTCTGTCCAGGATCAGCAAGCATAATTTTCTTTCCAGAGCCTCCACCTCCATCACATCAGCACTCTTCTACACCCCTGGGCCACTACTCAGGGTTGAAATCCAGATCATTTGCTCAATTTGCCTGGATGTTTAGGCTTATGGCTTCAAAAATGGACCCTGCTGCTGCTGTCACCACTGCCTGGGACCAGGGATAGGGGAAGATCCTGCTCCCTTCTCACCCAGGTGACAAAGCTTTCTCACTGACCATTGAAGTTATCTTTAGCATTTGTGGGTTAAGGGATTTGGGAAAACACTTCTGGTGCCAGGGATTCTGTCCCCAAGACCTGCTCTGGTCCTGTTACTACCCGTGCCACATGGTCAAGATTAGGTTGGGCTCTGTGGGCTGCACTCTGCTCTGTGTCGCATGGGATAGACCTTTCTTGTTGCCTTTCCAGGCTACCTTGGAATGGAAATCTCTATCGTTTTGTGACTTCTGCTGTTCTAGAATTTGTTTAGAGTCATTTTTTGAATTATTATTATTTTGTTTTCGATGTTCTACAATTGCTTCCATATGACTTAGATTTCCTCTTCCTTCCTGTCTTTATTCCCTTCCTCCCCCTTCCCTCCCCAAGACAGCATACAATTTTATATAGGTTCTATACATACATTCGTATTAAATACATTTTCACCTTAATAATGTTGCATAGAAGAAGTAAGATGAGTGGGAGAAATTATAAAACAAACCAAAATGTAATACAAAAGAAAATTAACTGCGACACTCTGCTATCAAATTCTATAGTTCTTTCTCTGGTTGTGGAAGGTATTCTGCCTTTAGAGACCACTGGGAACTTTTTAAGTCCTTGCATTGCAATGAAGTTCAAAATCTACCAGAAAAAATCCTCACATACTGTGGTTGATGCTGTGTATAAAGTTCTCCTGGTTCTGCTCCTTTCACTCAGCACCATTTCATATAAGTCTTTCCAGGCCTCTCTGAAGTTGTCTTTTTCATCATTTCTTACAGTACAATAGTATTCCATTACATTCATATACCACAATTTATTCAGCCATTCCCCAATTGGTGAGCATCAACTTGATTTCCAGTTTTGGGTCATCACAAAGAGTGCTACTCTTAATATTTTTATATATGTGGGACTTTTTCCTATATTTATGATCTCTTGGAAATACAGTCTTAGAAGAGGTATTTCTGAGTCAAATGGTATGCACATTTTTGTAGCCCTTTGGGCATAGTTCCAAATTGCTGTCCAGAATGGCTGGATCAGGTCCCAGGTCCACCAACAAAAACTTAGTGTTCCAACTCTCCCACATCTTCTCCACCATTAGTCATCATCCTGTTTTGTCATGTTAGCCAGTCTGATAAGTGTACTGTGGTATCTCAGAGTTGTTTTAATTTGCATCTCTCTAATCAATAATGATTTAGAGCATTTTTTTTCATATGGCTATAGACATCTTTGATTTCGTCCTTTGAAAACTGTCTGTTCATGTCCTCTGACATTTTGTCAGTTGGGGAAAGACTTGTATTCTTGTACATTTGACTCAGTTCTCTACGTATTTTAGAAATGAGGCCTTTATCACAGATACTAGTTGCAAAAATTCTTTCCCAGTTCTCTGCTTCCCTCCTAATCTTGGTTGCTCTGGGTTTGCTTATGCAAAATCTTTTCAATTTAATATAATCAAAATTATCCATTTTGCACTTCATAATGTTTTCTATCTCTTATTCAGTCAAAAATTCTTCCTTTCTCCCTAAATCTGATAAATACACTACTCCTTGCTCTGCTAATTTGTTTGTATTATCAGTCTTTATACCTAGATCATGTACCCATTTCAATTTTATTCCAGTTTACACTGTCAGGTTTTGGTCTATGCTTAGTTTCTGCCAAACTGTTACCCAGTTTTCCCAGCAATTTTTGTCAAACACTGAATTTTTATTCCAGAAGCTGGGATCCAGAGGTTTATTAAATAGTAGATTGGTACATACATTGACTAGTGTGCCTTGGGTACCTAACATATTCCACTGGTGTACCCTTCTGTTTCTTAGACATTACCAAGTGGTTTTGATAGTTGCTGCTTTATAATACAACTGGAGAGCTGGTGGAGCTGGGCCACCTTGCCTAGCATTTCTTTTCATTGGTTCCCTTGATATTCTGGACATTTTCTTCTTCCAGATGAATTTTGAATTATTTTTTCTTGCTCTAAAAAATAATTATCTGAGTTTGTTTTCTATGGCCCTGTAATTTAGATAGAATTGTCATTTTTATTATATTGTTTTTCCACTTACTTTGATCTGACTTAATTTCCATGAAAAGTGTTTTGTAATTGGGTTCATATAGTGCCTGGACTTGTTTTAACAGGTAGACTCACAAATATTTTACAGTGTCTACCTTAGCTTTAAATGGGATTTCTCTTTCTATCTTTTGCTGGTAGACTTTGTTAGTAATATATAAAAATGAAGAAGATTTGTGTGGGTTTACTTTGTAACCTGCAACTTTGCCAAAGTTTTTTATTATTTCAAGTAGTTTTACTTGATTCTCTGAGATTCTCTAAGTATATCATCTACAAAGAGTGATAACTTATTTTCTTCTTTGCCTGTTCTAATTCCTTCAGTTTCTTTATCTTCTCTAATTACTTCAGCAAATATTTCTAGTACAATATTGATTAACAGTGATGATAATGGGCATCCTTGTTTCACCTTTGATCTTATTGGAAATGCATCTAGCTTATATTCATTGCATGTAATGCTTGCTGAAGGTTTTAGGTAGATACTGCTTTTTATTTTATGGAAAGTTCCATTTATTTCTATACACTCCAGTTTTTCAATAGGAATGAGTGTTGAATTTTGTCAAAAGCTTTTTCTGCATCTATTGAGATAATCATGTGGTTTCTGTTAGTTTTGTTGTTGATATGATCAATAATTTTAATAGTTTTCCTAATATTGAACCAGACCTGCATTCCTGGTATATATGCTATTTGATCATAACGTATTATTCTCATGACCAGTTGCTGTATTCTTTTTGCTAAAATCTTATTTAATATTTTTGCATCTATATTCATTAGAGAAATTGGTCTATAATTTTCTTTCTCTGTTTTGACTTTTCCTGGTTTAAGTATCAAAACCATATTTGTATTATAAAAAGAATTTGGGAGGACTCCATCTTCCCCAGTTTTCCCAAATAGTCTATTTAATATTAGAATTAACTGTTCTTTAAATGTTTCATAGAATTCACTTGTGAGTCCATGTGGTTCTGGAGATTTTGTCCCAGGGAGTTCGTTGATAGATTGTTTAATTTCTTTTTCTGAGATGGCATTATTTGCATATTTTGTTAATCTGGGAAATTTATATCTTTTAAAATAATCATCCACCTCATTTAAATCGTCGAATTTATTGGCTTACAGTTGGGCAAGTAATTTCTTATTATTGTTTTAATTTCCTCCTTATTGGAGATAAGGGGAGGTTGAGGTCCTTCACTAGTGTAGTTTTGCTGTCCATTTCTTCCTGTAACTCCCCTAACTTCTCCTCCAAAAATTTGAGTGCCATACCACTTGCAGCATATATATTTAGTAATGAAATTGCTTCGTTGTCTATGGTGCCTTTTAGCAGGATAGTTTCCTTCCTTATCTCTTTTGATTAGATCTATTTTTGCTTTTGCTTTGTCTAAGATTAGAATTGCTATCCCTGCTTTTTTTTACATCAACTGAAGCACAATGCATTCTCCTCCAATCTTTTAACTTTATCCTGGGTGTATGGCCCCATTTCAAATGTGTTTCTTGTAAACAACATATTTTTCTATTATTGTTTTTAATGCATTCTGCTAACCATCTCCCTTTTATGGGAGAGGTCAAACCATTCACATTCACAGTCATGATTACTATCTGTGTATTTCCCTCCATTCCCTTTCCCCCCATTTACACTTTTAGCTCTCCCTTCTCCCTTCCCCTCCCCAATAGAGTTTTAATTTTTGAGCACCACCTCCCTCAATCTTCCCTTCCTTCTTTCAGATCCCTCCCTTTATATCCCCTTTTTACTTACTGCTTCTTCCCTCCCTTTTAGTCTCCCCTCCCTTTTCTTTCCCCTCCCCCTCCTATTGCCTATACAGCTAGTTGTATTTTTATATTTAACTGAGTTTTTTGTACCCTCCTTGAATCCAATCAGATGAGACTACCTCTCAAACAATACTCATCTCCCTCTCCAGTTACCCTCTACTATAATATAGTTTGGGGCCTCTTCCTGTGATGAAGTTCATTTTTTTCTGTCTCCTCCTTTTCACATCTCCCATTACAATCCCTTCACATCCTTAAATCACATTTGTTAGAATCACATCATTTAATTTATACCCACTTCCTCTATCTATGTATATCCCTTTTACATTTCATAATAAATATATAATTCTCAAGATTAGCAAGTATCATTTTCTCTTATAGTAATTTAAACAGTTTGCCCATATTGTGTAACGAGTTATTTTTTAACCTTGTTTACCTTTTTTGCTTCTCTTGAGAACTGCTTTTGAAGATCAAGTTTTCTATGGAGTTCTGATCTTTTCATCAGCAAGATCTGGAAATCCATTATTTCACTGAATGTCTATCTGTTTGCTTGAAATATTACACTCAACTTTGCTGGGTAATTAATCCTGGGTTGTAGTCCTTTGCCTTATGGAATATCATATTCCAATACCTTCAAGCTTTTAGTTTAGAAGCTATAAGGTCCTGTGTGACCGTGACTGTAGCTCTTCAGTATTTGAATTGTTTCTTTCTGGTTGCTTGAAGTATTTTCTCCTTCACTTCATAGTTCTGGAATTTGGCAACTGTATTCCTTGGTGTTTTTAGTTTGGTGTCCCTTTCATGAGCTGAACGGTGAATTCTTTTGATGGCTATTTTGCCCTCTGGATCTAGGACTTCTGGGTAATTTTCCTTGGTGATTTCTTAGATGATTCTGTCCAAGCTCTTTTTTCATCATGACTTTCTGGTTGACAAATCATCCTTAGAATTTTCTCTCCTGAATCTATTTTCCACGTCAGTTGTTTTTCCTTAGATGTTTTACATTTTCTTCTGTCTTTTCATTCTTTAGATTCTGTTTGACTGATTCTTGATGTCTCATAGATTTATTAGCTTCTACTTACCTAATTCTATTTTTTATCAAATTATTTTCTTCAGTTAACATTTCCATCTACTTTTCAATCTGTCAAATTTTTTCTTTTAAGGAGTTATTTTCACCAGTTAAGTTTTGTACTTCCTTTCCCATTTGTCCAGTTTTCCTTTTTAAGGAGGTGTTTTCTTCAGTTAATTCTTTTTTCATATTTTTATAATCATTGGTCAGTTTTTTTATTTCTCTAATTTGGGTTTATAAATCCTTTCAGAGCTCTTCCAAGAAGGCTCTTTGTGCATCTGGTCAGTTCATATTCCCTTCTGATGTTTCAGATGGGAGTACAGTCTGATTGCTGACCTCTTTGGTATTTTTGCTTTGGTTTTTGCCCCCATAGAAAGATTCTATGGTCTTTTCTTTTCTGCTTTGCTTTTTACTCATGATGATAACCCTTCCCCTGACTTTTAAGATGAATCTCTGTGTGTGTGACACAGGTAGCTCTGTCCCACTGTTCTTGTGACTAAAACTTGAGGCTTTTTGTGTTGTGGCCTCTGGTTCTTTCAGGCAGAAATTAAATGCTGCAGTTTACCTGGTGCTGAGCTGGCTGGTGTTTGAAAGCAAAGGCTGGTTAGGTCTTTTTGGGTTTACCCACAGTTACCCTAGAGGTAGCTTGTTAAGTGTGGGAGAGGGGTTGTTTGGACGTAGTAAGCTCTTCTGCTGAGCTGGAGCATAGGCAAGCTCAGCTTTCTACTCTAGGGACTTTCTGATTCCACTGGGGTGCTGAGTCATGCCAGGGGTTCTGAAGCCTGGCAGTTACTGGCTTCACCGCCTTGACGTTTGGGATCTTCTCCTGGGCTGTTGAAGTGGTACTGTCTGTGACAGCTCTTATCTTGCACTGGTCTCCCTTGGCCACAGGAAGAAGAACCTTCCTTAGTGATCTTTCTAGCCTCCCAGACTGAGAGTGTATTTACCACTTCTGCTGCTCACAATTCCACTTTTTCTTCCAGGGAGATAATCTCTGGGCTGGTCAAGGTCAACAAGAGGAGAGAGATGGTAGTTACTGATCACTCAGCCATCTTGGCTCCCATAATGGGACTGGAGTAATTTTTTACAGGTATTTTATGGGCTGTGGGGGAAGAGCTAGAGTAGGTGCTAAAGCCTAGGGAGTTGTACAGTATTATCCAAATGGCTAAACAATCACCCACTGAATTCAAGCTTCCTTATTAGCCCTTTCCCCCATTTCATTTAAGGACGTAGATCACTCTTCATGTACACCTTCTGCCCTGATAAATGTGTCCACATATGAAGTCAATAGACTGGATATTCACTTACATGTAAGTTTTAATGACAGTATACTTATGAATGCACATATATACACACATCACTCACGTATGTGTATATGTGCACAGAGTATATGTATATTGCTTTTTGAGTGATTGAGGATCTTCCTCTCAGGGACTTGGGATGTTCTGGGGTCAGCATTTTGTCATATGACTATAGATGGCTTAATTTCTTCTTCTGAAAAATTCCTGTTCATACCCTTCGACCATTTATCAATTGGAAAATGACTTGTATCCTTGTAAATTTGATTCAGTGTTCTATAAATTTTAGAAAGGAGATCTTTATTACAAACCCAGTTTTCATAAGCAGGTCATTTTATAAGAGAGGGCTGAGCATCCTTAGTGACTATCTATGTACCAGACTTTGACCTCACATGCTTTTATCAGAGAAGAGGTGCTGCCTGGTGATCGGCGTATGATCATCACATGTGCTTGAAAGACTCATGTTTCAAGAGAGGTTATAAGGCTGGGATTTGTTTTCCTAAGCCCAATGCATTCCTGTGATTCACAATCAACACAGAGTATTCTCTTTCACAAACCCTTATTTCAGTTAATGTGAGGCACATACACCATAGGTGTCCTTTCTTCTTAAAGTTAAAAGATATCCTTGGAGGAAAGGAAACAAGTATGCTTGTTTATTTAGAATATCGAAAATGAGAATAGAGTGGATGGAAAAGAAATTAGATGAAGTAGGTAGGAAAGATGAAAGCTCATATTGGAGAGTTTTGCCAAACAATAAAGAGGACTGGCCAGAAAGTATCAGTTTTCAATTAGTGCTGGAAAGGCAATTTGAGGATCCCTCATCTCAAGTACCTTGAAATTAGTTGGCAGTATAAAAGTGATGAAAGTGTGCCTAGGCATGTGTCCTACAGCTAAGAACAATCATTCTCACCAATAATACAGTTCCTGGCATGGGGATTGGCATTTAATAACCTGATAATGCCCGACTTCTTGTACGATCCCTTTGAATGTCCCCTCCTAAGAGATTCATAATATCTGAAGCTCCCTGATTTGAACAGTCTCCTGTTTGGTATAATCTGACCATTAGCTACGGGAGTGTTTCACAAGGCAAGAAGGTAAAACAGGTGGAGAAGGACTCCAGGTATTACTTCTCACATAATTACATTCTGTTTCTGGAAGTGCAGTGCGATATTCAAAAGGCTGACAAATATGTTTGTGCTTTGGAAGACAATTAAAAATGAAAGAAATCCTTTTATGTCTTAGTCTTTTATATCTTAGAGGGAAAAGTCCTGCCACTCAATGTAAGTAAGTCTCCTTGAGGCTGGACTGTGAGCAAGTGAGACGTAATATAGTACTTATCATATATGTTATATATTATGTAAAATGCACACACATAATATAGACTATAGAATATGTAGTATATATTGTCTCCCCAACCATAGAAAAATGCCCTTGAAGTCAGAAACTATATTTTCGCCTTTGTTTCCATCATCATTTCATAGTGAGGAACCTGGGATACAGCATATACTTAAATGTTAACTGATTTCTGTTTCCTCCTACATCACGTAAGATCTGCCATGACTACACTCCACCAGTCCGCTCCTCAGATTGCCAGCTATGTCAGTGCTCTCCCCAGCTGCTTATTCTCAACCCTCAGCCTTCTGGCTACCAGAGAAGTTTTGGACCTCATTATCCCCTCTTTTCTTCTTGGATACTCTTTCTTTCATTGGCTTCTGTGATGTCACTCTTCCTTAGTTCTCATCCAAACAGTCTGACCATTTCTTTTCAATCTCTTTGGTGATCATAATATACTTCTTAAACATTAAGAAGAGGAGTTTTCTGAGGGTCTTCCCTGACACCTCTTCTCTTATTTCTCTCCTGGTAAGCTTATCAGTTTCCATGGCTTTTGGTGCCTCTGCTCATTAATTGTCAAATATTTTTCCAGCTCTTATGCAAGGCATCTCAGTAGACAGTGGTTACAGGCCATGCCTGCAGTTATTAATTAATTTGTTTTAAATTTTTTACAATAGCTTCCATAAATCTTAGATTTTCTCTCTCCCTCTCTATCCTTCTTCCCCCCTGTCTCCCTGATATGATGTGCAATCTTATGTAGGTTCAACACATAAATATTTACTAAATACATTTTCACCTTAGTCATGTTGCATGGAAGAATTAAAATGAATGGGAGAAACCATGAGAAAAACCAAAACAAAACAAAACACAAGAGAAATTGTCTACCCCACTTTGCAATCCCATTCCATAGTTCTTTCTCTGGATGTGGATGGTACTTTGCCTCAAGGGTCCATTGGGAGTTTTTTAGATCTTTGCATTGCTGTGAGGGAATAACTATACCAGAATATTCCTCACAAAACTGTGGTTATTGCTGTGTACAAAGTTTTCCTGGTTCTGCTCCTTTCACTCAGCATCAGTTCATATAAGTCACTCCAGGACTCTCTGAATTCTTCCTGTTCATCATTTCTTGTAGTACAATTGTATTCCATTACATTCATATACCACAACTTGTTCAAAGACTCCCCATTTGATGGCTATCTCCTTGATTTCCAGTTCTTGGCCACCACGAAGAGATCTGCTATCTTTTGACCATTTATCAATTGGGGAATGACTTGTATTCTTGTATATTTGACTCAGATTTCCACGTGATGTGCTGGTCACATAGACCTATTAATGAATGGGAAAGATGTTCTCATTTAAATTACCATTACAAATATCTAGACTCCTTTTAAAAAATTATTATAACTTTCAGTTAGGTGGGCAATTCTTGTATTATGTCTCCTTGATCTGTTTTTGCAGGTCAGTTGCTTTTCTTTTTTTTAAAATTTATACATTTATTTTTGGTGTTCAAGATTAATTTCCACAAGATCTTGAATTTCAAAATTTCTCCACATCACTAACTTTCCCAAACCCCAAGACGCAGTGCATTCTGATTAACCCTTCCCCCAATCTGCACTCCCTTCTGTCATACCCCACTTTTTCCTAATCCCTGTCTTCTCTCTTTTCTTGTGTAAGACAGATTTATATACCCCATTACCTTGTATTTCTTTTTTCTCAGTTGTATGCAAAAACAATTCTCAACATTCGTTCCTAAAACTTTAAGTTCCAACTTATCTCTCTTCCTCCCTCTCCACCCATCACCACTGAGATGGCAAGCAACTCAAAATAAGCTATATATGTGCACTTCTGCAAAAGATTTCCATAAAAGTCATGCTGTGAAATACTAAGTGTATATCCCACCATTCTATCCTCCCCCCCCATTTATTCTATTCGCTCTTTTGACCTCGTCCCTTCTCAAAATTGTTTACTTCTAATTACTCCTTCCTCCAATTTTCCCTCTCTTCTATCATCTCCCACACATCTCACTTCTCCCCTTCTCTCCTATTTTCCTGTAGCGTAAGAAAGATTTTCATACCAAATTGAGTGTGCATGTTATTCTCTCTTTAAGCCACATGTGATGAGAGTCAGCTTCACTTTTTCTCTCTCACCTCCCCACTTTTCCCTTCCATTGAGCAAGATTTTTCTTACCTGTTTTGTGAGATATATTTTGCCTCACTGCATTTCTCTCTTATACCTCCCAATATATTCTTCTCTTCTCTTTTGTTTTCTTTATATATTATCCCTTCCTAATCAACTCAGCCTGTGTCCTCTGTCTATATGTGTATAATCTCCCAAATTACCCAAATACTGAGAAAAGTCTCAACAGCTGCAAATATTATCTTTCCATGTAGGAATATAAACAGTTCAACGTTGGTAAGTCCCTTATGATTTCTCTCTCCTGTTTACCTTTCCATGATTCTCTTGATTCTTGTGTTTGAAAGTCAGATTTTCTGTTCAGCTCTTGTCTTTTCAACAAGAATGCTTGAAAGTCTTCTATTTCTTTGAATGACCATATTTCCCCTGAAGTAGTTTACTCAGTTTTGCTGGGTAGGTGATTGTTGATTTTAATCCTAGTTCCTTTGATTTCTGGAATATCATATTCCAAGCCCTTTGATCCCTTTATGTAGAAGCTGCCAGATCTTGTGTTACCCTAATTGGATTTCCACAATACTAGAATTGTTTCTTTCTGACTCCTTGCAATATTTTCTCCTTGAGTGGAAACTGTGGGATTTGGCTACAGTATTCCTAGTATTTTTTTCTCTTTGGATCTCTTTCAAGAAGTGATTCAGTGAATTCTTTCAATATTTATTTTCTCCTTTGGTTCTAGAATATCAGGGCAGTTTTCCTAGATAATTTCATGAAAGGTAATGTCTAGGCTCTCTTTTTTATCATGGATTTCAGGTAGTCCAGTAATTTTTAAATTGTGTCTCCTGGATCTATTTTCCAGGTCAGTTGTTTTTCCAATGAGATATTTCTCATTGTCTTCAATTTTTTCATTCTTTTGGTTTTGTTTTCTAATTTATTGGTTTCTCCTAAAGTCTTTTGCTTCCATCTGCTCCATTCTAAATCTTAAAGAAGAATTTTCTTTTTGAGCTTTTCAATTTCGCAAATTCTGCTTTTTAAAGCATTCTTCTACTCAATGACATTTTAGAACTCCTTTGCCATTTTCGTTAGTGTATTTTTAAATGTGTTAAAGGTCTCCTTTAGAAAGCTGTTAACACATTTTTCATGATTTTCTTGTACCACTCTCATTTCTCTTCCCAGTTTTTCCTCCACCTCTTATTTGATTTTCAAAATCTTTTTTGAGCTCTTCCACGACCGGAAACCATTGCATTTAAGGTTATGAATGAATACATTTTGGAGGTTTTGGATGCAGAAGCCTTGACTTCACTGTCTTCCACTGATGGTATGCTTTGTTCTTCCTCATTGCAAAGGATGGAGAAACATACCTGATCACCAAGAAAGTAACCTTCCATAGTATTATTTTTTCCCCTTTTATTGGACGTTTTCCCAGCCTATTATTTGACTTTTGAGTCCTTTGTCAAGTGGGGGGTATAATCTTGAAACCTGTAAGTCATCAGTTCCTCCAAGATGCACAATCAAAGGAGACGCGTTTACTCCTCTTGTGGCCTGTGCTCTGGTCTGGGAGCAACCACAAGCTTTTCTGCCTAGGATATGCAAGGAGGGCTCCCTCTCCACATCTGCCTCCAGCTACACCTGGGGTTCTGTGCTCTGAAGCCTGATCTAGTCCTGTCCCTGTTGGTGCCATGCAAACAAGGCTGGACTGTGCTGTGTTCTGAGCCTGATGAGACAAACCCTTCCTGTCAGCATTCCAGGCTGCCTTTGGCTGGAAATCTCTTCAACTCTGTTATTTTGTGGGTTCTGCTTCTCTAGAATTTGTTTTGTGTCAGGTTTAGAGGTCTTTTATGGACTTTAGAGGGAGTGTTAGAGTAGGTCCATCTTTCTACTACACCATCTTGACTCCATGCCCCTGTTTGTTGTTTTTTACATCAGATGAAGCATCATATATTCTGCTGCAGTCTTTTACCTTTACCCTGTGCATATCTCCCTGTTTCAAACGTGTTTCTTGTAAACAACATATTGTTGGACTGCGGTTTTTAATTACTTCTGCTATTCACCTCCGTTTTGTAAAGTTCATCCCATTCACATTCCCAGTTATGATTACGATATGTGTCTTTCTCTCCATCCTGTTTGCCTCCAGTGATGCTTTTAGCTCTCCCTTCTCCCTTCCCCTTCAGAATAGAGTTTTAATTTTTGAACACCGCCTCCCTCAGGCTTCCCTCCTTTTTTCAGCCTCCGTTCCTTTTACTCCCATTTTCCCTTACTACTTCTTCCCTGCCTTTTAACCTCATCTCCCTTTTCTTTTCACTTTCCTCTCCTACTGCCTACATCTCTAGTTAGATTTCTATACTTACCTGAGTTTGTTTTTCCCTTCTTGAACCAAATCAGATGACAGTAAATCTCAAATAGTGCTCAAGATCCTCCCCTCTTTCCCTCTAAAATAGCATGTTTTTGTGTTTCTTCAAGTGATGTAATTTACTTTTTTTCTGCCTCCTCCTTTTCATGTCTCCTGTTTCAATCCCTTAGGACCATTAAAACACGTTTTTTGTCATCATATCATTTAATTTATACTCACTCCCTCTATCTAGGTGTATCCCTTTCAAATATCATAATGAATATATTATTCTGAAGAATAACTAATAGCTTCTTCCCTTATAGGGATGTAAACAGATTGTCCACATGGAGTAAAAAGGTTTTTTTTTCCCATTTACCTTTTATGTCTCTCTTAAGACTTGTGTTTGGAAATCAAATTATCTAATGAGTTGTGGACTTTTAATAAGAAAGGTCTGGCAATGCCTTATTTCATCAATTTTCCATCTCCTTGCCTGAAATATTATGCTCAGTTTTGATGGGTAATTGGTCCTTGATTGTAGGCCCAACTGCTTTGTCTTACATAATATCATATTCCAATCCCTCCAATCTTTTATTGTAAAGGCTTCAAGATCCTGTTTGATGCTGATTGTAGTTCTTCAGTACTTGAATTATTTCTTTCTGTCTGCTTCCAGTATTTTCTCTTTAATTTGATATTTCTACAATTTAGCAATAATATTCCTTGGTGTTTTCAGTTTGGGATCCCTTTCAGGAGGTGATTAGTGGACTCTTTCAATGACCATTTTGCCCTCTGGATCTAGGACCTCTGGGAAGTTTTCCTGGATGATTTCTTGGAAGATATTGCCCAGGCTCTTTTTTTTTTATCCTGGATAATTCTTAGATTTTTCTGTCTTGGATCTATTTTGCAGGTCAGTAGCTCCAAAATTTTATAACGTCTTCTATTTTTTTTCATTCTTTAGATTCTGTTTTACTAATTCTTGGTATCTCATATAGTCATTAGCTTCTACTTTCCGAATTCTAATTTTCAATAGATTGCTTTCTTTTTTTTCTGACTTTTTATTATTTTTTAATGTGCTTTCAGTGTTCTACAATCACTTCCATATAATGTAGATTTTTTTCCCTACTTCCCTCCTTACCCCCTATCTCCCCTCTCCCTCCCTGTGATGGACTATTATTTTATATAGGTTCTACACATACATTCCTACGACATACGTTATCACTTTGGTCATGTTGCATAGAAGAATCAAAATGAATGGGAGAAATCATAAAACAAACCAAAACATAATACATTCTACAATCGAATTCCATAGTGCTTTCTCTGGATGTAAAAAGCATTTTGCCTTAAGAGACCATTGGCAATTTTTTTAGTCCTTGCATTGCAATGAAGTACTAAGTCTACCAGAAAGAATCCTCACATACTTTGGTCATTGCTGTGTACAATATTCTCCTGGTTCTGCCCCGTTTGCTCACCATCAGTTCATATAAGTCTTTCCAGGTCTCTCTGAAGTCGTCCTGTTCATAATTTCTTACAGCACAATAGTATTCTATTACATTCATATACCATAATTATTCAGCCATTCCCCAATTGATGGGCATGCCCTTGATTTCCAGTTTTTGGCCACCACAAAGAGTGCTGCTATAAATATTTTTATACATGTGGGACCCTTTTCCAGTTTCATAATCTCTTGAGGATGCAATCCTAGAAGTGCTATTGCTGGGTCAAAGGCTATGCACATTTTTGTAGTCCTTTGGGCATAGTTCCAAATTGTTCTCCAGAATGGTTGGATCAGCTCACAGTTCCACCAACAAAGAAGTAGTTTTCATACTCTCCCACATCTCCAGTGTTTATCATCATTCTGTTTTGTCATGTTAACCAAACTGATAAGTGTGATGTGCTATCTCAGAGTTTTTTTTGATTCACCTCTGTAATCAACAGTGATTTAGAGCATTTTTTCATATGATTATAGATAGCATTAATTTCTTCCTCTGAAAACTGCCTATTCATATCCTTTGACCATTTATCAATTGGGAAATGAGTTACACTCTTGTACATTTGACTCAATTTTCTCTATATTTTAGAAATGAGACCTTTTTCACAGACACTTCCTGCAAAAATTCTTTCCCAATTTTCTGCTTCTCTCCTAATCTTGTTTGCATTGGGTTTGGTTGTGTAAAAACTTTTCAATTTAATGTAATCAAAATTATCCATTTTTCACTGATGTTCTCTATCTCCTGTTTAATCAAAAATTCTTCCATTTTCCATAAATCTGATAAGTACACTATTCCTTGCTCCCCTAATTTGTTTATAGTATAAATTTTTATTCCTAGATTATGTACCCATTTGCACTTTATTCTTGCGTATGCTATCAGGCATTAGTCTATGCTTAGTTTGTGCCACACTGTTATCTAGTTTCCCTAGCAATTTTTATTTAACAGTGTGTTCTTATTCCAGAAGCTGTGTTTGTTGGGTTTAAATAGATTGCTATATTCATTGACTATTTTGTCTTGAGTACCTAACATGTTCCATTGATCTACCCTTCTGTTTCTTAATCAGTACCAAGTGGTTTTGATAATTGCTGCTGTATCACATACTTTGAGATCTGGTAGCGCTATGCCACCTTCCCTAGCATTTCTTTTCATTAATTCCCTTGATATTCTGGACCTTTTGTTCTTGTAGATGACAATTTAAATGAGATGGATGATTATTTTACAAAAATATAAATTGCCCCAGATTAACAGAAGAGGAAATTGAACTCTTAAATTACCCCTTCTCAGAAAAATAAATTGAACAAGCCATCAATGAACTCCCTAGGAATAAATCTCTAGGGCCTGATGGATGCACAAGTGAAGTTTATCAAACATTTAAAGGACAGTTAGTTCCAATACTATATAGACTATTTGGGAAAATTGGGAAAGAAGGAGTCCTCCCAAAATCTTTTTATGATACAAATAGATTGTTTTCTTCAGTGAACTTTTGCATCTCCTTTTCCATTTGTCCAATTGTTCCTTTTCAGGAGTTATTCTCTCCAGTTAGGTTTTGTACTTCCTTTTCCATTTGCACCATTTTCCTAGTTAGGTTTTGTGTCTTCCTTTTCCATTTGTCCAATTTTCCTTTTTAAGAAGGGTTCTTTTCAGTGAATTCTTTTTTTCATATTTTTAAAATCAATAGCCAATTTTTCTTCTACTTCAATTTTGCTCACAAAATCCTTCTTGAACACTTCCAAGAATGCTCTTTG
The DNA here is from genome assembly GCF_028372415.1 of Notamacropus eugenii. Lineage (NCBI taxonomy): Eukaryota > Metazoa > Chordata > Mammalia > Diprotodontia > Macropodidae > Notamacropus > Notamacropus eugenii. The sequence goes on from NC_092874.1 coordinate 3,092,869, forward strand.
GGCTTGTGACAAGTTCATATTCCCTTCTAAATTTTCATATGGGATAACAGTCTCAATGCTGACCACTTCAGTATTCATGTTTTGGTCCTTTTCCCCATAGTAAGCTTCTATGGTCTTTTCTTTTCTAGTTTGCTTTTTGTTCATGATGATCACCTTTTCCCTGGCTTTCAGAGTTTATCTCTGCTTCTGGGACACAGGGGTCTCAGTTCCATAGTTCTTGTGCTTAGATATTGAGACTTCGTGTATTTTGGACTCTAGTTCTTTCAACTAGAATCTAGAATGCTGCAGCTTACCTCTTGCTGTGCTGGTTGCTGTGCCAAAGCAGAGGCCAGGTGAAGTCTTTCTGAGTTTCCCTGGAGTTCCCTTGGAGCTTGCTGAACTTTTTGGGGCGTGGGGGAGGGGTGATCTGGCCACAAGAGATCTTCTTTCTTGAGCTAGAGTAGATGCAGGCTCAGGGGTTGGTAAACCGCATATGCGATAGTGTGTTCCTTATTTCCCCAGCTGGGCTGAAGCTTGACTGGAGTCCTGGTGTTGGTGATTATAGGTTCCACCCCCCTGGGTTTCAGGATCTCTTCCCAGTTCACTGAGGTTGGGCTGTCTGGGACAGCTCCAGTCCTGCAATGGTCCCCTTCAGTCACAGCAAGAGGGATCCCCCTTTGCAATTTTCCTAGCTTCATGGGCTAAGAGACTGTTTATCCCCTTGGCTGATCTCACTTTTCTAGGATTTTTCCTGGGAAAATATTCTCTGGGTTTTTTAAGGTCAAGAAGAGGAGTGGGAGAGCATTTTCACATCACTCCACCATTTTGGCTCCCTAAAGTTCAAGCAAGTGACTTACAGACATTTAATCTGAGGGCTAATAGTCTCAGTAGTGGTTGTTGCTCTTACCTGGGGCTCTGTGCTTCTCTTTAGCTTACTTCCACTGTACTCCCGTTTTGGACTGATGTGTTTGAGAACCTGCACTCTTTCACACCATCAGGTGATTCCTGTTCAGCTGTACTATGGCAGGGTCTGCCTGATATTCAAATCTTGACTTGGATGGTTGTTGGCTGTGTGTTCCTGGGTAAGTAATTCATCATTTGTCAGCCTTGTTTCCTCACATCTAAAATGAGGCTAATAATGCCTGCCTCAGTGGTTTGTTGTGGGAATCAAGGGAGATCATGACTAATTAGAGTGCTTTGCAAGAATTTAAACGTAGGGGAAACATTCTGAATTTACTTATCTTGGCCGATGCTGTACTGCCCTACTATCACACCAACCCTGGAAAGACAGGGGTTATTTCTGCTCTGTCTTGTTCCCCCAGTACAACTACTGGTGTATTGGAGATACTTAGAAAATATATATTGACTTGTGGTGCTGAATTGGCTTGCTTGATCAGACAAATTCTTTCCCATTTTAGTTCTTCACCCTCTTTATGCATTTTCATTTTTGTTGCTACATTATTCAGGATAATAGTGCCTAATAATGGCTTTATTTTCTCTCAATTTGTTTTGAGCTTCTCTTTCTCATTTTTATTTTCATAATTCAGTGTCCTTTTTTATGAGCACACTCAACAGTGGTTTATATATTTTATTCATCTTTTAAAATAGCTTTTTTCTTTATTAGTTCATATTTTCCAATTCTTTTTATCTTTCATTTAATTCACAAGATCTTTTTGTAGATATCTTTGTATTATTAATTTGTTGGTTTATTTTTTTTCCAATTTCATACTCAGTTCGTTAGTCAATAGGTTTTATGTTATTATACGTTTTTGTCTACAAGTCAGGGTAAAATGCTCAACTAATCTTGGCTCAAATTGTTTTCTTTAATCCTCTCCCCCACCTCTAATTGAATGCCAGGTCATAGAAGGCAGAAACACTGTCATTCTTTAATTTACACTTGCCAACTGGCACATGGCAAAATATAGTGAAAATCTGTGTGTGCTGAGGATTCCTATGGATGTGGTCCCGTGCAACAATTTAGATATCCAATTTCATTGTTTTGGTTAAACCCTAAAGTTATCTTAGGTTGTCTTACTATTATTATTTTTAAATGTGCTTTCTGTTATTCCTGTGATTGTTTTCGATGCATTCTTTATTCCAGAAAATTTTAATTCAGATGTTAATGTGTATAGACTCATCTTTCCAAATGTGTAGATGAAGACGGGTGTCTTACATAAACACACACACAAATATTGTTTTATATATTCATATATCTATCTCGCCATGCATATGTTAGTTTGTAAATACTATTATGATACATTGAGAAATCCATTAAATTTATTCAAAGTAATGCTTATAACATTGGCTTCAGGAAAGAAAAGGTAGAGGAGAAAAGTGAAATATAAGAGATCTGTGATTTGTTAATGTGAACAATCCCAGGTGTGAGAACCTCCTCCATAACGCATTACAATGTTCTCATATAATTTAATCAATAAATATTAGGAATTTTCTTGTAGTAAATTTCAGTTAAGGAATTTGTAAAGCATCATAGTGATCTTAAATTTTAGGATTTGAACCTGTGTCTACAAGAAGAAAAGTCTAGCATTGTGTTCAATGTGATATACTGCCTCCTTGGAAGATAAAGCCAGAAAAATCTCTATCATTTCTATACCTCCTTTAGAAAGACCAGAAGAAATTTGTATAGAATTTATAATAAACACACAATACATTAAATGCTTTAGACTTAGCCAAAACCACGGGCCCTGTAGCCAACATACAGTGAACAATACTTTATAAGGAACAGTATTCCAGGTTCCCACCACCACCACGCTAACTAATGATCAATTGTGACATAATGGGTCAGGAAAACTAGTCTAGACAGCAAGGTAACCTTTGTATTAACCAGGGGTCGATGAATATTAGTTCAAACCATGTTTATTGATACCTTCTCTTGACCCTGGTAGACATAGACCAGGGCATTATTTCGAAGTGCCCCATTCTCCTACTCCCAGTTGTCCCTTGATTTCAGATTTACCCATCAGATATCACCAAGTGAAACAACCATTTTTGAGAAGGTGCCCCTACCAAACCTGCCACAAACAATAGCAACCACTTCCTAACAGACAGATTAACTCAAGAGCCTTGGCAATATTCCTATCCCCCTTACCACTGACCCTCATTCCAGCTTGACTTCAGGGCTCATATTCCAAGGAAGTAACCCCACCCCTAACCCCCTCAGAAATGAGATCTTCCAATGGCCTCTGTAAGTATGACAATCTTTACAACCACAGTTACTAAAACCCCAGACAAGAAAATATCACCAAATCCTCCACACTGTTAGATGATGTGACATCGGAAAATGCTAAAGTTTTATCAATGAAAATAACACCGAGAACATTTTATCACTATAAGATTTGCTTCTGTACCCTAAGAAACATGGGAACTTTTCCATCTGGTTTGTAGCTAAAATACCTTATCGATATTTTCTCCCTCATTAGAATGTGAACTCTTTGACCCCATGGACTGCTTTGACTTCTTTTCTATCCTGTCTCAGCAGAGCCTTTGCACATAGTAGGTGAATAATAAAAACTTTGTTCATTCATTTGATTTAATGCCAGTCTGACACAAGACATATGTGAAAAGTTTGTGTTAACATAGAAAAGATTAATTTTATAGATAGTTAATGTATCCAACTAGAGAAATCCAATAGTAAGTAAAGCAATACTACGCAAAAATAATTTAATGGATTTCTCAACAAAATGAATTTCTGTAATGAAATGCCTATCAGACACCAATGAAAGACTTTATAGGATAAAATAAAGTAGGAAGACAGGTTATGCAAAATGGAAATTTATGAGGATATCAAGGGGAACCTTGAAAGGAATGAAGTGTATCTAACTTCCAGATCTTTTATTATACCATCAATTAGAACCTATGAAAAGTATCTGGTATTTCAGGGGGGAAGGAAAAAAAAATCAGTGGAAGAGAATAGATAATTGTGAAAGAACAAGCCTATCAAATACACAACTGAGAAATTCAAGTTAACAAAATATTAGAAAAGATAATGATTGTTCACTAAAAGTTGTGGGAGGAATTCTATAGCACTATAACAACAAACGGTATTTGCTTCACACCTCACATATCATGTTAAATAAAGTTTCCAGTGTATCTATTAACTGCATGTAAGAGTTATGAAAATAAAGAGAATGATATATTCATAGCAATCCTAGGAGTATATTAACTAATTAACTAGTAGAAGAAACTGGGTGGGAAATATTGATAGATTTTTGTCAAATAAAAGTTTGTGACCAATGAAAAGCCATGTGAAAGGAATAAAAAGGAAGAATATTAGGCCTTTACCATCACAAGAGATGCTGGTCATGAGTGTATCATCCAAAATATAATAGGTATTCACACATTAATAAAAGTAAGATTATTTTCCCGTTAATACATTAAAATGCAGTTGAAAAGAAAGAAAAAATTTCTTACTACCAAATTTTCTTCACATAAGAGAAATAAACATTGAAATAACAATGGCATACACCACCTGATGGCCCTCAAATGAACAATGAGACTTTGAAAATGATACTATTTATTATTTTGAGCTACAAAGTTGACTTCCATTGGCAGGGGAATGGCAGAAAAATTGTAATATAAAAATATAATTGATTATTACTGAACTTTGAGGGAAAAACAGATATGAATAACGCAGTGAAGGAAGGGAATATTTCCTTCAATAAATGATTGATACACCGTGAAGTAATGAAAACAACAAAGACAAAATAGATACATGGATCTAACAGTGTAAATAGTTTACAAAACCATAAGGTAACAAAGGGAAACCTCAAATTGTGCAATTCTAAAACAAAAAGAGGCTGAAAATTTGAAGGGTTGGACAAATTTTCCTTCTTTCCTATTTCTCTCAGAGAGGGGAAGACTTTGCATGGACTATTGCATCTATATTCAGGCTCGGTTGGTGTTCTTGAATATGCTGAAATCTTTTTATTTTTCTTTTGTGTTTTCTTATTCTTTGTTACTAGGAAGGACTCATTGGGCAGGGGAAGGAAAAATGATATATTCAGAAATTAAGGTGACATAAAATAAAATCTGCACACTTAGAAATTAATCCTTTGAAATCTAAGGAGAAACAAGTTGAAAAAATTGTGAACTGCTTAAAAACAGAGCCATTGGATTAGAATTCTATTTTTAATGGAATAAAAATCTTCATGCCTTTGACTGCTTGATATAGAGGGAGGAAGATGAATATACACACATATACACATATACATGAATGTAAACAAACATGTGTACATACACATGCATGTATTTGTGTATATATATTATATTATATATGGAACATCTGTATATATTTGCTTCCCCTACTCAAATGCTCCATACACACACACACACGTATATACACACATGCATGTACACAAATATCTATATCCATCTACATATAGAATAAATGTTTGTGTGTATATATATATAGAAACACACATATAGCTTGTACATGATCATAAACTTCTATACATAGGTATGCACACACAGATTCTATGTGTGCATATATGTATATATATGTGTGTGTGTATGTGAAAGAGATAAACACAAGTGTGTGTGTATGTGTTCACTTTTTGGGAAAGATGAGTCAATAGACACTGAGGCATATATATACATATATATACATTATATGTGTATATGTTTGTGTATATTTATATATACATATACTTATATATGACTGTTTCTAGAAAACTTCCCATTCCAAATAGCATAACTTCTAAGAGAAAACAATTGGAAATTACCCATAAGTCTGGTGATAGAAGAATCTCTGTGCACATTTGTAAAGGCAAGGGCCCTGACGTACACAGGAAGGCCTGCTATCACAGGTGCTTAGATAGGCTTTTCTAAAAAGGAGGGGTCAACAATCACCGCAATCAATAATATGTGTGCGTGCGTGCGTGTGTGTGTGTATGTGTGTGTGTAATTCACTTAGTTCACGGAAGAGGTCAGCACCTTGAACTTCAGAGAAAATACAGAGAAATCAAAATCAACAGACAGAGGTTCCAACTGTCTGACAGTAAGCAATACATACATAGTAATTCAACAGACAGATAACTTCTGACCCTACATAAATAGTTACCAGACAGAAGCATTAACATCTGGATTTTCCAAGTCAGGGGGCTGCTTAGTGGCTGCCCAAGGTCTTATCCGGGTAAAGAAAACACTTCCAATGAGTAAGCCCCAAAGTAAAACCTCCTCTCAGAGTATTTCTATACTTTTCATAGTCGGAGGATATTACAAACCTTGAGAACCAGTGCCTCGTTGACAAAAGGGTGGGTGCTCCTACAAATCTTCTCTAACCAAACTCCCCTTAATTGCAAGCCCGTTAATGGATGGGAAAGATCTTCCCGTTAAGAATCAAAATTATATTAATAAGTAAAAATGCATTATCAATACAACATTGTGACTCTGAATACAGCAGAACAGGATTGTGCCATGCAATTGATATGCAAAGAGTCACAGGAAGAGGAAAATGACCCAAAATAATTAGTTCCACGCTCACATCTATTGTAGTGATCACAAGATAATGAAAACAACAACACAATCAAAAGTAACATAGAAGGATTCAGAAAGTGACCTGGAAGCCAGCAACATATGTCATCGTTATCATTATTATCATCATTATATTTTAAAATGAACCCAGACATTGTTTAATTTAATATAGTAAAATAATGAACTTAATGGTTACTTTATATCTTTTTAATACATGATTCTGTTGATAGTGATGAGTTTCATAAAAAGCAATTGGGGAAAACCACCTTCAGAAAGTTTGGAGCAAGGACAAAGGTTCTTCAAAGGATGCCTGCCCACTTCCCAACTGTGTGATCATGGACAAATCACCAGCCTTCTCTGAGCCTCACTGTCCTTCACAGCACTGTTTGCAAAAAAGTGCTTCTTAAACTGCAAAATGTTATACAAACATGAGCCAGGGTTGTTTCTAGCTATTGATTTCAACTTGTATGTTCTAAACCAAAGCAGCTATTGAAGAGCCCACTTGAAAATGTTTTCCCTTTTCTCTTTCTTGCCTCTTAGCTGAAGGACTAATGGAAAGTTTAGCCAAAAGCAGTTGAACATATGTACTTGCAATATTATTCCCCAGATCCGTGTAGTTCCTTGATATATTGTAAAAATCAATGAAAATCTGCCTCAGTCAACCATGGAACTTCTTTGAAATTATAAGATCTTTCTCCATCAATCCAACATAGAGATGAAAACATGACTGAGCTAAACTTTCATGTTTATTACTAATAACAGACAACTAATAAGTAATAACAGGAAAATGGATTCAGAAGTCAATTTCTCTTCCTGCTCCTTAGATGACTTAGATAACTTCCTCTTGATCATTGGTAGGCAGGAATGAGAGCCAAGGGACACTGCTCTCAGGACTTTTAGAACAGTAGTTCCTTTCTGTTGAGTAACAGTGAAGAGTTTAATTTTGACTCAGTGAACTTGGGCCACTGAGAGGAATAGGTTTGTTGTCCTTGATTCTCAAAGAGGACAAAAATGACAGCACTATGTTGGCATCAAGGAACCGTGTGTCTTTCTGTGGTTGATCACACCAATATGAGCTCAGCAGCCCTCTACCACAGTTCATCCCCACAAATAGTCAATGTGAATATCTGGAGAAGAGATGGTTCTAAATGTGTACATCTCACATTTCTTTTGAGCTACTGCAATTCTGTTTTGCTCACAGAGCACAGCGCTTTTTTTTTTTTTTTTTGATGTTGGGATACTATGCTGAACAGTCCTGTGCCAGTGTCTCTCATATCTCACAACTGATTCTAAAATCCTTCAGAGAGACCTTGGTAGTATCCTTGTATCCCTTCTTTTGTCATCCATGTGAACACTTATCTTGTGTGAGTTCTCCATAAATTAGTCTTTTAGGCAAACAAACACTTCCCATTCAAACAACGTGGCCAGCATGTAGGAGTTGTGCTCTCTGCAGTAGAATTTGAATACTTATCAGTTCAGCTCAAGAAAGAACCTCAGTATCCCGCCTGATCTTCAGAATCTTCCTAAGACAGTTGAAATGGAACAGATTCAGTTCCCTGGTATAATGTGTAGGTTTCACAGGCATACAATGGTTCTTGTAAACCTTCAGTTTAGTGGTCAGTCTAATACTTCTGTCCCACATTTTCCTTTGGAGCATCCCAAACATTGAGTCAGCTCTGGTAATACATGCATACATTTCGTCATCTATGTGTACACTACTGGAAGGTATACTACTAATTGTCATACACACCATTCAACATTTCTCCATTTGCTGTAATTGGTGATTCTGCATATGGATGGTAGGGTCCTGTCTGATTTGCTTTTTTCCTGGTTTCCTGGTTGCCTGTGTTTCCTTGGGTTTGGCAGGCAAAAAAAAATAGCACAAGTAGCACAGAACTGATCTATATGTTATTGCATTCTAGACTCAGAGGAATCATTGAGTGAACAATCATCTTCCAACAAAAAGTTGCATACCAGCTCTGCTTCCACTTTACTCTTGGCTTGTAGCCTTTTCAGTTAAATAAATTGCTGTCATTGTGCTAACTGACCTTGATATCATTTCAGCCTTGTTGAAGGTATCTGACAACATTTTTGAAAATATCATGTTAAAAGTCCTATTTCACTCTATTCATGACAGGGAAAGAGTGAATGCAGTCTCTGTCATCCAGAATCTGTGCAAGCATGCCATTATGGAAATGTTATACAATATTGATGAACAGACAATCAAATTTTTACATAATTTTCCGTAAGTCCTCACAACTGACAGCATCAAAGGCCTTAGTCAGATCTGCAGATGTTGTGTACAGACCTCTGTTCTGCTCCTGGCATTTCTCCTGGAATTCTTGGACAGCAAACATGATATTTACCATCCTCAGACCTTTCTAAAGCCACACTTGTTCTCAGGTAGATGGTCATCTTCTAAGTGAAGGATCAGCCTATTAAGGAGGAATCTGGCAAGAATGTTGCAGCCATGACTAAGAGTGAGATCCCATTGTGATCATCATAGAACAACTTATTTCCTTACCTTTATAGAAATGGACAAGAAAGGAATGCATCCTTGAACTCCTGGGGGAATAACCTCTTCTTGCTATATAACCCAGAAAATTTCAATCACCTTTTTAAATGAGCAGTGGGCCCCCTGCCTTAAAAATATCAGATGGAATAGAATCAGAACCATGAACTTTGGTACACAAGTGTAGCCTAGTGGCATTCAAAACCTCTTCTTCAGTTGGAACATCAGCTAGGGAGGGACTGACTTCAACCTGAGATGATGGGACAGTGACTTCATTATTGACTTATGATGGTCTATTGAGAACACAATAGAAATATTCATCCTGTCTTTCCAGAATCATGTCTTTATCACTAATGAATATGACTCCATCAGTGTTGAGTTGTTGAGATGCACCATAGGTCTTTGACCGATAAATAGCCTTCAGGGTAAAAGTGATTTGGATTCTTACTGTCCGCATAAAACAGAATGTCATCCGCCTTTTTATTGAACCAAGAATTTTGCATTTCTCTAAGCTTTTCTCTAATTTTATTTTTGGTGGAGTTAAACACTGCCTTTTTAGAAATGGATGAACTAAACTGCTGGTAAAACCCTGTGGAGTACTTTTTTTCATTAACATCTTCTCAAATTCTCCATTATTTTTGTCAAACCAAGCTTGATATTTGTGAGGATTCTGACCCAGATGTGTAAATGTAGTGTCGTGCACCCAATCCCTGAAAGCTGTCCACTCCTCTTCTGCTCCACTTTTGTCAACCATTTATTTGCTCAATTTTCCCTCTAATCTAGCAACGAAGTGTTTACCATTGGAGAAGTGATCTAAGGTGTTGACGTTGTCATCTGACAGTTGTCATGCCTTGGGGCTGTCCCTTTTGTTGAACACTACTGTTTAGTTTGGAGAGGATAAATCTATGAACATTCTAGCACTCTGTGGAACATATCTCCATCACTCTGGCATCCTGTCTGTCTCTTCTCCTTACAATGACATAGTCTATTAAATGTAAATGTTTCCTGTGAGAGTGCATCCATGAAATTTTATTGCATTTAGGTAAGTAGAAGACAGTGTTCATGATGAGAAGGTCATTAGATGCATAAGTCTTCGGTAAGAAGTAACTGGTGTTGTTACTGTTTCTGACTCCATTCCTCCCAAGGGCTCCTTGACATGTCTCACGATCTGTGCCTGCTCTGGTATTAAAGTATCCAGAATTACAAACTTGTTCTCTTTTGACACTTTGATGATTAGTATCTCCAGATCTTTATAATTTTTTTCTTTGACTTCATTAGGGTTTGTAATGATGAGATCATACACACTCATGATAGTGGACAGTGCTTTCATGCATATGGCAATCACATTGTCATGATCCTCTCATTCACTGCTTTTGGAAGGCATGCAAGCTTTCGACTAGATTAGTTTTGATTTCAAGACTTATTTCAATTTCACAATGATCCTCTTCACTGCAGCTACTCCTGAAAAACATGTATCCAGCTTTGACTTTAATAAGTTGGCCTTTATTTGTCAGCCTTGTTTCACTCAAAGATATAACACTTCCTGAATTCTCTCACAATAAGAACTGTTCATCTTTCAGGTCTGCTAGCTTTCTTGTTGGACATAAGCATGCACACATCGCATGTTTCTGTTGCTGCTGCTACTGCTTTTTATCCCCAGGAAATTAGTATATTTGTTGGAATCAAGTCAGTGCCTAATAATTGTTCTATCACTCTTTTATTCATTAACTGAATTTTCAAGTTCTCAGTTAAAAGGGGGAGGCTAGGAATTATTTGATCCAATCCTAAAAAGGAATCACAGGTTTGATTTTCTAATAAAGATCTGGCAGCATCTTCATACAGACCTCCAGTGAGTGGGACAGAAATCACTCTCTCCCTGAGCTGTCCACCTCTGTGTCTACATCACCAATGATGGGTTAGTCATAGTCACAAAAGTTTTTGTAAATTTTATGTGTGTGTGTATGTGTGTGTGTGTGTGTGTGTGTGTGTGTGTTTTGAACACAGGGTAGGATCCCTGTCTGCTGAAGTATGCAAGCCAAGGTTAGGTTAGTTTAAGCCAAGAAATTATAGGGGACCTTTTCTAGATGCTAAATCTCTCTAGAAGGTGAGCAGTGAGGTCACTTTTTATAAAAGCTCCTCAGAAAACTAAGGTGCTGTCAAATCCCACTGCTGTTTCAGTCTAGTGAAAAGATGCCCTTAGAGCCTGGGATGCCTCTATGCAGGAAAATGACTACAGCTCCCAAAGTATCCAACCTGCCACTTCATCACTTGGCTGTCACTGCAGAATGTTGAGGTGGGTAAAAAATGGTAAAGTGGCATAGTTGATGTCTATCTATTGTCTTATGCACAAAATAGATTCAAATGAGGTACAAACTGTACAAAATCAACAACCTGACTCTCTTCCAGAACCACTGAAGTCCAGTGGCAAGACAAAAGTCATGATGACCAGTAATGACCTTGGATGCAGTGGATGACCTTGGCATCTCCAATGCCCAACCACATTCTCAGTGCTCCGTAGGACTTTCTTCAGCTCTATCTTCTTGGTCATGCGAACAAATTTTTCTTATTTACCCATTCCTCTGGTGAAAGTTTTTACATGCTTGGGGTAGACACCACCCCCAGCTCATTTACAGTTTTGAGGCTTGATGATTATTCTCGACCTTGTTTAGCTCATTTGCTGAAATGGTTTGCAGGTAGCCACTGAGCATGTGACAGCTTCTTGAAGCCACAGGTGGGAATTGGATGAATCAACTGGACCACAAGGTGGAAATTATTCCTGAAAAGGGCTCAACAGCCCTCTCACCAATGGTGCTGGTCTTTCCTGAACACCCCTACACTTCTATAGAAATAGAAAAGAAGATGAACTGCAACTACAACACTCATGTCTCATTTATCATTTGAGTACGTTTTTCTTATTCTCTTCCTTAGTAAAAACAAATGAAAGTCTATGCCTGATAACTGAATATGGAACAGACTTGCTTCATTGATTCTCCTCCCAAAATTTTAATGGTCTTAAACAAAGTGGACATTTAAGTGCTAACATTTCTTATCAATGAACCAAAAGCAGTTGCCTAATGAGGCATTCCAAAGGGCCTAATGGAATTGGCCACCTCAGGAAGGGAGTGAGTTCTTTCCCCTCACAAGAGGTCTATATGAAGATGCTGCCAGATCTTTATCAGGAGGATCAAAGTTGTGATTCCTTTTCTGGATTGGATCAAATATGATTCCTAGCCTCCCAGAACTTGGAAGTTCATTGAATGAATAAAAGAATCATAGTGCAATGATTAAGCACTGACTTGATTCCAGGATATAATAAGTTCCTAGGGATAAACAGAAGCAGCAGCAGTAAAAACAACAACAGCACCCCACAATGATACTCTCTGCCTTTAAGGAGATTTCAAAAAAATGTTTTTATTAATGTAGTTTTGTGGTTTTTGAATTATCATATTATCTTACTGAATGCCTTATTCACCCTCCTTTTCCACAGAGCCATTGTACATTGCAAATATTCTTCATAAAGACAAAAAAGAAAAAGAAAAATTCCTATAACTTATCAAAACATCAGAAAAGTCTGAAAATATGTGTAATATACAAGAAATGTGGAAGTTCCATCTCTGCACAGGTGTGAGGATGTCTTCTCATAGCCTCTTCTGAGCCATATTTGTTGATTATTATTTCTCAATATCCAGTTTTGATATGTTTTTTTGTACAATTCTATTGTTGTAGTCATTCTGTATATTGTTTTTCTGGCTTTATTTACTACACTCTGCATCAGTTCATACAGCTCTTCCAAGGGTTTCCTGTATTCATCACACTCATCATTTCTTACAGCCGAAGAATACTGTATTACAAACATGGACCAGCATTTGTTTAGCCATTTTCCAACCAAGGAATTTTTTTTTTAAATCATTCTTTGTTTCACAGTGTTTCTATAAGCATTTCAATGTATATTGGCACATTATTCTTATCAATGGTCCACTTGGGACATATCTCCAGTATTGGAAACTTTGTTTTAAAGAATCTGGAAGTTATAGTGACTTTAATTGCACAATCCAAAATTCCCTTTCAGAACGGTTTTATTGATTTATAGCAATACTAATACTAACCTAGTGTGCTTAACTTCCCATAATTCATACAACATTGACTATTCTCGTCTTTTTTCTCTCTTTCCCCCGCAAATTTGCAGTATATGTGGAGAAGCCTCAGGAATGTTGTGATTTCTGTTTGTTTTCATAGTGATTCAGAATATTGTTGTATGTGATTATCGATATTTTGCATTTCTTTTGAGAACTGCATTTTTCATATATTTTGAAAAATGTTGTTATCGAATAGTAGATCCTTGTAAGAGAAATTTATACAAAGACTTTTTTTTTCTATGTGACTACTCTATTTGTTTTCCTAAGTACATTAATTTTGTTTGTGCTGAAGCTTTTCAGTATCATATGGTCAAAATTTGTCTTCTGTAATTGTCTATCATTTTTAAAAGTTATGCTTCCCTTTGCTGTTATAGGTGTATGATTTGTTTCTCTTCTACTATTTTAAATAGTGTCATCTTTAATAATAAGGTTTTGTTTCCATTTAGAATGTAGTAAGGAACATAGTATAAGGTCTACGTCTAAGTTTAATTTTTGCCAGCTTTTCTGCTTTCTGATTTTCTGGGAATTTTTTACTTTTAATCAAATAAGCAATTCTTTCTTAAGTGTTGTATGTTTTGATTCATGAAATAAAGGGATGTTGAATAATACTGATTTCAATTCTCATTTGTCTAGTCTATTCCCTAGATCTCCACATCAGTTTTTCAAACAATACCAGATGTTTTAGATAAATACTGCTTTGTAATATACTTGGAGCTCTGGAAGTACTATCCTCCATTTGCCCCTGTGTCTTATTATTACTTCCCTTGATTCTAGATCTTTTCATTTTTTCAAAAAAATTTTGTTTTTTTAATTTTATAAAGCGTTCCTTTGATAATTTGATTGACATATAGAGTTAAAACAGTAAGTTAAGTGAGAATATTGCCATTTATGTTATATTAATATTGCTCAGCTATGTTTAATATATGATATACATGTATGCATATGATTATATATGTACATGCACAAATATATGTAAACATACATATATACACATATATATGGGTATAGATGTGCACACGTGCACGTGTGTGTGTGTGTGTGTGTGTGTGTGTAAATAAAATGCTCTTGTAGATATACCCAGAAACTGTAGAATCATTGGGAATGGTATTTTTCTGTTGCTTATTGCCTCCTGCACTTTATTATTACATAAGAAAGTATTTGGTTTTTAAAAAACTTATGTATATATATTATTTATTTTCTCTTTTCAACATTCACTTCAACAATAATTTATTTTTAAATTTTCTCCCCATCTCTCTCCACCCTTACCTCAGGACAGTAGGCATCCCATCCACCCTTTCCTCCAGTTTATTCTCCCTTCTATCACCTCCCTTTCTTTTATCTCCCTCCCCTTTACTTTCCTGTAGGGTAAAATAGATTTATATACCCCACTGCCTATACATCTTATTTCCCAAAAGACAATTTTAAAATTCATTTTTAAAGTTTTGAGTTCTATATTCTCTTCATTCCTTCCTCCTAACCCACCCTCATTGAGAAAGCTAGCAACTCAATATAAGTCGTACATTAGTAGCCATGCAAAACATTTCCATAATAGTTTTGTTGCAAGAAACTGACCACATTTCCCTCTCTCTTGGTCTGCCCTCAGTTTATTCCATTCTTTCCCTTGATCTGGGCTCTCCACTATAGAGTTTACTTCTCATGATTCTTTTCTCCAATTTGCTATCGCTTCCATTATCTTCCCTCTCCTATCCCTTTTTGCCCTGCCTTCCTGCAGGGTAAAATAGATTTGCATACCCAAATGAGTTTGTTTGTTATTCCCTACTTAAGCCAAATCCCATGAGAGCAAAGCTCACTTATTCCCTTTCATCTTCCCCCTCTTTCACTCCACTGTAAAACTCTTTCTTGCCTCTTTTATGTTAGATGATTCACTACATTCTACCTCTCCCTTTCTCTTAATCCTAGTACATTCCATTCAACAGGAAATTTTATTTTTAGGTAGGTCTCCCTTACTAACCAGCTCACCCTGTGCCCTCTGTGTATGTGTGTGGGTGTGTGTGTCTATGTGTGTATGTATACACATATACATGTGTGTTTGTATATATGTAAGTAAATACATATACATGTGTGTTTGTGTATATATGTATGCATATATTCTCACACATATTCATATACATACCTACTCTTATAAAATATACATATACATGCATGCTCATATGTGCCCATACACACTCATATACATATACAAATACATGAACGTATACCTATACCTATACATATGCATATGCATATAGATGTACATACATATATGCATAATACTGATAAAAGTCTCATGAGTTGCAAATATCATCTTTCCATGTAGCAATGTAAACAATTCAACTTTAATGAATTTTTTAAGGCTTTTCTTTGCTATTTAGGTTATCCCCCAGGAATTCAAGGATGCCTCCATTGTTCATCTCTATCAATGTAAAGGGAATAGCTTGTCTTGCAACAATCACAGGAGGTGTCTCTCTCTCTTAGTCATTGCTGGCAAGATTCTTGCTAGAATCCTCCTTAATAGGCTGATCCTTCACTTGGAAGATGGTCATCTATCTGAGAGTCAGTGCGACTTCAGAAAAGGCTGAGGAACAGTTGATATGGTGTTTGCTGCCTGACAACCCCAGGTAAAATGCCAGGAGCAGAACAGAGGTCTGTACACAATGTTTGTAGATCTGATCAAGGCCTTTGACACTGTTAGTTGTGAGGTCTTATGGCATATTATGTCAAAATTTGCTTGCCCAGAGAAGTTCATCAATATTGTACGTCAATTTTATGGTGTCATGTTTGCCCAGATTCTGGATAATGGACAAAGCTCTCGTGCCTTCCCAGTCACAAATGGAGTGAAACAGGGCTGTGTGCTTGTTCCCATGCTTTTTAGCATAAGGATTTCATCCACGTTGACAAACGCGTTTAATAAGGATGAACACGGCATCAAGTTCAACTACTGTACTGATGATATGTTCTTCAATTTGAAAAGGTTACAAGCCAAGACCAAAGTGGAGGGAGTGTTGGTGCATGATTTTCTGTTTGCAGATGATTGTGCACTCAATGCAGCCTCTGAAACTGAGATGCAACAAAGTATGGATCAATTTTCTGCTGCCTGTGCTAATTTTGGCCCAATAATTAACACCAAAAAAACACAGATACTCCATCAGCCACCACCACATCATCCATATGTGAAAGCATCAGTTACAACAAATGGAGAAGTTTTAAATGTTGTGGATAAGTTCACCTTACCTTGGTAGTGTACTCTCCAGGGATGTACATATTGACAATGAGGTTGATGCACGCATTGACAGAGCTAGTTTAGTGTTTGGAAGGCTCCGAACAAAAGTTTTGGAGAGAAGAGGTAGTAGACTGACTATCAAACTGAAGGTCTACAGAACCGTTGTGCTGACCTCATTGTTATATGCTTGTGAAACATGGATAGTCTACTAGCATCATGCCAGGAAACTGAATCGCTTCCATTTGAACTGTCTTAGGAAGATTTCTGAGGGTCACCTGGCAGGATAAGGTACCAGACACTGAAGCCCTTGCTAGAGCTGAACTGTCAGGTATTCAAACTATGCTTCAGAGATCGCAACTTCGATGGACTGGCCACATTGTTCGAATGCAAAATGTGCGCTTGCCAAAAAGACTATTTTATGGAGAACTTGCATGGGGCAGGCGATCATATGGTGGCCAGAAGAAATAAACGATACAAGCACACTCTCAAGGTCTCTCTCAAGAACTTTGGCTTTGACTGTGCAACACGGGGGACACTGGCATAGGGCCACTCAGGGTGGCATGCCCACTTAAGAAAAGGTGCTGTGCTCTTTGACCAAAGCACAATTGAGACAGCACAAAGTAAATGCAGGATGGGCAAATTTGGGATATCCACTCCAAATATTTATACGGACTATCTGTGCCTAAGCTCTAGTAGAGCATTCCAAGCTCATACTGGTCTGATCAGCCACAGCTGGACACACTGAAATTTCATTTTAAAACGCTGATATAATTTTGGTCCTCTTTGAAGATGAAGGACAAAAAGCAAGCAACTGCTCCACAGAGTACTTAAGCTGAAGCAATGTGAAAAATAAAGCAACTTAGCTATTTTTCCGATGAGATATTTTACATTGTCTTCTATTTTTTTCATTCTTTGTTTTGCTTTATAATTTCTTGATTTCTCATAAAGTCATGTACTTCCATCTACTCCATTCTAATTTTTGAGAATTTTTTTAGTAATGAATTAATTTTTAGTTTTCAAAATTCATTTTCACAAGATTTTGAGTTCCAGATTTTCTCCCCATCTCTCCCCTCCTCCCACCCCAACATGGAATGCATTCTTATTGTCCTTTCCTCTACTCTGCCCTCCCTTTTATCACACCCCTCTTCCCCCCTCACTTACTTTATTTCTTTCAATTTATCTATTTGTTCTTAGTTTTCAACATTAATTTCCACAAGGTTCTGAGTTTCAAATTTTTTCCCATCTCTCCCCTCCCCCCACACCAAAACAATGTGTTTTCTGATTACCCCTTCCCCTAATCTACCCTACCCTCTATCACACACCTCCCTTCCCTTATTCTCATCTTCTCACTTTTCTTGTAGGTCAAGATAGATTTCTATACCCCATTACCTGTATTTCTTATTTCCCAATTACATGCAAAAACAATTCTAAACACTCATTCCTAAAACTTTGAGTTCCAATTTCTCTCCTTTCCTACCACCCCACCTATCCCCACTGAGAAGGCGAGGAATTCAACATAGGCTATATATGTATAGTTTTGCTAAAGACTTCCATAATAGTCATGTTGTGAAAGACTAATTATATTTCCCCCATCCTATCCAGCCCCTCCCTTTTATTCTATTCTCTCATTTGACCTTATCCCTCCCCAAAACTGTTTACTTCTAATCTCTCCCTTCTCTCATTTGTCCTCCTTTCTATCATCCCCTCACACTCCATTTGTCTCCTTCTCTCCTTCATATATATGTATATACATATATATATGTATATATATATATGTATATATATATGTATATATACATATATATATATATGTATATATATATGTATATATACACACACACACACTCATACATGCATACGCATACTTGCATACACACATGCATACACACACATATATACATACATACACAAATACACACATACACACATACCCCCATGTACATATACATACTTCAAATATATAATACAAACCTACATACGTACCCATATACACCTTCATATGCATATTCCCTCTAACTACACTAATACTGAAAAAGGTCTTATGAGTTTCAAATAACATTTTTCCATGCAGCAATATAGAAGTTCAACTTTAATCAGTTCCTTAAGGTTTCTCTTTCCTGTTTATCTTTTCATGTTTCTCTTGATTCCTGTATTTGAAAGTAAAATTTTCTATTCAGTTGGGGTCTTTTCAACAAGAATGCTTGGGAATCCTCTAGTTCATTGAAACTGCATTTTTCCCTGATGTATTATACTCAGTTTTGCTGGGTAGGTGATTCTTGGTTGTAATCCTATCTCCTTTGACCTCTGGAATTTTATATTCCAAGCTGTTTCATCCCTTTTTGTAGAAGCTGCTAAATTCTGTGTTTTCCTGATTTTATTTCCACAATATTTGAATTGTTTCTTTCTGCTTGCTTGTAATATTTTATCCTTGACCTGAGGAATTTGACTACAATATTCCTAGTAGTTTTCCTTTTTGTATCTCTTTCAAGAGGTGATCAGTGAATAGGCTGAAAAGGTGAAAGCAAAAGGCTTTCTGGTTTTAGAATACCAAGGCAGTTTTCCTTGATAATTTCCTGGGGGATAATGTTTAGGTTCTTTTTTTGATTGTGGTTTTCAGGTGAACCAATAATTTTTAAATTTTCTCTCCTGGATCTATTTTCCAGGTCAGTTGTTCTTCCAATGTGATATTTCACATTGTTTTCTTTTCTTCATTATTTTGGTTTTGTTTTTTAATTTTGTGGTTTCTCATAAAGTCATTAGCTTCTATCTGCTCCATTCAAATTTTTAAAGAACTGTTTTCTTCGATGAGCTTTTGAAAGTCCTTTTCCATTTGGACAATTCTCCTTTTTTACAGCACTCCTCTCTTCATTGGCTTTTTGTACCTCTTTTGCCATTTGGGTTAGTCTATTTTTAATGGTGTATTTTCTTCAGCATTTTTTTGGATCTCCTTTACCAAGCTATTGACTCACTTTTCATGATTTTCTTGCATTGCTTTCATTTGTCTTCTCAATTTTTCCTCCACTTGTCTTACTTGATTTTCAAAATCCTTTTTGAGCTCTTCTGTACCCTGAATCTAAATCATATTTTTTGTAGACTTTGGATATAGGGGTCTTGATATTGCTGTCTTCCTCCAGTTGTTTCCCTTAGTCTTCTGGTTGTATTTGATCTTCCTCACCTGAAAGAGTGAAAGAACATACCTTTTCACCACGAAAGGAATCTTCTGTACTCTTATTTTGACTCCATTTTGGAAATTTCCCCAGTCAATTACTTGAATTTTCAGTGCTTTTTCAAGTGGAGGGTATACTACCCCAGGCTTCAGAGGTTTTGTGCATCTATTCTCTCAGATATCTGTAGCGACCTGTAAGTTTTCAGTTCCTCCAAAGTGGCATAGTCAAGGGAAAGGTGTTTTCTCCTCTCCTGGCCTGAACTCTGGTCTGTGAGCAACCACAAGCACTCTCTTCTGCCCTGGAACTGCGAGTAAGATTCTCTCTCCACAGCCACCATCAGCTTTGCAATGCCAGCACTCCTTCTCAGCCCAAGACCACCACTCAGGACAGAGAGTCAGATCAGTTGCTCAATTCCTCCAGGGTCTGTAGACTGAGATTTTTAGAAGTGGATGCTGCTGTGGCAGTGGCTGCTGCAGCCTTAGGGCTGGGACTGGGGCCAGACCACGCTCCCCTCTCACTGAGGTAAAAGAGCTTTCTCACTGACCTTTGAAGGTGTCTTTAGCATTTGTGGGGTGAGGAACCTGGAAACTGCAGGAACTTGAAAACTGCAGGAACTGACCTTTATTCCATTCCCTGAAGCCTGCTCCAGTCCCATCTGTGCTGAGTGGTCCATACTGGGTTGTGCTACCTTCCAAGTTCTGTGTGATAGACCTTTCTTGTTGGCCTTCCATGGTATGTTGGGCTGAAAATCTCTTTCACTCTGTTATCTTGTGATTTCTACTGCTCTAGAATTTGTTTAGAGTCGTTTATATATATATTTAAAGGGCTTTGGATGGAAGAGCTTGGGCAGATCTGTGCTTTGGAGGGGCTTATTCTGAAGCTAACACTTTTTCAGGCACTATTGTCTTATTTGATACACTTAATATCTTTGCTGATTTTCCAGGATTTTCCAAGTATAATATGATATCATCAGCAAATAAAGATACTAATATTTATAAATTTTATCCATCTTCATGTTGTTGCTTTTTTCTTTTGATCTTATGACTATTGTTAGTAATATTTCTATTTTCAAAATTTTTCTTGTTATTTATCCAAGAGAATAGAGAGAATGGACATCCTTGCTTTCAATCCTGTAATTACTCAGAGATTTCAAATTATCCTTTTTGCATATTAAGCTTGCTTTTTTATTTAGCTAGTTATTTTATGATATTAATCATCTCTCTAAATGTATACTTTTTCTGGTTTTAAGCATACATGATTATCTTACTTTGCCAAAGGCTTTTTTGCATTTATTGAGATGATTGTGTAGTTTGGGTCATTTTGGTTTGTAATATGATTTCTTATTTTCATTAATTTCCTAATGTTGATTATTTTCCATCCTTGAATTCATAATGAATGATTCCTAAATTAATCACTGCACTTTACATGACAGGATTTTATTTAAAAAATTTTCCTTCAATATTCATTTATGATGTAGTTCTATGGTTCTCTTCCTGTGTTTTATCTTTCCCTTATTTAAGTATGAGGACTGTATTTATCTCACAAAATCTTATAGGACGCTTACTTTCTCAGTTTTTGAGAAGAAATTGGATAGTATTTATGTTAATTTTCTTTAAGCGTTTTCTAGATTCTTCCTATGAATCAATTAGAAAATGGATTTTTTTCCCCGTGACCATTACTTTATACTTAGTTCTGTTTCTGTTTATGAGAGTGCGTTAAGATTTCTAATTGGTTTTCTTCCAGTTTGAGTATTTTGCATTTTGGGAGGTATTCTTCTAGTTGATGTTCTCAGCTTTGTTAGCTTATGACCATATAGAATAGGTTGTCACAATTACTTTTATTTCTTCTGCTTTACTATGAATTCATCTTGCTCATTTGTTTGTCCGATGATTTGATTTCCTTCTTGCTTGTTTTTATAGACATGAGTTTTATTAGAGTTTTCATAGAGCCAATTTTACTTATTTTGTCAATTCTATACCTTTTTGGAACCAAGGCTGCCTATTTTGACTCTGTATATCCTCCTTTGTGCTTGGTTTATCCTTATTTGTTGAATTTCTAGTTTTTAAAGGCATATTTAGTTCTTTAATCATCTCTTTATCTTTTCAATGTACGTTTTTAGGGTTATGATTTCTCATTCAAACCTGTTTTTATATCACAGAAATTTTGGCATTATGTTTCACATTTTTTTATTTAATTGTTCCTATGGTTTTCTGTGCCCAAGCTATTATGTGGAATTTTAATAATAAGTTTCATCTTGAGCCTGTATCTTTTGTTTGTGCTTCCCAATTCCTCCCTATTTTCATTGTGTCATAGTCTATGAAAGGTATGTATGGCATCTTAGCCTTTTTACATTTGTTCCTAAAATGTCTTGTCATAACAGATCATTAGGTTTTATATAAAGTTCATCTCATGCTGGGAAATATGTATGTTATATAGTAGCACCATTTAGAAGATGATATTATTTTTTTAAAGATACACTTTCTCTAGCAGTATGTCAAATTGTCTATTCTCTCTTTGTCTCTGTCTCTCTCTCTGCCTCTCTGTCTCTGTCTCTTTCCTGTCTCTGTCTGTTTGTCTGTATGTCTCTCCTTCCCTCCCTCCCTCCCTCCCTCCCTCCATCTCTCTCTCTCTCTCTCTCTCTCTCTCTCTCTCTCTCTCTCTCTCTCTCTCTCTCTCTCTCTCTCTCTATCTATCTTTCTTTTGGAGTCAACCAGAACTGAGAGAAGGATATTGAAACTCCCTGAAAAAATTGTATAACTGCCTATTTCTCCTTTTAATTCAGTTACTTTTTCTTTTATTATTTTGATTACAAGGTATTTGAGAGCCTATGTTTAATAGTGATATTGATTTGTTATCTATTGGTCACATTTTCATGAAATATTTTCCTCTTTTATCCCTTTTATGTTATGGATATTGTTTTTCCTTTGATAACATGATTGACTTTCTTTTATTCATTTGGTTTTACTATGAATATATCTTTTTGATGTTTCTTATAAGCAACAGATTTGACGGGATTGTTTTCTTATTCAACTTTTCATTTTTGGAATGGTTAATGCATTCACATTTAAAGTTATGAGAATTCAGTTCATATTTTCCTTCATGTTTTGCTGTTAGTTTCCCAAAATTTAGATTTTTCCTATTCCTCTGTAATAATAGTACTTTCTCATATCAGTTATTTTAGCTCATTCTACTTTTTTATGCAAAAATCATTTAGTTTTCATCGCAATTTTTTTCACTTAGTATTTTACTTTCCCCAATTACATGTAAAAATTGTTTTCAACATTCACTTTTATAAAATTTCGAGTTCCAATTTTTTCTCCTTTCCTCCCTCTCCTCTCACTTCCCCAAGACAGCAAGACATCTAATGTAGGCTATACATGTACAATCATAATAAATATATTTCCACATTAGTCATGTGAAAGATGAATCAGAAAAAAGTGAAAAACCAAGAGGAATAAAAAAAGAGAAAATAGTATGCTTTGACCTGCATTGAGACTCTAATTCCTTCTCTGGATGTGGATGGTATTTTCCATCACGAGTCTTGGAATAGTTTAAGATTATTGTATTGCTGAGAATAGCTAAGTTTATCAAATTTGATCATTGTACAATGTTGCTGTTTCTGTGTACAAAGTTCTTCTGCTTTTGTTAACTTCACTCGGCATCAGTTCATATAAGTCTCTGCAGTTTTTCTTTTCTGAAATCTACCTGCTCATCATTTCTTACAGTAAAATAACATTCCATTATATTCATATGGCACAATTTACTTAGTCATTCTTTAATTGATGGACATCCCTTTGATTTCCAATTCTTTGCCATCACAACAAACTGCTATAAATATTTTTTCTATGTACGGGTCCTTTCCCCTTTTTTATAATTTCTTTGCAATAAAGACCTAGAGGAGGTATTACTGGAACAAAGGGTATGCACAGTTTTGTTGCCCTTTGGGCATAGTTCCTAATTGCTCTCCAGGATGGTTAGCTTACTTCATAACCCTAACAAATATGCATTAGTGTTCTGATTTTCAAAATCTTCTCTAACATTTATCGTTTTCTTTTTCTGTCATATTAGTCAATCTGATAGATGCAACACAATATCTCATTGTTGTTTTAATTTACATTTCTGTAATCCGTAGTGATTCAGAGCATTATTTTACGTTACTATAGATTACTTTAATCTACTTTAAAAAAGTAACCTTATTCCCACTGATTTCCTTTCCCCTCAATCCACTCCCATTTATTATCCATTTTTTTCTGATGTTGGGGCTTTGTTTAACTTATTAGTTCTTTTGATTATGCTAATTAATTCTTCAACTTTTTTTCTTTCAATTAGGTAGTCAAGCAAAATTACAGTTCTTCACTTAATTTAGTGTGGTGTAAGAGTCTTTGAATTTTTCTGTACCATTTTCTGAAACAAACAAAGCAGTTTCATTCCTTGGTCTCTCAATTAATCTTTCTTCTTATGTCTTCTAGATTTTTCAAAAAAAATTTAAAATTAATTTATTTTTAGTTTCCAACATTTACTTCCATAAGATTTTGAGTTCCAAGTTTTCTCCCCATCTCCTCCTATCCCCCACCCCAAGAGGTTGTGCGTTCTGATTGCCCCTTCCCCCAATCTTCCCTCCCTTCTATCACACCTCTCCCTTCTCTTATCCCCTTCCCTTCTATTTTCTTGTTGGCTAAGATAGATTTCTACAGTCCACTGCCTATATATCTTATTTCCTAGTTGCATGTAAAAACAAATTTTTAACATTTGTTTTTAAAGCTTTGGGTTCCAGTTTCTCTCCTTTGCTTCCTCTCCACCCATCCCCACTGAGAAGGCATGCAATATAATATTGCTTATATATGTGTAGTCATGCAAAACACTTCTATGAGTTACAATGGGAAACACTAATTATAATTCCCCTCATCATATCCTGCCCCCTATTTATTCTATTCTCTCTTTTGACCCTATCTCTCCTCTAAAGTATTTACTTGCAATTATCCCCTCCTGTTTGCTCTCCTTTCTATCATCTTGCCCACTTATTCCCTTCCCCGTCTACTTTCCTGTAGTGTAAGATAGATTTTCATACCAAATTGAGTCTTTATTTTATTCCCTTGCTAACCAAATCTGATGACAGTAAGGTTCACTCTTTCTTTATCATTGCCCCCTTCTTCTCCTCCAATGAAAAAGCTTTTTTTTGCTTCTTTTATGTGAGAGATAATTTACCCTATTCTATTTCTACCTTTCTCCTCCCTATATATTCCTTTTTCACCTCAACTTTATTTTTTGCTATAATCCCTTCACATTCAACTGTACCTGTGCCCTCTGTCTATATGTATATAATCCCTTCAACTACACTAACATTGAAAAATGTTTCAGGTGTTACAAATATGATTTTTCTGTACAGGAATATAAAGAGTTAATATTTAGATAATCTCTTATGATTTCTCCTTCCTGTTTACCTTTTAATGCTTCTCTTGATTCTTGTCTTTGAAAGTCAAATTTTCTACTCAGCTCTGGTCTTTTAATCAAGGAGGCTTGAAAGTCTACTATTTCATTGAATGAACTTTTCCCTGCTGAAGCATTACACTCAGTTTTGCTGGACAGG
Organism: Notamacropus eugenii; assembly: GCF_028372415.1. Lineage (NCBI taxonomy): Eukaryota > Metazoa > Chordata > Mammalia > Diprotodontia > Macropodidae > Notamacropus > Notamacropus eugenii. The sequence goes on from NC_092874.1 coordinate 3,117,959, forward strand.
TGATTCTTGGTTTTAATCCGAACTCTTTGTCCTTGGGAGTATCACATTTCAATCTCTCTAATCCCTCAATGCAGAAGCTGGTAGATTTTGTGTTATCTAGAGTGTGTTTCCAAAATACTTGAATTGTTCCTTTCTAGATACTTCCACTATTTTCTCCTAATTCTGAAATTTGGCTTCAATATTCCTAGGAGTTTTCATTTTGGGATCTCTTTCAGGAGGGGACTGGTGGATTCTTTCAACATCTATTTTATCCTCTGATTCTAGAATGTCAGGGCAGTTTCCTTTGATAATTTCTTGAAAGATGATGTGTAGGGTCCTTTTTGCACCATGGCTTCAGGCACACCAATGATTGTTAAATTGTCTCTCCTGAATCTATTTCTCCAGTCCACTCTTTTTCCAGTGAATTATGTAACATTGTCTGCTATTTTTCATTCCTTTGTTTTTGTTTGATAATTTCTTGCTTCTTCATAGAGACATTAGCTTCTATTTGCCCCATTCTATTAGTAAAGGAATTATTTTCTTCAGTGAGTTTTTGGACCTCCTTTTCCAACTGGCCATTTCTGCTTTTTGAGGCATTCTTTTCTTAATTGACTTTTTGAATCTTCTTTGCCATTTGGAATAGTCTATTTTTTGAGGTGTTATTTTATTCAGCATTTTTGGATCGCCTTTAGCAAGCAGTTGACTTGTTTCTCATGATTTTCCTGCATCACTCTCATTTCTCTTCCCAATTTTTGCTCTACTTCTCTTACTTTATTTTCAAAATCCTTTTTGAGATCTTCCAAGGTCTGAGATGAGTTCATATTTTTTCTTTAGAAGTAGGAGCTTTGACTTTGTTTTCTTCTGTTTGTATATTTTGGTCTTGCTTGCCAGCAAAGTAAGATTCTATAGTCTGATTCTTTTTCCAGTTTTTGCTCATTTCCCCAGCCATTTACTTGACTTTTGAGCTCTTTGTCAAGGTAGTTTTGTGTTTTCAATGGAATTGAGCATTTACTCTCAGTGCTCAATCCCCCCTCCCCCCCCCCCCCCCAAAGCTATCTTTGCTCTTACTGTGGCTGCTGTGGATGCAATGGGCTCTACTCCCTCCACTTCCCTGGGGCTGGGGCAGAAAACTGTACTCTCTCACACAGTTCCCACAGAATTTTTCCACTGGTGTTCTAATTTCTCCTCAGCATTTTTGGACTGTCAAGCCTGGAAAACACCACAGAGGCTACAGATTCAGTCCCCCACCCCTAGGCCTGCTCAGGTCGAGTCTGTGCCAGTGCTTCCCATGCTGGGCTGCAGTCTGTTTCCAGTGTGATGTAATAGAGATTTCCCAGTGACCTTGCAGGCTGTCTTGGGCCAGAGATTTGCTTCATTCCATCAATTTGTAGGTTCTGAAATTCTAGAATTTTTTTAGGGTTATTTTACAGGTATTTGTATGGGCTTTGGGAGAAAGCTCTAGGAAGTCCTTCCTTTTACTCTGTCATCTTGGCTTCACCCCCCCCCCCCTTTCTTCTAGATTTTTAGTCTTTAATTCATAGCCCTTACAATCATCTAGTTCCTTTTTAGTCTCTGTATTCCTCACTTTATTAAAACTGCTACAGGATCTCTCTTCTAAACAGTTTTATATGATTACTTTATAGATACATTCCACTGTCCCTCTTATTCTGTTGTGTCTCATTTCTAGCATGACCATTTCCTACAGGTGATAGATAGGAAATTGTCTAATGGCAAGAATTTTCCTATGTCTTTGGTTGTTCAGGTAATTTTTTACTTTTGTCCTCTCCATAGACTTCTCCCCCACCCCTACCCCCACCCCGTATTTGTTATCTTATATGCATGTCTTCCCACTTTTCTAGGTTTCAGTTGCTCCCAAACCTCTGATACCTTTCTCATAAGTAAGAATGAGTGAAATAAGTACCAAATCCTTGTAGATTATATTCATTGAAAAGTCCTCATATTTCATTACTGAATAACTCTCTGACTGACATGGAAGCAGCCATCACTCTTATTTTCTCCCAGCACTGAAATAAGATCCACTCACCTTTTCTTACCCTGCTCACCTACTATCCTATAAATTTCTTTTTTTTTCCTGAAACATTGGGAATTATTGTATGTTCATTGTTAGTCTTGACTTCATCAGAGTGAAAAGGGTGTGTTTTCCCCAACTTCTTCTTTCCATTCTTCCTTTTATGCTCTCTACCACCTTGTAATTTAGGCTTATGAAAATATTGCTTCATATGTACGCAGGGTGTTGTGAGCTTTAGTCCATGAGAATTCAGGCTGATTCTTTGTTGTTCTTATTTAACTTCTGCTTTCACTTTATTTCCTTGTATGTATTGAGAAATGATTATTTTTATATTTTATTTTTTTCCAATTACATGCAAAGATAGTTTTCTATAATCACTTTTACAAGATTGTGAGTTGCAATTTTTTTCTCCCTCTCTCCCTCTCCCTCCATATTCCCTAAGACAGCAAGCAATAGGATATAGGCTATATATTCAAAATCATATTGAACATAATTCCACATTAGTCATGTTGTGAAAGAAGAATCAGAATAAAAGAGAAAAAATGCAAGAAAGAAAATCCCACTACCACCACCACCACCAAAAAAAAAAATAGCATACTTCAATCAGCATTCAGACTCCATAGTTCTTTCTCTGAATGTGGATAGCATTTTCCATCATGAGTCTTTTACAATTGTCTTACATCATTATATTGCTCATAAGAGCTGTCTATCAAAATAGATCATCACCCAGTGTTATTGATCATGTCTATAGTATTCTTCTGTTTAAGCTGACCTCACTCAACCTCAATTTATGTAAATTTTAGAAAGGAATCTCTTAACAGTTTCTCTGTCATTCTGTTGTTCTTGGTTCTATATTTGTTTTCCATTCCTATATTACTTTTTTGAGCAGTAAATAGATTCTATTGGTCTGGGATTTTTTGAGAATGATTCAATCACTTCCTTTTATTTAATGTTCATCTTCTTTTTTCCATTAATGTATTTTTCTCTTCAGAAAATCTTATTCAATTTCCTCCAGAGATTTTTGGTTGGTACAGAATAGTCATATGCACTTGCAGAAGTGTTATTTGTTGATGGAATTGTTAAATGTAAATACCATATGTCTTCAAATTTGCAGGAGTATTTTCCTGGGACAATTTGTGTCTTTTTTTTTAATTTGTACTTTGTTTTATCTGTTCATAAATTCTCAGATAATTTATTTTTGTATTTTTTTCCTGCATTGTAATATTTATTATTTTAACTTACCCTATTCTTCTGAGAAATCTATTATTTTGAAGTTGTATGCATTCTGTCCCCTAGGTCACTATATTTTACATGAATGGAGATCATATTGCTCTTAATATCATTTTTTGTTGTTCTCATTCTTATTTAAGATTATCCTTCACTTCAATGAATTTATCTTCTCAATCTTTTTTCTTTTTTTTTTTTTTTTTGAAATTTACAGTCATGGTTTCAAGGGTTTATTTTTCTATTAATTATTTCTGGCATATAAAGCATATATTCAATTGTCACACTTTTCATTTCTCTTTTTAAACTTTTAGGAACAGTTATAGTTGAACGTTCTCTTAAAAATATATAGGTTCTTCTAGAGCTTCAGGTGTTCATTCATTTTCCTTAGTCTGGAAGTATTTTTTTTCAAATCTATCTGGATTCTTTTCCCTGATATGGAAGACCATGTTTTTTTGTTATTACTATCTTCCCTATTGCTTCATCTATTTTCTTTTTGTACTCATTTTGTGACTCTTTTCTTTGATGATATTTTCTGTGGAGGAAAATACATCAAAACCCCTCCTCCTTTACTAGAACATTTCACCAAATCTTTCCTAGGTTCATAGAACTGACCTCCTATGGGAGCTAGAGTTTTTTTACCCTTAGGCTTCATGGAGTATCACATGACTACACATAAATTTCCTATGCTTTCCTCTGTCCTTCAGTTCTCTGGCTAAGCTCTCTTGTAATGCTGAATGCTTTCTCACTTGCTCAAGGCAAGTTTCTGCCTTTTGGTTTTACCAAGGCAATTAAAGGAGGAGAGGGAAGGTGGTGGAACATAAGGTGCTGAGCAAGCATACTTGAAATTAGGGATTAGTTTCTTCTGCTGTTAGTTCTTTGGAATGTCACCTCTTTAGGAGTTTTGCTATTATAGACCATGGAAGAAGTGGAAATTTCTTTCTCTCATATTTGTAAATTTTGTTTTTAGAGATTTGACACATTGTAAGGATCAGATAAAAGGTCTAGTCCTCCATCTTATTGATTACATGACCCTAAATCCGGGTATCTTCATTCTAATATGAAAATATGACATGTAAAAGAGAAAAAGAAAGGGGGAGGGAGAAGGTACTCTATTCATGTCCAACATGGTGTGAAAATACTTGGGGAATCATGTGGAAGACCTGTTTTGGGTAAAAAAAGCCAAAGCTCATCTATCAGTACCCAGAGTTGTATCAGGGTTGGATTCCAAAATTCTAGTGCAAGAGAATTGAAGAGATGGAGAGTTTCTGGATTATAGGCTTCATGGTTCAGAAATAATAATGGCTGAATAAGACCCATATTGTTCTCATGTAACAATATGATATATTCTGTCAGGTATAAAAATTGTTGCATGAGAAAAATCTCAATACTGACTCTAATTGATTGCTAGATTCTAATTAATAGGCTATCTCAGTTCAAAGATTTTTTTTTTTGAGTACAGAACCTTGAAGAAAGCTAGAGAATGGCAGTGAGTAAAAAAAGTTGAAGATTAAAATCCTATTTACCCCCAAATCCAAAATACTGAGAAAATAATGAGTCATTAACAATGAATGCAATGGAATTTGAATATGGTAATCCATTGCTTCCAGTCTCTCCAGTGTCTTTCTTTCCTGATCCATCCTCCTCAAACCTACTAGGTTGATTTTTCTGAAACATTAATCTGATCCTGTCACTCCACTACTGAAAAAACATGTCTTTAGGATAAAATACTAAATCTTCTACAGGACATTTGCAATCAGTTTCATAACGCTCCCCTTCTTTGACTTAACCATTCTAATCAACTGGCTTATTAGTTCTTCCCAAAATTGATAGTTGTATTTTTACCTGTGTGTCTTCTTCTCCCTCCCACTTTGCCCCCCTAGATCTAGATTCCCTCTACGGAGGGCTGAATATACAAATACAAAGAATATGAAACATTGCCTAGTGGTGAGTAACTTAGAACATTGAGAGACAATATAAACATAAATATAAATTAAGTGAATACATACACACAAACACACATATAGATATGTATAGATATGAACACGTACATGAACACACACACATACACATTAAAGAAGATATAATTTGGGAGTGACAGAACTAGCATTTAGGGCATCAGTGAAAGCTTAACACTGAAAGTAGTGTGACTCTTGAGCTCCATTTTAAAGTCAGAGGAGGTCTCTCTGGGGCAAAGATAAGGAGAAGGTGTGTTCCTCTCCAGGGGTATGGTCATTGTAAAGGCATGGAGTTTGGTGATGTAGTGGCATAAATGAGGAACAGAGAACAGGTCAATTTGAATGAATCACAGAGTATGTGTGTATGTAATGTTCAATGAGACTTGGAAATAAATTGAGACCAAGCTGGGATGGACTATGAACTCTAACAGAGAAGACAATATTTTATATTTTATCTATTCTGTTTTGTTATATAACTTATTTTCAGTTTTAAATACATTCACTTTCACAAACTTCTAAATTCCAAATTTTCTCCCCATCTCACCCTTACCCCCACCCCAGGACAGCATGCACCATAACCACCCCTTCTCCCAATCTGCCCTCCCTTCGATCAACACCCCTTTCTCCCATTCACCTCACCTGTATTTTCCTGTAGGGCAAGATAGATTTCTATACCCCACTACCTGTACATCTTATTTCCCAGTTACATGCAAAAACAATTTTTAACATTCATTTTTAAAGCTTTGAGTTCCACATTCTCTCTCCTCCTCCTTCCCCATCCACCCTCACCGAGAAAGCAAGAAATTCAATGTAGTTCACACATGTGTAGCCATGTAAAACACTTCCATAACAGTCATGTTGTGAAAGACTAACCACATTTCCCTCTGTCCTTTCTTGCCCTCCATTTATTACATTCTCTCCCTTGACCTGTCCCCACACAATAATGTTTGTATCTGATTACTCTTTCCCCACATCTATCATTCCTTGTATTATCCTCCCTCTCATATCCCTTTTCCCCCTGCCTTCCTACAGGGTAAAAAAGATTTCCATATCCAACTGAGTGTGTGGTATTCCCTCCTTAAGTCAAATATGATGAGAATAAGGCTCACTTATTCTCTCTCACCTCCCCCTCTTCCCCTCCAGTATAAAAGCTCTTTCTTGCCTCTTTTATGTGAGATGATTTACTATATTCTACCTCTCCCTTTCTCTTTCTCCCAATACATTCCTCTCAAGAGTTAATTTTATTTTTTAGGTAGCCTCCCTTCATATTCAGGTCTCCCTGTGCCCTCTGTCTCTGTCTCTATCTTTCTGTCTCCCTGTCTCCCTGTCTCTCTCTCTCTCTCTCTCTCTCTCTCTCTCTCTCTCTCTCTCTCTCTCTCTCTCTATTTATATATATATATATATATATATACACACACATATATATAGATAGATAGATAGATATAGATATACACAGAGACAGATAAATCTACATAGATGTATATAGCTATATCAATATAGATATGTATCTACATATATGTATCTATATTCATATCTATTTATTTATATCTATATATTTATCTCTACATATGTCTATCCCTCTATCTGTCTATCTATCATCTGTCTATCTATCTATTATCTATTCTACCTAACTCCCCTAATACTGAGAAAGGTCTCATGAGTTTCAAATATCATCTGTATATGCAGGAATGTAATGGCTTCTCTTTCCTGTTTTATCTTTCATGTTTCTCCTGATTCTACTATTTGAAAGTTGAATTTTCCATTAAGCTCTGGTATTTTCAACAAGAATACTTGGAAGTCCTCTATTTCATTGAAATTCCATTTTCCCCTGAAGTATTATACTCAGTTTTGTTGATTAAGTGATTCTTGATTCTAACCTTTTCTTCTTTGACCCCTAGATGTTTCATATTCTAAGCCCTCTGATCCCTTAGTGTAGAAGCTGCTCCATCTTGCGTTATCCTGATTGTGTTTTGACAATACTTGAATTGTTTCTTTCTGGCTGATTGCAATATATTCTCTTGGATCTGGGAACTCTGAAATTTGGCTACAGTATCCTAGAAGTTTTCCTTTAATGTTCTTTTTCAGGAGATAGTCAATTCTTTCCCTTTCTATTTTACCCCCTGGTTCTATAATATTAGAGCAGTTCTCCTTGATAATTTCTTAAAAGATGATGTCTAGGGCCTTTTTCTATCATGGTTTTCAAGTAGACCAATAATCTTAAAATTGTCAGTTGTGGATCCATTTTCTAAGTCAGTCGTTTTTCCAATGAGACATTTCACATTGTCTTCTATTTTTTCATTCTTTTCATTTTGTTTTATAATTTCTCAGTTTCTCATAAAGTCATTAACTTCAACTTTCTCAATTCTAATTTTTAAGGAATTATTTTCTTCAGTAAGCATTTGTTCCTCCTTTTCCATTTAGCTAATTCTGCTTTTATAGTCTTTCTTCTTGTCATTGGCTTTTTGGAACTCTTTCACCATATGGGTTAATTTTTAAAGTTGTTATTTTCTTCAGCACTTTTTGGGTCTCCTTTAGCAAGCTGATGCCTCATTTTTCAAGATTTTCTTGTATCATTTTCATTTCTCTTTTCATTTTTTACTCTGTTTCTCTTGCTTGGTTTTCAAAACTCTTTTTGAGCTCTTCCATGACCTGAGACCATTTTGTATTTTTCTTGCATGCTTTGGATGTAGGAGCCTTGAGCTCTGTGTGTATGCTTTGATTGACTTCCAGTTGTATTCTTTGGTCTTCTTTGTCCTCAAGGACATAAGAAAACACCTTTTCCTCAAGAAAGTAATCTTTTGTGGTGTTACTTTTCTCATTTGATCATTTCCCCAGCCAATTCCTTGACTTTTGAGGTCTTTGTTAAGTGAAGGGCATACACCCCAAGTATCAGAGGTTCTGTTCAGCTGTTTGTGGAGACCTGTAGGGACCTATCAATTCTCAGTACCTTCAGAGTGGTATGTTCCACTCTTTGAGGTCGGTTCCACGCCTGACAGTGCTGCTGTGCTCCAAGTTGTGCTGTGCTGTGCTCCGTGTCTGATGCAATAGACCCTTCCTTTCAGCCTTACAGATTGTCTTTGGTTGGAATCTATTTCACTCTGTCATTTTCTGGCTTCTACTGCTCTACAATTTGTTTAGATTCATTTTGAGGAGTTTGTGGGGAGTCCTTGCTTCTACTCTGCCATCTTGGTTCAACCCCAGGATAATATTTTATCTTAGAGGTAATAGGAATTCACCAGAGCTAATTGAGCCACATAGACAGACCTGTGCTGAAGAAAAATTATTTTGTCCTGTGAATAGCATACTGGACTGGAGAAAAATATAATGCAGAGATGCCAATTAGAAGGTTCATACAACAATCTAACAAGAAGTGATAAGGGTATGAATTGAGGTGGCAGCTGTGTGACTGGAGAAAGGGGGTCAGATGTGAGAAAGCCTGTGATTGTAGAAATGAAAAGATTTAGAAATTGACTGGATATGCAGGATGAGAGACAATGAGAAGCTGACAATACCAAGGCTATGAACTTTGGAGTTTGGAAGTATGTTATTGATTTCTATAGAAATAGGAAAATTTGGAGTATGGGAGGGTCAAGAGGAAGTAACAAATTTAATTTTTGGTCCATTGAGTTGAACATATTTCTGGAACATCCTCTGAAATATATAATAGGCAAATGGTGATGTGGGTCTGAAACTCAAGGGAGAGATTGGAAATGAACATAAAGAACTAGGAGACGTATTGTGATAATATTAAAACTCATGGTGTCCGATAATTTTAACAAAAGATGGAACAAATAAGGATAAGTAAACAGAGTCTAGGACATAACATTGGGAAACCTCTAAATTAAGGAACATTGTGTATGAGATGGAGAATGAATTAGCAATTAAGACTGGATAGGGATTGTCATATAGGGAGAAGATGACTATACAACAGTAATGTGAATACCTATTAGGGTTACTGTATCCAAGAGGAGAGGGTGGTCAGCTGTGTCAAAAAGAACAGATGGGTTTATATGGGTTAGGATTTCAGGAACAACAAAAACAAATGTAGCAACAATGGCAGAAATTACTACTCAAATCTGTGAATGAAGAGATTAGTGTTAAATTTGTGCAAAACAATTTCAGTTGAGTGATAAGGCTGAAAGATAGGTTGCAAAGGGGGAAGGAGTAAATGGGTAGATAGGAAGATTAGAAGCAGGAGTACAGTCAGGTTTTAATTTTTCAAGAAGTTTGACTAAGAAATGGAGGAAAGGTATAGGGTGATCGAGGAAAGTGAATTGAGAGCAGAGACAACGGTCTGATCATTAGGTCATTTAGACTGGGAGAAGAGAAACTGGTATTCAATGGTCGCTCAGGCTCCCACAGCCAGGATATGGTAGATCCAACTTTTCTGAATTCCGAGGCTAGCTCTCTATGCCCTATGCTATACTCTTCTTCTGAGTAGAGTCTTCAAGTCTTTAAATCCATTACATAATCGAACAAGAACATGTTTATATGTGTATTCAAGCTGCCCTATATCAACCGTTGAATTGGAATTCTTAAACTTGTTCCCAGTTAAAGTAGGAAAATAGCATTTTGCTAACAGAGACTATAAAGAATTTCTGTGATAGGGCTACCTATTCAGATGTTTCTGGGATTATTGGCCTATTTCAGAGAGTTAGGCCACTAATTAACCCTTACATTGTTGGTGTTTTTCATAAGACCTATCCAACCTAGAGTAGTTTTAACTATGGACATAAAAGTAAAAATTTGTAGTTCTAATTCTACTTCTGAAAAAAAAAATCCAAGACTCCCTATTTCTCTGCCAAACTGAAGTTCCACAAAGCTAAACTTCAACAATAGATCAGTGACATCAATAATAACAAAACAGAACTATAGGGAAAAGTTGCCATAAAGAACTAGTCAGTATGTGAATGATGATACGATAACATTTAACGACAGGAATTCCATGTATAATTCCAAAGTTGGGAAGCCTTGAAAGCCTTAGAGAGTCTTTGTGAAGTAATTTCTAAAGACTCTAAGTTCCAGAGGAGGTGCTGACTTGCACAGGGAGAAGGAGTTTCCTTCCTTGAATCTTCCTAAGTCAATGAAACCAAAAGCTGAACCAATAGAACCTATCAGAACAGAAGCTCCTTCCTGGAAAGGATGGGTGGTTTTCCCTTATTCATTGTATGCTCCGTATTTCAGAAATTCTGGTTTATTGGCTGAATAATTTTACAGAAATCCCAAATCAATTCTTTCTTGTGCTCCATTTTTCAAAAATATGTTTCATCATATTGTTTAGGCAAAACTTGCTTCAGAAGCTTTTACTTGGAGGTTAGTTCTGACAGTCCTTCTTAGTGTCAGATGTGGTCGGCCTGTTGAGAGAGAGAGAGAGAGAGAGAGAGAGAGAGAGAGAGAGAGAGAGAGAGAGAGAAGATGGGGAGCCACATGGCCTGAGCTTTTATGTTTCTCTACAGCATAAGTGTCTTCGATTTCACTCCTCAAATATGACAAGCATTTAGTCTGTGATTTGCTCTAATCACAGACGATCAAGATAATGAGGTTTAAAATCCGATAGCGCACATGTGGTAACTTCCTCCAAAGGCACATTGTTCCAGGGAGTACAATGAGCACCCGCTCTTTTTGACATGGCCAACAGGGCATCCAGCCCAGGGAAGCTGACTTAACGAGGAGCTTGCCTACCCTCCCAAAAGAGAGGGTGGGGTTTGGGCATCCCCCACTGGGCTGCAGGCTTCAGCAGTAATAATTAGCATCAGCCCTTTCCATCTCCCTAGAAGTCAGGAAAAAGAGGGCCCCAGCAAAAGAGAAGGAAAGAAAGAGGACACTGGAGGGGATCCGATGCAGCTGAGCAGATGCCATGCTGCTTGATCAATGGCCCCAATTGTTAGAGCAGGATGCTATGGCAGGAAGTTTGCAGTTTCATCCAGGAAAACCCTGGAAGCCAAATGCACAAAGCACATGTGAGGAGCACATTGTGCCTCATCCTTGGGATGTTTGGCCTCCTGAAGGGAAACAAGGATTCACAGTGGTTTGTTTTCTGCCCAGTTAGGCACTTGCTGATATCCTAGGGAGTATCAGAGAGGTTTCTCTTACTTTCAGATGATATGGCTTCCATTTACACATCCTAGATTAAGTAAATCCCATTGTACTTATCCAAGAGTTCTCTGCTAGAGCAAATACACTCTTGTCAATATTCCAGTTCAGAATACTGGAAATTAAAATTCCCAAATACTGAAGCTGCATTTCAATGTACACTTCTCTAAAAACGAGTTTCCTTTCCCTTTCTGATTGTGAATCTCTCTTAACTCTTTTAACCAGGCAAAGAACTTATCTTGCAGGAATAGGACAAATAAACTGAACTATAGCCCCCCCGCCCCACCCCCTGGATTTTCAAATACATTGAAATGTACAAGAAACCCTTCCTGTCTTTTAGAAGTCAGATATCTCTGCACTTATTTTTCCATTTCTATTTCTCTCTTCTTTTCTGCCTTTGTTTGTGTATGTGACTCTCTGTCTCTGTCTGGTATCCCTGCTTTCAAATGGGTCGAGACAAGTCTATAAATCAGAAATAATCTTGGTTCTAAAAAGCAGTTGCAGATTGGCAGGAAAAGAGGGAGTGGTGTGAGGATCCATTTGAAATAGGAATTTGACATCTGTATCAACAGCAATGGAATTTATAGTCCAAAGAATAACGCTAGTCAGTGCATCCATAAATGATAAAAGGTAATGGGCTTCTTCATAGTTGAGGAACAGATCCTTGAGTTGAAGCCTGACACTGATTCATTCCTTAGGGCTGTTGATAATGGAGGTTGAACAGCATCTGAGACTGAACATTTGAGTATAAAATGGTACTTCTACACCTCATCAGCAGGAAGGAGCTTCATCTAGTCCTCTTTGAGCAGTGAATCCTTCTGGCAGTCCTTTCAAGTCAGCACTCAAATTGTTAACGTGATGTGCCCTCTCATTTTTTTCAGCAAGAGATTTTATTATTTCCTAATTCTGCTTAGGCCCCACTTTAGTAACACTTTCTGCCTTAGATTAATTACCCTGATCTAATTCATTTAGTGGGGGACAGCTGTGGTACGTGGGTTGCCCACTGATGGATTGTGGTAAATGATGCCCATCTGTCATCGCCGCCTATCAGCATGGATTCCATGTCATCCACTTCATTGGCTCAGCTGAGATGGGGAGTGCAGCTACAAGGTTTACTACTGTTGTTAATTTAATGTCTACACCTCTAATAACCTGACTGCTGTCACTTGCCGAACAATGATACATGATGGCCAGTGAGTGCCAGAGAAGCAGTGGTGCCTTGACAGCCCAGTCGACCGTTGTGGCCAGGCAATTAGAACACTTCTGGGCACTGGTCTTATGGATACCCTGGAAGGCATGCTCCAGTAGAAATGCTTTATGGAGAAATAAAGGCAAAGGGATCTCTGTTCAAAGTGATTTAACAAATGTGATAGTTAACCCTTAGTCTTAAAGTTGAAGGGCTCAATAGTATGTCATTTCACTCTTCACAGCATGAGTTGATCCCTTTATTTCTGTGGGAGGAGAGGGCACATTATCCCTGTCCTCTATGTATTCCCCCTCCCCTCTCCACCCTTCGGGGAATTGTTTCCATGGAAACATGGCACTACCAGTGCACAGCAGTGATATGTAGGGGCTCCAGTTGGACCATACTTTGTTGTGGATCCCTAAACATATCCTATCATTGACCAAACTGCTTCACAGGATCCAGAACCTGAGTGCCACCTTGAATATTTACTTCTTCTGTTTACAGTAGCTGACTTTATTAGAAAAAATGTGTGTTTATTGATAACATATTTCAAAAGCTGGGAACAAAAATTTCCAGAGATCCTCCTCCTCCTTCTTGTCCTCCACCTCCCAACGTTGCTACAGCTACCATCACAACCACCACCACCACCACCTCCATGATCACTACCACCCCCATCACTACCACTACCACTATTACTACCACTACCACTATTACTGCTACTACTACTATTTTAAAAAAGATTCTTCAAATATCATTAATTTTGAACAGATCCTTAGCATGCCAGTACTAATTGTAGTCCTTGGTGAGAGTCAGCTCTTCATTTTCCTATTTTCTTATGTGACATTTTTTTGTGGACTCTACATTTAAAAGTGTGCAATGCACTGAAGGAAGTCCTGTAGAAATACAGATATTTCTGATGTGATCACATAGGCACATACTTAGTGATCAACATGCAAGAACATTGCAGAAGAAATTAATCTTGTTTCTGTATTTTGACTCAGTGGCTATGTGTGGTGCAATCTGAAGGAAGCTGGCAATGCTGATGCCAAGGTATATATACTTATTCACCCTAAAACTATTTAAATATAAACTTATAAAGGGAAGTGTCCTAGGTAAGCTATGATAAGCTACTCTTGGCTGTTATACCTTTGGAGAAAAAATAGTTTCTCTTGTTCCTTGACACTGTCTTTCCTTTCATGTCTCTAAGTACTTTGTGTATTCTCTAAGGTGAGTGTGACTTGACATTTTTGACTAAATTAAGATAGATTTTTACCGTGGTTGAATTAGAAATTTCTTGTGCATACCTATATGTATATATATCCACATATATTACTTTATACACATGCTAAATTCAGAAGAGAATGGACTTACATTATATTAACCCCAAATCTCATATTACATATAAATAATTCTCTTGATCTTAGCTTTTGGAAAAATGGTAGGCACATTAAAACTCCAAGGAAATGTGTGACCATAGACTGAAGTAGAAGTCAAATTCTGCATGGAAAGGTGGACTATTTCTCTCTGAGTCAAATGACATATGGTATTTGTAACAACTCTAGGCAAGTCTTGGCATTAGAAGGATGAGATTTTTTGTAATTGTAACCATCTGCTCTTAGTGGTAAATATCCAGATATTCCAACACATCTGCCATTCTACCCATGTGAGTACTCTCTCCAATGAGTCATATCACAAAACATACATGCTTTTCCTATGCTATGAATAAATAATATACTTTGTGTAGTTGAGAGTGAGCAATGTTTACTGGATAGAGGTCTGACCTTAAATTCAGGGAGCTGCATTCAAGTCTGTATCAGAAAGGACCCTGGTATACACAGGAGGGCTGTACAGGTTCTTAGATCTGTTTTTCTAAAAGGAAAGCAACTTTGAGGGATTAAAAATCTACTTTAATCAAGCACATATATAATTCACTTAGTTCAGGGGAAAAAGTCAGCACCCTGAACTTCAGAGAAAATACAAACAAATTACAAGCAGAAATTACAAACAGAAAGATCACCATACAGGGCTTCCAACTGTCTGATCATAGACAATACATACATCATTACTAGAGAGAGAAGCACCAAATATCTGGGTTTTCAAAGCCGGGGGACTCCTTAAAATGGCTGCCCAGAGCTTCATCTGGCACAGGAATCTCCTTCCAAAAAGTAAGCCCCAAAATGAAACCTCACCTCAGTATATACACTCTTTTCAGGACTGAAGGGCACAATCCTCATGACTCTGTGCCTCATTAGAAATAAACAAAAGCTGTTTGAGGCTTATTAATGGGCAGGGAAGATCGTCAACTCTTCCCCCACTCACCATTAACCTTACATTAACCTTACAAAGTCCCACTTTGGACAGACACTGTTTGTGAGATCCTGGACACGTGCATTCACCTCTCAGTGACCACAGGAAATGCTCCAAGACTGTAAGTTGCAAGAGCAGTGATGATATGCATTGGCAAATGTGAATTGCGCATTAAGTTTCCTATATTAATGAAATAATTAGTGAAATACCAAAAAATAAGAAGAAATGTATCTTGTAGCAACACAGAGGCAACAGAATGGTTTTCTAAGCTGTGATGCTGACTCAGTGGCTCCACTGTTGGGGTTTAGAGATTTAGCCTAAGTTGGTACAGTAGCTGCACCATGGCTATGGAAAATTCTTGAGCACTTTTGGTATCTCAAACATCTGCACGTTCCTGAGATTAATCTTATTTTTTTTGTCAGAATTCCCTGCTGATTCGCAACTGTTAGTCCAACAGCATGACAGGCTAGTTCTATTTTCATTCCATCCCTCTTGATCTGCCATAACCCATTAGAAGAGAGGAAAAAGAGTTTTCTATTTCTAATAGAATGCCTTTGTTCAAACATCAAGGAACTCCAGTGATATGTACCACAGACAGATGGATATATTTGTTTTCCTGACCTGAAGGTCATTAGACATTTCTCTTGGCACAAGGAAGGGAAAAAAAACTGCAGTGACACAAAGCATGTCAAAAAGAACCCCAAAGCTGAAGCCAAGAACATATTTTTTCCCCCTAGTCTGGAAGTCTGTGTTTGAAGAGATTTGTCCTTATCCTCTCTGTCCCTCCCCCATCCCCAAAAAGAAAGGAAGCCTATCTAGTGGATTTTTTGAAAATATATTAACACAAGAGAGCAGGCAATTAGCACTAGGCATGCCATGTCTCCCTCCTGATATAGACTGACTGCTTCCTCTGAACATTTACGTTACTATCCACTGTCTTAGGTGAGAGTGAGCACCCTCATTAGTTCTCAGCATCAGGCCTAAGCTAAATTGTAGGAAGATGAAAGAGAGTCAAAGAAGGTGACAAGAAAGGGAACAGAAGAAAAGGGAAGAACAGAAAGAGGCTTATGGGCCAGGAGCAAGCTTCAGTCTTGGAGAGAACGAGAAATCCTGCCCAGAGGTGCCATTGAATAGACAGAAGGACAGAGGGTTTTGAGGTCTGAAGAGTGAGAAGTGGCAAAGATCACATGGGCAAGGACAAGGAATGACTCTTTTCTTTAAATAATTGTGTGAGGACTTCTGTTTTCCTCCTTTCTTAGCATTTTTAGTCATTTTTTTCAGTTCTATTTGATTCTTTGTGACCCCTTTTCATGTTTTCTTGAGAAAGATATTCAAGTGGTTTGCTATTTCCTTTCTGAGTTCATTTTATAGACAAGGAAACTAAGACAAACAGGGTCAAGTGACTTGCTTAGGGTCACACAGGTAAAAAAAAAAAAACTGAGGCTGGTTTTAAATTCAGGAAAAAGAGTCTTCCTGATTCCAGCTGCAGTGCTTTATACACTGTGCTACCTGGCTGACCCATTTTCTTCACTTTGCTTGGTTATAACACTTTGGGTTACTATGTGTGAGCTTCTATTTCTGTTTGAGCAGCATGCAAAATACAAATTATGTTCTATAGGGGAGGCAGCACCGAGTTTAGTGAGAAAGGACCTGGGTTCAAATGCCAAGTCTCCAAATTGCTAACCATGTGAACTTCAATATGCCTCTTTATAAGCCTCCATTTCCTTGTCAATAAAATGGAACCATTGGACTAGGTGACTCAGTTCTCCAGTTTCTGAAATTGTACTCTACATGTACTGGCTTGGGAATATGCAGAAAGGGTACACACATGGAGCATGCATGAGTTGATCAACTCCCATCTCCGACCAAAACTGTCCATGTTATTTTCTTATGATTTCATCACATTCATTTCAGCTGCTGTCTTCTGGGTACAAGCCCTCAGATTCTCATGGGTGTTATTTCCTTACACTAGGTTATTCGAATTAATCTGATTGTGACTTTTCCATCTTGGTTCAATGAAAAGAATGTTGAGGTTTCCTGAGAAATTGATTTAAAGATCAAGTGTTTTATTTCAAGCCCACTTTTTTCTATCATTTATTTTTTTGTTAAAAAAACAAATTCAAATTGATATTGACTTGTATGGATAGAATGGATACGTATATATTTCTTTTTCGTTGTATACAAAATTATTATAGGTTTGGCAATTCATAATATTTTGAATATTACAATGAATTTAGGGCTCACCTCTTAAGGTGTATAGAAACTATTTCCCATTAATTACTGAATACCTTCTTATTTAAGAACTACATGAGTGACTGTGTTTTCTTATTTGTATTTTCAGGAATCCTGATATTACTCTTTTTTTTTCCTCATGTCTTTGTCCTACAATTCTGGCATATTATTCAACCTTCTTTCCATATCATTTTTCCCATACAATTTTCTTGGTTTTGTTTTGGATTTCTTCTTTTCCCTCAATTATTCTCTTTTTTAGTAAAATCATTCTATTTTTCATCAACGTTATTTTCATATATTATTGTCATTGTGTATATTATTTTCCTAAATTAATGTTCCTTTTCTTGAGTTCATGTATATCCTTTAGTACTTCTCTATATTTATCATATTTGCTTTTTTCTAAAAGTATAAAAATATTCCATTGCATTCTTGTACTTCAATTTGTTTAGCCAATACCTAATTGATGGGCATCTACTTCGGCTCTAGTTCCCTGCTAATAAAAACAAGTGCTGCTTTAAATAATTTGAAGGGTATGGAACATTTTCTTTTTCTTTTAAAAATTTATATATTTTATTTACTTCACTAAATATTTCCCAATTACATGTAAAAACTAACATTTTTTTAAACGAATTTGAAATTCTCTTCCTCCTTCCTCTTAAGTTGTCTTGGTTTGGAGAACATCTCATTCTGATCTTTTGTTCACTCTGCCCCTTTAGAATTTAATTCAAGGCATTATTTCAAAAGAGCTCAAGTGTTTTCTTTCCTCTGCCATCTTGGTTCTGACAGAAATTCTGCCTTTTCTTTACTTAACGAATGACCTCCTTTGAGTAGATTCCTCTCAGGGTTAAATGTTATAGTCATTTCAGTCACTCTTTTGTATAATTCTGAAGGATTTTCTTCATTATTTGAACTAATTTACAACTCCATCATTTCTCAGGTATGAGGTGAAAGCTCAAGATTGCTTTCATTTTCATGTTTCTTATTATTAGTGATTTGGAGCACTCTTAAATAAGTACATTAATACATTACAATGCTTTATTTGAAATCTGTTTCTTTTTAACATTTATCCAGTTGTCAATTGGGAAATGGATTTTGGTCAAATGCATTTATTAGTTATTTCTATATTTTGGATATCTACCTACTTGTGTGCATATCAACAAAAATTCCAAATAGTGTAATTTCATATATACATATGTTACAAAAAACTTATTTATTGAATTTGATGGAAATATTTCCCCTCCTTTACCATTTACCTTCTTATCTGAGATACATTATTTTTATATTTGTGAAAAACTTTTTAATTTAAAATACATAATCAATACTGGATTTTATATGTTCTTATTGCCATTGTCCCTTGTTTGGTAAAGAATGACAGAATCTATCACATTCTGGTATTTTCACTTTATGATGGGATATTGATGATCTAAGGCTGATTCATACTATAATTTTTTCGAGTTCTCCTAATACTTCTTGTGAAATATTGAGTTGTTTACTAAATAATTTATGTTTTGTGGTTGATCAAATATTAGTATAGAGCTCCATATTCCTTTGTTGCACCAGGGATCTGAATGTATATATACACATATATATGTATATATATGCATATGTATATGTATGTGTATGTGTGTTGTGCATATGTGTATGTATATACATGTGTATATATATGCATGCATGCATATATGTGTGTATGTATATGTCTCTATATACAGAGCACATATATACACACATAAGTGTACACATGCACATATACACACATACACATACAAATGCACATATATATGCGCACACATATGCATATACACAAATATACACATATACATATGCATACATACTTACATACCTGCACATATATATGCATGTATGTGCATATATCTATCTATATCTGAGAGGGACTATCAGTAATTTATGTCATTAGACAATTTAAAAATATAATATTTTATTGAGTGATGTGATTGGAGACAAGATTTCACAAGGTTGACGAATGAGTTTTAGGTGGACTAAAGCAACCAGTATAGATAGCTTTGTTAAGAAGTCTGACTGATATAGAGAGGGGCTACATGGCCCAATAGTGTTATTTCCTCTTACTAATCTCCTCCTTTTCCTCCTCTCCATGAATGTTCATCTCCCTTCTTTCTGTGCTGGAGGATTCAACTTTGTAAAGCAGAGGTCTTGTCAGCAGTGCTCTTGCTGCTTATACACTCTCAAGGATCTGTGGTCATCTTCTCATAGCACAACCTTTTCATTTGGTCATCAGAGCCTTCTCACAAAATAACTTCATGACGCCTTTCCAATTTTACCTACTATTGTTTCTTTTAGATCATATGTCACTTTTCCAGAACCTTCCATTCAAACAAAGGCTTCAGGACTTCCATGGGGCTTAGTCAGCAACTCTCTGATGGCACATTTGCCAAGATCAATAATGGTGAATGGCATTTCTGCAACACTCTCAGATCTTCAAAGAGAGTAAAATATGATTTTTTTTGAGCCTTGCACTAACCATATGTTCAACAACGTATGAGGATAATCAAGAGGTCCTTGAGAGGTTCTCTCCATGTAATGAAACATAAAGAAGTCATTCTATAGTTTCCAAGAAGAAGTACTAGTCCCCTTTAACATGCGAAGCTAGATCACCATAAGGCATCACTTCAAGGCTACCACTTCTACTTGACTGTCATTAAAAGTAAAAAGAAAGAAAACAGGACCAATGGAGTACCCATCTGTAATATACTTTTTCCCATCCACTGATGGTGGATATATTTCTTTCATTCCAGGAGGCTTCATCCTCACTTTTTTTTTTGTCTCAATAGCAGATAATGTGTTTTATTGTAGGATGTCTGAATAAAACTCACCTAATTTTTGGATGTGGTACCTTCCCCCACTTATGTTGTTAGTTCTGAGTCCAGTTTGATACTGGAGCTTCTCAGCTATCAGGGAACTGTTGCCAAGGACACAAGTTAATGAAAAACAAGAGCACAACGATGAGAAGGGTTCAGAAATAGGGATGGTGTTGGTGGTAAGGACTCTTCTCCAGATGACTTCAAGCAGAAAGAAAAGAGTTTTGAGAAAGAGTCATTAATCTCCCTTTTCATGATATGAAGCTAGTCACCACTGTCTGAGTACTTACTCCAACAGAATACCCTATAAGATATCCCATCCTTTCACAAAGATACAGCCACCATCATTATCACTATCATCATTACCCATTTCTATGGCATTTCAGATTTGCAAAATGCTTGTATTCCTGCAAGGAAGGCATGCCTCCAAGGTAGCCATAACTAGCTTTATTGTTCCTTTATAACAAATGAGGAAAATGAGTCAGGAGGCCTGTCCCCTACTGTCTTCATTACAATTCAGGGAAAAACACGACAATCAGATGGAGGAGGGCTTGCATAGAGAAGAGAACAGAAGGTGAAGAATCTGAAGGAAGAAATGTAATGTGCTCCTTGGGGAAAATGCTAGATGTATGGACCAAGGCTATAACAATGATACCGGTGAAGTACTATAAGGGACCGACTGATAAATGACTTGTGGGAGCAAATGAAAAAGTCTTGAAAATGAAAAAAAACAAGATCTGGGTAAATATTTTCATAATAGTGAGCATCAAAGACACAGAGGGTTAATACAGCAACCCCATTAGAGGCATATGCACACAACCCTTGAGTAGGATGGAAAACATGGGCAGAATTTGTTTTCTATTAGAGTAGAAAAATCCGTACTATAGGGATAATGGATCATGGAAGTTATTTGATGAAAAAAAAGAAATATTTGTTTCCCTCTACACGTTTAGATATCATAACACATTGATAATATTTCAAAAGCAATGTTACATTATAACAACACTGTAAAAAGTACAGTTAAAAAAAGTTTCAACTCCTTTCAATACAATAGTCAACCCTGATCACAGAGTATTGACAGGAACACTACCTATCTCCTGACAGAGAGGTGAGGGAACAAGGGAGCAGAATATGATGCACCTTTAATTATGGCCAATGTGAGGATTTATTTTGCTTGACCATGCTTATGTAGCATAGTGTATGGCTATAATAATATGAAATATATGCCTTTTTTTTTTACCAACTGTATTCCCTCAATTTTAGGAGTGCAAGTACCCCAGTTTCATTTAATCACTTAAATCTATTTAGCTATTAAGAAGGAATATTTATTTCAAAGACATGTCAAGGGAAAGAAAACAAAAACATGCCAGTATTTTCCAAATACCACAGGGACATAATCCTTCCTACACCAACTCATTGTATAGTGAAGAAAGGGAAATTAAGCTCACTGTTTAACTCAGTTCCAACAGAGCAGTGGTCCCACTAAACTCAAGTCTAAAGCCATGACTGTTCTGCCTTAGGCAGGATCAAAGAAAAAGATAGTTCCAGCAATGCAGTCATAGGGAAAAGACTGTTGCCAATTGCATGTGAGGTCAAAACAGAATGTCAGTGCATGGACAAGTACTGTTGGTTCCTGCAAGTAGATTCCTCAGTGTCTCCCCCTTGGGTATTAGAATTTCCATGGCCCAGGCTTGCAGCAATCCCCTATTTTATCACAGGGGTTTGGCTAAAGTTTGATTATTTCAATTAGTTTTAATTATCTAAGATTTTCTAATTACACTATCATATAATCTGCAAAGAAATGTGACTTTTGTCTAAATTTTTTCATTCATAATTTCTCTTATCAGTGTAACTAACATTTCTAGCATGACATTAAATGGTACTGATAAAATAACATCCTTGATTTACCACTGATATTATTGAGTGACTCTAGTTTAGCAAATCTCCGCACAAAGTTGTTACACTGATCACATCCCTGTGAATATTAATATCAAATGAGAATTTCTAGTCCCTTGAACCTCCATCAAATTACATAGGCCTTACAGTTTTCTAAGTCTGACCCAAGTGATATTTCTTGTGGCATTTTTGCATGTTGTAGTCACTTGGGAGTAATTTATTATATTATTTTAAATGAAACTAATATCTCACATTGTGAGTCAGCATATAGAGCTAGTCTCACAATCAAGAGGACCTAAGTCTCAACTTTGACTCTGTTTGGATGACCCTGGGTAAGTTATTAACCTGTTAGCATCACAGCAATTCTCTCTTGGACACTAAGTTAAATGAAAGTACCAACCTACATTGGTATAAGCAGTTTCCTCACCTGGGAGGTCCCTATACTAAAGAAACTTCAGGTTGATTCCCTATCCTTAAGATATCATCCAGTGTGAGAACCATAGGCCCTCACTCTTTGCCCTCCATTTCCCCTACCCAACTAGTTGCATTTTTAAAATTTTTATTTTACTTTATTTTTTTTTGAGTGAGGAACAAGTCCTTTATTCCAAATGAAGCATAAAAGGCATAGACACAAGAATCACTGCACGCACTCAAGGGATGAACAGGATAACAAGAGTTACAACACATGAGGAGGCCAACAGTTGTGTTTTTTAAAAAATCTGTAGTTCATTATTCGCTTTATAGATCTTAAGTAATAAACTTCCTGAAAGCTAAATTCTCTGACCATAACTTGTATTATGGAATAAATATGCTACTTTGCCCATTCAATAAGTTGAAATAATTATGTTCCAAAATCCTCAGGCCAATCTGTCCTCAACCATTTTCTCCTGCTGAGAGCAGGTGAAAATGGAGACAATGGGGCCTGATTGTACCTAGGGGAGTCTTCCATGTGCCTCTAGGCTGCCACTGTCCAGCCCAACTCTTTATCCACCAGACAATTAAAGAAACAGAAATATGTGAAAGTACTTGTCAGTCAGTCTATACACATTTATTAAACACCTACTATGTGTTAAGACGTGGTGCTAAGTGCTGGGGATGTAAAAAGAGGCAAAAATAATAATACTTTCCTTCAAACAATCTAATGAAGGAGTCAAGCAACTAGAAAAAAAATACAAGAAAAGATGTATGTAGGGTCAAAATGCAAAGGGGTAGAAAAACATTTCATGGAATGTGGGGTTTTAGGTGGAACTTAAAAGAAACTAATGATGGCAGTAGATGGAAATGAGGAGGGAGAGCCTTATAGACATGGGGAACAACCGGAGAAAATGTCTGGCTCCAAAATGTTCATGGAGTGTCTTGTTTGTGGAATAGAAAATATGCCTGTGTCACAGAATGGAAGATCACTTTACCAGGACTAAGGTATAAGAAAGGAAGGAGTGAAGTGATGAAGGTTCAAGGAGTTTTGAACACCAAATAGAGGAATTTATATCTGATGCTGAAGGTAATAGGAAATAACTGGAGTTTATTGAGTAGAGGAAGTGGATGACATGGTCAGATATTTGGTCTAGAAAACAACTTTGGTGGCTGAAGGAATGGTGGATTGGACTGAGGAGAGACCTGAGACAGGCAGACACACTGGTAGGCTATTTCAATAGTACAAGTATGAAGTGATGAGGGACTTCCCTAGAGTGGAATTAGTCAGAGAAGAGAAGGAGATACAATCAAGAGATGCTCCAAAGGTAAAATCAGCAGGTCTTGGCAAGAGATTAGAAAAGGGGAAATGGGGTGGGGTGAAATAGTGAACAGTCAAGGACAGTAACTAGATCACAAGCCTGAGGGCCTGGGAGGATGGTGTTACCCTGGACCATAATAAGGGCATGAAGAGTGGGGAAGGAGTGAGGGAAAGATAACGAGTTCAGTTTTGGACATGTTGAATTTAAGATGTTCACTGATTTTTCAATTTGAGGTGATTGAAAGGTGATTAGAAGTCAGCAGAGAGGATAAAACAAGATAGATGGACTTGCACATGATCAGCATTGAAAAGGGCCTTAAATCCATGGGAGCTGAGAAGATCACCAAATGAGGAAATGTGGAGGGAGAAGAGAAGAGGGCCCAGAACGGAACGCTGTGGGACACCTGCTCTGGAGGGGGAGGCACCAAAGGATACCATCCATTTTCATTGTGGTTTATTGTCACAAACCCTCTCACGGGTTTGGAGTCTGATGACAACTGCAAAAGTCCTGACAGACTGAGAGAGTATCTGTAACTTCTGTGGAGACATGTTAAGATGGAGGCTTTTCGAGGGAGCTATCGTTCCATACCAGTTAATGGTTTGCAAGCCATCTTTCTCACAAATACTTCCTGCGGTGGGTGTTGCAGATAGTTTTAATCTCCACCCACTGAGAAAACAGAGGCTCTAAGAGACCAAGGTTACAGAGCAAAGAAGTGACAGTTGTTCTTTTAAACCACTTACGTTATTTACAATGTCATTTTTTAAAAATCTTAGCTCTATCAGGCAATAGTTTCCTTATTTCTTAATTCAATTCAAAAACACTTAAACAGTCAAGCAATGGTGATACCACAATGACATTAAAAACTTAAGGATTTTCGGGGAGTGGAACCAAGATGGCAGAGTGGAAAGACATACAAACATAGGCTCTCCTCACACAGCCCATAAAACACCTGTAGAGAGGAACTCTCAACAAATTTGGAGTAGCAGAAGTGGAGAACAACAGAGTGGAGGAGATTTCCAGCCCAGGGTGACCTGAAAGGCCCACGGGAGACATCTGTTGCACTGGATATGGAGCAGAGCCCAGCCAAGCCTTGGCCACAACACGGGGAACAGTTCTGGGAGGACACCTTAGGGGCAGAATCTCTCGTAACAGCAGCAACACCGGGTTTCTCAGATCCCTCAACCCACAGGTATTGAAGGTAAGTGACGGGGTTTTTTCAGCTGGCCAGGAAGGGAGAAGGGCCTTCCCATAGCTCTGGTCTCAAGTAGCAGCTGGGTGCAGAGGCCACATCAGGTAGGAGGCAGCAGTTCCCACAGCAGCCCTACAG
This sequence comes from Notamacropus eugenii, assembly GCF_028372415.1. NCBI lineage: Eukaryota > Metazoa > Chordata > Mammalia > Diprotodontia > Macropodidae > Notamacropus > Notamacropus eugenii. The sequence goes on from NC_092874.1 coordinate 3,142,757, forward strand.
CAGCCTCATTAATTGTTGGACCATAAAATTCTTCGGAGCACTGAGGACCTAATTATTACCTCCGCCCTGTGTAGAGACCCTGAGGGAGCTGATCTTTATCTCACACTAAATGGTGGCAGAACTGGAGGCCAGGTGGCTGTGGAGAGGAAACTGCTAAGATTCTGGGCATAAAAATCCCTACCTTCTCCCAGACCAGTGTAGACACTTGATTGTGCCGCCTTGGAGGAACTGAGATCTTACAGATTCCCACAGTATACCCTACTCTTGACAAAGGGCCCAAAAGTCAAGTATCTGGTTGGGAAAATGCCCCCAAAAGGGAAAAAAACCATAAGACTAGAGAAGGTTACTTTCTTGGTGAACAGATACTTTCTCCCATCGTTTTGGATGAGGAAGAACAATGCTTACCTTCAGGGAAAGACATAAAAGTCAAGGCTTCTGTATCCCAAAAATCCAAAATAAATATTCAATGGTCTCAGGCCATGGAAGAGCCCCAAAAGGATTTTGAAAATCAAGTAAGGGAGGTGGAGGAAAAACTGGGAAGAGAAATAAGAGAGATGCAAGAAAAGCATGAAAAGGGGGTCAACAGCTTGCTAAAGGAGACCCCCAAAAATACTGAAGAAAATAACACCTTGAAAAATAGGCTAACTCAATTGGCAAAAGAGGTTCAAAAAGCCAATGAGGAGAAGAATGCTTTAAAAAGCAGAATTAGCCAAATGGAAAAGGACGTTCAAAAGTTCACTGAAGAAAATAGTTCTTTTAAAATTAGAATGGAACAGATGGAGGCTAATGACTATATGAGGCACCAAGAAATCACAAAACAGAACGAAAAGAATGAAAAAATGAAAGATAATGTGAAATATCTCATTGGAAAAACAACTGATCTGGAAAATAGAACCAGGAGACTCAGTTTAAAAATTATGGGACTACCTGAAAGCCATGATCAAGAAAAGAGCCTAGACATCATCCTTCATGAAATTATCAAGGAAAACTGCCCTGATATTCTAGAACCAGGGGGCAAAACAAATATTGAAAGAATCTACTGATCACCTCCTGAAAGACATCCCAAAAGAGAAACTCCTAGGAACATTGTGGCCAAATTCTAGAGTTCCCAGGTCAAGGAGAAAATATTGCAAGCAGCTAGAAAGAGACAATTCAAGTATTGTGGAAATACAATCAGGATAACACAAGATCTAGGAGCTTCTACATTAAAGGATGGAAGGCCATGGAATATGACATTCCAGAAGTCAAAGGAACTAGGACTAAAACCAAGAATCACCTACTCAGCAAAACTGAGTGTAATACTTCAGGGGGGAAATAGAGGACTTTCAAGCATTCTTGGTGAAAAGACCAGAGCTGAAAAGAAAATTTGACTTTCAAACACAAGAATGAAGAGAAGCATGAAAAAGTAAACAGCAAAGAGAAATCATAAGGGACTTACTAAAGTTGAACTATTTACATTCCTACATGGAAAGACAATATTTGTAACTCTTGAAACTTTTTTCAGTATCTGGGTAGTTGGTGGGATTACACACACATACACACACACACACACACACACACACACACACCGAGACAGAGAGACAGAGAGAGACAGAGACAGAGAGAGAGAGGGAGGGAGGGAGGGAGAAAGAGAGAGGAACAGAGAGAGAGAGCACAGGGTGAATTGCATAAGATGGGATCATATCTGAAAATAATGAAATTAAGCAGTGAGAGAGAAATATGTTGGGAGGAGAAAGGGAGAAATGGAATGGGGCAAATTATCTCTCATAAAAGAGGCAAGTAAGACTTTTCAGTGGAGGGAAAACGGGGGGAGGTGAGAGAAAAAACATGAATCTTACTCTCATTACATTAGCGTAAAGGGAGGAATAAAATGCACACTCATTTTGGTATGAAAACCTATCTTACAATATAGGAAAGTGGGGCATAAAGGGATAAGCAGGGTGGGGGGATGATGGAAGGGAGGGCAGTGGGAGGAAGGAGCAATTAGAAGTCAACACTCTTGGGGAGGGACAAGGTCAAAAGAGAGAAAAGAAGAAATAGGGGGAAGAATCGGATGGAGGGAAAGAATTTGGAACTCCAAGTTTTAGGAACAACTGCTGAGTATTGTTCTTGCAACTAGGAAATAAGAAATACAGGTAAAGGGGTATAGAAATTTATCTTGCTCTGCAAGACAAAGGAGAAAATGGGGATAAGGAAAGGGAGGGATGTTAGAAGGGAGGACAAATTGATGATAGGCATAATTAGAATTCTCGTAGTTTTGGGGTAGGGAAGGAGAGAAATAGGGAGAAAATTTGGAACCCAAAATTTTGTGGAAATGAATGTTGAAAACTTACATAAAAATGTAAATACAAAAAAAGAAAGAAAAATCACTGGTGATTACAAGGAGCCAGTAAGGCTTCATTAACAGTAGGCCTAGTCAGACTAACTTCATAGGCTTTGTTGACAAAATTCCAAACAGTGGATGAGGTAACTGCTCTAAACTGAAGTTACTTAAATTGAAGGAAAGCATTTGATAAAATATTAGATTTTATTCTAGTGTTAATTACGTTGTTACTGTTTTTAATTCACCAGTTCATTCGATTATCCACACTTTGTTTTTTACCTTCAAAGGAGACAAACCAACCTAGGTAAAGCTCCAAGAAAGCATGCGGGAAAGGTAAGAAGTTGATTGTGCTGAGAGAGTGAAGTCACAAACTCCAGTTTGATCATCTTGATCACCTCCTCTGCTCATAGTCTGAGCGAATGCCCCAGGAACTTGAGTCCTGGGGAAACAGTAGGGAACAGGAGTGCCCTGAGACCATTGCCTACTCATTCTAGCCTGCCCCTGTAGCCATTATAGAGGGGAGTAGCCCCCATGGAGAAGTGGTCAGCAGCTATGCCATAAGCAGTGCCACATGCAGAACAAATACCACCAATTGGCAGGTAAGCCCAAGGGCCCAGGAATTATCTGGATCCCTGAACACTTTCCCTCCTTCTAGCACAGCTCTCAGGGACAATCAATGAAAGAAACAATCCCGAGACAAATTCATTCATTTTTGTGAAGAAAATCAAGAGTTATGGATTGTACCAATGAGGTCAAGATGAAAGAGAAACAAGGACCATTAAACCATATAAAGGAACAGCTACATAACACAGCACTGGACCTGGAGTCAGGAAGACCTGAGCTCAAATTTGGACTCAAATACTTATTAACTGTGTGATCTTGGGCAAGTCACTTAGCCCTGTTTGTCACAGTTTTCTTGTCTGTAAAATAAGTTGGAGAAAGAAATGTCAAAGCACTCTAGTATCTTTTCCAAGAAAACCCCAAATGGGGTCATGAAGAGTCAGGTGCCACTGCAAAACAACTACAAAACAAATTATACATAAGGATGCCTGAGGGAACATGATGTGTTAACATCTGTATTTTCTTGTATTTTTTTTGTTGTATTACATATTTCCTGATTACCTTTTAATCTAGTTCAGGCTATTCTCAGGAATGTTATGGGCACCATATTTTGTGTGTGAGACCTTTGCATTAGATATTGTTTTTGCAGATGGATGCAGAGCTACTTGGACAAATAGACTCATCATTGATCTTCATCCATGGAAGCTAGCCTTGGCCCTGAACTGTTATAATGGTGATAATGTTGTCCATCCTTCATTTTCAAAAAGAATCGATAACATCACACGGCAATGTCTTAACTCAGGCTTCATTGGATTTAAGTGAAGCATAGGTGCACAAAGTAGTCAGCCTCATTCTCTCTGCCAGAGTCATCAAAGTACAGTGGCAGAACAACAGTCATGCTTACAGGTGAGGGCTCAGAATGTAACAGAAGTCTTTGGTGTTTTCTATGTCTGACCAAGTTCTCCACAATACTTGTTTCAGTCTCCAGTTTTCCAACATGACTGTTGGAAAAAACAAAGCTGATCCCATCTGTCCATCATACTGGAGAAAATCTGCACATGCTTGGACATCCCCTAATTCACCAGCAGGTTTGAAGCCTGTCAGTTACCGTTAACCTGGTTTAGTTCATCTGCTGAAGAAATTTTACCTGGATGTGGCTCTTGCACATGCTACAGCTTCTTGGAATCACAGGTGAGCGTTGGGTGGCAGGCAGACATTAAAGGTGAAAGCAGCCCTGAAAAGGCCTCCGCAGCCCTCCCATCAAGAGTAAGGTTTCCTTAATAATACAGCACTTAATATAATGCTTATAATAATATTACCTAATAAAAATAAGTGTAATATTTTTGTTATTAAGTTATTTTAGTCATGCTCAAGTCTCCCTGATCCAGTTCGAGGTTTTCTTGGTAGAGATACTGGAGTGGTTTGTTATTTCCTTCTTCAACTCATTTTATAGATGAGGAAACTCTAGCAAACAGGGTTAAGTGACTTCCCCAGGGTCATCCAGCTTTCATGTGTCTAGGTTGGATTGGAAATCAGTTCTTCGTGACACCAGAGCTGGCCCCCTATTCACTGTAACACCTAGCTACCCCCAAGTATAATGATTAAGTTAATAATATGCACTACATTATATTTATTATTGCTGTTGTTGCTGATGAATTGGATAAAAGTATAGAGTGTGTGCTCATATTTACAGATGATACCAGGCTGGGAGGGAAAATCTAGGCACTGGATAGCAGAGTCTGTTTTCCAAAGAATATCAACAATTAAAATATTGGACTAGATCTAGTAATACTGCATCTGTGTTGTCTTTAGCCTATGATGCAGGACACTTAAAGCATCTGAGGTTGTTGCTCATTGCTTCTTGATGCTTAAATATTCCCACATTAGGTGGTTTAGATTCTGAAGTGTTTTTCCTTAGGTGAAGGATGCAGATGGTACAGTGGATATGGTGGTAAACCTGAAATTAGGAAAACTCATCTTCCTGAGTTCAAACCCAGCCTCAAACACTTACTAGCTATGTAACCCTCTGCAAATCACCTTAACCTGTTGTCCTCAGTTTTCCCTTCTACAAAATGCGCTGGAGAAGTAAATTGCAAACTACTCCTATCTTTCCCAAGAAAACACCAACTAGAGTCATGAAGAGTCAGACACTATTAAAATGACTGAACAGTAACATAGCAGAAAAATCAGAATGGCAATATTCCATGGAGGGCAAGTTCACATTAATACGCAAGAATATCAAGAAAACTCCCAAGAGACTTTGTTATTGCAAAACAATTCCTCTTATCTGACTTCCCTCATTGGAGCATTACCAAACAAACATTTCTGATCAATAGAATTGTCCCATTAAAATAAACAAATCCATGGGTCGGTTGCATTGAAATCAATGAAACATTTTTACTAAACCCAATATTGATTTGAGCCTCAGGGATCAATGGAGAATAATTATAAAATATATAAATAGCAAAAAGATCATTTCGGACAAATAGGCTTTAATTAAAGACATAAGGCCTGCACAAATACCCTTATATATCAAAAAACATATAAGATATATCAAAGAGAAAATCCTTACTTTTTTAATTTACATTTATTTATTTACGTTTTCAACATTCATTTCCACAAAATTTTGGGTTCCAAATTTTCTCCCTATTTCTCCCCTCCCCCATCCCAAAACTCCAAGTATTCTAATTACCCCTATCACCAATTTGTCCTCCCTTCTAACATCCCTCCCTTTCCTTATCCCCATTTTCTCCTTTGTCTTGCAGGGCAAGATAAATTTCTATACCCCTTTACCTGTATTTCTTATTTCCTAGTTGCAAGAACAATACTCAGCAGTTGTTCCTAAAACTTGGAGTTCCAAATTCTTTCCCTCCATCCGATTCTTCCCCCTATTTCTTCTTTTCTCTCTTTTGACCTTGTCCCTCCCCAAGAGTGTTGACTTCTAATTGCTCCTTCCTCCCACTGCCCTCCCTTCCATCATCCCCCCACCCTGCTTATCCCTTTATGCCCCACTTTCCTATATTGTAAGATAGGTTTTCATACCAAAATGAGTGTGCATTTTATTCCTCCCTTTACGCTAATGTAATGAGAGTAAGATTCATGTTTTTTCTCTCACCTCCCCCCGTTTTCCCTCCACTGAAAAGTCTTACTTGCCTCTTTTATGAGAGATAATTTGCCCCATTCCATTTCTCCCTTTCTCCTCCCAACATATTTCTCTCTCACTGCTTAATTTCATTATTTTCAGATATGATCCCATCTTATGCAATTCACCCTGTGCTCTCTCTCTCTGTTCCTCTCTCTTTCTCCCTCCCTCCCTCCCTCTCTCTCTCTGTCTCTGTCTCTCTCTGTCTCTCTGTCTCGGTGTGTGTGTGTGTGTGTGTGTGTGTGTGTGTATGTGTGTGTAATCCCACCAACTACCCAGATACTGAAAAAAGTTTCAAGAGTTACAAATATTGTCTTTCCATGTAGGAATGTAAATAGTTCAACTTTAGTAAGTCCCTTATGATTTCTCTTTGCTGTTTACTTTTTCATGCTTCTCTTCATTCTTGTGTTTGAAAGTCAAATTTTCTTTTCAGCTCTGGTCTTTTCACCAAGAATGCTTGAAAGTCCTCTATTTCCCCCCTGAAGTATTACACTCAGTTTTGCTGAGTAGGTGATTCTTGGTTTTAGTCCTAGTTCCTTTGACTTCTGGAATGTCATATTCCATGGCCTTCCATCCTTTAATGTAGAAGCTCCTAGATCTTGTGTTATCCTGATTGTATTTCCACAATACTTGAATTGTCTCTTTCTAGCTGCTTGCAATATTTTCTCCTTGACCTGGGAACTCTAGAATTTGGCCACAATGTTCCTAGGAGTTTCTCTTTTGGGATGTCTTTCAGGAGGTGATCAGTAGATTCTTTCAATATTTGTTTTGCCCCCTGGTTCTAGAATATCAGGGCAGTTTTCCTTGATAATTTCATGAAGGATGATGTCTAGGCTCTTTTCTTGATCATGGCTTTCAGGTAGTCCCATAATTTTTAAACTGAGTCTCCTGGTTCTATTTTCCAGATCAGTTGTTTTTCCAATGAGATATTTCACATTATCTTTCATTTTTTCATTCTTTTCGTTCTGTTTTGTGATTTCTTGGTGCCTCATATAGTCATTAGCCTCCATCTGTTCCATTCTAATTTTTAAAGAACTATTTTCTTCAGTGAACTTTTGAACGTCCTTTTCCATTTGGCTAATTCTGCTTTTTAAAGCTTTCTTCTCCTCATTGGCTTTTTGAACCTCTTTTGCCAATTGAGTTAGCCTATTTTTCAAGGTGTTATTTTCTTCAGTATTTTTGGGGGTCTCCTTTAGCAAGCTGTTGACCCCCTTTTCTTGCTTTTCTTGCATCTCTCTTATTTCTCCTCCCAGTTTTTCCTCCACCTCCCTTACTTGATTTTCAAAATCCTTTTTGGGGCTCTTCCATGGCCTGAGACCATTGAATATTTATTTTGGATTTTTGGGATACAGAAGCCTTGACTTTTATGTCTTTCCCTGATGGTAAGCATTGTTTTTCCTCATCTAAAACGATGAGAGAAAGTACCTGTTCACCAAGAAAGTAACCTTCTCTAGTCTTATGTTTTTCTTTCCCTTTTTTGGACATTTTCCCAACCAGATACTTGACTTTTGGGCCCTTTGTCAAGAGTAGGGTATACTGTGGGAATCTGTAAGATCTCAGTTCCTCCAAGGCGGCACAATCAAGTGTCTACACTGGTCTGGGAGAAGGTAGGGATTTTTATGCCCAGAATCTTAGCAGTTTCCTCTCCACAGCCACCTGGCCTCCAGTTCTGCCACCATTTAGTGTGAGATAAAGATCAGCTCCCTCAGGGTCTCTACACAGGGCGGAGGTAATAATTAGGTCCTCAGTGCTCCCAGGATTTTTATGGTCCAACAATGGATGAGGCTGCTGTAGGGGCTGCTGTGGGAACTGCTGCCTCTTGCCTGATGTGGCCTCTGCACCCAGCTGCTGCCTGAGACCAGAGCTATGGGAAGGCCCTTCTCCCTTCCTGGCCAGCTGAAAAAAACCCATCACTGACCTTCAATACCTGTGGGTTGAGGGATCTGAGAAACCCGGTGTTGCTGCTGCTATGGGAGATTCTGCCCGTAAGGTGTCCTCCTCCCAGAGCTGCTCCCCGTGTTGTGGCCAAGGCTTGGCTGGGCTCTGCTCCATATCCAGTGCAACAGATGTCTCCCGTGGGGCTTTCAGGTCACACTGGGCTGGAAATCTCCTCCACTCTGTTGTTCTCCACTTCTGCTACTCCAAATTTGTTGAAAGTCCCTCTCTACAGGTATTTTGGGAGCTGTGTGGGGAGAGCCTGCATATGTGTATCTTTCTATTCCTCCATCTTGGCTCTGCCCCTACCAGTGATTTTTCTAGTGTTGTAAGGCCTTCACCTATATTACATTGTGATGATCTATTACTTCCTTCTTTCCAGGTGTACTGGAGTACATTGTAATGAAAAAAAAAGAGTTCTATTTTTATTTTTAATGATCTTTAACCAAATTTTGTCCACTATCCTCTCCAAGTTTCACACATTTATGTTCAGTATGATGAGCTCTCTTTATTTCTGTCTGTTAGACTTAATCTACACACCCTTCCATCTATCCACTCCATCTCTAAGGAACTCATTTTTTTTTTCATCTTAAAGCATTTTATTACTTCTCAACTAGAAAATCCAGGGAGGTATCACACAGCAAAGGGGACAGGCATGGGCCCAGACGTGTGCCCAGTAGGGGGGCGTGGTTTCCAGCCGGGGCCCTCAGGCGACGGTGTAGCCGTTGCAGCCCACGTTGACAGAATTCATATCATAATAATTGATATAGATCCTCTCCCCCTGGATTTTGACGTGCTTGGTGAGCAGCTCACAGAGCTGCTTGCTGTACACCTTATTCTGGGGCCCGCAGATCTTGCCGAAGTTGTGTAGGCTGCAGAGAGCGCACGCGTCCAAGGAGCCCCCGAAGGCCATCATCTGGTCCGCTGAGATGTGCACCGCGATGTACTGGGCGGGCTTGCCCGGGGCCTTGGTCAGATGCGTCGTGAGCTCCCTCAGCAGGGAGTCAGGCACCACGGAGAGAGGCACGTTGGTCTACACCACGAACATCGGCATATTGGTGGTGGCTCCAGCAGGCGGCGGTGCGGGGAGGTGGGAGTGGAGCTGGGCCGAGCAGGAACTGGAACTCTTATGATATGCAAGGCTTTGTCTTAGCCTCTGAAGGGGGCTGAGATGAAGAAAGAGTCACAGTCTTGCCTTCGAGTCTACAATCCAGCCAAAATGAAAGATGTCATCAAAAGATATTGGATCAGATAGTTCAGACAATCATGTAACCCTGTATTATATTGAAATCAGAAACAGTTTACTTAAAATAGAAAGTGGGACATTGTCAGGTGAACACCTTAAGAGAAAATACTGCCAGAACACGTAGGCCCAAACAAAGTACTTCATCCATTCCCAGACACTCAAGAAGGAATGGTTTCTATTTTTCTGCAACCTTATCTATTAAACAATTGTCTACCCATTGTAGAGAGCATTGACAAATATTCTTACCTAGTAACACAATTCTCACTTTTCTGAATTCAATTTCTTTTCTTTTAATTTATTTATTTTTTGTTTTCAACATTTACTTCCACCAAATTTTGAATTTCAAATTTTATCCCCATCTCTCCCCTCCCCCAAGTCAGGATAGTGTGCACTCTGATTAGCCTTTCCTCCATTCTACCCTCACTTCTATCCCCCTCCACCTTATACCTTTCCCTTCTATTTTCCTATAGGGCAAGATAGATTTCTATAGCCCATTGCATGCACATATACATATATGTGTGTGTGTGTATACGTATATGTGTATATCTATATATGCTTGTGTGTACATGGGTATATATGTGTATATACATATGTATGTGTGTGTGTATATATATTGCATGTGTGTGTATAAGCATTCATTTTTAAAGTTATGAGTTCCACATTCTCTCCCACTCCCTACCAACCCTCATTGAGAAGGCAAGCAATTTCATGTAGGTTATACATGTATACTTATTTAAAATACTTCTATAACACTCATTTTGTGAAAGACTGACTGTATTTCCCTCTATCCTGTCCTGCCTCTATTTATTCTGTTCTCTCCTTTGACCTATCCCTCCACCAATGTATTTGCTTCAGATTACCTCTTCCCCCAATCTGCTGTCCCTTCTGTTATGCTCCCTCTCATATCCCTTTCCCCCCGATTTCCTTTAATGTGTATGTTATTACCTCCTAAAGACAAATCTGATGAAAGGAAGGGTCACATATTCCTTCTTGCCTTCCTCTTTTTCCCCTCCACTGTAACAGCTCTTTCTTGCTTTTTTTATGTGAGAACATTTACTGCATTCTGCCTCTTCCTTTCTCTTTCTCCTAGTACAATCCTCTCAACATTTATTTTTCTTAATAGATATCTCTCTTCATATTCAGCTCACCCTTTAAACTGTCTGTCTCTATATATACATACTTTAACCCCATATATGTGTCATACACATATACATATATATTTGTATATTATATATATGCATACATGTATATATCATCTGCAGACAGAAAATCATGCACCAACACTCCCTCCACTTTGATCTTGGCTTGTAACCTTGTCAAATTGAAGAACTTACCATCAGTACAGTAGTTAACATTGATGCCATGTTCATCCTCATTGAAAGGATTTGTCAACATGGCTGAAAACATCATGCTAAAAAGCATGGGAGCAAGAACACAACCTTGTTTCACTCCATTGGTGACTAGGAAGGCACGAGAGCATTGTCCACTATCCAGAACCTGCATAAACATGCCATCATGAAATTGACATACAATATTGATGAACTTCTCTGCGCAACCAAATATTGACATATTTTTCCATGAGCCCTCACAACTAACAGTATCAAAGGGCTTGGTCAGGTCCACAAACATTGTGTAAAGACCTCTGTTCTGCTCCTGGCATTTCTTCTGGAGTTGTCGGGCAAAAAACACCATATCAACTCTTCCTTGTCCTTTTCTGAAGCCACACTGGCTCTTGGATATATGCCCATCTTCCAGGTTAAAGATCAGCCTATTAAGGAGGATTCTAGCATGAATTTTGCTAGCAATGACGGAGAGAGAGATCTCCCTGTGATCGTCGCAGGACAATTTATTCCCTTTACCCTTATAGAGATGGACAATGGAGGTATTCTTGAAATCCTGGGGGATAAATAACCTACTCTTGCCATATAACCTGGAAAATTTCAGTCAGCTTTTGTATGATCAATGGTCCCCCTACCTTATAAATCACAGCTGGAACAGAATCAGCACCAGGTGCTTTGCCATATGAAAGGAGCCTAATAGCCTTCAAAACCTCTTCTTCAGTTGGAAATTCAGCTAAGGAGGGATTGAATTCAACCTGAGGTAAATGGTCAATGGCCTCAGCATTGATTGCTGATGGTCTTTTGATAACACTATGGAAGTGTTCAGCCCATTTCTTTAGAATCATGTCCTTATCACTAATCAATGTGGCTCCATCAGCACTGAGTAATTGTGATGCACCATAAGATTTTCGTCCATAAATAGCTCTCAATGCAGCCTCTGAAGGATGCAACAAAGTATGGGTCAATTCTCTGCTGTCTGTGGTAATTTTGGCCTAATAATTAACGTTAAAAAAATCAAAAACATCAGCCACCACCACACCATCCATACGTGGAACCATCGGTTACAACAAATGGAGAAGTTTTGAATGCTGTGGATAAGTTCACTTACCTTGTTGGTGTACTTACCAGGGATGTACACATTGACAATGAGGTTGATGCACGCATTGTCAGAGCTAGCTCAGTGTTGGTAGGCTCAGAAGAAAGGTTTGGGAGAGGAGAGGTATTAGACTGACTACCAAACTGAAGGTCTACAGAGCAGTTGTCCTTACCTCATTGTTATATGCTTGTGAAACATGGACAGTCTACTAGCGCCATGCCAGAAAACTGAATCACTTCCATTTGAACTGTCTTAGGAAGATTCTGAAGATCACTTGGCATGACAAGGTACCGAACACTGAAGTCCTTCCTCTAGCTGAACTGCCAGCTATTCAAACTATTCTTTAGAGAGCACAATCTGATGCGCTGGCCACGTTGTACGAATGCCAAATGTACGCTTGTCAAAAAGACTATTTTATGGAGAATTTGCATGGGGCATGCGATCCCATGGTGGCCAGAAGAAACGATACAAGGACACTCTCAAGGTCTCTCTCAAGAACTTTGAATTTGACTGTGCAACATGGGAGACACTGGCACAGGACCACTCAGCTTGGTGTGCCCACATAAGAAAAGGTATTGTGCTCTTTGAGCAAAGCAGAATTGAGGCAGTACAAAGTAAATGCAGGATGCGCAAATTTGGGATATCCACCCCAAATTTTGAAATGGACTATCTGTGCCTAACCTGCGGTAGAGCATTTCGAGTTCGTATTGGTCTGATCAGCCACAGTCAGACACACTGAAATTTCACTTTACAGTGGTGATGTCATTTTGGTCCTCTTCTAAGATGAAGGAGAGCAACCATAAGTGTATATGTATATATAGACACATCGGTGTCTATATATACACATACATGTACATTTACATATATAGATACGTATATATACACACATATTTATGTACATACGCACATATGTGTCTATCCTCCAACTATCCTAATACTGAGAAAGGTATCATGAGTTACAAATATCAACTTTCCATGTAGGAATGTAAACAGTTCAACCTTAATAAGTCCCTTTTGGTTTCTCTTTCTTGTTTAGTTTTTCATGTTTCTCTTGATTCTTTTATAGGAAAGTCAGGTTTTCTATTCATCTCCGGTGTTTTCAACAAGAATGCTTGGAAGTCCTCTATTTCACTCAGTTCCATTTTCCCCCTGTAGTATGATACTCAGTTTTGCTGACTAGGTTATTCTTGGTTATCATCCTATCTCCTTGAGGCAAGTTCACATATTTCTTGGAGGCTTTGCAGGTATCAGAGTTGACTTTGTTGTCTTCTTCTGATTGAATATTTTGATCTTCCTCTTTTTAACGTTAATTATGTTGCTGAGAGATAGAAATTTCTGCTACTCATTAATGGGGCTGCCCATTAAGAAAAACTTGAGTATGGCAGATATGTACTGTAGGAAAGCCTGTATCTTTTGTTAATTTCTAATGAGGCACTGGTTCTCAAGGGTTGTAATGCCCTCTGGCTCTAAAAAGTGTGTAAAAACCCTTAGGTGAGGTTTTGTTTTGGAACTTACTCATTGGAAGTGTTCCTTTGACCAGACTAGACTCTGGGAAGCTGCTAAGGAGCCCCCTCCACCCCCAAGCTTTGAAAACTCAGATGTTCATGCTTTTCTCTCTAGTAACTATATGTGTAAGTAATGGTCAGATTGTTTGATCTCTCTGTTGATCTGTGATATATGTATTACTTATGGTAAGGTAGTTGGAAGCTCTGTCTGTTGATCTTTATTTCTCTATTTGTATTTTCTCTGAAGTTCAGGGTCCTGACTTTTTCCCTGAACTAAGCTAATGGATATATGTTCTTGATTAGATTGTTGACTCCTGAAATGTTGTTTTCCTTTTAGAAAAAGCATATCTAACAACCTCTACAGCAGGCCCTATTCTGTATGCCGGGGTCCTTGCTATTACACTCATCACCACCAGTGAAAGATAATATCTCTTCACTGAGAAAGTAAGAATCTATATTCTGTTCTTTTTTACACCGTTTACTCATTATTGCAGGCAATTACTTGACTTTTGATATCTTTGTTAAATGACGGGTTCCAGAAGCAACCTCTGCTTCATCAGTAGCTCTATTGCCCTTTGGTTGGGGTCAGAGCTGGGGTCAGACCATGATACCCTCTCCTCTGGGTGAGAGACCCTTCCCACTGCTTTTCAAAGCTGTCTTTGCTGTTTGTTGATTGAGAAGTCTGGAAACCACAGCAGGCACCAAAGATTCAGTCCCCTAAGGCCTGCTCCAACTCCTTCAATGACATTCTGCTCTCAGCCCAATGACACAGATCCTTCCCTTCAACCTTCCAGATTGCCTTGGGCTAGAAATTTGCTTCATTCCATCATTTTGTGCCTTCTGCTGCTCTAAAATTTGTTTAGAGTCATTTTTTACTGGTTTTGCAAGGGATTTTGAGAGAAAGCTCTAGCAGGTCCCTGCTTCTACTCTGTTGTCTTTGCTCTGCCCACACCCAACCCCAGCCTACATGACTCTGCTTAATTCAGTTTCAACCCCATGCCACAGCTCTTTCTATTTTTAAAATGTTGTCTAAAAACACATTTAAAAAAATAAGTTATGGTTTTATCTGTTCCATGACAGATGGAGTACTGAGTTTAGGGAAAACACCTTCCCATGCTCCTCCCCCCAGATTTCCCAAGGAGACTCAATATCACACATAACAGGTATGGGGCAAGTTGGTAAGTTGTGGTGTCATGGAACCCAGAGCTGGAAGGAGATGGGATAGAAAGGCATCATACATTATTGGTCTTTCTCTTGGCAATGCTACTCCCTCAACACAAGGAAGGGATGAACAATGGAGAAGAAAGTGAACAGAATCAGCACAATATTTACATAGAGAAAGTCCCCGTGGAGTAGTCCTTTGATGAGAGTAAGGATGGGGAACCGCAGGAATGAGATGACTGCTAACAGCATCATAACTTTGGTTTCCCCAAAGTGCTGGAAAGGAAAGGGCAGAAGGAGGAAAGCTGCATTCTCTTTATTTGAGAAAGACTGAATGATAACTTGGAGGATGAAGAGGAAATACTGAAGGCATTAAATGGAGATGGAGGTGAGCACAGAAAAGGCAAGATGTTTATAGAAACAGCAATAATTATTAATCTTGTGTTATCAATACAGGGCATCTAACCTTTCTTTTCATCAGTAATTCATTCAGTCAAAAACATTTTTTAAAGTGCCTGTCTTTTGCCGGCCATTTTCTCAAGTGCTAGAGATACCAAAACAGCAGAAGACATTTCCTGCTGTCAAGGATCTCCCAGTCTAAAGGAAGAGAGAACATGCAAACAACTATGTACAAATAAGATATGTATATGTAGTATATATAAATGCTTATGCATGTATAGATGTGTGGTATATGATGAGGATAATAGAAGAGTGAAGTCCTTAGCATTGAGGGGAAAAGGCTTCTAGTAGAAGACAGGATGAAAGCTGGGACTTGCAAAAAGCCATGGAAATGAGAAGGTAGGGTTGAGGAGGCATTGGGAGGCAGCTACTAAAAAAATGCCTGGAGTTTGGATAGGGAGTCTCTTGTGCAAGGCATGGTAAGAAGACAAGTGTCACTGGATCACAGAGTATTTGGTGGCAAGATATAAGAAGATATGAAAGGTGTGTGTCTAGGGTAGATTATGCAGGTCTTTGCATGACAAACATCTGGTATTATTTTTGATACTGAAGGTGAAGGGAGCCTCTGTAGTTTATTCATTAAGGGGCTGACATAGTAAGACCTACACTTGAGGAAGAGTTTTAGGCAGATGGGGGGGATAAGTGAGAAGGCAGTGGAAGATAGAGGCTGAGATAAAGATAGCCAAAATTCAAAATCATTGAGATGGGGAAGATATGATTAGGTCTGAGTTTATTAATCACTGATGAATGAATTCAAGTAGAATATCAACATTGCTGGGTATTTGGCCTCAAGAAAGAGACCTTTGTGGGTGGTAGGCAGCTCAGGGCAGGGAACAGTGGGGTAAACAGGCAATTGGATGATATCCTCAGCAAGGCAAATATTGGGCAATATTGAGGTATCAGACTTCTGATAGATTATAGTTAGTCCTCGGCTTCTTATGAATATGCAGCTAGAAGAATTATGCCTAAGAGTTCTTCTTTTTGACTAGTTAATTCTATGGTCTTGGATGGAGAAGTTCTTTCTTCTCCAAGATAATGACAAATGGGGGTGAAGCAGATAGATAGTCTGGAAAACTCTGTCCTAAGTAGTCTAACAAACTTTTAACACGTATGGGAAACTTTTATTTCTCATTAAAAATTGACATTCCACTTCCATTCATATCTTTGCAAAGGTCAGATAAATGCCCACTTCACCATCTCCCAGTGACCCCATTTCATAAAACACAAAGGGCAGTTAATCACCAAAAACAAACCCTTCTTTTATGATTCCTATAAAGATTAAGTAGGATCCTGGCTGTAATTGAGCTCCAAAGTTTTACCTCACTACTGTACAGTGTAGTCTCTGTGGCTATAAAAACAAACAGTTTTACAAAAGTCCTGCTATCACTGTTGGAGGACATTTGTAGTTTCTGGATATTTAGTTTGCTGTTTTTCTGTCATATTTTCCCAAGGTATCGGATGCAAATTAGGTTTCCAGTTTCTCTTATCTCTTTGTTCCTTCCTAGGCTGAGATCGATAGCTTTAAGGAGATCAAAGTCAACTTTCAAATGTATCCCAAATTGGTAATCTCCAAGTACCATACATTTTGTCTTCAGAACAAAATTTTAAAAAAGCCTATAATGACGTGAGCATGGAAAATCGACTTCTCCTGTTAGACTAAGTAAAAGTAGATTATCCATGTTTTCTAGACTTCAAAGCCCTGTCCTTCAGGTCAGGTTTCTTTAAGTGCTTTCATGGCTTTGTGCATAGTGGGGAAGGAGGGAGCTCTTTCCTCTCTCTCTCTGTCTCTCTCTCTCTCTCTCTCTCTGTCTCTCTCTGTCTCTCTGTCTCTGTCTCTGTCTCTGTCTCTCTGTCTCTCTCTCTGTCTCTCTCTGTCTCTCTCTCTCTCTCTCTCTCATTCTTTCCCCCTACTCCTTTTTATTGTTCATTTCTTTATTTCTCCCTCTCTCTTTCTTTGCTAAATCATCCACACAACTGCAATAAGGTAAGAGGATTTTTATGTTGGCAAAAGTCAGAATTTCAGAATTAGGAGAACTTCTTTGTTTATTTTAATCAAAAATGAAAGAAGAAAAAGAAGGAATGAAGCAAAGAGAAAATAGCTAGTGAAGAGCATACAGGTCAGGGTGATGTACAGTTTTGTCCAAAAAATTCATATCTCCAGGCCTCGACATTAACCGTATTTCTAGGAATAGAGCATTTCATCAAAGAATCCAAACTTACAAGGCCGGTTTAATCCCCTCTTATAAGCAATGACTTTCTAGGTATTTAATGTATTTGGAAATGAAGATAATGTAAAAATAAGATATATGAAAATGAAAAAGAAAATAAATCAAATACAAATGAATTACCAGGATCTCAGCTCTCATAGACTCTGCTGGCTTTCTTTGCTAAAATGAGAAGGGCAAGATGAAAAACAAAGAAGGAAGTAGGCTGAGTATGATTACTTTTCAGTGTTTAATGAAAGGCAACTCAGTCTCAGAAGGACTGAATCTTCATGCAGGAAGTCAGCCTTCACCCTTGCATCGCTTCCCTTAGGAACTGAGCAAAACACCGATGTGATGAAGAAGCATGTCCTATGAAACATGCCTGGTGATTTATTTTCCTTCATTAGTTTTCCATTTTATTAATGCTAGTGTCTTGTTTGAATAGGTCAGGTTGAAGCTATTATTATTGTCAATCGTTCCTTCTCATAATCTTCCTTTCTTGGAACTTCTGATTAATTTTGGTTGTAATATCTCTAAACTGACTGCATGCAGTTGGATTATTTGGAAATCACCTCTCTGCATCATAACCAGTCTCACTTTGGGGTGGAGAGAGCGATGTTTGGTGCTTTTCCTGGCTATCGTCTCCTGACTCTCTCCTTTAAGAAAGTCTGAATGACCTTGAGCTTTTTGAACTGGCTCCATTTCTTTGACCTTTTACATTCATTTATCCTGAATAGTGTTTTCTGGCATATTTCGTGCTGTCCTCCCCAATATCTGTCTGACTATTGAAAACACTGAAAATAAGGCACATGTGAAGAGTTTAGAAAATCCTGTTGAGTTTTTGCCTTGGCATCGTATGCAGGGGGATTTTGTGCACAAGCTATACAAGACGACATGGTGGATTTGCTCTTTTGTTATTTTGCTCACCATTGGAACCTCAAGGCATGATGACATGGTGCCCTATTAAAAATATTGACTCCATAATGACATCAATGACAACTTGGATGCTTTGCTTCTGCTATGGATCTTTTTTATTTTTTATTTTCTTATTAACAAGAATTCCAATACGGATATCCTTTATTTTCTCCAATAATATTTCCCCTTTAGCATAATATATTAGTCATTAGGAAAATCAGCATTCAAAGTTGTCTTTGTAGATGGTGTAAAATTGATGATGCTTACCCATGCTTGCCCCGTTCTCTCCTCTCTAGCACCTCCACTGCATGAGTGGGAGAAGGACAATCATGGGACGTTTTCCTAATTTTTTAGGGATACTTTGTCATCTTTTCTTTGTGAAATCTAGATAACAAAACAAGCAGAGCTGTACCCAAGGAAACAACACCTTTTTGGGAAAAAGTGAAATTGAGAAATCCCAGAAAGATTCCCAAATAATCATTATATTTCTCAGTATTTGTTGACTTCAAAGCAGAAGTGCACAGAAGGGAGTATGGTACAAAGCCATGTTGGAAAATATGGTTCAGTTATAGTAAGTGAAACAGGTCACCTTTTTCAGGAAATGAACTGGAAACTTTGAGTTATGGGGAGTCCAGAACAACATCACACACACACACACACACACACACACACACACACACACACACAGTGAAACTATCATTGAGCAGAAAACAAACAAAAATTAGATCCTTAAACTGAGTAACTGCTGAATCAGCACCTTTGCATAGACGCAGAGACCAAAGACTGAAATTTACAAGGCTAAAATTGAAAAGGCAAAGACTAGAAGATACCATGCAAGTAAAACATTGTCACACTAGCTGACTAAAACAAATTGTTTATATCACAGAAATGGAAAATGAAGATAAGAGCATTGTTGTTCTAGATTACCATTCACTGGTAAATTTTTGCCACAACAAGAAGGCCAAAATAATTCAGAAATTACCTTCACTTGAAAACAACCAGAATAACATGAATAACCACAGTAGCCTGATCTCCATAACCAGCTTGGTGACTTAACAGTCAAGGGCAGTGAGAACTACGACTCTGGAGGGTCCCCACATTGGAAATCATTACTTGTGATCAAAAGGAAAGATTAGGAGCAACACCAACTTATAAAATGGCAAAAAAATTCAACCAACCAACCAAACAAACAAAAACAAACAGTAAATGGTAAAATGTAATTTGGAGAAAACTTGCCTGAATACTCAAGCAAGTCAGGCCAGTCCAAGATACCTAAACAAGAAAAAGTGAGGAGATTATAAAGAAGACCTAGCATGGTCACATTCCTAAACTGTTCTGCCTTTGTCAGCAATTGTAGACCCTCTATATTTGAAGTCTATTTGTTTTCTACATAAGATACTATAGGGGAAAGTAGCTAGAATTTAAGGAAATGAAAATAGTAAATGTAGACAGATCACATCCACTATAAATTAAAGAAATTTGCGTTGAAGACAACAAAATTTTGGTAGCAATTTTCAATAGATCTCCAAAGGTGACTATTGATGAATAATTATAAAATAACATAGAGGAAGAATTTGCAAGTATTAAGCCATATTTCCTCTTTCTAATTTTTTGAAAGTCTTCATAATAATCATCTAATCATACATTAATAGCATTCTTGATGAATAGATAACAGGGAATAGAGAATAGATGATTTCATGCAATTTTACATGCACATTGAACCTGTTGCATTGTTTTGAAGACCTTAATACATCAATAGGCATAAAATCAACACATATATATATATATATATATATATATATATATATATATATATATATATATATATATATATATATATATATATATATATATACATCACTCAGTAGATCAACACACATACATTTAGTGCTTAATTCATTTAACGCATTACATTAAATATCAGGATTCAAAGAAAAGCAAAAATACTCTCCCCCTTCAAGGAGTTCTAATGGGGAAAACATCATGAAAATAGTGAGATGCACAGAAGAAGAGAGGGTATGAAAAGCAATCTGGGAGGAGAAGGAAATAGCAGCTGGATTACTGACTAAGGCTTTCTGCAGAAGACAGAATTTGAACTGAAGCTTTAAGGAAGCCTGAGAAAGGGAGAAATAAGAAATGGTGGACAACCAGTGGAAACATAGTAGGAACTCATACTCATTTTGTTTTATTTTAAGTCCTTTCATTTTGGGTTTCATGGGGCATTTTGTAAGGAAAGCCTGAAGAAGAGTAAGAAGGTGGAGAGGAGCACTGCTTTAACTTCCTAGATCCACTAGGAGATGATGGGAATAAAGATATATGGAAAAAGTTGACTTTGGCCAGGAATAGGGCCACTTCATCATCTGAGATAAGAGTAGAGGATATAATAGAAGAAAATACTGGATTTTTATTACTTTTAGTCACAGAATTACTTAAAGTAATCAAAACCAGTTTTAAATATTTTTCTTCAAACCAAAGACATTTTAAAATCCCACTGTTCCATGAAAGTTTCATTCATAGATATAACCACCAAGATAAGTTTGTTCAATTTCCCTCTGATTGTTAATGTAATGGGAGGGATACAGAAGGACAATATGTGATCACAAAAGTTTTTCCCATAATCATGGGGGAAGTTCAGGACAAATTGATTATGCACAAATGGTGAAGACTCCCAGCTCCTCTTATTTATAGATAAAAATATTGGACTGACTTAATCAAATTCCAGACCATTACACACCCTCATTACCTAAACTCAAAACCGCTTATGAGAGTGGTCAGTCTATTAATCCACACAGGAAAAGAGAAACGGATGAAAAAACGTCTAGTGCTGAGATGATTACAGGAAGTTGCATGGATGAGTGAGCTCATCATTATGTGGATCTTGGCAGAGTCCACATATTAACATGAAACTTGGGCCAAAATTGGGAAGGGGAAAGAAAACAGACTGCATTACATTTGAGATATTACGGAACACTTTCAATGATCCCAAGGTGCTCACCTGATGATAGTTATAATTGTTGTAATAATCCGCCAATATTTTCCAAGTGATGCTGTACCACACTGTAGAACAGTGATGAATGGAACCCTACCATCTCTGAAGAATCTACATCATGTCTGGCTCTAAGGTTAATGGAGAGATGGAAAGACACATCATTAGTGTATGTAGACTAGCATTTTTCCAGTGCTCACTTTTGTATAAAAATAATTTAAAAGTATCTTAATAGGAGAGAGTGAGAGAAAGACAGAGAGAGACACAGACAGACAGACAGACAGAAAAAGACTCAGAGAAACAGTGATAGAAATAGACATACATAGAAATAGACATACACACACATACACATGGATGAATGGACAGAGGCGCTTTTCACAATAGAAATGTGGGAGAATCCTTCACCAATAAAAAAGATCCAGAAGAGATCATAAAATATAAAACTGACCATTTGTATCATGCATTTTTTAAAAAATTCCTTTTGAAGAAACAAAATTAATTCAGGTCAAATAAAAAGATATCATGACAAGCAAGAGAATGTTTGGAGTTGTTCCAAGTGACCAGCACCAAAGAGTCAACATGTCAGAAGCAGACCTTGAGCTCAGGTTCTTCTGGTCTCCAGGCTGGTTCTTTGGTTACTGTTCCCTCTTGTTCTTAGACAATATGAATAAGAATGATGCTTAAAAGAATAAAAAGATGATAAATTCTAATGATCAATCTCAGTTGTAGAAAACAAATAAGAAAATGTTTTCCTTCTCTCAGGGGAGTGGTTGTGTTTATGAATAGAAAATATGTGTATGTATATATATATGTATATATATATATATATATATATACATATATATGCATACGTTATCTCCATAGTAGCTGAATTTGCTTAATTTTATTACAAGAATGGATTCAATAGGGGGTAGTACCGAAGATCAAATCCAAAAGGCAATAATAAGACTATTTTTCAAAGACGCATCAGCCTGGAAATCAAGAATTAGAAAACACTCTAGAACCATCGTCTATATAGCAAATACAGAGAACCACGTGACGATGTGGCAATGATGCCAAAGGAAATGTGAAAGTTGAACATATCTCAACCAAATAGAGTGAATACCTCTACTCAAGAGATTTTAGATGCACCAAATGAGATCTTTGAACCTCATGCTAGACACTGAATATCCAAATACGAATAACATAATCTTCACCTTCCATAGACTAGGCATCTAGTTTGAGGTTGGTGATTAGGAGAAAATATATGTACATGTTCAAACAAATCAATTTTACAAAGAGATAGAATAATGCACTGTTAGAGAAAAGTACATAAATATCCATGGAACTTTTGTTCAGTGATCCTTTTTTCAAAATTCTCATCTTAGGAATTTGATTTGACAGTTTTATTCTATATTGTCTCTTTTACAATATATCTTCTAAGTCTCTTTGGACACTTGAATGTAAAGGGAAATCAAAGTCTTGGCAGAGGGAATGGTTCAATTGTAACCCAGAAGATACTGGTTCAAATCTTGCCTCGGGTACTTATTACTTCTGTCTCTACGGAAAGTCACTGAACCTCTCTCAGATTTAATTTTTCCACCTGTACCATGGTGGGGGGGGGGGGGATAATAATGGTAATAATTGCTACTTCAGAGAGTTGACATGAAGCTCAAATAATAATGCTTGTAGGGGTCGGAGCCAAGATGGAGGAGTAGAAAGACGCACATACACATAGCTCCAAACCCACAACCCACAGAACCGCTACAGGGGAGTAACTCACGGCGAATTCTACACCCAGAGGCCACGGAAAATTGGAGCGAGGGAGATTTCTGTTCCAGAGGGACCTGCAAACCTCTCGTGGGGGGTCCTTCGCGCTGCGGACTGGGCGCTGGGACTGGGAGCTGAGGGCAGCCCTGCCCTGCTGCAGCCACGGCACCGAGAGGAAAAGATCCGAGCGGGCTTCGGGGACAGGATCTCCAGCGGCCGCACAAGTCCCTCTGCCCACAGGTGATGGCGGTTGGTGAGAGAGTCTCTTTGGCAGGTTGAGAGGGGAGTGGGGTGCCCCCATGATTCGGCCCCCCCGGGAGGTAGAAGCTGAGAGGTGGCTGCAGACCGGGACTCCCCAAGTGAGCGAGAGCCTGAATCCATTGTGGAAGGTCTTTACATAAACCCCCTGAGGGAACTGAGCCTGAGAGGTGGCCCTGCCCCGACCTGACCACCTGAACATAATCTCATACTGAATAGCAGCCCTGCCCCCGCCAAAAGTCCTAAGGCTGGAAGCAGCATTTGAATCTCAGTCCCCAAACTCTGGCTGGGAGGACCAGGAGGCCAGGTGGGCGTGAGGAGTATATTCAGAGGTCAAGTCACTGGCTGGGAAAATGCCCAGAAAAGGGAAAAGAAATAAGACTATTGAAGGCTACTTTCTTGGAGAACAGACATTTCCTCCCTTCCTTTCTGATGAGGAAGAACAATGCTTACCATCAGGCAAAGACACAGAAATCAAGGCTTCTGTGTCCCAGCCCACCCAATGGGCTCAGGCCATGGAAGAGCGTAAAATGAATTTTGAAAATCAAGTTAGAGAGGTGGAGGAAAAACTGGGAAGAGAAATGAGAAAGATGAAAGAAAAGCATGAAAAGCAGATCAGCTCCCTGCTAAAGGAGACCCAAAAAAATGTTGAAGAAATTAACACCTTAAATACTAGCCTAACTCAATTGGCAAAAGAGGCTCAAAAAGCCAATGAGGAGAAGAATGCTTTCAAAAGCAGAATTAGCCAAATGGAAAAGGAGATTCAAAAGCTCACTGAAGAAAATAATTCTTTCAAAACTAGAATGGCACAGATGGAGGCTAAGGACTTTGCAAGAAAGCATGATATCACAGAACAAAGAGAGAGGAATGGAAAAATGAAAGATAATGTGAAATATCTCATTGGAAAAACAACTGACCTGGAAAATAGATTCAGGAGAGACAATTTAAAAATTATGGGCTTACCTGAAAGCCATGATCAAAAAAAGAGCCTAGACATCATCTTTCACGAAATTATCAAGGAAAACTGCCCTGAGATTCTAGAACCAGAGGGAAAAATAAATATCCAAGGAATCCACAGAACACCGCATGAAAGAGATCCAAAAAGAGCAACTCCTAGGAACATTGTGGCCAAATTCCAGAATTCCCAGGTCAAGCAGAAAATATTTCAAGCAGCTAGAAAGAAACAATTCAAGTATTGTGGAAATACAATCAGGATAACACAAGATCTAGCAGCCTCTACATTAAGGGATCGAAGGGCATGGGATAGGATATTTCAGAAGTCAAAGGAACTAGGACTAAAACCAAGAATCACCTACCCAGCAAAACTGAGTATAATACTTCAGGGGAAAAAATGGTCTTTCAATGAAATAGAGGATTTTCAAGCATTCTTGATGAAAATATCAGAGCTGAAAAGAAAATTTGACTTTCAAACACAAGAATGAAGAGAACCATGAAAAGGTGAACAGCAAAGAGAAGTCATAAGGGACTTACTAAAGTTGAACTGTTTACATTCCTACATGGAAAGACAATATTTGTAACTCTTGAAACATTTCAGTATCTGGGTACTGGGTGGGAGTACACACACACACATGCACACACGCACACATACATAGAGGCAGAGGGCACAGAGTGAATTGAAGAGGATGGGATCATATCTTTAAAAAAACGAAATCAAGCAGTGAGAGAGAAATATATTGGGAGGAGAAAGGGAGAAATTGAATGGGGCAAATTATCTCTCATAAAAGAGGCAAGCAAAAGACTCATTAGTGGAGGGATAAAGAGGGGAGGTGAGAGAAAAACATGAAGTCTACTCTCATCACATTCCACTAAAGGAAAGAATAAAATGCACACTCATTTTGGTAGGAAAACCTATCTCACAATACAGGAAAGTGGGGGACAAGGGGACAAGCAGGGTGGGGGGAATGACAGAAGAGAGGGCATGGGGAGCAGAATGCAATTCGAGGTCGACACTCATGGGGAGGGATAGGATCAAAAGAGAATAGAAGTAATGGGGGACAGGATAGGATGGAGGGAAATATAGTTAGTCCTATACAACACAACTATTATGGAAGTCATTTGCAAAACTACACAGATTTGGCCTATATTGAATTGCTTGCCTTCCAAAGGGAAGGGTTGGAGAGGGAGGGAGCTAAAGAAGTTGGAACTCAAAGTGTTAGGATCAACTGTAATGTTCTTACCACTAGGAAATAAGAAATACAGGTAAAGGGGTATAGAAAGCTATCTGGCCCTACAGCACAAAAGAGAAGACGGAGACAAGGGCAGAAAGGGATGATAGAAGAGAGAGTAGATTGGTCACAGGGGCAATTAGAATGCTTGGTGTTTTCGGGGGGAGAGGGGATAAAAGGGGAGAAAATTTGTAACCCAAAATTTTGTGAAAATGAATGTTAAAACTTAAATTAAAAAAAATAATAATGCTTATAATGCACTTTTCAAATCTCATATTTCTAGAGAGAGAAGCTTATGTTGAACATTTTCTTGTATATGACTTCTCCACCTCATTACTTTCTTCTTTACCTCTTCCATGGGAACATCATTTTACATGGCTGTGTGCTCTAACTCAGTTGGCAGCTTCATTTAGCTGGAATTAATACGTCTTTGGGCAATTGATCTTCTGCTTACACTATCTGTTGACTAGAAATCAGAGAGAAGTTGAATAAATCCTGGGAACAGAAACCAGTTGCACTGCTCAGAGGCAACCCTAGGAGAGGGGAATGACTTGATTGTTTTGTAGTGTCTTCCAGTCCAACAACAGTGATGGTGGCTTGCTGGTAATCATAGAGTGCTTTAGATTTTGAAAGATTCTTTACAAACATTGTATCATTTAATTCCCTCACAAACCTTTAGAAGCAGGTAGTGCAAATGTAATGGAGAAGATAGTAGTAAACCTGGATTTGAAAAACAAGAAGATAACGTGTTCAGTTCCACCTCTGGAACTTCCTAACTGTGTCAACATGGAGACTCAATCTACCTGAGCTTGATGTTCTTATTTGATAAAATGAGAGTAAGAAGGCTGCAGCAGTGACCTCACAAGGTTGCAGGGAGGCTCACATGGGCTCCTGAGATAGAGCACTTTGCACACCTAACAGCATTCTGTTCATATTCACTGTCGTTATTTTCACCAATCTACTGAGAGAGGGCACACTATTTAGAGTACAATGATTTGCTGAAAAGCATGAAGCAAGGACGGTGTGTTTTCACAGTCCAAAGAGTGTGAGTCTTTTTCAACATAGAATGCTATGATGCTAATTACTATTTTTTCCTGTTAATTGCAATTAATTTACATCAAATACGAGCTGATTCTGGCATTATTTTGATGAGGAGAGGAGTGGCACAAGAATAGTGTTCATTTGTTTTTTCTGTTCTAGTGAGAGAGAGAAATCACATTGCTCAATAACAGGGAGTCTGTTTAGACTCATATTTAAGCAAACACTATACAGGAAGCATCATTGCGATTGGGGCACATCCCTATAATTTTCCAACCATGAAACATTTACTTTTTAAATATATCATCAATCATGGCGGGGGAACCCTCAAAATCCCTACTCAATACAAAATAGAGAAAGAAATCTTCAACAAAGTATTTCAAATTATGGTCATTATTAACCCCTTTAATATTGAATTAGTTTGATTATTTCCTGATAATTAAAACATGTGGCTTGATAAGATATGCTGAAATAACCATAGGACTTTCCCCCTCTCTCCTTGCATATCATGCCAAGGTAATGAAATAGGCAAGTTTAGAATAGTTGTATATTTCTTTCAACTTTGATTAAGAAAACATGTGCTGTTGTTTTCATCATCACCACCTCATCATCATAACTACCACTGTCATTATGGCAGGAGGAAGATATACTCTAACTTGTCAGAAAGTAGATCGCCTTTGTCTATCACCCATATGGAAGCAGTTTCTGTGAGTCTTTGATAGTGCCAGGACGTTATTCAAAACCTGGAATTGCTATAAAAATAATCTTAATCCTGATGAAATAATCTTATACTAAAACCGTTATTGTATATGGCTTATCTATGAAAAAAACAACAACAACAGGTCTTAATCCGTATGTAACATTTTGAAATGAGAATTTCTCATTCAAACATAATCCATAGCTTGGCAAAGGATGGTTTCCTCTCAAATCTGGAACCTCCATTTCAAAGTTTCAAAGTATTAGAGATTGTCTCTGAATAGGAGCAACTTTCTCCTTTTTTCTTTCAGGTACGGAATGCACCATAATACGAAAAATAACATCTTTGATTTATGAAACCTCTTCATTCCAATTTGAGAATAACATCCCTAAAGAACACTGGGTTTTTTTTATTGTGTATTTTGTGTTTTATTTCCTCAAGAAAATAGAAATTAGTTCCAAGCTATGAATGGTAATGGAAGAAAATCTTTCAAAAAATAATGAAATTTTTTGATAGGTTTTATTTACAGCCTAGCCCCCTCAATATGTCTTGCTTTGCCTCTCCCACAGAGTTAGTCTAGATAACAGATGATTTTTTAAATCTATAAATTAGAAGGGGGGATGCAAAACCAAACCCAAACCCAGAAAAATCTGATGTTACATGCAGTGATATGCACCCATGAACCTCCCAGCTCTGGAAAGGAATCTGGTTAGGTGTCCTCTCCTGTGTCTTGCTCTTTATACTTTCACAACATTCACCTTTGCTTTGTCTTGTTTCTTTACGTTTATATTAATTTAGTCAATGTGTCTATTGCCTTCCTATCCTTGCTTCTTTCCTTTGTGCTTCAGTCCATGTAAGTCTTCCCATACTTCTCTGTAGTTATAGTTTTCATTACTCTATCATCACAATAACATTTAATTACATTCATCTGCCTCAATTTGTTTAACCAAAAACTGATACCCTTTTAAAAATAAGTTGTTATTCGATCTTCTGTTTCCTATCCCATCAGTTATGCTTATTATCCTTCCCTGGCTCAGGTCCCATCCTATATAAGAAATAGTACTTTCTAAAGGTGAAACAATAAACAAATTGATAGACACATTGAGAAAGTTCAACAAAATGTGCAATGTGCAATTGAACCTGTGGAGCTCCCACCAGCACAAAGAGGTGACTTGGAGGAGTCCTCTCATATCTCTTCATTTGAGTTCTTCTTAATCTTTGTAATTTTTTTTTTAATTTTTTTTATTTTTTATTAATTTTTAATTTTTTTTTATTATTAAATTTATTTATTTAACTTTTAACATTCATTTTCACAAAATTTTGGGTTACAAATTTTCTCCCCTTTTATCCCCTCCCCCCCCAAACACCAAGCATTCTAATTGCCCCTATGACCAATCTGCTCTCTCTTCTATCATCCCTCTCAGCCCTTGTCTCCATCTTCTCTTTTGTCCTGTAGGGGCAGATAGCTTTCTATACCCCTTTACCTGTTTTTCTTATTTCCTAGTGGCAAGAACATTACTTGACAGTTGATCCTAACACTTTGAGTTCCAACTTCTCTTCCTCCCTCCCTCCCCACCCCTTCCCTTTGGAAGGCAAGCAATTCAATATAGGCCATATCTGTGTAGTTTTGCAAATGACTTCCATAATAGTTGTGTTGTATAGGACTAACTATATTTCCCTCCATCCTATCCTGTCCCCCATTACTTCTATTCTCTTTTGATCCTATCCCTCCCCATGAGTGTCGACCTCGAATTGCACTCTCCTCCTCAAGCCCTCCCTTCTATCATCCCCCCCACCCTGCTTGTTCCCTTATCCCCCCACTTTCCTGTATTGTGAGATAGGTTTTCCTACCAAAATGAGTGTGCACTTTATTCTTTTCTTTAGTGGAATGTGATAAGAGTAGACTTCATGTTTTTCTCTCACCTCCCCTCTTTATCCCTCCACTAATGAGTCTTTTGATTGCCTCTTTTATGAGAGATAATTTGCCCCATTCAATTTCTCCCTTTCTCTTCCCAATATTTTTCTCTCTCACTGCTTGATTTCATTTTGTTTTAAAGATATGATCCCAACCTATTCAATTCACTCTGTGCACTCTGTCTCTATGTATGTGAGCGTGTGTGCATGTGTAATCCCACCCAGTACCCAGATACTGAAATGTTTCAAGAGTTACAAATATTGTCTTTCCATGTAGGAATGTAAACAGTTCAGCTTTAGTAAGTCCCTTATGACTTCACTTTGCTGTTCACCTTTTCATGGTTCTCTTCATTCTTGTGTTTGAAAGTCAAATTTTCTTTTCAGCTCTGGTCTTTTCATCAAGAATACTTGAAAATCCTCTATTTCATTGAAAGACCATTTTTTCCCCTGAAGTATTATAGTCAGTTTTGCTGGGTAGGTGATTCTTGGTTTTAGTCCTAGTTCCTTTGACTTCTGGAATATACTGTTCCATGCCCTTCGATCCCTTAATGTAGAGGCTGCTAGATCTTGTGTTATCCTGATTGTATTTCCACAATACTTGAATTGTTTCTTTCTAGCTGCCTGCAGTATTTTCTCCTTGACCTGGGAACTCTGGAATTTGGCCACAATGTTCCTAGGAGTTTCTCTTTTTGGATCTCTTTCAGGCGGTGTTCTGTGGATTCCTTGAATATTTATTTTGCCCTCTGGTTCTAGAATCTCAGGGCAGTTTTCCTTGATAATTTCATGAAGGATGATGTCTAGGCTCTTCTTTTGATCATGGCTTTCAGGTAGTCCCATAATTTTTAAATTGTCTCTCCTGGATCTATTTTCCAGGTCTGTTGTTTTTCCAATGAGATATTTCACATTATCTTCCATTTTTCCATTCTTCTCTCTTTGTTCTGTGATTTCTTGGTTTTGCATAAAGTCATTAGCCTCCATCTGTGCCATTCTCATTTTGAAAGAACTATTTTCTTCAGTGAGCTTTTGAATCTCCTTTTCCATTTGGCTAATTCTGCTTTTGAAAGCATTCTTCTCCTCATTGGCTTTTTGAACCTCTTTTGCCAATTGAGTTAGGCTAGTTTTTAAGGTGTTAATTTCTTCAACATTTTTTTGGGTCTCCCTTAGCAGGGAGCTGATCTGCTGTTCATGCTTTGACTTCATGTCTCTCATTTCTCTTCCCAGCTTTTCCTCCACCTCTCTAACTTGATTTTCAAAATTCTTTTTGAGCTCTTCCATGGCCTGAGCCCATTGGGTGGGCTGGGACACAGAATCCTTGATTTCTGTGTCTTTGCCTGATGGTAAGCATTGTTCTTCCTCATCAGAAAGGAAGGGAGGAAATGCCTGTTCGCCAAGAAAGTAACCTTCTATAGTCTTATTTCTTTTCCCTTTTCTGGGCATTTTCCCAGCCAGTGACTTGACCTCTGAATATTTTCCTCACACCCACCTCACCTCCTGATCCTCCCAGCCCGTGTTTGTGGTCTGAGATTCAAATGCTGCTTCCAGCCTCAGGGCTTTTGGCGGGGGCAGGGCTGCTATTCAGTATGAGATTATGATCTGGTGCTGAGATCGGGGCAGGGCCACCTCTCAGGCTCAGTTCCCTCAGGGGGTTTATGCGCAGACCTTCCGCAATGGATTCAAGCTCCCGCCCGCTTGGGGAGCCCCTGTCTGCATCCGCCTCTCAGCTTCTACCTCCCGGGGGGGGGGGGGGGGCCTGAATTATGGGGGCACTCCACTCCCCTCTCGACCCGCCAAAGAGACTCTCTCACCCACCCCTGTCACCTGTGGGTGGAGGGACTTGTGCGGCCGCTGGAGATCCCGTCCCTGAAGCCTGCTCGGATCTGTTTCTCTCGGTGCTGCAGCCGTGGCCGCAGCAGGTCTGGGCTGGGCTTTGTGTCTGCAGCGTGACGGACCTTTTGCGAGAGGTTTGCAGATCCCTCTGTGGGTGGAGGGACCCGCGTGGCCGCTGGAGATCCTGTCTGTGAAGCCTGCTCGGATCTTTTCCTCTCGGTGCCGCGGCCGCGGCAGGGCTGCACTCAGCTCCCAGTCCCGGCGCCCAGTCCGCAGCGCGAAGGACCCCCCCGCGAGAGGTTTGCAGGTCTCTCTGGAACAGAAATCTCCCTCACTCCAATGTTCCGTGGCCTCTGGGTGCGGAATTCGCCATGAGTTACTTCCCTGTAGCCATTCTATTGGTTGTGGGTTCAGAGCTATGTCAATCTTTGTAATTTTTTACACTAATTTTTAATTTTGCATAATTTTCTTTACATTTAAATTATTGTAGCTATTGTGTAGTTTAATTTGTAGAAGGACATTCTTTTGGAATGTTAAAGTATCACCAGGAGAACACTATTAGAAGATTGTGTAATGGAGAGCCAGCAAAGTATGACCAAGTGATGGCAACTGGAGGGCACTTCCCTATCAGCCAAGATGTTGCAAGGGTTCCCAATTTTCCTGAATCTTGAGAAGGACTCATTTTTTACCCTTGGACACCAATATTTGGAAGTTTTTGTTACTTATGACATCCTTGGAATGCTCAGGTTATTGCTTTAAGGTTTTTCTTTTAATTTCTAAAAGTAAAAAACAAAACAAAACAAGTCATTATCATTTAATCTCTGTCCTGAATCCAGCACAGTGCACAGCAATACATCATAAGCACTTAATAAATGTTTGTCAGAAGAATGGATAAATGGATTTAATCACGTTATTCTGTTGTACAGGAACAATGAAGAGTACATTGGCATGGGCCCATAGTTTATGATCTGGAGGGGCCCTCAAAGGCCACTTAGTTCAACCTCATTTGATAGATGAGAACATTAAAGACTAGATGGTTTAAATGTCTTGCCAAGATCCCATATCATAAATGTCAAAACAAGGGGATTTGAACCCGTTTTTTTTTATTTCAAAATGAAGGTTCTTTCTACTACTCCAAGCTACTTCCCTTCCTAAAATTAAAATGAATTTCTCTGTTTCATGAGGTCATTGATTTAGAGCTGCAAGGGACCTTAGGGATTACCTAGGTCATTCCATCCCAATTTGACACACAAGGAAACTGAGGTTCCAGGAGTAAAAAGGGACTTATCTATGGTCATATAATGACTTAGTCATTTACTCTTCATTGACTTATATTTAAGGCATCATTGAAATTGTTTAAAGGAGAATTTAACCATTTTCTTGGTGCATAGGAACTAGTAACATACAATAATAGCACACCAAAGAATGGCATACAATGGCATCCTGTTTAGCCTTCTAGCTCAGGCATTCCCAGCTGCTTCCATTCATTCTGCTGTTTAGCCTTAAACAACCTGACCATCTTTGCACACCTGCATGCTGATCCCACATGAAAACCCTTCACCCCAAATTTTCTCAGGGCTGAGGTTCTAACTGAAGTCCTTGGGGAGGGACATGGAGGTTTGGGGGCATATAGACAGAAGAGCCCTCTGGAGAGCCCTAGGGATGTTGCAGTAGCAGTAGCAGCGATTAATGCAGGTGGTATTTGAGACAAGGGAGCTAATGAGCTTTAATATGCATGCAGGTGAGGGAGTGCTGAATCAGTAGAGCCATTAATGAACCTATGACAGGCTAATTAGCTACAATTTAAAATCTATGGAATCTAATCAGAGGAGCTGAACACGGCTGCAAATCTGCCTGTGAATGAGTCTTTCTAAATACTCCAATCTGTTGCTTAGTCACTGATTGATAGTAATTGCTTTTTTCCCTCTATTGTGTGGAGGAAAATGCCCAATTTTGCTCTGATAGAGGAGGACACAACATTGGAGTTAAATGCCTAAGATGTTTGGCTGCTTAAGTTTTAATCAGTGGATGTTTAAAAAAAATCAAAGTAAAATTAATTTTCAGCTCTGAATATAGATGATTAAAAATATACCACCACCCTCTCATGGATTCCATCAGCTTGACAAAATCCTATGGAACTGTTAATCAACTCCAACTAACATATCCTAGAGCTCTGGCAAAGGCATCAACATGTGGCAAGGTGGCCAAGCCACTGATTAAGCCACAGATTTGTTTAAGGTGGGACCATTTGTGACAGTTCTCAAAGGTAACAAACTGGTGGCAGGAGAAGCTTAATGTTATGGGATATCTAAGTGTGAAAGAGTTTTCAAGGGATGACATAGAAAAAAATATGATCTTAAAGTCACTGAAAAACTGATGAATATTCACCAAATGATGATTTTTTTTATATAAATGAATCAATGACATGATTTTATTTCAAATGGTTCATGACCATACATGGACTAATAAAAAAATGTGGAAGCAACTTACAAACTGAAATGTAGAGAGGTAGAAGAATAAAATATAAGATGAAAAGTAAGGGGGAGGAGTACACTAATCTAGATAATAGCATTCATCCAAAAAGCATTTATTAAATGCCTACTAGGTGTAAGGCACTTTGTTGTGAAACAAGTATGAGGAGTGGAGAGACATCAGAAAGACATCTGTGAGATAAAATGAAGTGATAAAAGTGGAATTGGAGGAATGAAATACATGCTCCTTGGGGTCTTAAAGGGAAAAGAGAAGGGGAAAGGATGGACAGAAATTCCTAATGGCAACTGAGAGGGAAGAAATGAAAATAGTATATGATATTAAATATGTGTGTATTGATTGCTTTAAATGCAAAGATATACTTAACAAATTTAATTGTTTATATGGATATTTAACACCAAATTTTGAATAATCATATGTTATGTGAATGTGGATCCACATAGTATCTGCATATAGATGTCTGTGAACGTACAGTATATATAATAGATATAGCTACACATATACACACAAATACTTATAATGTCTATCATCATTCTCATTCTCTCTCTCTCTCTCTCCCTCCCTCCCTCCCTCCCTCCCTCTCTCTCTCTCTCTCTCTCTCTCTCTCTCTCTCTCTCTCTCTCTCTCTCTCTCTCTCTCTCTCCTCAGAATTGTGATAGCCCCATGCCTTGAAGTGGAGGAAAAGTCCCTGACCTAAGGCATTTCCTTTCCCTCTTAGGCTCACAAAACATCGGAATAGACTTGGAAACCCTTAGTGGTCTGGGATTAACCCACTGGTCAGGCTACCTGTTTTCCTGTGGCCCATGAAGGAGCTCAATTGAATTTAATTTCCTGTAAAAGAACTGCAAAATAGAGAATTTAAATAGACCTTAGGCATTATTCTTCATTTCTCTGGAAATTTTCTATGGAAAAATAACCCATTGAATGAATTAAATATTTAAAATAAAAGTCCACAATATTATTTTTAAAATGACCATTTCAAAGACTTTTCTAATTTTAAATTTGTTCTGAAGCAGTTTTTTTTTTAGTAGAGAGTGCAATAAACAAACTCCTTAAAATTATAGCTAATGTGTCTTTTGTGTTCCAAGCACTGTGCTAGTCATAAAGAATACAAATTAAAAAAAAAAAACCAACCCCTCCCCTCAAGAAATTTATTTTAGAAGAGAAAATACCTCCCTGGAAGTAGCTTGTAAGGGGAGTTTGAGAGTTGCTTCCAGTGGTTGCCAGGTCCTTTCCAAAAGCAATAGTGACATTGACATTGTGACTGTATGAACAGCACGAAGGAGAAGGGATGGGGTTATAAAGTGGGGGAGGTATATGTGTCAGCAGGGCATATGGTGAATATCCAGGGTAGATGGATGGGAAGCTTCACCAAGGACTCACTAAAGTAGGACTTGAGAGCTTGTTCTCATTCACGTATTCAATGAGCCAGCTTAACCCCAGGCTAGATTTCCAAACTGAATTGAACAAATTCAAATAGTTCATGGAATATATTCAAATGTTTGGTCAAATGCTGATCTTGTAATGAGGAAGTGAGAGATGTAAATACTGTATCAGATACTTACTTTTTGTAAGAGATATTGGGGAAGACTCTTCTCATCCCCTAGCCTCAGTTTCATTAGCTGTAAAATCAAAGTTTTATTAGATGGTCTCTGAGGCTCACTGTCAAAAATTAGTGTCATTGATTTAGAACTGGTTGATTTTATACATCAAATAATCTGATGTTTTATTTTTATTTTTTTGCAAGGTAATTTTTTTTTTCCAGAAGGGGAAACTGAATCAGAGAGAAGCAAAGTAAACTGCTTAGGGCTCTATAGGTGAGTGGCACAATCAAGATTTGAATACACATTATGTAACCCCAAATCTAGTATTTTTTCCAGTGTCCCATGCTGTTTCTCACAGTTACTAGTTAGAGAACTTGGTACGATCCAGAGAAAAGACAAAACTGAACAGTATTATTTAAAATTAGTCACAGTGGATCCTAAGAAGTGATTGACTTTCAAATGGTAGTGTTCACTAAGTAAATAATGGCAATGATTAATGGTGGAGGTAAGGGAGAGGAGTTCTCAGATCATACCATCATGGAAGAACTGAAAACTTACAGTCCTTCCAAGATGTCTCTGAAGCATGAGATACTGCCCCCTTCCTACTAGGACTAGAGCCCAACTTTAACATAAAGCCAAAAAGCTGAGAAATAAGCCAGAAAAATGCACAAACAATAAAAAAAGAGAACCTGACCAGAGAAAATTACTAGGCTGATTATAAGATCAAAGCACAAACTCAGAAGACGACAATTAAATTAAAGTAGGTATGTGCAAAGTCCCAAAATTTGGTCTGAGGCCCTGAAAGATGCCTCAAATAGAATTTTGCAAAACCAGATAAGAGAAGTGGAGTAAAATTTGGGAGAAGAAACGAGAGTGATGAAAAAAATTAGGAAAAAAGAGTCAACTGCTTGGTAAAGGAGGCACAGAAAACTACTAAACAGAACAATATCTTAAGAGACAAAATACGTCAAATAGTAAAAAAAAAAAAAAAATGCACTCCTTAAAAAGCACTAAAGGACTTCCATAGAAATTAGAATTGATCAAGTGGAATCTACTTACCTCAAGAGACATTAAGAACCAATGAAAGAAAATCAAAAGAATGAAAAAATAAGAAAATGTGTTCAAGGAGTTATAGGAGAAAACAGAGAGTGAAGCACACAATTGGGGACCTCAACTTTCCCCTCTGCAAGATGAGTAACTCTAACCAAAAAATAAACAAGAAAGAAGGTAAGGAGGTGAATAAAATTTTGAAAGAGTTATATATGATAGACCTCTGGAAAAAAATGAGTGAGGAAAGAAAGGGGGATACACACACACACACACACACACACACACACACACACATATATATTCTCAGTAGTATATAACAGCTACACAAAAATTTACCATATATTAGGTCATAAAATCCTCACAATCAAACTTAGAGTATCAGAAACAACAGATGCATTCTTTCCAGATCATAATGCCATAAAATATATATTCAATAAAAGATTGTGAAAAGATAAATTAAAAATAAACTGGAAATTACATAATGTAATCATAAAGATTGAGTGGATCAAAGAACAAAACATAGAAATAATCAATAAATTCATTATTTATGTTGACAATAATGAAACAGCATACCAAAATTTATGGAATGATGCCAAAGCTGTATTTATGGGAAGTTTGTATCTCTAAACACTTAACATTAATAAAATAGAGATAGAGCAGATCAATGAACTGAGTATGCACCAAGAACAACAGCAAAAATAAGTCTAAAATATTAAAATCTGAAATTAAATTCTAAAGTGGAAATTTTGAAAATCAGAGAAGATGTTCACAAAATTGAAAGTAAGAAAACCATTGAATACAAAATAAATCTAGGATACAGTTTTATGGAAACAATAGAAAAAAATCAGGTAATTTGATTTAAGAAAGAAAGAAGAAACTTAAATTACCCGCAACAAAAAATGAAAGGAGTGAATTCATTACCAATGAAGATGAAATTAAGATAAGTATTAGGAACTATTTTGTCCAATTATGTGCCACCAAATGTAACAATCTAATTGAAATGAAGATTATCAAAAATGTCCAGATTAACAGAAGAGGAAATAGAATAGTTAAATAACTCTATCTTAGAAAAAAATGAACATGTCACAAAAGGAGCTTCATAAGGGAAAAAAATCCCAAGAACCAGATAGATTTACTAATAAATTCTACATAACATTTTAAACAACTGTGTAACTAATGCAATTTGTACATTAGCAATAACAGTTGTTATTAATGTAAGTTGTGTATAGTAGATTTTCAGTTTCATGTACAATCATCTTTTTTCTTGTCTACTATGTTACATAAATTATGATTTATTTCTTAAGAATAAAATAAATGAAAATTAAGAAAAAAACAGTAAATTCCAATATGATATAAACTCTTTGGAAAAATAGGCAAAGAAGAAGTTATACTCTTTTATGACACAAATATGGTGATGATACCTAAATAAGGAAAAAAATAGAAACAGAGAAATAAAACTATAGACTAATTTCACTAATGAATATTACAGTAAATTCTTGAATAAATACTAGAAAGGAGAATATAGTAATTCATCAGAAAGGTCATACACTATGAGAAGGTAGGATTCATAACAGGAATGAAGGAGTGTTTCAATATAAGAAAAAACTATCAGCATGACTGAATAACAATGACAAAACAAAGAATTATATATTTTCTCAATAGATACAGAAATGTCTTTGAAAAATACATCATCCATTCGGATTTTAAAAATTAGCAAGAATAGGAAGTGAGGGAGCTTATCTTAAAATATTAAGCAATATTTATTTTAAACCATTATCAAGCATTATCTGTAAAGGGGATAAGCTAGAAGCAATCCCAGTAAAATCGGGGTGAAGCAAGAATGCCAATTATCACCAGTATTGTTCAAAACTGTACTAGAAAACCTAGCAATAGCAAAAAAGAGAAGAAAGATAATTTGAATTAGAATAGGCAATGAAGAAATAAAACTATGACTCTTTGTAGTTGAAATGATGGTATACTTAGAGAACACTAGAAAACCAATTAAAGAACTATTTGAAACAAAGACAAAATTTAGCAAATTTACAGAATGCAAAAGCAACCCCCACAAACCATCAGCATTTCTATATGTTACCAAAAAAGTCCATCACCAAAAAAGAGAGAAATTGGGAGTGGTGCCAAGAAGGTGGAATAGAAAGACTGATTTGCTCTTGCTCTCCCAGCATATCCCATTAAATACCTGTAAAAAGTGACCCTAAACACATTCTAGAGGAGCAGAAACCACAAAATGACAAAGTGAAAGAGATTTCCAGACCAAGACAGCCTTGAAGGCTGACAAGAAAGGTCTATCATACCTGGCTCAGAGCAGAGCACAGCCCAGCCTTGGCACTCAACATGGCAGGGATAGGACTGGAGCAGGATTCAGGGTGCAGAATCATGGGTAGCAGTTCCAGTTCCTAGAGTTTTTCAACCCACAAATGCCAAAGACAGCTTCAATTGTCAGTGAGAAAGCTCTTTCACCTTTGTTAGAAGGGAGCAGGGTCTGGTACCAACCTTGGACCCCTCCCCCCCACTTACCTCCTCCCTCCTCAGTCACTCCCTGAGATGGCAAGCAATCTTACATAGGTTCTACACATACATTCCTATTAAATACGTTTTCACCCTAGTCATGCTGCATAGAAGAAGCAAAATTAATGGGAGAAATCATAAAACAAAACAAAACAAAACATAACAAAAAAAAAGGTCTGCTGCATTCTGTGATCCAGTCCCACAGTTCTTCCTCTGATTGTGGAAGGCGTTTTGCCTCGAGAGTTCATTGGAAATTTTTCAAGTCCATGCATTGAAATGAAGTGCTTAGTCTACCAGAAAAATTCCTCACACACTGTGATTGTTGCTGTGTAAAACATTCTCCTGGTTCTGTTCCTTTCACTGAGCATCAGTTCGTATAAGTCTTTCAACCTTCACTGAAGTCATAGCAAAACAGTATTACGTTGCATTCATATACCACAACTCGTTCTAGCCATTCCCCAATGTTTGTCCATCACCTTGATTTCCACTTTTTGTTCACCACAGAGAGAATTGCTATAAATATTTATTTTTAGTATATTCATTGTATTTATTTTTAATGTTCTACAATCACTACCATAAAACTTAGATTATTTTTCCCCCTACCTACCCCCCACCCCCCTCCCTCCCCAAGAAGGCATACAATTCTGTGTAGGATCTACAAATACATTCCCATTGAATGCATTTTCATTATAGTCATGGTGTGTAGAAGAACTAAAATAAATGGGGGAAATCATAAAACAAACCAAAACATAACACACACACACACACACACACACACACACACACACACACACACATACAGAGACAAAATGATCTGCTACATTCTGTGATTGAATTCCATAGTTCTTTCTCTGAATGTGGAAGGCATTTTGCCTTAGAAGATCACTGGAAATTGATTTGTTTATGTCCTTGCATTGTTATGAAGATCCAAGTCTACCAGAAAAAACACTCGCACAGTGTGGTCTTGCTGTGCACAAAGTTCTCCTGGTTCTGCTCCTTTCGCTCAGCATCAGATCATATAAGTCTTTCCAGTCCTCTCTGAAGTCTTCTTGTTCATCATTTCTTATGGAGCAATAGTATTCCATTACATTCATATACCATAACTTATTCAGCCATTCCCCAATTGATGGACATCCCTTTGATTTTGGCAACTACGAAGAGTGCTGCTGTAAATAGTCTTGGACATGTGGGACCCTTTCCCATTTCTACGATGTCTTTGGTGTAGATACTGGGTCAAAACGTAAGCACATTTTTGTAGTTCTTTGGACATAGCTCCAAATTGCTTTCCAGAATGGTTGGATGAGATCAGAGCTCCACAAACAATGATATAGTGTTACAACTCTCCCACATCTTCTCGAACAGTTATCATCATCCTGTTTTGTCATGTTAGCCAATCTGATGAGTGTGATGTGGTACCTCAAATTTGCTTTGATTTGCATCTCTCTACTCAATAGTAATTTAGAGCATCTTCATGTGATTATAGATAGCTTTAATTTCTTCCCCTGAAAACTGCCTGTCTATATCTTTTGACCACTTATCAATTGGGGAATGACTAGTATTCTTGTACATTTCACACAGTTATCTTATATTTTAGAAATGAGGTCTTTATCACAGACACTAGTTACAAAACTTCTTTCCCAGTTTTCTGCTTCCCTCCAAATCTTGGTTGCATTGGGTCTGTTTATGCAAAAACATTTCAATTTAATGTAATCAAAATTATCCATTTTGCATTTCATAACGTTTTCTGTCTCTTGTTTGGTCACAAATTTCTCCATTCTTCATAAATCTGACAAATGCACTATTACTGCTCCCCTTTTTTGTTTATAGTAGCAATCTTTATACCTGGATCATGTATCCATTTGTACTTTATTCTTATACACAGTTTCAGACATTGGTCTGTGCCCAGTTTCCACCACACTGTTATCCAGTTTCCCCAGCATTTTTGTCAAACAGTGAGTTCTTATCCCAGAAACTGGGGTTATTGGGTTTATCAAACAGTAGATTGGTATATTCATTGACTACTGTGTTTTGAGTACCTAACGTATTCCTCTGATCTACCCCTCTTTTTCTTTGCCAGTACCAAGAGCTTTTGATGACTCCTGATTTGTAATACAATTTGAGATCTGGTAGCGCTCAGTCACCTTCCCTAGCATTTCTTTTCATTAGTTCCCTTGATAATCTGGACCTTTTGTTTTTCCAGATGAATTTTTATAGTATTTTTTCCAGCTCTAGAAAATAACAATCTGATAGTTTGATTAGTATGACACTGAATAAGTAAATTAATTTAAGTAGAATTGCCATTTTTATTATATTGACTAGGGCTACTCATTAGCAACTGATGTTTTTCCACTTAGATCTGACTTTATTTGTGTGAAAAGTGTTTTGTAACTGTGTTCATATAGCTCCTAGATTTGTTTTGGCACGTAGACTTCCAAATATTTCATGGTTTTTATCCTAGCTTTAAATGGAATTTCTCTTTCTATCTCTTGCTGTCGGACTCTGTTAGTAATATGTAGAAATGCTGAAGTTGTTTTGGGGTTTTTTTGTAGCCTGTACCTTTGCCAAAGTTGTTTGTTGTTTCAAGTAATTTTTTACTTGATTCTCCGAGATTCTCTAAGTATATCATCATATCATATGCAAAAAGTGATAACAGTCTCTTCTTTGTCTATTCTAATTCCTTCAATTTCTTATTCTTCTACTTTTTCTA
Organism: Notamacropus eugenii; assembly: GCF_028372415.1. Taxonomy (NCBI): domain Eukaryota; kingdom Metazoa; phylum Chordata; class Mammalia; order Diprotodontia; family Macropodidae; genus Notamacropus; species Notamacropus eugenii. The sequence continues at coordinate 3,183,616 of NC_092874.1, forward strand.
CAGTGAGCATTTCGAAGACCATATTGAATAATAGTGATGACAGTGGACATCCTTGTTTCATCCCTGATCTTACTGGAAATACATTTAGCTTATTTCCGTTGCATATAATGCTTATTTAAGGTTTTAGACAGGTACTGGTTATTATTTTATGGAAAGTTTCATTTATTCCTCTTCTCTCCAATGTTTTCAGTAGGAATGGGTGTTGTATTTTGTCAAAAGCGTTTTCTGCATCTATTGAGATAATCATGTGGTTTCTGTTAGTTTTGTTGTTGATATGATCAATAGTGCTAATTGTTTTCCTTGCACCAGTCCTGCATTCCTGATATAAATCTTTCCTGTTCATATTGTGTTATTCTCTTGATAAGTTTCTGTATTCTTTTTCCTCAAATCATATTTATGAATTTTCATCTATATTCGCTAATGAAATTGGTGCATAATTTTCTTTCTCTGTTTTGTCTCTTCTTGGTTTGGGTATCAAAACCATATTTGTATCATAAAAATAATTTTGGAGGACTCCTTCCCCAATTTTCCCAAATAGTCTATATCATATTAAAATTAACTGTTCTTTAATATTTCATAAAATTCACTTGTAAATCCATCCAGCCCTGGAGATTTTTTGCTAGGGAGTGCTTTGATGGCTTGTTCAATTTCCTTTTCTGATATGGGGTTATTTAAATATTCTGTTAATCTGAGTAATTTATTTTTTTACAATAATGATCCATCTCATTTAGATTGTCGAATTTATCGGCCTACATTTGGGCAAGGTAATTTCTTATTATTGTTTTAATTTCTTCCTCATTGGAGGTGAGTTCACCTTTTCGTTTTTGACATTGGTAATTTGGTTTCCTTCTTTCTTTTTTTAAATCAAATTGACCAAAGGTTTATCAATTTTATTGTTGTTTTTTCTCGTGAAGCCAAATCCTAGTTTCATTTATTGCTTCAAAAGTTTTCTTACTTTCAATTTTATTAATCTCTCCTTTTGTTTTCACTATTTATCATTTGATATTTACTTGGGGATTTTCCCTTTGTTCTTTTTGAGCTTTTTCTGCTGCATGCCCAATTCACTGATCTATTCGTTCTCTATTTTATCCATGTAGGCACTCAAAGATATAACACTTCCTCTAAGAACTACTTTTGCAGTATCCCATAATACTTGGTAGGTTGTTTCACTGTTATCATTCTGTTGAATAAAGTTGTTGATTGTTTCTATAATTTGTTGTTTAACCCATTCATTCTTTGGGATTAGATTGTTTGGTTTTAAATTAGTTTTTTGTTTATATTTTCATGGCTTTTGATTATAACTAATTTTTATTGCATTATGATCTGAAAAGAATGCATTGAGTATCTCTGCCTTTCTGCCCTGGACTGTGAGGTTTTAGAATTTTTATTTTTATTTTTTTATTAGCTCGACCTTCTCATGAGCAATTGATATTTTTTCCAAGTATTTATATTTGATTTTACTTGTGTGAAAAGTGTTTTGTAATTGTGTTCATATAGTTCCTGGGTTTGCTTTGGCATGTAGACTCCCAAATAAGGATTTGTTTTTATCACACACCTTTTTAGAGATCCTAGAAGTCATTCTTCAGCCAAAATAATTTGCTCCAAAAATATCCACTATTTTTTTTGTTTGAACAAACCTTTGTAAACATTTGATTTTCTATGTAAGACAGGGTCATTGCAGATATTTTGGGGGGAAAAACATTCAAAGGAAATTGTGATTTCTTGTTGAGGGGGAAAACAAGCTATAACCCAGAGGAGTGACTGTTACATCAAGTAGGACTTCAAATAAAATAAGATGATATGCCCAGGACCCTGTGCAAATTTATAGCACAAGATAAATGTCTTTTGTTATTGTTATTATTAGAGAGAGACTGAGAGAGACAGAGAGAGACAGAGACAGAGAGAGACAGAGACAGGGACAGAGAGACAGAGAGAGACAGAGACAGAGAGAGACAAAGAGAGACAAAGAGAGACAGACGGAGCTCTTCTGCAAAATAAAAGGTGTCTGTGTGTATGTGTGTGTGTGTGTGTGTGTGTGTGTGTGTGTGTGTGTGTGTGTGTGTGTGTGTGTGTGTAAGGGATAAAGGACATTTGTAAGCCCATATAAGCAATACTCACTTGCATGAGAGGATTGGATTAGAGTTAGCCCTAATTCTGAAGAACTAGAGGTGGAGCAGTGCATGTACTGGGTTGGACCTGGATTCATCAAGAACTTACTTCAAATCTTTGGAATAAAAGGTACAAAAACCTTATTAGCTGTGTGGCTCTGGGAAACTCACTTAAATTCTCTTCCTCACTTTTCTCAATTGTAAATGGGGGTAACAGTAGTGCATATTAACCAGAGTTATTGTGATAATAAAATTAAATTATATTTATAAGGTACTTAGCAGCGCCTGACAAAGACTAAATGCTTAATAAACTTTTTTCCTCTCTCCCTACCTTCCTCACTTCTTTGCTTTCTTCCTTCCTTCCTATGCCTCTGAAACATAGATCTAAGTCTGGGGACAGCAAAGAGGGTCTTTCAAAAATAGGGAAAGGAACATTCAGGTATAAAGAAACAGAGAGCTAGTCAGGCTCTGTTTCTGTTCTGCCAAATGGTTCTCTGGGCTTTGTTTGCATCAGGCTTAGGTAGAATACAGACTCAGGACAAACATCTAGTGAGGAATGAATAGGCATAAATGAACGAGTTGTTGGGAAGAGGGGAGAAGTGGCTGTTCTTCAACGTACAGAGCATTCTATCAGCAGCCTTTCACCTAACCTGTAGAGATTCTCTCATCTTAAACTCCATGAGGAACACATTCTTCTGGGAATTTCATTAGCAAATCAATCAATAAGCATTTACTAAATACATACTATGAGACAAGGCTATAGTAGGTGCTCAGTACATGTTCTGAATAAATAACAATGAATTTAGTTCTAATATTAATCCCTGTAAAAACTGATGTTGTAGGACATATCGTATTAGTTGACTTCCTAGAGAAGTAAATTCCATATGTCCCAAACCATCAATTTTATGTGGAAAGGGAAGAGTTATTGCATTCATCTGAGGCTTAATGTGATCATTGCAATTCTGTTCCCAATTATCCATTTCACCATTTTTTTCACAGTGAGTATATTTGGGGCTTAAAACGAGGCAAGTTGATTGTGTAGGACACTAGCGTGTATACATATTGCCAGTCAATGGTGAAAAAGTATTGGGCATTTATTTGGGTAGGATTTCTTGATTAAAAACCTCAGAATTTGATAATTATCATTAGAAATGGAGGGCAAATAGATAATAATCTGTGAATAGATTACTATATTCTTTCGATAGACCTAAAAATGATTTCTCAAGAAGTGAGAAAGCTAAAATTTCCAAATCAGCTGGGGTTGGATTTGTCAATAAGTTTTCTACAGCAGTATTTTTATGACATCCTGATGTTAATAATATCCTTCCAGACTTGTTTAGCATTTTCCATTTTGAAACCCAGAAGTCATTTTAGACCATGTTATTCTAGGATCCTAACTTTTTCCTCTGCTGCAGAGATGGCTAGGATAAACTTTTGTCAAAATAAAGGTATTTTCTGTTTTGCTCTGTGTGATTTCTTTTTGAAATCTCAGGAACATTCTCTTAGCGTCAAACTGCAGACTAGAATATCAAATCAAGTGCTTTCCATCATATTTAGGATGATAGCAGATTCTTGAAGCCCAGCAGTCATCGGGTAACAATCATTCATATTACACACTACACAGATGCAGGTGATGGAGCATAACACTGTTCCTGGCACATATAGATTGAGTGCTTAACAGACATTTATTGATTGATTGGAGGCACAGTAAATTCAACATGGTCTGAGTTCAAATCTGGCCACAGACACTTACTAGCTATGTGACTCTTGCCATGTCATTTATTGGATCATTGTATTGCTGAGGACAACTAAGTCATTCACAGTTCTTTATACAACAGTATTGCTGTTAGTGTTACAACACTTTCCTGGTTCAGTTCACTTCGCTATGCATCAGTTTATGTAACGCTTTCCAGGTTTTTCTGAAATCATTCTGCTTGCCATTTCTTATAGCACAATAATCTTCCATTAGTATCATATACTATAGCTTGTTTAGCCATTCCTCAGTTGATGGGCATTCCTTTGATTTCCCTTTCTTATCCATCGCAAAAAAGAACTGTTGCAACTATTTTTGTACAAATGGGTATTTTTCCTTTTTGGGGGAGGAGTATCTTTAAGATATGGACCTAGCTGATATATTAACGGATCACAGTTTTGATAGTTCGATAGCCTTTTGGGCATAGTTCCAAATTGCTTTCCAGAATGGTTGGATCAGTTCACAACTCTAACAACAATGCATTGATGTCCCAGTTTTCCCATATCCCCTCCAACATCCAACATTTTCCCTTTTTGTCATATTAACAAATGTGATAGGTGTCAGGTTAAACCTCAGAGGTTTTTGTATTTACATTTATCTGGTGGATAATGATTTAGAATATTTTTCTAAAATATGACAATAAATAGCTTTGATTTCTTTGTCTGGAAACTATTCATATCCTTTGACTGCTTATCATTTGGGGAATGACTTGTATTCTTATATATTTGAATCCATTCTTCATATACTTGAGAAGTCAGGTTTTTATGAGAGAATCGTGCTGTATCTTCTCCATTTTTTTCTTTTTTTCTAATTTTGTTCCTTGGTTCAGTTTGGGCAAAACCTTTTCGAATTTTATTTAATCACACTTATTCATTTTACATTTCATAATGCTCTCTATGTCTTGTTTTGTCTTGAATTCTTCACTTATCCATAGATCTGACAGATAAACTATTTCATGCTCTCTTACTTTGTTTGCAGTATAATCCTTTATGTATAACCCAACCATTCATTTGGACATTATCTTGATATAGAGTGTGGGATGTTGGTTGATACCTAGTCTCTGCCATACTGTTTTCCAGTTTTCTTAGTAATTTTCGTGAAATAATGAGTATTTGTTCTAAAAACTTGGATCTTTGGGTTTTTCATATGCTGTATTACTATGCTCATTTGCTATAATGTAGTTTGTACCTAATCTATTCCACTGATATACCACTATATTTTTTAGCCAGAACTAGGATGTTTTGATAATTGATTAAATTTGAGATCTGATATGGCTAGAGCACCTTATTTCACATTTCCCCCCTTTGATTCCCTTGATATGACTCAATACTATATGAAAAAGGTCTCTCTAAGGACATCTCCCAGGTGTTTCCTTTACCGGTTACCCAATTTCCCTCCAGATATTTGACCAGTTGTTTCTGTTACCCTGTCCAATGTTGGCAACTTAAGAGTATGTGAGAACCACAGGCCTGCTCCCTGTAAAGAATATCTTAGAGAGTGTGACCTGACTGGGAATTAAGCAAGTTCCTCATTGCCCCCCTTTTCATTGGATGGGTATAGAGGGGAAGGCTTTGAGAGAGAAGAGAAGAAAGCTAACTCTTTATGTATACTATGACAATATTCAATAGTATTCTTGTAGGTCTGGTACCTTACTGATGAGACAACCCTATTTAACATTTCAGATCGCAGACAATCCATGTGTTAGAATAATTATGATGCAATTATTATACTACATGTTGCTCTTACAAGATATTGCACACCCATCTCTTGATGAAATGGCCATGCAAGCAAGTTATATTTACTACTTGTAAAAATTCTGTTTTATTGATAACCCCTCAAATGAAGAGGTTAATTGAATTCCCTGAGGACACACAATAATTCCATGGCTGAATCAGGATAGTGACTGTTACATTGAGTCGTTGATGCAATGTTTCCTCTGCTAGACTCTCCCCTATTGTCTTCTCTGTATTCTCTTGCAAGGTCACTGTAATACTTGTGTTGCTGGGATTTAAAATCCGACTTTGTAGTTCATAATTAGAGAGACATTCATTTCCCTGAAATTGGCAGATTTACAACCACAGATCAGGGCCAGTTCCCAGTTCAGATTTGGTTCCTTTCATTATGTCTCAATTTCATGATGAATAACATGAAAAATAAACAATACTTCAAAGTCACTCCATGGAGGTCTAGGAAGGGAGAACCAATGAGATAGTGATGATAACAGAAGAAGCTGGGGTTGGGTGAGTCACCTCATTATGTTTACAAAGCACTGAGGAACTGGGGAGCTGTTACACAAGTCCACGAATGTTCTAGTAAGTTCCATGAGGTTCTACCAGGTTCTACTTCACTGATTTGAGACAGCATTGTAGTGCAGCTGCCTCTTAAACCTCTGCACAAATAGGAAATCAAAAGCAATCCTGGACTGGGATTTCTGACTCGCTGATCTCCTAAGAATCTAGGGAAGACCCCTCAAATTACCAAACCTCTGGTGAGCAGGAGTGCCCATTACTTGACTTGACATGATTTATCTTGTACCCATACCCTCAAATGACCCATCAACGGACAAGGACTCGGAAATCCTGATGCCTCGAAAAGAAGTGGTTTCAGAACCTCAATATACTTAACTGAAAAAGCAAGTCAGTGAATATGACAACTGCTCAGCCCTCTCCTGGTGACATTCTCAGGATCTGTGAACTCTAAAGACAACACATATGTCTGCCCAGAAGTTCTCTATCTTTACAGAAAAACAATGTTTCCTCTGCAATTCCTGGGAGTTGTCTATTGAGTTTGCTGACACCTATAATCCTCCTGGACAAAGGGAATCACAATCCAGCAGGGCTACTCCTTAGGTTCTCAAAGCAAACCTATGTTATTTATTTCCTGTGAACCAAGTGCATTTGTTCCAACAAAAGAACGTTGTTTTTCCTCACATATTTTAATATGTCAATGAATGCATGAGATATGTACATGAGGGCACACACACTAGATTTTTCAAGCCTACATCCTCATTGATCTAGAGATATTCTTGTCTATGTCCTTACACTTCTACTTCCCGGAGTATCTTCTCAGCAAACTGGAGCCTCTAGCTGGTGGTTCTGATCACTTTTCATCAATATCAAATATATGTTCCTTTTTGATATACAGCCATCTTCTACTTCTTTTTGCATCATGCATTTCCAGGGTAGTTCCCATGGCTGTTTCCTACTCTTAGACATAGTGTTCTGCCTTCTGTGTAATTACACTTAGTGTGGTCTTGCTAGGGCTGGACAATTCACCACCATGTTCAATCCTTCAGAAGGGCTTCATGGTTTCCTATGGGTTTTCTATGGAAATAATTGCTCATGTAAACACCTGATATGCCTCCTTAGCATTCATGAGAATCAGCAGTTATTCTTTCTAGATACTGCTTGAATCAGATCTATTCCAAGGCTTCTGAAACTTCTCAAGCAGTCAGGACCCGTGCTCCTTCAAACACATTAAACAGGTTTTGTCAGAAAAAAATCCCCATCTTTCCCTTTGTTAGAAAGCTTTCTCTCTTGATTTAACAAAGTACATGAAAATAATCACGATAATGGAATGAGAATGACAAAAATGGGGGAATAATAGCTAAGTAATTATAAAAATAAAGAACTAACAACATAGTCTAAAACAGCCTGCTGTAAGGTAATAGGTTTCTGAAGTCCTATGATGCAGGCAAGGGAAGATTAGTACCATTGCTATTTGCCCATACATCCACCCACATATACCTTCCCCCTCAGCGATGTAGCCTGCCATATATCAGAGGGCTCAACTTCTTCCCTGGATCTCTATGTGTTCTCTCTGGAAGAATTTGTACAAAGGATGACTTTACAAACTGATTTTCAACTAAGGCACCAAGAGCAGCTGTTTGATTCAGTGTGTTCTAAGCAGACAGTATTTTAATCTTTGCATGCTATATATATATAGTTCCCTTTTCCTCTTCTGAGGACAGTCTAGAGTACATACTTAGATCTCCTTGTGACTTTGGTTCCATTTGAATTTTCCAAATGTTTGGGATGAGAGCCTGTCTTCTCTTCAGGAAGGAACTAGTGTGTAGGAGAAAGGGTGATTGACTTGGGTCTGAACCCTGGCTCTCATTCCTGCAGCTTTAGTGCTTGAAGAGGCTTTAGAGCATATATATTCTAATCCTTTCGTGCTATAGATGAAGAAATAGATGTCCCTAAGAAGGAAAGTGAGTTGTCCAAGGTCACATGAAGAAGTGCCACAGCGTGACTCAAACCCCCCATTCTTTTTACTGCTCTCACACATAACCACTATGGTAGTTAGCCAGGGGATACTGGGAAAAGATCTTAATGCCATAGTTTTAGTTTCACCATCTATCAAATGGAGATAATTTCACATATTTTGCTAGGGTTGTCATAAAGATCACATGAGCTCATGTATGCGTAATAGTGGAGGTTAGTATCACTACCCAAACAAGTGAAAACACAGGAGGTCCAAACTTTAGAATAGAACCAGTCAATGATATAAGTAAGGAGAAAAGAAGTTCTTCATCATTTGAGGAGGAGTGATTTACTTTGAGTACAACTACATTGGAATCAAATACATTGGAGTCTTTGGCTGAAAGTAGATGATCCCATAAAGGAAATAGTTTGTGAACAGCAAAAAGTTCTGACACATCTCCCATTCTTTGTAAGTCTCGGAAGCCATTTCTGACAGGAGTAATCAAACAGTCAAGCTTTGTTAGTTTCAGGGATCAGAAAAGTGTCTCTTAGAGAGACATTGAGTCAGTACTAGAATGGGTGGGAGAAATAAGGGGAAGGGGTAAAAGTAAGATCAGAGAGAATGTGATACTTCTGGCACTTCCTGCTCACTGGCCATATAACTTAATTGATCTACGTTTTATTATTTGTCCACTATGTAACAGGTACCGTGCTAATTTCTGGGGATGCAAAGAAAGGAATGAGACAGTCTCTGGCACCAGGGAGTTCACAGTCTAAAAGGAAAGACAAAATACAAAGAGCTATGTAAAAAAACAAACACATAAGTAGATGAGATAAATTGAAGCAAATTAAAAGAGAGAAAGCTAGCATTGAAGGGGATCTCCATGTAATTGTAGAGACTAAGGCAACAGAAGACAATGCACTCGACTAATTGTATGTTCGTCCTTCATTGCCGAAGAAGACCATGCCATCAGAGAAATAATGACATGACTTACATTTGACTTTGTTTTGAGTGAAGGAGGGCTGTGCAGGTCACCAGCCTCACTTCTCCTCCAGAGCCATCTGAATCCAGTGACCCTATGTTCATCAGGATGACTGGAGATGACCCAGGATGAGGCAACTGGGGTTAAGTGACTTGCCCAAGGTCACACAGCTAGTGAATGTCAAGTGCTGAGGTGAGATTTGAACTCAGGTCCTCCTGACTGCTGAACTGGTGCTCTATCCACTGCACCACCTAGCTGCCCCTACCCAACTAACTACCCACATCAAGGAGAGATATCAGCATTCTAAAACAACAGTGGCCATCAGATTCAAGCAAAGGATTATAACTAACAGAAACTTGGGAATGTCTCCATTAAGGGAGAAAAAATAGATGTCCAACATCTTGAAACAATAAGATATCTCTTTAATACATGTATGTCTTAGCTACTACTTGTATGCCTTAGCCACCAATATACTATGATTCAAACTATAAGTTTGAACCCATTCTTACCTGTGTATATTGGCAGGAGAGTGAACCTCATATGGGGGGGAGGGGGGGAGAATTTTGTATCAAGCAGTCTTCTTTCTTAAAAAAAAAAACTTTTACTTTAAAATTTAATAATTTTTATTTTAAAACTTTAATAATTTTAATCAATTTATTTATTTTCCGTTGTCAATATTCAGTTTTGTGAATTGCAATTACAATTTTGAATTTCAAATTTTCCCTCATCTCTCCCCTACCTCCATCCCAGGACAACATGTATTCTGATTGCCCTTTCCTCCAATCTTCCCTCCCTTCTGTCATCCCCCGCACACACTCTTCCCCCCTTCCCTTTTGTTTTCTTGTAGGGTAAGATAGATAGCCCATTGCCTATATATTTTATTTTCTAGTTGCATGTAACAACAATCTCTGAACTAATCTTTGAACTAACATTCAATTTTAAAACTTTGAGTTCTACATTCTCTCCCTTCTCCCCTCCCCACCCACCCCCATTGAGAAGGCAAGCAATTTGATAAATTTATACGTGTGGTCATGAAAGAGACTAACTATATTTCCCTCTACCCTGTCCCACCCTCCCTTTATTGAATTCTCTCCTTTCACCTGTCTCTCTCAAAAAGTGTTCACTTCCAATTACCCCTTCTCCCAATCTGTTGTCCCTTCTATTATTCCCACTTTCTTATTCCCTTTCTCCTTGATTTTGTGTAGTGTAAGATAAGCTTCCATGCCTAACTGAGTGCGTATCACATTCCCTCCTGAAGCCAAATCCAATGAAAAGAATACTCATTTATTCCCTCTCACCTTCCCCTTCTTCCCTTCCATTGTAAAAGCTCTTTCTTGCCTCTTTTATGTAAGATGATTAACTACATTCTAGATCTCCCTTTCTCTTTCTCCTGGTACATTGCTACCACTGTTAATTTTCTTTCTGAGCTATCATACCTTTACATTCAACTCACCTTGTGCCCTCTCTCTCTATCTTTGCCTCTCTGTCTTTCTCTCTCTCTGTCTCTCTCTGTCTCTGTCTCTCTGTCTCTCTCTCTCTCTGTCTCTCTCTGTCTCTTTATATATATATATATATCCACACAAAGCCATACATGCATGTACATTTATACGTATGTACTTACATACATGCACACACGTGTGTGTCTGTGTCTGTGTCTGTGTACATATTTCATGCAACTATCCTAAAACCTGAGAAAGGTCTCATGAGTTACAAATATCATCTTTCCACGTAGGAATGTAAACAGTTCAACTTTAATGAATTCATTATGGTTTCTCTTTCCTGTTTAACTTTTCATGTTTCTCTTGATTCTCATATTTGAAAGTCAAATTTTCTATTCAGTTCTGTTTTTTTCAATAAGAATGCTTGGAAGTCCTCTATTTCATTAAAATTCCAATTTGCTGCCTGAACTATTAAACTCAATTTTACTGGATAGGTGATTCTTGGTGTTAATCCCATCTCCTTTAATGTATGGAATATCATATTCGAAGCCCTCTGATCCCTTAGGGTAGAAGCTGCCAAATTATGTGTTATCCTGATTATGGTTCCATAGTATTTTAATTCTTTCCTTCTGGCTGCTTGTAATGGTTTCTCCTTGACCTTGGAAATCTGGAAATTGGCTGCAGTATTCCTAAGAGTTTTCCTTTTGGGATCTCTTTTTTTTAATAAATAAATTTATTTCTTCGTGTTTTCAACAACCAATTCCTTAGATTTTCATCCCCTCCCTCCCTCCTCATTCCCTGACACATCATGCAATCTTATATGGGTTCTACATATACATTCTTGTTGAACACATTTTCACATTAGTCATATTGCATAGAAGAATTAAAAAGAGTTGGTGAAACCAGTAGAGAAACCAAAACAAAACATAACACAAGAGAAAACAGTCTGCTTCATTCTATATTCCGATATTTTTGAATCTCTTTGAGGAGGTGATTGATGGATTCCTTACATTTTTATTTTACCTTCTAGTTCTAGAATATCAGGCCAATCTTCCTTGATAATTTCTTGAAAGATGATGTCTAGGAGCTTTTTAAATTATGATTTTCAGGTAGACAAATAATTTTTAAATTATCTCTCCCGAATCTATTTTCCAGATCATTTTTTTTTTACCAGTGAGGTACTTCACATTGTCTTGTATTTTTTAATTCTTTTGTTTTTCATTTATAATTTCTTCATTTCTTATAAAGCCATTAGTTTCCATTTGTTCTATTCTAATTTTTAAAGAACTGTTTTCTTCAGTGAGTTTTTTGATATCCTTTTCCATTTCTCCAATTCTGCTTTTTAAGACAATCCTCTCATGGGCTTTTTGGACCTCTTTTGAAATTTGAGTGAGTCTATTTCTAACGGTGTAATTTTCTTCAGCTTTTTTTTGGTTTCCTTTAGCAAGCTGTTGACTCCTTTTTCATGATTTTCTTGCATCACTCTCATTTCTCTTCCCATTTTTTTTCTTTACTTCTCTTACTTGATTTTCAAAATCCTTTTTGAGTTCTTCCATGGCCTGAGACCAATTCATGTTTTTCGAAGAGGCTTAGGGGCTTTGGCTTTATTATCTTCTTCTGGCCCTGTGTTTTGATATTCCTTGACACCATGACATAAGAAAACACTTCTTCACCAAGAAGGTAAGAATCTATAGTCTGTTTTGTTTTCCCCTATTTGCTCATTTTCCTCAGCCAATTATTTGACTTTTGAGCTTCGTTGAGAGGAGGTCTCTAGAAGCAGCCTCTACTTCAGCAGTGGCTGTAGCTGTCCTGAGGCTGAGGTCTGGACCAGGCTGGGACTAAGGCAGGAACATGGACCCCTCTCAGCCAGGTGAGAGACCCTTCCCACTCATCTTTGAAGTCACCTTTGGTATTTGTGTTGTTGAGAATTCCAGAATCCTCAGCAACCACCCACAGGTCAGTCCTCTAATGTCTACTCCTGCTCTGTCCATTCTGGTACAACCCACATTGAATTTCATTTAGCTCCCAACCCTGTGCATTAGACCCTTGCTGTTGACTTTCCAGATTGTCTTGGGCTAGTAATTTGCTTCAGTTAGTCATTGTGTGGCTTCTACTCCTCTGCAATGTGTCTAGATTCAGTTTTTACAAGTTATTTTGTGAGGTTTTGGGGGGGAAAGTTCTAGCTTCTCCCTATGTCTACTGTGCCATCTTATCAAGTATTCTTATACCATCTCACAAGTATGCTTTTTTGAAAAGATAGTTGAGGCTACAGGTGGATAATTCATGGGAAGTATAGTGGTTACTGTGGGTTGCCTAAGTTTCTACAAGTGCAAAATGAGTTGGAGAAGGAATGGCAAACCATTCCAATATCCACGCCAAGAAAATCCCACATGGGGTCACAAAGAGTCAGGTATGAAGAATAAACACAAGAACAACAATAAAAAAGTACTGGTGGATATTCATGAAGCACAAAATTAGAAATCTTGAATTTCTGTTGATTACCTCTAAAAGCTTGAGGAGAGAAATCACCCCCCTGGCTTCTGTTAGAAGGTGGAGAAATAGTCCTCAAAGCGTGTTACATATATCAACCTTTTTCTAAAGAACAGCGGGTCACATCAATATTTATATCAAAGATTGACCTTGTTCAAGTCAAGTGAGATTTTCAGGAATAAAGTGTGACTTTGGAGTTAGTGGAAATGAAGAGATTCTGTCAGGAACTGACCATCTGGGGCTTCACTTGAATTCTCAGTCTCTCCTTTGTAGCATAAAGACTTCTGGACGGTGTCATTCCTTGATAATTTATTAATTATTTTGGGGATAAGGCTGGGGTGAGAGTGGGTTTGGTTTTTTTTCTTTTTCTTCAGGGAGGCTGACCGATGGAATGAAGATTAAAATGGCAGCTTTTACCATGCTTCTTTTCTTGAGTCAGGAAGAATTCCTGTGGAAGGGACATGAAAAAGGCCTTGATACAGTACTCAAATGGAAGAAAATCCCCATGTGTTTGGACAGGATCAGGAGGTGAACACAACTGGTCACCAAGCCTCAGCACTTATACAGTTGACCTTGTTTCATTTGGGTATTTGAAGAATACTTCCACTGTTGTGTTTAAATCCAAGGTTTGAGTTATTTAAAGTCAAATAATTTTCATGAGAAGTTAGTAAAGAGGGTTTCAGTCTTTGGAGAACTTTCAGATAAAACCTCCTCTACACGAAATTTTCTGAATCTGCTTCAGGCCGAACAAGACCTTGAAATTAAGGCAGATCCATAAGACCATTATCGGCTCCAAATTACATCTTCATGTCTTTGCACTCTCCTGGTTTTCTTTTCTATTCATTTCACCATGTGAAATAATGGTCCACAGGAATTCTAGGCACTCTGTTCACTTTTATAAAACTTTCAAGGACAACATGATCAACATGATGATGAGAGCATACCATTGCCAGTAAAAAATTTGAACACTTGAGGAGAAATGAGAACAAAACTAAACAATCACAATAACAACAAAGAGGTGATATCTGAAGTAAGGCAGTAATCTATGACTATTGAACTTTCTTCCAGCTTCAAATCTAGGGCTCTTTGATTCCACGTGAAGTTTGTTCCTGTTCTCGCCCACATCTTCCAGTGCCAAATTTTCTTAGATCATAAAATCGACTAGGTGTATTCTCTTTTAAAAATGATTTTTGTTGCATTTTAAACTCTGAATCATCTCTTTTCCTCCCTCCCCCCTTTATACTACAGAAGGCCACCATTTCACACACACACACACACACACACACTTACATATATACACACATTAACATATGTATATATGTATAAACATATGTATATTTTTATTTATGTACATATGTATGTATAACCATACCATACATATTTGTCAGTTCTTTATCTCGAGCTGGATAGCATTTTTCTTCATAGTTAACTTGATCATTTACAATAATTAAAATAACTCAATCATTCACAGTTTTTCTTTGAACAATAATTTTGTTACTGTATCCATTGTTCTCTTGGTATTGCTCATCACATCTTTCATTATTTCATGCAATATTTCCATGTTTTATTTTCCAGTCAACTAGCTCATCATTTATTAGAGCATAGTAGTATTTCATCGCCACTGTATACCAAAACGTGTTTAGCCATTTCCCAGTTGACGGGCATCCATCCCCTCAATTTTCAGGTCTTTGCCACCACAAACAAAGCTGTTATAAGTATTTTAGAAAAAAAAATAGTATGTTTTTCCTTTTCCCGTGATCACCTTGGGAAAGAGACCTAATAGTGGATTGTCTGGTCAAAGTGTACTCACATAGGTGTATTCTCAAATTAGATAATGCAACAAAGGCAAATCTATTCGCAAAACTTGATGTAGGGTGAGCCGAGTCAAGATAGAAAAGAAGAAGGACAGACCTGCTGTAACTCTCCACCAAAGCTCATAAAATACCTCCAAAAATTACTCTAGACAAATTCTAGGCCAGTAGAAGCCACAAAATGGCAGAGTGAAAGAGATTTCCAGCCCAAAGCAGTCTGGAAGGCAGACAGGAAAAGTCTATTGCACCTGGCTCAGAGTGAAGCACAGCCCCGCCTTGGATAGGAGATACAGTAGGCTTCAGGGAGCAGAATCCCTGCCAGCAGCTGTGGTTTCCAGATTCTTCAACCTACAAATGTCAAAGACAGCTTCAAAGGTCAGTGAGAAAGTTCTTTCACTTGGGGGAGTAGGGAGCAGAGTCCCACCCTACCTCTGGCCCCAGGGGGCTGCAGCATCCATTTTTGGAGCCCTCGGTCTAAAGACTCCTGGGGAATCAAGTGGTTGATCTGAATCTCAGCCCTGAGTGGCAGCCCTGGGGTGGGGAGGAGCACTGATATGGTGGAGCTGGAGGCAATTGTGAGGAGGGAAACCTACTTGCAGGTCTTGGGCAGAAAAGCTTGTGGTTGCTCCCAGACCAGAATGCAGGCCAAGAGAGGAGTAAACTCCTCTCCATTGATTGTGCCACCCCTGAGGAACTGAGAAATGACAGGTCCCTAGAGTACACCCTCTACTAGACAAAGGATTCAGAAGTAAAGGAAATGGCTAGGAAAATCCCCCAAAAGGGAAAAAAAATAAGAGTACAGAGGGTTATGTTCTTGGTGAACAGGTATTTTCCTCCACTCGTTCAGATGAGGAAGAACAAAGCATACCATTAGATAAAGACATCAAAGTCAAGTCTTCTTCCAAAACCTCCAGAATGAATTTGCAATGGTATAAGGTCACGGAAGGCCTCAAAAATTATCTCTAAAACAAAGTAAGAGTGGTGGAGGAAAAATTGGAAAGAGAAATGAGAGCTACGAAAGAAAATCATGAAAACTGAATCATCTGCTTGTAAAGGAGATCCAAAAAAATGCTGAAGAAAATAGCACCTTTAAAAATAGATGAATCCAAATGACAAAAGAAGTCCAAAAAGCAAATGAGGAGAAAAATACCTCAAAAAGCAGAATTAGCCAAATGGCAAAGGAGGTTCAAAGGCTCAATGAAGAAAATAGTTCTTTAAAAATGAGAATGGAGGAGGTGGAAGCTAATGACTTTATGAAAAACCAAGAAATTATAAAATGCAACAGAAAGAATGAGAAAAAAACAGAAGATAATGCAAACTATCTCATTGGAAAAACAACTAATCAGAAAAATAAATCCAGGAGAGAGAATTTAAAAATTATGAGGCTACCTGAAAGCCATGATCAAAAAAAAGGGCCTAGACATCATCTTTCATGAAATTATCAAAGAAAACTGCCTTGTTATTCTAGAATGAGAGGGTAAAATAAATTTTGTAAGAATCCACCGATTACCTCCTGAAAGACATCTGAAAAGAAAAACTCTTAGGAATATTGAAGCCATATTCTAGAATTCCCAGGTTAAAGAGAAAATATTGCAAGCAAGCAAAAAAAATACTTCTAGTTTATGAAAATGCAATCAGGACAACACAAGATCTAGCAGCTTCTATTTTAAGGGATCAAGGAGCTTGGAATATGATAGTCTCAAAGTCAAAGGAACTAGAATTAAAACCAAGAATCATCTACACAGGAAAACTGAGAATAATACTTCAGGGGAAAAATGGTCATGCAACGAAATAGAGGACTTTCAAGCATTCCTGATGAAAAGACCAGAGCTGAATAGAAAATGTGACTTTCAAAAGTAAGAATCAAGAGAAGAATGAAAAGGTAAACAGGAAAGAGAAATGATAAGGGACTTACTAAAGTTGAACTGCTGACGTTCCTACATGGGTAAATAATATTTGTAATTCTTGAGACTTTTCTCAGTTTTTGGGTAGTTGGAGAGATTACACACACACACACACACACACACACACACTCACATATATATATATATATATATATATATATATATATAGGCCACAGGGTGAGTTGAATAGAATTGGGTGATATTTAAAAAAAAAAACCAAAAACAAAATTAAGGGGTGAGAGAGGAATACATTGGGAGGAGAAAGGGAGAAATGGAATTGGGCAAACTATCTCTCATAAGAGAGGCAAACACAAATCTTTTTTAATGGAGAGGAAAAGGAGGGAATTGAGAGGGCAAAAGTGAAACTTACTCTCACCACATTTGCCTTAAGGAGGGAATAGCATGCACACTCAATTTGGAATACAAATCTCTCTTACACTAAAGGAAAGTAGGAGAGAAGGAAATAAGTGGAGTGTGGGGAGATGATAGAAGGGAGGGAAAATGAGATAAGAGTAAGTAGAAGTGAACACTTTTGAGGAGGGACTAGGACAAAAGACAGAACAGAACAAATGGGGGACAGAATGGGATGAAGGGAAATATAATTCATCCTTCACAACATGATTATTATGAAAGTTTTGCATAAAGACACATGTATATCCTATATTGAATTGCTTGCCTTAACAGTAGGGATGTGTGCAGAGAGAGGAAGGGAGAGAAGTTGGAACCCAAAGATCCAGGAGAGAATGGTGGGAGTTGTTTTTTTGCATGCAAATGGGAAATTAGAAATACAGGTAATGGGGTATAGAAATCGATCTTGCCCTACAATAAAAGAGAGAAGATGGGGATGAAGAAAAGGAGGGATGTTATAGAAGAGAGGTCAGATTGGGAGAAAGGGTAATCAGAATACATGGTGTCTTCTGGTGGGGGAAGGGTAGAGGCAAGGAGAAAATTTGGAACTCAAAATCTTGTGGGTATGGCTGCTTAAAACTAAAAATAAATAAATAAAATAATAAAATAGAAAAAAGAAAAATAAATTCCCACTAGGGCTATGGAAAGCATTTATATTAGTACTTTTTCCTTTTTTTTCCTCCAATTTATTTATTTATTTTTAGTTTTCAACATTCATTTCCACAAGATTTTGAGTTTCAAATTTTCTCCCCGTCTCTCCCCTCCCCCAACCCGAAAACACTGTGCTTTCTGATTACCCCATCCCCCAATCTACCCTCCGTTCTCTCACATCCCTCTCTTCTGTTATCCCCATCTTCTCTCCTTTCTTGTAGAGCAAGATAGATTTCTATACCCCATTACCTGTGTTTCTTCTTTCCCAGTTACATGTAAAAACAATTCTCACAATGTGTTCCTAAAACTTCTTTGCTTATGGTTACACCCTTTATGTCTAATTCATCTACTTGTTTTGACTGCATCTTGGTGTAAAATATGAGATGTTGGTCTACACTTAGTTTGTGTCCTATTATTTTTTCCACTTTTCCCAGCAGTTTTTGTTGTTGTTTTTCTTCAAATAGTGAGTTCTTCTCCTAGAGCCTGAGTTCTTTGGGTTTATCAAATAGTATGGTACTATGGTCATTAACTACTATGCCTTTTGCATATAATTTATTCGACTGATCCACCAATTTATTTCTTAATACCAGATATTTTTCATAATTACTATGTTATAATATAGTTTTAGATGTGGTATTGCTAGGCCACCTTCCTTTGTATTTTTCCCATTAATTCCTTTGATATTTTAGACTTTATGTTCTTCCAAATGAAGTTTGTTGCTCTTTTTCCTAGTGCTGTCAAATAATTTTTGGTAGTTTGTTTGGAATGGCACTCAATAGATAAATTACTTTAGGCACAACTGTCATTTTTATTATATGGGCTCAGTCTACCCATGAGCACTATATTTTCCAGTTGTCTAGACCTGACTTTGCGTTTTGTAATTTTGCCCAGATATTTCCTGTTATTTTTCTTGGCAGGTAGATTTCCAATTATTTTATATTGCTTACAGTTATTTTAAATGGATTTTTAAAAATTTCTATCTCTTGCTGCTGGGCTTTGTTGGTAATATAAAGATGTTCATGATTCATGTGAGTTTATCTATATCCTCCAACTTTCCTAAAGTTGTTAATTATTTCAAGTTATTTTTTAGTTGATTCTGTATGGTTCTCTAAGTATACCATCATATCATCTGCAAATCGTGATAGTTTTGTTTTCTCATTGCCTACATTCCTTTGATTTATTTTTCTTCTTTTTTTGCTAATACTAACATTTCTAGAAGTGTATTGAATAACAGTGGTGATAATGGCCATCCTTGCTTCACCTCTGATTTTATTGGGAAAGCTTTCAGGTTATCCTCACTCCAAATAATGCTTACTGATGCTTTTGGATAGATACTACTTAACATATTAAGGAACACTCCCTTTATTCCTAAGTCCTCTACATTTTTCATATGAATGGGTGCTCTGTTTTATAAAAACGGTTTTTCAGCATCTATTGAGGTAATCTTATAATTTTTATTGGTTTCATTATGAAATTATAACTGTTTTCAATTATATTGAATCAATTCTGTATTCCTGGTATAAATCCCACCAGATCATAGCATGCAATCTTTGTGATATATTGCTCTAATATCCTTGCTAGTATTTTATTCAAGTGCTGTGATTTAATATTTATTCGGGAAATTGGTTTATAGCTTTCTTTCTATGTTTTAGTTCTTCCTGGTTTAGGCATCAGTACCATTACTGAGCCATAAAATGAACTTGGTAGGACTCCTTTGCTTACTTTTCCAAATCTTTTAAATAGTATTGGAATCTATTGCTCTCTAAACGCTTAGTAGAGCTCACTTATGCACCCATTTGGACGTGGGAATTGTGTCTTAGGGAGTTTTTTAATGGCTTGTTCAATTTTTTTTCTAAGATTGGGTTATTTAAACAATTCATTTCCTGAGCTGTTAATATGGATAATTTGTTTCATTTAACTTCTTTTATCATCAATTTTGTCCTCCGTAAAATGGGGAAAATAATGGCAGCAAACAAGATTGTTTTGAGAATGCAGGGATGAAGCAATGTGATAGATGTAAAACATTTCCATCATAATTATTATTAATTATTAATATTACTATTACCCTTATAGTTGTGATTACATAATTTTAACATCCTTTTGGCAAGACAAAAAGTGAAAATAGAGGAAAAAACAATTTCAAAAATATTAAATCCTTCATCTATCAGGTCTGAAGTTTATACCCTTTTTAGTTTGGTTGGAACTAACACTCAGCTGCTTTATACATTGTAGATAGAATAATTTTACTTTTCCCTCCTATCCCTTTCTCTCTTTTCCTCTTCTCCCCCATTCCTTTTCCTTCCCTCCACTCCCTCTTCCTCTCTTCCCCTCTCCTTTCTCCTTCTCTTTTCTCCCCTCTTCTCTCCTCACTTTCCCTCCTTTCCTCTCCTTTCTTTCCCACTCCCATGCTTTCCCTTCTTTTCTCTTCACCTCCTCTTATTACTCTGAGCCAGTTCCATGTGTAAACACAAAAGGAGCTATGTAGGGTTTAATGAGGGTATTGTTAGGGCTAGCCTCCACCAATTAAGCCTCTTCCACTTTTCTAGGCTTCAAGGTGGCAGGAGATGGATATCTGGCCTTCCACCTGAGCAAGGGAGAGTGTGGGGGTGGAGGGTGGGAAGTACCATGTGCAGAAGTGAAAGTAGATGATGTAAAGGGATCCAAAGGATTTCCAAGGATGACAATTTATCTTTTTAAAAACTCTTTTGGGAGAAGTGTGAACCAGTACTATAAAGGAACCAACATCTTGAAGCTTCCTTGTGAGGTGGTGAGTATGTAAAAAAAAATGCCCCTTCCCTGAGCAAAAAACCTTAAGTTTACATGACCGAACTGTTATGCTTACAATGTGAATTTGACCAGGCTATAGCTGGGCATACATAAACACATTTCTAGTTGTTTCATAAAGAAAGGCATTCCATTCTGGGAGCTGCATCTGAGCCACAATCCCAACGTACTGATAGTTCTGTGGACTCTTTATGTGTCAGTTTGCTTTATTGTAGGCATGGCTAGTCTGTCTGAATCTACCCTCTGTTCTGTTTCTAGCCTTTGAATGAAGACAAATAATATTTCCATGCCTCACTGCTTTTTCTATGCCTCCCAATGTGCAAATGTGCAAAATGTGATTTATTTTATTTGCTGTTTGTAAATGCTTTTAGAACCACATTATTGTCTGCGACATCAGACTAGACACTGATCCTGGTGGTACCCCAAGAGATGAAATATATTGTTACTTATCATGGTCCCCGGACCTCACTTGATTTCAGCTCTGCCTAATGGAGATTACTTTCTCTGCAAAATCTTCCCTCCATGTCTTCTCACTCCATTACCCTCTATGTCCTTACAGCCGCATACAAACGTGACAATAAACAGATCATCCTTGATTTTTTTTTTAATTTATAGCCTCCATCTTTTGGTAAAATAATGATATTTGTTGTTTTTGCTTGCCAAGTAAGTATCACAAAACAAAGCATGAAATAACAAGCAAGTATTTGGGGGGGGGGGCAAACGCTATTCAAATTGGCAGTGGTGCCTAAGGGTCTTCTACCCACCATTCCAGATATTTTTTGAACACTGATTTTTAGCCCTGTTTTCTCTCTGGAGCCCCTGAACCACAAACATCTCCTCCTAAATACCTGCAGGCATTACGAAGTCAACATGTTTTAAATGGAGTTAATTATTTTCTCCCTTGGCCTCTAAAGCTCTATACAGTTGTCTCAGTTCACTTATTGCATTAATTTCCCCCAGTCTGTTCATACCACACATTCTATTTCCATTAAACAATGTGGACCATTGACTGTTTCCCCCAACCACACTCTATCTTCTGTCTCTGTGCATTTACACAATTTATTCCTTGTGCTGATAATTCAGTCCATCCTTAGGTGCAAATATCATCCGTAAATTTTGTCTTCTTTGAAGGGCCAGTTCAAATTCTTCCTCTGTTGGGAAGCTTCTGATTCTCCTCCTCTACTCGATCCACAATCTTCACATGTACTCACATGATACTTAATTGGGAATGTTGCTGTATCCTGCCTAGAGAATCTAAAGCCCTTCAAGGCAGATGACATTTCATTTTATTTTTGTCTTTGTAGCTAAAGTGCCTACCAGATATGTCTGATACATGTGAATAGTATGGAGATGATGGAGGCTCTGGAAAGGGAATTCTACTGGGAAATCCTTGGCAGGAAAGCTTTGGTAGCTCCCAGACCAGCGAGCAGGCCAGGAGAGGAGTAAACTCCTCTCCCTTGATTGTGCCACCTAGGAGGAACTGAGAATTTACACGTCCCTAGAATATACACTCCATTTGACAAAGGACTCAACAGTAAAGTAACTGGATGGGGAAATGCCCCAAAAAGGGGAAAAAAAGACTATAGAAGGTGACTTTCTTGGTGAGCAGGTATTTCTTCCATCCTTTTGGATGAGGAAGAACAAAGCATACCATTAGAGGAAGACATCAAAGTCAAGTTTTCTTCTTCCAAAACTTTCAAAATAAATTTGCAATGGTCTCAGGTGACTAAAGAGTTCAAAAAAGATTTTGAAATTCAAGTAATAGAGGTGGAGGAAAAATTGGAAAGAGAAATGAGAGTGATGCAAGAAAATCATGAAAAGCAAGTCAACAACGTGTTATAGGGGACCCAAAAGTGCTGAAGAAGATAAAACCTTTAAAAATAGGATAACTCAATTGGCAAAAGAGGAAAGCCAATTGCAAGAAGAATGTTTTAAAAAAGCAGAATTAGCCTAATGGAAAAAGAGGTCCAAAAGCTCACTGAAGAAAATACTTCTTTAAAAATTAGAATGGAGCAGATGAAAGCTAATGACTTTATGAGAAGCCAAGAAATTATAAAACAAAACCAAAAGAATGAAAAAAATAGAAGACAATATGAAATATCTCATTGGAAAAATAACTGACCTGGAAAATAGATCCAGGAGACACAATTCAATAATTATGGTACTACCTGAAAGCCACGATCAAATAAAGAGCAGAGACATCACCTTTCATGAAATTATCAAGGAAAACTGCCCTCATATTTTAGAACCAGAGGGAAAAATAAATATTAAAAGAATCCACCAATTACCTCCTGAAAGAGATCCAAAAGGAGAAGTTTCTAGGAATATTGTAGCCAAATTCTAGAGTTCCCAGGTCAAGGAGAAATTATTGCAAGGAGGTAGAAATAAACAATACAAGTATTGTGGAAATACAATCAGGATAACACAAGATCTAGCAGCTTCTACATTAAGGGATAGAAAGGCTTGGAATATGATATTCCAGAAGCCAAAGGAATTATGACTAAAACCAAGAATCACTTACCCAGTAAAATACAGCATAATACTTCAGGGGAAAACATGGTCATTCAATGAAAGAGAGGACTTTCAAGTACTCTTGATGAAAAACTAGAGCTGAATAGAAAATTTGACTTTCAAACACAACAATCAAGAGAAGTATGAAAAGTTAAACAGAAAAGAGAAATGATAAAGGACTTACTAAAGTTGAACTCTTTACATTCCCACATGGGAAGATAATATTTGCAATTCTTGAAAATTTTCTCAATATTTAGGTAGTTGGAGGGATTTCACATACACACACACACACATACACACACACACAAGCACATATATATATGTATATATATATGTATATGTATATATATATACATATATATGTGTATATATATGTATGTATATATATATACATATATATATATATATATATATATATATATATATATATATATATATATATATATATATATATATATATATATATATATACATATAGACAGAGAGCACAGGGTGAGTTGAATAGGAAGGAAATATCTGAAGAAATAAAATTAAGGGGTGTGAGAGGAATATATTGGGAGGAGAAAGGGAAAAATGAAATTGGACAAATTATCTCTCATAAAAGAGACATGAAAAAGCTCTTCCAGTGGAGGGGGAAAAGGGGAAGTGAGAGGGGAAAAGTGAAGCTTACTCTCATCAGATTTGGCTTACAGAGAGAATAACATTCACATTCAATCTGGTATGAAAATATATATCACACTACAGGAAAATAAGGGAGAAGGGGATAAGTGGAGTAGGGGGGATAATGGAAGGGAGGGCAAATGATAGGAGGGAACAACTGGAAGTAAACCATTCTGGAGAGAAACAATGTCAAAGGAGAGAATACAGTAAATGGAGTCAGGATACGATGGAAGGGAAATATAGTTAGTCTTATACAACATGGCTATTATGGAAGTTGATTGCAAAACTACACATATATATATATAGCCCATATTGAATTTCTTGCCTTCTCAGTGGGGATAGGTGGGGAGAGAGGAAAGGAGAGAACTGGGAACTCAAAGTTTTAGAAAAGAATGTTGAGATTTGTTTTTGCATACAACTGGGAAATAAGAAATACAGGTAATGAGGTATAGAAATTTCTCTTGCCCTACAAGACAAGAGAAAAGATGGGGATCAGGGAAGGAGAGGTGTTATAGAAGGGAAGGCTCACTGGGGGACGGGGTAATCAGAATGCATGGTGTTTTGGGGTGAGAGAGGGGAGAGATGGGCAGAAAATTTGGAACTCAAAATTTTGTGCATATGAATGCGGAAAGCCAAAAATAAATAAATAAATAAATAAATAAATAAATAAATAAATAAATAAATAAATAAATAAATAAATAAATAAATAGATAGATAGATAGATAGATAGATAAATAAATAAATGAATGAATGAATGAATGAATGAATGAATGAATGAATGAATGAATAAATGAATGAATGAATGAATGAATGAATGAATAAATAAATAAATGAATGAATGAATGAATGAATGAATGAATAGATAGATAGATAAATAGATAGATAAATAAACAAATAAGTAAATAAATAAAGATGTGCCATAGTCATAGAGCAGTGTTATGATTGAATTCAGTCATGCAGTTCCAAAATCTCTTAAATGAGATCCATCAGCACTTACATAAGTAACCCCAAATGTACAGAGAAAACCAAATTGTATATGCAGCCCACAGGACTAAGGACTTATGGAAAATTATGTCAAAATGTGATTGTTCAGAGAAGTTCATCAATGTTGCATGTCAATTTTTTGATGGCATTCTTGCCCAGGATCTGAATTGTGTACAAAAATTCTCATGCCTTCCCATTCACCAGTGGGTGAAACAAAGCTTTGTGCCTGCTCCCATGCTTTTCAGCATATTGTTTTCAGCCATGTTGTCAAATTCTTTCAATGAGGATGAACACAGCATTAAGGTTAGCTACTGTACTGATGGCAAATTCTTCAATTTGAAAAGACAACAAGCCAGGACCAAAGTGGAAGAAGTGTTGGTGCATGATTTTCTGTTTGCATATGATTGTGCACTCAATTCAGTCTCTGAAACTGAGATGCAACAAATTATGGATCCATTCTCTGCTGCCTGTGCTAATTTTGACCTACCAATTAACACCAAGGCAACACAGGTGCTCCATCAGCCACCACCATACCATCCATAAGTGGAACCATTGGTTACAACAAATGGAAGAGTTTTGAATGCTGTGGATACGTTTACTTTCTTTGGTAGTATACTTTCCAGACTGGAAAGTACATTGACAAAGAGTAAACATTGATAAAGAGGTTTATGCATGCATTGACAGATGGGTTTCAGTGTTGAGGACTCTCTGAAGCAAAGTATGAGAGAAAAGAGGTATTAGACTGACTACAAAACTGAAAGTCTGCAGGGTCCTTGTGCTAACCTCATTGTTGTAAGCCAGCAAAGCGTGGGCAGTCTATTAGTGCCATGCAAGTAAATTGAATCACTTCTATTTGAAATGTCTTAGGAAGACTCTGAAGATTATCTGGCAGGATAAGGTGCCAGACACTGAAGTCCTTACTCAAACTAAACTGCCAAGCATTCAAATTATGCTTTAGAGAGTGGAATTCCAACGGGCTGGCCATGTTGTTCAAATACAAAATGTATGTTTGCCAAAAAGGTTATTTTGTGGAGAACTCACACAGAGCAGGCAATCACATAGTGGTCAGTAGAAGCAATGCAAGGAGACTCTGAAGATTTCTCTCAAGAACTTTGGAATTGATTGTTTGACATGGGAGACACTGGCACAGGACTGCTCAGCATGGTGTGCCCCTATCAGATAAAGTGTTGTACTCTGCGAGTAAAGCAGAATTGAAACGGCTCAAAGGAAATGCAGAATTTACAGCTTTAGAGTATCCACCTCAAATATTCACATAGACTATTTGTGCCCAGTTTGTGGTAGAGCATTCAGAACTTGTGTTGATCTGATCCACCACAGTAGGACATATTGAAATTTGACTTCATTGTAGTGATGTCATTTTGGTCCTCTTAGAGAACAATGAACAACAATCAACCTCCATCAATACCTACATATTGAAATAAGACTTGAAATAAGTAACTATGGATCGGAATATTATATAATGGACCAGGATAAAGAATTGTGTTTAAAATTAATGAGTCCATAAACATATGTGAAGCACAAAATATTCAAGGCATTATGTACAGGTCTGGAAAAGAAAGGCAAAAATTTAGGCCCTGGACACAAGGAGCTCACGTTCTATTGAGAGGACAACATTTAAACAATTAGGTACATATAACATATATGTAGTATAAATAGGAAGTAGTTTCAAAGAGAAATCTTGTGTTTGGGTTGAGTCTTTTCTTTCTTTGATATAATTTATTTTCATTTTTCAACAATCACTTCCACAAGATTTTAAATTCCAAATTGTCTCCCCATCTCTTCCCTCCCTTCAACCCAGGATAAACCAGGATAAGGTTGGTGCATAAGCCCCAACCACTCCTTTCCCCAATCTGCCTTCCCTTCTGTCACCACCCCTTCTCCTACCCCCCTCCACTCTATTTTCCAATATGGAAAGATAGATTTTTGTACCTCAATTGTCTGTACAAATTATTTCCCATTTGTATATGAAAACAGTTTTGAACATTCATTTTTAGAGCTTTGCGTTCCATATTCTGTCCCTTCCTCCCTTGCTACCCACCCTCATAGAGACAATAAGCAATTAGATGTGGGTCATAAATGTGTAACCATGCAAAACATTTCATAACAGTCATGTTGTGAAAGACTAGGCATATTTACCTCTATCCTGTCCTGCCCTCCATTTATTCCATTCTCTCCACAATAGAGTTTTCTTCCAATTATCCCTTTCCCATCCTTTCTATTGTCCTCCCTCTCCTATCCTCTTTCCCCCTGCCTGTCTGAAGGGTAAGATAGATTTTGATATCTAAATGAATGTTATTGTTATTCCCTCCTTCAGCCACAATATTCCTAGGAGCTTTCCATTTGGGCTCTCTTTCAGGAGATGATCAGTGAATTCTTTCAATATTTATTTTATCCTCTGCCTCTAGAATATCAGGGCAATTTTCCTTGATAATTTCTTGAAAGGTAATGTATAGACTCTTTTTTATAACAACTTTCAAGTAGTTCAATATTTTTTAAACTATCTCTCATGGATCTATTTTTGAGGTCAGTTGTTTTTTCCAGTGAAATATTTCCCATTGTCTTTTATTTTTTTCATTTTTTTGGCTTTGTTTTATAATTTTTTGATTTCTCATAAAGTCTTTAGCTTCCATTTGCTCCATTCTAATTTTGAAGAAATTATTTTCTTCAGTGAGCTTTTGACCTTCCTTTTCTTTTTGACTAATTCTGCTTCTTAAGGCCTTCTCCCCATTGACTTTTTGGACCTCTTTGTTCCATTTCGATGAGTCTATTTTTAAAGGTGTTATTTTCTTCATCTTTTTTGGGGCCTCCTTTATCAAGCTGTTGACTCCTTTCCCACTATTTTCTTACACTACTCTCATTTCTCTCTCCAATTTTTCTCTAATTCTCTTATCTGATTTTCAAAATCTTTTTTGAGCTTGTCCATGGCCTGAGACCATTTCATATTTTTCGTGGAGGCTTTAGAGGTAAGAGCCTTGACCTTGATGTCTTCCTCTGGTTGTATTCTTTCATGTTCCTCATCATAAGAAAATACTTTTTCACCAAGAAAGTAACCTTCTATAATCTTATTTTTACAAGTTTGGTCATTTTCAAGACAATTTCCTGACTTTTGAGCTCTTCATTAATTGGAGGGTGTACAGCCCCAAGTTTCAGGGGTTTGGGCAGCTATTTTCAGAGATATCTCTAAAGACCTGTAAATTCTCAATTCCTCTAAAGTGGTATGATGAAAGGATAGGTGGTTACTCCTCTCTCAACCTGGCCTCTGCTCTATCAGCAACCACAAGCACTCTTTGCTGACCTGGAACTGTGAGTAGATTTCCCTTTCCACAGCAGCCACCAGCTCTGCACCACCATTGCTCCTCCTTGCCCCAGAAACACCACCCAGGACTGTGACCCAGATTAGCTGCTGAATTCCCCAACATTCTGTAAGCTGACATCTCCAGAAGCAGCTGCTACTGTGGCAGTGTCTGGCATCACCCTGGGACTGGGACTGGGACCAGATCACATTCCCCTGTTACCCAGATAAGAGAGCTTTTCCACTGATCTGTGTTGCTGTCTTTGGTATTTGTGAGTTGAGAGGTTTGGGAATTTTCAGTTCGGAAAGCTTCAGTGCCCTGAAGCCTACTCCTGTCCAAGGCCAGTTCAATAGACCCTTCCTGTCAGCCTCCCAGATTGTCTTGGGCTGTAAATCTATTTCATTCTGTCATATTTTGTCTTCCACTCCTCTAGAATTTGTTTAGAGTAATTTTTACAGGTATTTTGAAGGGCTTGAGGAAGAACCCAGGCAGGTCCGTGCTATTACTCCACCCCCCTGGTTTGAGTCTTAAAGGATGCCACAGAAGCCATGAGGTAGAGATGAGAAGGGAGAACATACTGGCAATGGGAAGCATCCAGTGGAAATATGCTAAATAGGGAGATAGAGTGTCTTATGAGTGAAATGACCAGGAGGTCAATTTCCCTGGATTGTACAGGAGAGAAAAGTGGGGGGTCGGGAAGAGTATAATTATAAGAAAGCAGAGGGCATGAGAGGCTTTAAAATAGAGAGAACTTTCTGCCTTATCTTAGAGATATTGGGGAGAAACTGAATTTTGTCAAGTAGAGGAGATCTCACTCACACTGTGAAAAGAAAATATTGGCATTTAAATGGAGAATGGAATGGTGTTGACAGAAACTTGAGGCAGGGATACCAGCCCACAGGCTATTGCAGTAATGGAGATACAAGATGGCTTTGGCCTGTAACAGGTTGAAGTCTATGTGAGTAAAATGAAGTAGGTGCAAAAAAGAGGTTTTGGGAAGGTAGACATGAAAAAAAATCCTGGAAATAGATTAAATATTCAAGGTTTATGTTCCTGAGGCATCAAGAATGACACTGAATCTGAGAGTAAACGTGAATAGCAAGACACTATTGCCTTTGACAGTAATAGAAAAATTTAGGAGAGACATTTTGGGGAGAATGAAAATTAATTCTGCTTTGAACATGTCAAAGTATCCATTTGGAGAAGTTCAATAGGCAGTGGGTGAAGTTTAATAGGAGCTCTGGAACAATTCTCAGCAATACAAAGATCTGGGACAATCATAAAGGACCCATGATGAAGCATGCTCTCCACCTGTAGAGAAAGAGGTGAGAGAATTTGAATACAGACCAAAACAGATTACTTTTGCTTTCTTTTTTTTTTTGGTTTAAGTTTTCTTCACAAAATGGCTAATGTGGAAAAATGTTTTATGTGATTCATATGTATAACTTTTATCAGATTGTTTACCATCTTAGGGAGTGGGAGGGAAAGGAGAGAATTTGGAACTCAAAACTTAAAAACAGAGGAAAAGAATCTAAAATTGTTTTCTGTGTAACTGGGGAAAAACAAAATATTATTTGTAAAATGATGAGTGCCATTTCCATATATGTATCTACACACACCTATATGTACATGTATACACATATCAGATTATGGCATAAAATTATATGGATTTGAAAATGATCATCCTATAGCGAGAGGCATGTGGGGAAGGGGGCAGGTTGTGAACAGGTGGTAACATAATAAATAAGGAATTTGAAGATCAGGATTAGTGTATGACATCAAGGAAATGTAGAATGAAAAAGAGAATGAGGTGCTCATGTGAATAAGGACAAGTACGACTCCATGGATGACACATGCCTGCAAACATGAAATGCTGGATTTTCTAAGAACTGAAGCCATTATTAATGAAAGAGTAATAAAAAAACATTTATTAAGTTGTTGTGAAATAGATATTAGCATATTATTAATGGAAAGTTTTGAAGATAATGTGGCATTAAGGATATAAGCCCAGACAGCACAGAGAGGGAATGAAGTGGTTACCACATAGTGAGAAGTAACAGAGGCATGTGCTGTGGACTTCGATGGAATCCATGACGTCAGGAGTTAAGTCCTCATTCTAAGATTTCCAGAGGGAAGAAGACAAATTAAGTATCTTTGGCTTAGTGGTAAATATTATCAAACTAATTTGAAAATCCAAACCACAACCCTTTTTAATGTTAATGTTCTTGAAATCCAGGACACAATAAAATAGCCTGTTGACAAGTATTTTAAGCTCTTCTTAAGGAGCACTACAGCAGTATTAAGTGGTGCTTCCTTAATGGTAAGTTTGGGCCCAGACGGCTCAGAGTGAATGCAAATAGTAGTTATTTCTCTTTTGGCCATAAACCCTGAGGGTCTTCCCTTCCCAGTTTTTTTTTTTTTTTAATTAAAGGGACCATCCCCTTGCTCACTTGTTAAACAGCTCTAATCACTGAATGGGCATTGTCTCAGTCAAAGTGAGAACTCAGAAAGAGCTTAACTTTAGAAAAGTCATGTTTCTGGGCCATCTCTAGTCATCCTGATCTATATCTGGTTAAGCGACCAGATGATTCCAGAAGAGAAAGTGAGGCTCGTGACTTTCCACAAATCTCTCTCACTTAAATCCAATTCACTTGAATGTTATAACATCACCTTACTGATGTCATGGTCCTCTTTGAAAATGAAGGACAAATACCAACAGTAGTATAGTTCCCTGGTAGGATCAGGGGATAGAAAGGAAGGCCAAAGCAACATCTGTACACACAAGATGTGTTTATACATATAGGTATGTATACACATATACAGATATGTATAAATGTATGCATATACATGTGTATTCAGAGTAGATGGAAGAGGAAGGTATTAGCAGTAAGGTTAGGGTGGGAGCAAGGAAAGCCTGCTTGCAGAAGTCTTGAAGGTAATCCTTTAAGTAGTAAGTCCAGCTAAATCTTGAAGGAAGTAAGGAGGTTTAAATGTGGAGAAAAAGCGTTCTACACATAGTGGGTAGTCAGTGAAAATGCATGAATTTAAGAGAGATTTGTGTTCAGTAATTAACAAGGAAGCCAGTGCCACTGGATAGTAACTTCGGGAGAAGAAAAAGGAGGTCAAGAAGACTGGAAAGACAAGAAGGGACCAAGTTTTGAAGGGATCTCAATGACAATGAAATACTACATATGTATGCATGTGTATGTACATATATTCTTGTTTAAGTTTGTATAATTTATATGTTTATATAAATATTATATCTATCTATATTATATTTTATCCTTGAGGTAATATTAAGTTTCTTTTCTAGAGAATTAGCATCACATAGCCCACACATATAAAGCTTCAAAGCAAGGAAAACCAGGGCTCATGACCTGCTTTTGACAAGTTTTCGACATGACAATATGTGAGTCACTCAACCGGTTTGTGCTTTAGGCAACCCTTTCGGAGTATCTGTTTCAGTGAAGATACAAGCAATCTGCTCTGTGAAGGGAGTTTCCTCACTTCAGAATTACCTATATCAGTGAGATCACAGGTCCAATTCCCATCCCAAACAAAATACACAAACACACATATACATAGAAGGCTAAAATTGAGTCCAAATTAATAGTGCCCAAAATGAAGAGATGACTTTAAATTCATTATCATGGCAAACTTTAGGACCACTACATGAGAATGGTCCAGCCAGGAATTCAGAGCAATGTATCCTGGGATATTTGGTCAAAGATCAAGTAGAAACCCAAAGAAACCATCCACCTTGGAGTTCAGGTTTGTAAGAGGGGTAAGTCACATGATATCTTTAGGCCGGAGTCTCTGCAAATTAGCAGCCACTTTGGGAATGGGAATGTCACCTTTAATCTCTCATACTTGGCCTTTTGAGTCCTTAGTTTAATTTGTGGAGCAATGACAAATGTTGATTTAGTGCCTAATGTGCGCAAGATCTGGCATTCATTCCCATGAATGTACATATGAAAAATTACACAGTTCTTGTCCTCAAGGAATCTGGTTTTCATGAGGTGGGCTGTGATGCATACACACACACACACACATATGTTTCCATTGAGAGTTTCAGGTAAAACATGGAAACAAATCACATGAAGTTTCATGATTCTGTTGGACAGTCAAAAGGCCTTCACTAATGAAAGTATAAATATTTGAGAGCAGCAAATGAGCTTTAAAGTGATTATGAAGAGCCCAGTTTTAGAGACAGCCACATTGTACTACTATTTGTGGGAAATTAATATGTAAAAACAAAGGAAAACAACCATCAAAAAATTATCATAGTCCAGTGCTGAGAGTGTTGGCCCATGATTTCTGTGGGGAAAATGAATGCTGTCCTTGGCTCTCCATGTGACTTGAGGGAAAGCATGAAAAATACTCAGAAACAAAGGGGAATTCATAAGAAAATGTTTACTACTCATTTGCACATCTTGGCCATTTTTCCTTCTTTCAGCACATCCAATTTCTTTTGATAATAATCCTTGCTTACTTGTGCGAAACAGCAAAACATTTTGTTCAGCACTGTTTTTCATATTTCATAAATGCAGGTGTATATTATTGTAGAATAGGGCTTGATCACACTTGGGAGAAAACAAGCAGGCAGGCAGAGGAAGAGACTAGGCACCTTTGGAGGCAGAGTTTTCCTAAGGTCAAGGAGAATGAAAAACTGTATGAGAAACTCTCCTGCCAGCCCCAGTCCTCCTCTGACCAAAGCCACTTTGGAAGTCAATGAGCATCATCTATGACCTAAGGGCACTGTAGAGATCTACTCTTTCCCATGAAGATGTCACCTTCTCCCTATAGCCAGGATCATTGTAACTTCAGACAATTAACCTAATTAAGACACTTTTAGACCTTAAACACAACTACTTATTTAGCAATAAGGCAAAAGGAATTATAATATCATGTGAACTTACATGTAAATCCAAATGTGAGATAAAATAGATCAGAATTTACTTATAAATCTGCTTCATATTATTTATACCTTTAACTTACTGTCTTTGGGGGGAGAATGGAAATACACTTACGAGGCCTTATGAGGGAAGCGTATGAGATTGGAAAATCTGTGTTATAAGGTCCTTATATTTTGGCATGGAAGCTGGATGGCGTTGGTCCTTCAGGAATATTTAAAGCAAGTGAAGCTGTTTCTACTACTTGTCTGCTGGTCCTTGTCATCCTTCAGGTGGCAAAATATTCTTCTTTACTCAAATTAAGATAGCATTGAGCAGATATTTGGACTCAAAATCATGATCAAAAACATTTTGGAAATATGTGAGACTGTTATTCTGAATAGCAATTCTCACTAGGCCAGAGAATCATGAAAGCCCCTATCCCTGTTTCGCCACCTATGTTTATTACTTCCTTCCTGGGACCATTATTAATGAAAAGCCTAAGGCATTCATGCTTACTTCTTTTCTCTCCAAGATCTGCTGGACTTTGCTGCCCTTTATTTTCCTTTCCTGTGTTTTTGTTCCTTTCTGTATTTCCTATGTCCCTCATCCCCATGTTTTCTGC
This sequence comes from Notamacropus eugenii, assembly GCF_028372415.1. Classification (NCBI taxonomy): domain Eukaryota; kingdom Metazoa; phylum Chordata; class Mammalia; order Diprotodontia; family Macropodidae; genus Notamacropus; species Notamacropus eugenii. The sequence continues at coordinate 3,217,135 of NC_092874.1, forward strand.
TTCTTTTTATTTGGAGTGGCAAGTAACATCAGGCACTCTTAAGGAGTTTCAGCTCTGCTAATCTCTGGGGAGCACTGCAGAACAATCTCTTTTTGAAATCAAATTGATCAAAAGTTTATCAATTTTATTGGTTTTTTCAATTTGAATTTCATTAATCTCTCCTTGTTTGTCAGTATTTCTAATTTTGCATTTATTTGGGGATTTTCAATTTATTCATTTTCTAGCATTTTCAGCTGCATGCACAATTCATTGATCTTCTCTTTCTCTATTTTATTCCTGTAGGTATTCAAAGATATACAACTTCCCCTAAGAACTGCTTTTTCAGCATCTCATAAGGTTGGTAGGTTGTCTCATTATTGTCATTCTCTTGAATGAAGTTGTTGATTGCTTCTATGATTTGTTGTTTAACCCATTCATTCTTTAGAATTAGATTGTTGAGTTTCCAATTAGATTTTTTTATATTTCCATGGCCTTTGATTACATAAAATTTTTATTGCTTTATGATCTGAGAAGGATGCATTGACTATCTGCCTTTCTGCACTAGACTGTGAGATTTTTATGGCCTAGTATGTGTTTAATTTTTGCATATGAGTCATGTACTGCTGAGAAAAAGGTAAATTCCTTTGTATCCTCATTGAATTTTCTCCATAGATCTGTCGTATCTACCTTCTCCAGAGCTTTATTCACCTCCTTTCTTTCTTGTTTATTTTAAGGTTGGATTTATCAAGTTCAGAGAGGGGAAGGTTGAGGCCCTCCACTAGTATAGTTTTGGTATCTATTTCTTCCTGTAACTCCATTAACTTCTCTAAATATTTGGATGCTATACCATTTGGAGCATAAATGATTAGTAATGAAGTTGCTTCATTGTGTATGGTGCCTTTTAGTGGGATATAGTTTTCTTCCTTATCTGTTTTGACTAGATATCTTTCTGCTTTTGCTGTCTCTGAGATTAGAATTACTAGCCCTGCTTTTTTTTACATCAGCTGAAGCACAAAATATTCTGCTCCAAACTTTTACTTTTATCCTTTGCATATGTCCCCTTTTCAAATGCGTTTATCGTAAACAAAATATAGTTGGATCATGGTTTTTAATCCATTCTGCCACCCATGTTCATTTCATGGGAGAGTTCATCCCATTTACATTTACAATTATGATTACTATTTGTGTCTTTCCCTCTTTCCTCTTTCCCCTTGTTTATGTTTTTAGCTCTCCCTTCCCCCTTCCCCTCCACAGTAGAGTTTTAATTTTTGACCACTTCCTCCCTCATTCTTCCTCCCTTCTTTCAACCCCCCTTCCATTTAATCCCCTTTTACCTTACTGCTTCTTCCCTCCCTTTTAGCCTCCCCTCCCTTTTCTTTCCTCCTTCTCCTCCAGCTGCCTATAAAGTTAGCTGTAGTTTGTTGTACCTTCCTTGAATCCAGTCAGATTAGAGCATCTTTCAAACAATGCTCATCTCTCTCCTCTCTTTCCCTCTATTGTAATATATGTTTGTGCCCCTTTCTGTGATGTAATTTATTTTTTCTGCCTCCTTCTACTAATATCTTCCATTACAATCCCTTCCCACCTTAAACTCACATTTGTTATCATCACATCAATTAATTTATACCCACTCCCTCTATCTATATCCCTATTATATTTCATAATAAATATACAATTCTCAAGATTAACAAGTAACATCTTCTCTTATAGGGATGTAAACAGTTTTCCGATGTTGAGTAACAAGTTTTTCCCCCTATTTACTTTTTTTATACTTCTCTTGAGACCTACATTTGACTTTCGAATTTTCTAATGAGTTCTGGACTTTTATCAGAAGGATTTGGAAATCCCTTATTTCGTTGAATGTCCATCTCCTTGACTGAAACATTATGCTCAAATTTGCTGGGCAATCCTCAGTTGTCTCAGGTCCTTTGCCTTACAAAATATCATATTTCAATTCCTTTATTCTTTTAATGTAGAAGCTGCAAAGTCCTGTGTGATCCTGACTGTAACTCTGTGACATACGAATTGTTTTTTTCTGGCTGCCTGCAGTATTTTCTCCTTCACTTGATAGTTCTGGAATTTGGCAATGATATTTGTTGATATTTTTACTTTGGGATTACTTTCAGGAGGTAAATTGCAGATTATTTCCATGACTATTTTGCCTGGTGGACGTAGTACTTTTGCTCAGTTTTCCATGATGATTTCTTGGAAGATATTGTCCAGGCTTGTTTTTTTATCATGACCTTCTAGTAGACCAATAATCCTTAGATTTTTTTCTCCTGTATCTGTTTTCCAGGTTTGTTATTTTTCTTATTACATATTTTGCGTTTTTTTCTATCTTTTCCTTCTTTAGATTCTGTTTCATTGATTTTTGATGTCTCATAGATTCATTAACTTCTACTTACCCAATTCTATTTTTTATCAAATTGCTTTCTTCAGTTAACTTTTGTTTTGCATTTTTTTTTATTTTCAGTGTTCCGCAATCACCACCATACAACCTAGATTTTTTTCTTTCCCTCCCTACCCCTTCCTTCTCCCCTCCTCCCCTCTAACTCCCCTAAATGGCATACAATTTTATATAGGTTCTACACATACATTCCTATTAAATACATTTTCACCATAGTCATGTTGTATAGAATTATTAAAATGAATGAGAGAAATCATATAAGAAACCAAAAAGAAACACAAAAGAAAATGATCTGCTACAATCTGTTATTGAATTCCATAGTTCTTTCTCTGGATGTAAAAGGCATTTTGCCTCAAAAGACTAGGGGAAATTTTTTAAGTTCTTGCATTGCAATGAATTTCTAAGTCTACCAGAAGAAATCCTCCCACAATGTGGTTGTTGCTGTGTACAAAGTTCTCCCAGTTCTGCTCCTTTCGCTCAGCATCAGATCATATAAGTCTTTCCAGGCCTGTCTGAAGTCTTCCTGTTCATCATTTCTTATAGCGCAATAGTATTCCAATACATTCATATACCACAATTTATTCAGCTATTCCCCAATTGATAGGCATCCCCTTGATTTCCAGTTTTTGGGCACCACAAAGAGTGTTGCTATAAATATTTTTATACATGTGGTAGCCTTTCCCATTTTTATAATCTCTTGGGTATGCAGTTCTAGAAGGGATGTTGCTGAGTCAAAGGGTATCACCTTTTTCTATCCCTTTGACCATAGTTTCAAATTGCTCTCCAGAATGGTTGGAGTAGCTCAAAGCTCCAGCAGCAATGAATTAGTGTTCCAGCGCTCCCACATCTTCTCCAACACTTATCATCTTCTTGTTTTGTCATGTTAGCCAATCTGATAGACGTGATGTGATATCTCAGAGTTATTTTGATTTTCAACTCTCTAATCAAAAGTGATTTAGAGCATTTTTTCATATGTCTGTAGATGTCTTTTATTTCTTCCTCTGAAAACTTTGACGATTTATGAATTGGGGAATGACTTACATTCTTGTACATTTGACTCAGCTCTCTATACATTTTAGACGTGAGACCTTTGTCACAGACACTAGTTGCAAAAATTCTTTTTCACTTTTCTGCTTTCCTCCTAATCTTGGTTCCTTTGGGCTTGGTTCCTTTTCAGTTTAATGTAATCGAAATTATCAGTTTTCCACTTCATAATGCTTTCTGTCTCATTTTTAGTGAAAAATTCTTCCCTTCCTCATAAATCTGATAAATGCACTATTCTTCGCTCCACCAATTTGTCCATATTATCAATCTTATACCTAGATCACGTACCCATTTGGACTTCATTCTTGTGAACAATGTCAACCATTGTTCTATGCCTAGTTTCTGCCACACTGTTACTGTTTTCCCAGAAATTTTTGTCTAACACTGAGTTATTATTCCAGAAGCTGGGGTCCATGGGTGCATCAAACAGTAGATTGCTATGTTCATTTCCTACCGTGTCTTGAGTACCTAGTCTAATCCACATGTTTACCCTTGTAGTTCTTATCCAATACCAAGTGGTTTTGATAATTGCTACTGTTGTTGATTGTGTCTATGATTTGTTGTTTAACTCACTGCTTCTTTAAGATTAGATTATTTTAGTTTCCAACTAGCTTTTGGTTTATCTTTCCAAGATGTTCCATTACATATAAGTCTTATTGCATTATGATCTGAGAAGGATGCATTGACTATCTCCGCCTTTCTGCACTGGATTGTGAGGTTTTTATGCCCTAGAACATAGTGAAATTTTGTATATTTGTCATGAATTGCTGAGAAAAACACATATTCCTTTCTATCCGCATTTAGTTTTCTCCAGAGATCTATCATATATACCTCATTCCAATGTTTATTCACTTCCTTAATTTTGTTCTTGTGTTTTGTAAGGTTAGGTTTATCAAGTTCAGAGAGGGGGAGGTTGAGGTCCCCGCTAGTATGGTTTTGCTGTCTATTTCTTCATGTAGCTCCTTTAACTTCCCCTCTAAGAATTTGGATGCCATATTAGTTGGAGCATATATGTTTAGTAATGATATTGCTTTGTTGTCTATGATGCCTTTTAGCAGAACATAGTTTCCTTCATTATCTCTTTTGATTAGATCTATTTCTGCTTTTGCTTTGTCTGAGATTAGGATTGCTACCCCTGCTTTTCTTTCATGAGCTGAAGCACAATCTATTCTGCTCCAACCTTTTACCTTTACCCTGTGTGTATTCTGCCCTTTCAAATGTGTGTCTTGAAACCAACACATTGTTGAATTATGGCTTTTAATTCATTCTGCTACCCTTTTCTGTTTTATGGGAGAGTTCATGGCATTCACATTCACAGTTATCATTACTCTCTGTGTCTTTCTATCCATCCTCTTTTCCACCATTTGTGTTTTTAGTTCTCCATTCTCTCTTCTCCGCCACAATCAGATTTTCTCTTTTGACCACCACCTCACACAGTCTTCCCTTCCTTCTTTCAATTCCATACTCTTTAACTACCCTTTACCCTTTCTACTTCTTCCCTCCCTTTTAGCCTCTCCTACCCTTTTTTCCCCCTTCCCCTACTACTGTATCTAGAGATAGTTAGATTTATATAATTGATTAATTTTGTTGCTACCTTCTTGAACCAAATCAGGTGAGAGTACTCCTCAAACAATGCTCATCTCCTTCTCCTCTTTCCCTCTACTGTAATATAATTTTGTACTTCTTCCTGTGATGTAATTTATCATTTTCTGCTTCTTCCTTTTCACATCTCGTCCTACAATCCCTTGACATTCTTAAATCACATTTTTATCATCACACAATTTACTTTACACTAGTAGCCTCTGTCTCTGTATATTCTGTTTATATTTCATAATAGATATACAATTCTCAAAACTAACAAGTATCATCTTCCCTTATAAGGAGGTAAAGAGTTTGCTCAAATTGAGTAACAAGTTTTTATTTTTCCCTGTTTACCTTTTTAATGCCTCTTTTGAGACCTGCGTTTGAAGGTCAATTTTTCTATTGAGTTCTGGCCTTTTTATCAGGAATTCCCTTATTTCATTGAATGTCCATCTGCTTGCCTGAAATGTTATGCTGAACTTTGCTGGATAATTCATCCTTGGTTGTAGTCCCAGCACCTTTGCCTTGTGGAATATCATATTCCAATTCCTTCTGTCTTTTAATATAGAAGCTGCCAGGTCCTCTGTGATCCTGACTGTAGCTCCTCAATATTTGAATGGTTTCTTTCTGGCTGCCTGTAACATTTTCTCCTTCAGTTGATAGTTCTGGAATTTGGTGAAAATATTTCTTGATGTTTTTAGTTTGGGATCCCTTTCAGGAGGGGATTGGGGGATTCTTTCGATGACTATTTTGTCCTCTTGATCTAGCAGTTTGGGACAGCTTTTCTTTATGATTTCCTGGAAGATATTATCCAGAGTCTTTTTTTCATCATGGCTTTCTGGTAGGCCAATAATGCTTAAATTTTCTCTCTTGGATCTATTTTCCAGGTCAGTTGTCTTTCCAATCAGATATTTTACATTTTCATCTATCTTTTCATTCTTAAATTTTGTTTAATTGATTCTCTGTGTCTCATAGAGTCATTAGCTTCTACTTGGCCAATTCCAATTTTTATTAAATAGTTTTCTTCATTTAACTTTTACATCTCCTTTTCCATCTGTCAAATTATTCCTTTTAAGGAATTATTTTCTCCAGTTAGTTTTTTTACCTCCTTTTCCATTTGTTTAATTTTCCTTTTTAGAGAGCTGTTTTCTTCAATGAGTTCTTTTTTCATAATTTTGAAATCATTGACCAGAGTTTCTTCTATTTCCTTCTTCAGTTGTTTCAAGAGTGCTCTTTTTCCATGCAAGGGGTTCATAGTCCCTTCTGAGGTTTCAGATGGGAGTACCATCTAAATTCTGACCTCTTTGGTATTCGTGTTTTGGTCCTTGTCCCCATAGAAAGATTCTATGGTCTTTTCTTTCTTGCTTTCCTTCTTCTTACTCATGATGATCTCACTTTGTGTATTGTGACCTCTAGTTCTTTCAGTTGGAAGCTAAATAACCTGGCCCTGGGCTGGCTGGTATCAGAAAGTGGAGGCTGAGTGACTTTTTATTTTGTTTTTTTGTTTCCATGGATAAGCCCTCTAGTTAGATTGTTAAGAGTGGGAGAGGAGAGGTCTGGTCGCGGGAGATCTCAGCTGAGGTAGAACAGAGGTAAGGTCAGCATTTGGTGATCTCGGGCTGCCCTGGTGTCTTCCTGTTTCCCCTGGAGCACTGAGGCAAGCCTGGGATTCTGATGTTGGTGGTTGCAAGACTCCACTACCCTGGAGCTGCAGATCTCTTCCTGGTTGGCTGAGTTGCGTCTGTCTGGGACACCTCTGGTCCTCTGCCACAGTAAGAGGAACACTCCTTAGCGATTTTCCTAGCCTAATGTGCTATGAGACTGTTTGTCCCTTCTGCTGATCCCATTGTTTCAGTATTTTTCTGGGGAAATATTTATTGTTTGTTCAAGGTCAAAAAGGGGAAGGGGAGGGAGCATTTACCTATCATTCAACCATTTTGGCTTCCAGAAGTTCAGGTAGGTAACTTACAGATAGGCAGTGCTATCTGCATTATCAGTGCAGGCTGATAGTCCCAGGATCAGCTGCTGCTGATACTTGGGGCACTGCGGCTCTCACTCACTTTGCTCTGCTGCACTCCTACCCTGGGCTGCCACTTTGCTGTGTTGCTGCTGCCTCAGACTGCCCTGGGTCTTTCATGCTCAGCCCTGCTTTGGGGGGGGGGGGGGGAAGGCGGGACATGCTGTGCTGTGTGCTCTTCCACCCCTTGCTAAAGATCCTTCCTCCTGACCTTCCAGTTTGTCCTGGTTTGTGAATCTGCCACAGTCTGTCTTCTATTGGATTCTGCACCTCCAAAATTTGGTCAGATTCTCTTTTTATAGGTATCTAAAGGAATTTATCTAAGAGCTTAGGTGAGTAGCTGTTCTCATTCTGCCATCTAGAGCAGCTGTCCTGCTACACATGATTCCTCACCCTGAAGCATGCTCCATTCCTGTCCATGTGTGGCCCAGGCTGGGCTATGCTGTCCTCCAAACCTGGTGCTATACACCTTTCCTGTCAATCTTCCAGACTATCTTGGCTGGAAATCTCTTTCACTGTTGCTTTGTGGCTTCTGCTGCTCTAGAATTTGGTTAGCATCATTTTTTACAGGTATTTTATGTGTTATTGGAGTAGAGCTAAAGGAGGTCTTCCATTTTTCTCCGCCATCTTGGCTCCACCCCAATCATTTTCACTTTCAAAAGGCACAAAGACAGGTAATGAAAGAACTACAAAAATTTATAGAATAGAAAATGCCTGGATCATATTTGTGGATATACACAGCCCTTTGTATGAGCTCAAACTGTTCTTTAGCTTGAGCTCATATGTATAACTTCCAAGTTCTCCCAGTGACATTGTATGGATTTGATTAGAGGAATTAAATACTTAGTAAAATAATCCAACTCGGGGAAGTCCAAAGGGCAATGGGAAGACAAAATGCAAGAGTGAAACTTGTGAACCACCCAGGCTTATATTAAAGCAACGAACATAAGATCAAGAACACTGTCAAGGGAATGTTAGAAATGAGCTGTTCATGTTACTTGAGTCAAATAGACAGATCACTGGATGTACCATTCTTCATGAAAGTTCTAATTCTAAAGAAAAGTCTCTTGAATTTTACTTGCATGTTCTATGGAGGGATGGCACATGGATGGGACTCACACAGAATGAGATGTACTATTAAAGGGGATACTCCAGTCAGTGAGAATACCAAATTCTCTCACTTTCACTTTTATACTTAACAAATTGAAATATTTTCTGTCTTCTGAACCATTTCCTTTAAGCCCCAACTAAAATCCCACCCTCTACAGGAAGCCTGCTCTACCACTTTCATTTCTAGTGCCTTCCTTCTGTTAATTATTTCCTATGTATCCTTTACTTAACCTGCTTTTTATATATTTGGTTGTGTGTGATTTCTCCTATTAGACTGTACATTTCTTGATGGTAGAGATTTTCTTTTGACTCTTTTTGCATCTCAGCACAGTGCCTGGCACACAGCAGGCACTTAATACATTTTCTCATTTATTGATCAATTTTAATCCATCCTCCCCATAAAAACCTCTTTAGAACTGATAATCTCACTATGTGCTAAGTAAGGACCTAATATATTTCAGTAGTTGTAATTTTTAGGGGGATTTCTTCATGTCCATCCTAAATGAGCCTCTTTACAACTTCTATGAAATGGTACTGTTTCTGCCTTCTAGGATTAAACACAAGAAATCTAGCCCCTCTTCCTTGAGATAGGCCTTAAGTACTTGAACTCAGCTATTCTCCCTTCTCCATCTTTTTTTTTCCCCAAATGGCTCTTTGGGATAACCTTCTGTTGCCTTGCCGTCCTGTTCACCTTTTTCTGGCTACTCTTCAGCTTGTCAATGTCTTGCTCCCAATAATGTTTCCAAACCCAAATATCCTTTATATTGTCTGACCATCACAGGGTAACAAGACACTATAATTAGATAGAAAAGTGTTTGCATGTGTAGGCAGAGGTCCAGATAAAAGAGTGGCTTAGCAAATCTTGTTTCTGTGACAACCAGATTTCAGTTAGTGAGAGTTTTAGATTCCATTCCTTTGCTTCCCTCCCACCATATAGGCTAAAGGACAGCTTTGACAATTTCAACAAAAATCATCTCAGTATACTCATATTTTACTGCAGTTCATTGGATACTTCTAAAGGCAGTAAATGCAGAGCTGCCCCTCTCGCATATTATTTGAGGAAAATGGGTTATGACAGCCCCTGATGCAGATTGTGAAAGCTCCGATGATGTGGCTTCTATAGTAAAGTAAATAGAATTTCAGTGACGTTCACTATTTTCTGGCTTTAGTGTTCCTGTTTAGAGTGTTTGGCTCTAGTGCCAATTTCCCCAAAAGGAAAGGCCAAAGCCAGGTTCTGGATTTGCAGTGGCTTGAAGCAAGATATCCTGGGGTTCCTTAGCATCTTACCACACCTAAGTGTGTTTTTACTCACAAGGTTACACAATGAAATGTCCATGGAATTGGACTGACTACTGAATTTAATTGACATAGTCTACAAAGAAGATTTGAGCATATAGGTTAGGGTTATTTTCTTCAAGATGAGTATCAGGAGGCTTTGGAAATGAAATAAAAATGTCATAAAAGTTACTCTGCTTATAGAACCAGAGAATTTGAGTTCTAATCCTGTCTGTCCCACTCACTGTCAGTGGGACTTGGGGTATGCTACTTATTGTCTCTGGATCTCCATTTCTCCTCCTCCAAATGAGGGGATTGAGCTACATTGTTGTTGCCATCTCTTCTCCCTTTGGATCTAGTCTCCTATGGTGTGTACAGATATTAACAGGAAAGGTCTATATTCCCCAAATGCTTTGTAGAGTCTCTTAATCTTCTTCCTAAGAGAGAGAAAATAAATCTTCAGATGTAAATTGAAGACAAGTCTGATGAGACAGTCTCATCAGGAAGGAAGGAGGCTCACATTTCCATTGTCAGCTGTTCTAAGCATCAAACCTTGAAGAGTTCATCTAAGAGTTGTAAAAAGCAGGTGTTTGTTCTAAAACCAGTCTAGCAGAACAATGAATACTTCTAAGATAAAAATTAATGAGTGGAAACCTCATAAATGTGTCACAAGAAGATAATCAGTATTTCCCATACAAGCCAGATGCTCTCCTTTGGAATGCAAATTTCTCTTAAGGTCTGAAGCTTCACTTTAGTGTGGCAGGTTTGGGTTGGAAGACACTCAAGACCTGGCTCAGTCCTGTAATGGAGGGTCTCTGTGTCCATGAAGGATATAGCCTTTCCTTCATTAGGAAAGCAGAATGCTCAAGAAACAAAGGAAAGGAACAGTTAGATGAAAAAATGTACTCCTAAGGTAATTTTCACCAAGAATTCTTAAGCAGCAGCATAGACCTTTATTAAAATTTCATGTCCCCTCTCTTCAAGTATCTAATCCTTTAGTAAGTGATGATGGTGATGGGGACCTGATCACACATGAGTCTAATGTCATGGAGAAAGGAGAGATCTGAACAAAGTGCTCTGGGGAAATCCAAGAAGAGAAACGTTCTTAAAGCTGTAGATGGAAAGATCACAAAGTACCAGTCCTTCCAAGGGGCACTAATGTCTCTATGCCACCACCATGCACCTAGTTAATAAACTTTTAGCATCTTCCTTGCTTGGGCAGGTATCATATCAAATATTTTCACATGAAGTCCAAGGCAGCTAAGCTGATGCACAGTCCCAAGCAAAATCATTACACAGAAAATCCTCAGTGTTTAAAATAATAGTAGGCATAAGTCATTTCACTCTGGAGCTCATAGATTCGACAACAATAAGTCCCTGTCCAAGCATCATTTAATGACTATATTTTAAGCCCTCCTGGCTGAGAGTAAATGTTACTGGTAACTGTTTCTCTGCTGACCAGCAACTTCCTATCCCAGTTTCATTTTTTTTCTCTTTTAAGGGGACATCCCTGGACTCACTTCTTGAAGAGGTCTACTCGCTGAATGGGAGTTACCTCACTCAAAGTGAGAGCCTCAAATATCCTTAGCCTAACAAAGACCAGGTCACCCATTGCATCTTGGGCCATCTTCAGTTGTCCTGATGAATGCTTGGTCCTTGATCCCAGGTGACTCTGGAGAAGAAAGTGAGTCTGGTGACATTGGATAGCCCTCCCTCACTCAAATCCAAGTCATCTCCAAGTCATGTCATCATTCCCTGATGCTATGGTCTTATTCAAAAACACAAACACAACAACAAGGATATGATCTAATCATACTCAAAATGGGTGAAGTGAAAATAGACTATTATGAAAATCAATAACGTGGAAAGAGGTTTCCAGGATTTTCAGATATATATTAAATGTAAGATCAAGGTATCCAACCCCAGCCACTTCCTTCAAGGGTCTTTTCTAGACTTCTGTTTTGCCTTCTCCTTCTATGTTATGTCATTTGGGATCTCATCAAACCCTAAGCTTTCAAATATTTTCCTCTTGCCTCTATTTAGATTATTTGCAGTGATATCCACACCCATGCCTTTTTATATCATCTTTATGTGTGTATGTATATATAATCATACTATACACATATACACACATATAAAATCTATTTTATCTCCATCTCTCTTTTCTCCACATCACCAAGTGCCTTTTGGACTTGTCTCAAATTGAATTACCTATGTATCTAAATTCTACATGTTCAAAACAGATCATTGCCCCCAAACCTATTCCTCTTCTCTATTTTCTGATTACAGACAAAGTTCCCACCCTTTCTCCAGTCTCCCAAACTCCCAGCTTCACAATTGTTCTCAAATCTCAATGACTCCTTACCTCATGTATCCAAACTGTGGTGGGTCAGATGTTTTCTTGGGCTTGAAACCTGTTTCACTCTGTCATTTTGTGGCTTCAGTTACTCTAGAATTTGTTTAGAGTCATTTTTTACAGATATTGTAAGAGTTGGAGCAGGTCTGTCCTTCTATTCTGCCATCTTGGCTGTGCCTGGACTCCTTGTTTTTGTAGCAAGGTTCAGTGATTTGCTCAGGGTCACACAGCTAGTAAGTGTCTAAGGCTGAATTTGAACTCAGAAAGATTAATCTTCCTGCTTCTAGGCCTAGGGCTCTACCCACTGCACCACCTGGTTGCCCATTCAACAACATATAACTTATCATTACGTTAATTGAGATTGATATAACATCACCTTATATTCCATATATAATATATCTGTTCATATATAGGCACATGGGGGTATGCTTATTTCCATACATGTATGTTTATTTCAATCTGTGTGAGTATGTGCATATATACTTGTGTGTACATGTATATGTACTGAGACTTTGATTAATCAGCAGTTTCATTGTGTGGGTCCTTAGTAAGCCTCCTTCTGTCCCCCAAAATCAGAAAGTCACTGACTACTCTGCCTTTAGTACAGATCAGTCCCCCTCCCCATTGTATTTAGTTTTGTATTGTTCTCATTTGTCCTTCCCCATACATATGGTTCATTGTGTCTCCCAGTCCTAGTTCTGTAATTATTTGGGGAGGGCCCGGCGTGAGGGAAGGGAAGGTAACACAGGCCTTAAATAACCCCCTTTGCCCTTCCAGCACTTGACACAGAAGCTAGACTGGAGGGAGGGAAGAACTAAGTGGGGCTTTTTCTGTGAATCATGGGTGCCTTCTACTCACCAGCCTCAGGCATCTGCCAGCACCTGCTTCCCAAAACAGCTCAAGATTATAAGTTGGGAAAATGAAAAAAAAAAAAAAAACAAACAGTCATTTGTAATCTAAACCCAAATTCCCCCTAGACCTATTCAGTAATCTTTAATGACCCCAATTACACAGTCCAAGAGGAGGTCAGGAGAGGGATTTTGGTCTGTGGGTTCCTCTGGCACTACAACCTGACCTTGCTTGTGCTGCATACCAGCAAAAGGAAGGGAACATGCACTGATTAAGCACGTACTGTATGCTGGGAACTCCATAAATGTGATCTCCTTCAATGTTTACAGCAGCCCTAAGAGGTGGGGGCTACAGAGGCTGAGGTTAAATGACTTGCTTAAGGTCATACAGCTAAGGGAGTTTCTGAGTTTGGATTTGGACGCAGGCATTCCTGACTCCAGACTCAGCATTTAATCCTCTCAAAACCTTGAACTTCACACATCTCTAGCATGGCTTTTAAAATGCTTTTATGGTTGAATGTCTATATGCACACAATGGTACATTCATATTTTCTGCAGTAAATCCTTTACATACACATGCAAGTGTGTGTATGCATACACACACACACACACACACACACATGCACAGTAGATTAAAAGTGGGTCTTGGTCGACTTTTATTGGGAAGCCAAGCAGGTGACCACTGCTGTCCATAAAGTCATGGTCAAGGCTGTTACATTAGTTGTATATCTTGCAGCCTGCCCCCTCACTGGTTTTTGGTATTTTCCAAACCTTCCCTTTCTGGGAAGGGAACTGATAAAGTTTCTCTCATGGGCCAGTGCTCGGAGTGGCCTTTGTGGTTGGTCTGGGCAGGAGAAAGCAGAGGTTATCCGTTTGATCCAAGAAATGGGGGCAATTGTTCTTGGACTGCCACTATCCCCAAGTTCTCCTGGTTCTTGAATCTACCCCTTTTTCCATCCCATTCTGGGGTGATGCTACTTGGCTATGAACCATAGAACCCAAAGTTCAGGTTCCCAAAGTCTGAGCTGGATGAATACATGGTGGTCACAAGAAAGGCTTCAACCAGACACCTTCAATGGCACCAAAGAGAACTCCAGTGGCTTCTGGGACCACGAAAAAAGAGCCTGCAATGGTGTGTGTATGGGGTGGGGGGCAGGGTAGGATGTCTTTCGTCCATATGAACAAGTCCCAGAATGGGATCAAGTCTAACATATTGTGACCAGATTTTGTGGAATGAGATGAAGAATTGGGTAATATTGGCCTGGGATGAGATGCCACTAAGCGGTCACATCTGCCTCAATTGTAGAGGACTTGTGACAGTGAGAAATGAGTTCATGAATATTTGTGGACAGTTCTCTAAAGATTTACAGATGGCTGGAGGTCTAAGTACATTAGAACAAACAATCTAGATGTTACCTGGCCACTGAATAAATCTCAAAATTTTTTTTCAATGTATTCCCCTCCACAAAGATGTTTCTGGTCATCTTGATATTTGTTAAGGATTAGTAAGAAGCAGCACCTGAATTTGCCCTTTCCTAGAGCCTGAGATATTTTTAGGATTTTGTTACTGGTCTTAAGAATCAATAGCTTTGTATTGAGTGGTGTATTGAGCAGGGGGCTGAGCATTCAGGGAACTCCAGCAGGGGGCAGGAACTGACCTGGAAATGGGAGGTGAGGGAAGCCAGGTATGGGGGGCTCTGCCTTGTGACAAACAGGCCTACAGAAGCCTTGCCATCGTGTGTTGTCCCTGCTCATCTCAGAACCCCACACACTAGGCAGGCAGTAAAGAGGGTGACCTGAATGGAATTGGGACAGAACTCAAAATCAATGACTTCTGTTTTAAAATCAGAGTAAATTAAGTGAAGGTAGCAGTGGGGAGTGTTGGGTATTAAGTCTCTTTAATAAACAATGGATGTTTTCTATTCATTTGAGCCTTTACTGGAATGGATAATGGTCTTAGTGAACTTTTCTCATCAAACTAACCATGGGTTATTTCCACAATGTTAATAAAAATGGGTATTAAGCATTCAGCCCAGGGCACAGTCACATTTTATAATGCCTAACACTGCAGACTAAAAAGTGATTATTATGACTCAGTATGGCCCTAGCTAAATCAAAATGAAACTTGTGAATGGATCAGTGAGGCCATGGAGGAGGCACCTATTTGCACATCTGCATGTGTGTCTTCAGGCTTTTGCTTAGTTTGGGATTTGGCTTTGACTTTAGAATGTCCAAGGGAAAGCTATATGCAGCCTAAGTGGGATAAAATGGCTGATAACAATCAATGTAAAGGTGCTGAGTGTAAGATATCCTCTCTATATTTATAGATTTAGGTGAGGTGTGTATGTGCATACAAAAGTATATGCATGCATACAGTATATGTATATTTAATATATATGTATATGTACACATATACACATAAGCATTTATTTTATGTACACGTTGTATCAGTGAAGAGTAACATGAGAGTAACATAATTTTATATATGTATATATTTGTGCATTTTTATAAATATATCATTTGCTTACATACATATACTACTGGGCACTCATTCCCTTTCTCTGCCGTTGCTGTTGTTTTGTTTTATTTTTCCAGTCATTTTTCAGTTACATCCAACTCTTTATGACCCCATCTGGGGTTTTCTTGACAAAGATACTAGAGCAATTTTGCCATTTCCTTTTCCAGCTCACTTTTAGAGGAGGTAACTGAGGCTAATAGGATTAAGTGACTTACCCAGTGTCACACAGCTGTTATCTGAGACCACATTTGAAATCAGGTCTTCCTGATTTCAGGTCCAGCCCTCTATCCATTGAGCCATCTGGCTGATATAGTCTTCAAAAGGGTGGTGACCAATGAACATGTGTGGATGGCAGTTTCTTTAGATGAGAAGTGTGTAAACCATAAAAACCCTGTGAAATATTTATCACGCATGTGGAATTTGCTCGGTGGAGGTGTTTCCAGTTAGCCTCTGTATTAGGAGCTCATTTGAAAGTCTGACTCTATAAGCAAAATAAGTTACTAGTGGTGCTACCCAATGATTCAAAGTGGGAAGTCAGTAACACACCTGGTTCCTCATGGCACCTGAATTATGGGACCAAACTATTATGCACCTTATACAAAGTTGGTGCTTTCTAAAGGCTTATGGAATGAATCAATCACAGGAAGGAAATAAAAGGAAGAGAGGGAGACTTAGACTTTAATAATAGGGTGGCTTCATTGAGGCAAGGAAGACTCCTAGAGTTCAGTGAGAATCCTAGCAGGTTAAAGACGCAGAACCAAATCAGAGTCCTGTCTCTTCTCCAATTATCTATATGACTTTGAACAATTGGATTATCTTCTCTTGGCCTCAGTTTCTTCATCTTTGCAAACTGAAGGACTTAGAGTAGAGGATAACCAAAATCCCTTTCAAATCCAAGAAGGAGAAGGGAGAGATACAATGGGAAAAGACATACAAGAAAGAGTTTTTCAAGTGGATAGAGAAAGGGGATGGAGTAGAAGGAATACTTGAAAGTCAATCTCATAAGAATTGGTTCAAAGAGGAAAGAATACACACAAGACACATATACACAAACACACACTCAGTTGTGTATAGAAATCTATTTTACCCAAAAGGGAAATAGGAGGGGAAGAGGATGATAAAAAGAAACAACAAAAGGAAGGGCAGAAAAAGGGAGACAGTTGTTAGAAGCAGAATAGATACTTAAGAAAGGACGGGATAACATGATAGTAAAATAAACAGAAAAAGTGGGAGGTAGGGAAAGACACATAAGCAAGCATAACTGTGAAAGTGAATACAATGAGCTCCCCTAGAAAACAGAAGCAGAGAGCAAAATGGATTAACAGTCAAAATCCAACAGGAGGTTGTTTATAAGAGACACACTTGAAACAGAAAGACACACACACACAGAGTTAAAATAAATGGCTGGAGTACATCCAGTTACTTAAGTTGAACTGAAACAAAAAAGGAATAAGCAGCAATATCATGATTTCAGACAAGGGAGAAGTAAATCTAATTAAACTAATTAAAACTAAAAGTAAAACTAATTAAAAGAGATAACCAGGGAAAGCGTATTTTACCAAAAGGTACCATAGAAAATGAGGTAACAAAAAATACAGCAAGTTTCTCTGACCAAAAGTCTCATTTATGAACTACATAATGCATATAAAATGATCAAATTCACCAGTCTTCCAATTGATAAATGGTCAAGATACAGAAGTGAGTTTACAGAATAAATAAAAGCTATCTACAGTTCTATGAAAATATGATCTAAATCACTGGTGATTAGAGAAATTCAAATTATATGAGATATTTTAAATTTTCTTCTATTTTTTCTTTATTTAGATTCTGTTTGACTGATTCTTGATGTCTCATAGAATTATTAGCTTCTATTTGCCAAATTCTAAATTTTAGTATATTGTTTTCGGCAATTAACTTTTGCATCTCCTTCTCCATTTGTCCAATTGTTCCTTTTGAGGAGCTATTTTCTCCAATTAAGTTTTGCACTTCCTTTTTCATTTGCCAAATTTTCCCACTTAGGTTTTGTGGTTCCTTTTCCATTTTCCCAATTTACCTTTTTAAGGAACTGCTCTCTTCAGCTATTTTTTCATATGTTTAAAATCATTGGCCCATTTTTCTTCCACCTCTCTAATTTGACTTTTAAAATCCTTCTTGAGCTCTTCCAAGAATGCTCTTTGGGCTTGAGACCAGTTCATATTCCGTTCTGAGGTTTCACATGTGAGTGAATTCTCAATTCTGACCTGTTCTGAATTCGTGTTTTGGTTTTTGTCCCCATAGTAAGGTTCTATGGTATTTCTTTTCTGTTTTGCTTCTTGCTCATGATGATTACCTTTTTCCTCACTTTTAAAGTGGAGCTCTGCTTTTGGGGCCTAAGGGGCTCAATATCATTGTTCTTGTAATGAGAACTTGGCACTTTGTGTGTTGTGGCCTCTGGTTCTTTCAGCTAGGAGCTAGAATGTTGCATTCTGTGGTACTGATGTGAGCTAGATGGTGTGCCAAGGCTGAGACCAGATGAAGTCTTTCTGAGTTTCCTCAGAGTTACCCTGAAGGTCACTGTATGAGGTGTGGGGGAGGGATGGTCTGACTGCAGATCTCCTTCCCTGACTAGAGCAAAGGCAAGTTCAGATGTTGGTGAACCCCTGTCTTCGCTGGTGTCTTCCCAATTCCCCTGCCTGTGATAAGGTAGGTCTGGGGTCCTGGTAGAGGCACTTATTGGCTCTACTGCCCAGAATCTCAGGATCTCCTCTAGTTTTGCTGAGGTGGGGTTGTCTGGAACAGCTCTGGTTATGCACTGGTCCCCTTCAGCAACAGCAAAATCTCCTTGATGATTTTTCTAGCCTCTCAAGCTGAGAGACTGTTTACTGCTTCGGCTGATCCCACTTTTCTAGGATTTTCCTGGGGAAATATTCTCTGGGTTTTTCAAGGTCAAAAAAGGGAGGGAAAGAGCATTTACAGATCAATCCACCATCTTGGATCCAGGAAATTCAAGTACAAGAAATGCAGATTAAAACAAGCCTAAGCTATCACCTTCCACCTTCAAAAATGATGAAATCTGAATGGGATGAGGGAAAATAGGGGGAATACAGTCATGAACTATTGGCAAGAACATTCAGGGACACAATAACACACAGAATGCAGGGCCTGAAGCTAGGAAAATTCATCTCCCTGAGTTCAAATCAAACCTCTGACACTTACTACCTGTGTGACGATGGTTAAGTCAATTAACCCTAGTTTTGCCTTTGTTTCATAATCTGTAAAAAGAGCTGGGGAAGGCAATGACAATCCCTTCATTTTCTTTGCCAAGAAAACCACATATGGGGTCACAAAGAGTGGAACAGAATCAACTGTGACTAAACAACAGCAACAACAAAGGAATTGTTTGTGGAGTTGTGAATGGGTCCAGCCATTCTGAAGAACACTTTGGAATTATGCTCAAAGGCATACAAAATTGTGTATACCCTTTGACCCAGTACTACTACTACTGGGTTTGTATAAAGAAGAAGTCAAAGGAAAAGAAAAAAACATATCCGTACAAAAATATTTATACCAGCTCTTTTTGAGGGGGCAAAGTGTTGGGATTCACCCAGCCTTTGTATTTTCACACAAGCCAGTTCAACACCAGGTTGTTTAGCTTCAAGATGAGAGAACCAGAGCTCACAACACACAAAGCGTCATCGTCATGAGTAAGAAGCAAAGCAGGAAGGAAAAGACCGTAGAATCTTTCCATGGGGACAAGGACCAAAACAAGAATACCAAAGAGGTAAGTATTGAGACTGTACTCCCATTTGAAACTTCAGAAGGGACTATGAACTTTCTCATGCACAACGAGCACTCTGGGAATATCTGAAAAAGGAAATAGAAGAAAAAGTGGCCAATGAGTTACAAAGTATGAAAAAGAAATTCACTGAAGGGAACAGATCTTTAAAAAGGAAAATTGAACAAATAGAAACAGAAGCACAAAACCTAACTGGGAAAATTGGAAAAATGAAAAATGAAGTACAAAAATAAACTGGAGAAAATAATTCCTTAAGAGGAATAATTGCACAGATGGAAAAGGAGACACAAAAGTTAACTTAAGAAAGCAATTTGATAAAAATTAGATTGGGCAAGTAGTAGGTAATGACTCTTTGAGACATCAAGAATCAGTCAAACAGAATCTAAAAAATGAAAGATAGAAGAAAATGTAAAATATCTAATTGGAAAAACACCTACCTGGAAAATAGATCCAGGAGAGAAAATTTAAGGATTATCAGCCTAATAGAAAGCCATGATGAAAAAAGGAGACTAGACAATATCTTCCAAGAAATCATCACGAAAAACTGTCCAAAAATGCTAGATTCAGAAGGCAAAATAGTCACTGAAAAAATGCACCATTCACCTCCTGAAAGGGTTCCCACACTAAAAACATTGAGAAATATTGTTGTAAAATTCCAGAACTATGTAGTGAAGGAGAAAATACTTTGGGCAGCCAGAAAGAATCCATTCAAATATCGAGGAGCTACAGTCAGGAACACACAGGACCTTGCAGATTCTACATTAAAAGATCAAAGGAATTAGAATATGATATTCCATAAGGCAAAGGAGCTTGAACTACAACCAAGGATCAATTATCCAGGAAAGCTGAGCATAACATTTCAGTCAAGGAGATGGGCATTCAATGAAATAAGGGATTTCCAGATCTGCCTGATAAAAAGTCCAGACCTCAATAGAAAATTCTATCTCCAAAGCTCCTCTCAAGACAGACATAGAAAGCTAAACAGGGGGAAGAAAACTTGTTACTCAATACGGGGAAACTGTTTACCTCCCTTTAAGGGAAGATGATACTTGTTAGTATTGAGAATTTTATATCTATTATGAAATATGAAAGGAATATACATAGATAGAGGGAACAAGTATAAAGTAAATTATGTGATCATAAAACTGTGATTTAAGCATGCCAAGGAATTGTAACAGGAGATGTGAAAAGGAGGAAGCAGAAAATGGTAAATTACATCACAGGAAGAAGTACAAAATCATATTACAGTAGAGGGGAGGGAGATGAGCATTGTTTGAGAGGTATTCTCACGTGATTTGATTCAAGGAGGGAACAACAAACTTAAGGAAATATATAAATCAAACTAGCTCCTTAAAGAGTAGGAGGGGAAGGATGAAAGAAAGGGGAGGTGAGGCTAAAACGGAGGAAGAAAGTAGAAAGGGTAAAGGGGAATAAAATGGAAAGGGTTGAAAGAAGGAAGGGAAGACTGCGGGAGGTGGTGTTAAAAATTTAAAACCCTACTGAGGAGGGGAAGGGAGAAAGGAAAAATGAAAGGACAAATGGTGGGAAAGTGGATGGAGTGAAAGACACATATAGTAATCATAACTGTGAATATGAATGGGATGAACTCTCCCATAAAACATAGATGGATAGCAGAACAGATTAAAAGCCATAACCTAACAATATGTTGTGTACAAGAAACATATCTGAAATGGGGGGATACAGAGAGGGTAAAGGTAAAAGGTTGGAGCAGAATATATTCAACTGATGTAAAAAAAGCAAGGATTTGCTACTCGTAGACAAAGCAAAAGGAGAAATAGATCCAATTAAAAGAGATAACAAAGGAAACTATATCCTGCTGAAAGGCACCATAAACAACAAAGGAATATCAGTACTAAACATTTATATTTCAAGTGGGACAGCATCCAAATTATTAGAGAAGAAGTTAAGGGAGTTACAGGAAGAAATGGACAGTAAAACTATTCTAGTGGGGGACCTCAACTTCCTGCTTTCTGAACTTGATAAATCTAACCTTAAAATAGACAAGAAAGAAGTTAAGGATGTGAATAAACCTCTGGATAAGATAGATATGATAGATGCCTGGAGAAAACTGAATGGGAATAGAAAAGAATATACCTTTTGCTCAGCAGTACATGGGGCATATACAAAAAGTGACCATGTATTAGGCCATAGAAACCTAACAATCCAGTTCAGAAAGGCAGAGATAGTGAATGCATCCTTCTCAGATCATAATGCAATAAAAATTATATATAATAAAAGGCCTTGAAAAGATAATCCAAAAATTAAATGGAAACTAAATAATCTAAGGCTAAAGAAGGAGTGAGTTAAACAACAAATCACAGAAACAATCAAAAACTTCATTCAAGAGAATGACAATAGTGAGACAACCTACCAAATCTTATCGGATATTGCAAAAGCAGTTCTTAGGGGAAGTTTTGTATCTTTGAATGCCTACATAAATAAAATAGAGAAAGAGGAGATCAGTGACTTGGGCATGCAGCTGAAAAAGCTAGAAAAAGAACAAATTGAAAATCCCCAAGTAAGTACCAAATTAGAAATACTGAGAACCAAATGAGATATCATTGAAATTGAAATTAAGAAAACTATTGGACTAATAAACAAAATTGAGTTGGTTTTATGAAAAAACCAATAAAATTGATAAACTCTTGGTTGACTTGTTTCAAAAAAAGGAAGAAAACCAAATTCCAATATCAAAAATTAAAGAGGTGAACTCACCTCCAGTGAGGAGGAAATTTAAACAATAATTAGAAATTATTTCGCCTAACTTTATACTCATAAATTCGACAGTCTAAATAAGATGGATGAGTATTTTAAAAAATATTAATTGCCCAGATTTACAGAAGAGGAAATTGAATACTTAAATAACCCCATCTCAGAAAAAAAAATTGAACAAACCATCAATGAACTCCAGAGGAAAAAATCTCCAGGGACAGAGAGATTTACAAGTGAATTCTATGAAATATTTAAAGAAGAGTTAATTTTAATACTATATAGACTATTTGGGAAAAATAGGGGAAGAAGGAGTCCTTCCAACTTCTTTTTATGATACAAATATGGCTTTGATACGTAAATCAGGAAAAACCAAAAGGGAGAAAGAAAATTATAGAGCAGTATCTCTAAGGAATAGAGATACAATAATTTTTCATAAGATTTTAACAAAAAGAAAACAGCAAGTTATCACCAAAATAATACATTATGATCAGGTAGAATTCATACCAAGAATTCAGGGCTGGTACAGTATTAGGAAAACTACTAGCATTACTGATAATATCAACAACAAACCTAACAGAAACCACATGATTATCTCAATAGAAGCAGAAAATGCTTTTGACAAAACACAATACCCATTCCTATTAAAAAAAAAAAAACAACACTGGAGAGAATAGGAATAAATGGAACTTTCCATAAATTAATTAGCAGTATCTACCTAAAACCTTCAGCAAGGATTATATGCAATGGAGAGAAGGTACATGCATTCCCAATAAGATCAGGGGTGAAACAAGAATGTCCATTATCACCACTATTATTCAATATGGTACAAAAAATACTAGCTGTAGCAATAAGAGAAGAAAAAGAAATTGAAGGAATTAGAATAGGCAAAGAAGAAATGAAGTTATCACTATTTTCAGATGATGTGATGATTCACTTAGAGAATGCCAGAGATTCAAGTAAAAAACTACGAAAATAGTAAACAACTTTGGTCAAGTTGCAGGTTACAAAATAAACTCACATAAATCTTTTGCATTTCTATATATAACTAGCAAAGTCCAACAGCAAGAGACATAAAGAGAAATCCCACTCAAAGGTAGAGTAGACACTTCAAAATATTTGGGAGCCTACATGCCAAAGCAAATCCAGGGAGTATAGAGTGCAATTACAAGATACTTTTTACACAATTAAAGTCAGATCTAAGTAAGTTGATAAACGTCAGTTGCTCATGGGTAGTCAGAGCCAATATAGTAAAAATGACAGCACTACCTAAATTATTTGCTTATTTAGTGCCTTACCAAGCAACAATCAGATAATTATTTTCTAGAGCTGGAAAAAATAATATCAAAATTCATCTGAAAGAACAAAAAATCCAGAATATCAAGGGAAATAATGAAAAGAAATGCTAGGAAAAGTGACGCAGCTCTACCAGATCTGAAATTGTATTATGAAGCAGCAATTATCAAAACCATTTAGTATAGGCTAAGAAACAGAAGGGTAGACCAGTGGAATAAGCTAAGTACTCTAGACACAGTTGCCGATGAATATAGCAATCTACTATATAATAAACCCAAGGACCCCAGATTCTGGGATAAGAACTCACTATATGACAAAAATTGCTAGGAAAACTGCATAAAAGTGTGACAGAAACTGGGCATAGACCAATTCCTGACACTGTATACAAGAATAAATTCCAAATGGGTACATGATCTAGCTATAAATATTGATAATATAAACAAATTAGTGGAGCATCAAAAAGTGTGTTGATCAAATTTATGAGAAGGGAAGAATTTTTGACTAAGTAAGGTATAAAGCATTATGAAGTGCAAAATGGATAATTCTGATTCTATTAAATTGAAAATTTTTTGCACAACCAAACCCAGTGCAACCAAGATTAGGAGGGAAGCAGAAAATTGGGAAAGAATTTTTGCAACAAGTGTGTGATAAAAATCTCATTTCTAAAATATATAGAGAACTGAGTCAAATGTACAAGAATTCGAGTCATTCCCCAACTGATAAATTGATAAAAGGATATGAACAGGCAGTTTTCAGAGGAAGAAACTGAAGATATCTATAGCCCCAAAGGGCTACAAGAATATGCATACCCTTTGACCCAGCAATACTCCTCTAGGCCTGTATCCCCAAGAGATCATAAAAATGGAAAAGGGTCCCACATGTGTAAAAATGTTTGTAGCAGCACTCTTTGTGGTGGCCAGGAACTGAAAATCAAGTGGATGCCCATCAGCTGGGGAATGGTTGAATAAATTATGGTATATGAATGTAATAGAATACTATTCTGCTATAAGAAATGATGAAAAGGAAAACTTCAGAGAGGCCTGAAAAGACTTATATGATCTGATGCTGAGCATAAGGACCAGAACCAAGAGAACTCTGTGCACAGCAATGACCACAGTGTGTGAGAGTTTTTCCTGGTAGACTTGGGACTTCATTGTAATGCAAGAACTTAAAAAAATTCCCAATGGTCTTTTAAGGCAAAAGCATTCCATATCCAAAGAAAGAACTTTGGAATTCAATTGCAGAATGTAGCTGATCATTTTCTTTTGCATTACATTTTGGTTTGTTATATGATTTCTCCTATTCTCTTTAATTCATCTACATAACATAGCTATAGTGAAAATGTATTTAATAAGAATGTATGTATACAACCTATATATAATTGTATGCCATCTCAGGGAGGGAAGGGAAAAATAATCTAAGTTATATGGTAGCGATTGTAAAACACTGAAAACAAATAAAATTAATATAAAAAAAGTTTGTACAGCAAATCCTTGGAGGTTATCAATGGACAGCAGAGAACAATGAGATATACTTCAATACCACTTTTAATAAGTGAGGAATTTTTTGTTAATAAAACAAACAGTAATAAAAATAATTCATAAGAATAAAAAGAAAAAGAAATGATGAACAGAAAGACTTTAGAGAGGCCTGGAAAGACTTATATGAACTGATGTTGAGTGAAAGGAGAAGAATCAGAACTTTATACACAGCAGCAACCACAGTGTGAGCATTTTCTTCTGGTAGACTTAGAACTTCATTGCAATTGAAGGGCCTTAAAATATTTCCACTGTTCTCTTTAGGCAATATGCCTTCCACATTCAGAGAAAGAACTATGGAATTCGATTGCAGAATGCTTGAAATCATTTTGTTTTGTATTACTTTTTTGTGATTTCTACCATTCATTTTAATTCTTCTATGCAACATGACTAAGGTGAAAATGTATTTAATAGGAGTATATGTGTAGAACCTATATAAAATTGTATGCTTTCTCAGGGAGGGAGTGGGGAGAAGGGGGAAGGAGGTGGAGGGAGTGGGAAAAAATCTAAGTCACATGGAAATGATTGTAGAAGACTGAAAACAAAATAATAAAAAATGAAAAAAAGAAAATAACTAGCAGATATTGTGAACTTTCCCCCACAAGTTATTGATCTCTTCTTGTTAAAATTAACCTGCTTTGTATTTTTGGTGACCTTTAGAGACATGCTTGGAGCACTACGGGATTAAGTGAATTGCTCAGCCAGATGTGTCAGAGTGAACTTGATCTAAGCTCTTGTTGTCTCTTTGAGTACAGCACTCTATCTACTATATTATAATGCTCCCCAATAAACTTAAAATAAACACAGGCATTTGTGTGCGTGTGTCTGTGTGTGTGTGTATGTGTATAAATTTTCAAATGTAGCCCTTTTCTGACCCACTTCTGGAAGTTATCCCTTTCCTGTATAAAGGACTAAAAAAGAGAGAGAAAAACATATCAATTCAGCAAAGCTACCAACACATTATCTGTTTATGGGAATATATGTGATGTTTAATATTCATAGTCTTCCACTTCTGCAAAGAAGTAGGGAAGGTAAATTTCTTTTTCTTTTCTTCATAACAAAGCTCATCTTTGTAAGTATAAAATGTTTTATATTTGTTGTTGTTTTTTCTTTGCATTATATTGTTTTAGCCATTGAGTATACTGTTTTCCCACTTCTGCTTGCTTAACTTTGCATCAATTCTTAAAATTTTTCACGTGCTTCTCTACATTCTTCATGTTGATTTTTTTCACAAAAACGTGAGATGGTCTTAGAATAAAGCACCATAATTTATTAACAGTATGCTTCAATCTGCATTCAGATTGTCAGTGAACTCTCAAATATTTCATATTATCTCAAGCTGTTTTAAATGAGATATCTCTTTTTATAAAATCCTGCTGGAGTTTTTGGCAATATATAGACATGCTGATGATTTAGGTGGGTTTATATTGTATCTGTCAACTTTACTAAAATGCTTATTTCAAATATTTTAGTTGATTCTCTAGGAATCTCTAAGTGTTGCATCATATGATCTGCAGTGATAGTTTTATTTCCTTATTGATTATTTTAATTCATTCCATTTATTTTTCTTCTCTTATTCCTACAGTGCACATTTTTAGTATAATATTGAATAATATTGGTAATAATGAATATTCTTGCTTCACTGCTGACCTTATTGGAAAAGATTTAGGTTTCTAACCAGTATAGATAATTCTTGCTGATGGTTTTAGATATATACAACTTATTATTTTGTGGAAAACTTCATTATTTATTCCTTTACTTTCCAGTGCTTTTAGGAAGGATGAGTGTTGTATTTTGTCAAAAGCTTCATCTGCATCTCCTAATATAATTGTATGATTTCTATTGGTTTTGTTCATATGGTCAATTATGCTCATAGTTTTTCTAATAGTGAATTAGTCCTGCATTCTTGATAAAACTTTCATCTGGTCCTAGCATAGGATCTTTGTGATATACTGCTGTAATCTCCTTGTTAGTGTTTTTCTATCATTTTATTTTTGTTATTTATTATAAATAGTAATATATATTTATCATTTATTATTATTTTATTATCATTTTTTTCATTCTTTTGATTTTTGTTTCTTAAACCGGAAAGAGCCATTCCATTTGTCAGCTGCTAAATTTTTAGAGAAATATTGTATTCAATGAGCTTTGGCACCCTTTCTTTCATTTGACCAATTCTAGTTTTTAATGCATTATCTCTTTTCATAATTTTATTGCATCACTATCATTTCTTCTCCCACTTCTTCTACCTTTCTTATTTAATTTTCAAATTGTTTTTTGAGATCTTCCAGGAATCCTTTGGCAATTTGTGACCAATACACATTTTTACTTGATACTTTGCATGTAACCTTTTGACTTTGTTGTCTTTTTATGAGTTGTGTCTCAATCTCTGTCACCATGTTAATTTTCTATTGTTCTGGTTCTGGTTGTTGTTATTGTTTGCTCATTTTTCAGCCTATTTTTTGACTTTTAACTTTATATTAAAGTTGGGCTCTATTCCTGTGGTGGAGGTGGTGTTGTCTCAAACTTTAGGCTTTTCTGGTTCCTGTTCTCCAAGCTAACTCTGGGAGTTTGTAAGTTTTGGGTTCCCCTAAGGTGATATTATCTAAGGAGAGGTATGGGCAATCCTTTGCTGGTCTGTGCTCTGATTTGGGAGTGACCACAAGCCATCTTTCCTGTCTTAAATTTTGCCCAGGAATCATGGTCCTCTCTGACCACATGCTCTAGTGTGCTAGTGCTTTTCTTTCCTTAAGACCGTGACCCAGATCTATGCATGGGCAATGCCACTACATCCTGGGTCCAATACTAGTAAAGGGTCCCCAGTAGTCACCCTCTAACCATTTGTCTTGCCCCCTCACCCTCTGTGAGTTGAGAGCTCTGGAAGATGTCTCTGTCTCAGATGCACAAGCTTCCAAAGTCTGCTGCTGACTTGCCTGGGCCAAGTTGCTGTTGTACTACATGCTATTCCCACATCAGTGAGACAGATCTTTCCTGAAGACCTTCTGTGCTGTCTTAGGCTAGAAACCTGTTTCATCCACACTTTTTTTTCTAATACTCCTGCATTCTTCTTAATAGATTACTTAGAAATATTTGGAGTGAAATTTTGGAAAGCTCTGGGGAGTCACTTTTTTACTCTGCAATCTTCCCTTTACCCTCTCCCCCAAGAACATTGGTGTTAAAATATGCACTCTGTTATCTCCTTATCCCATCATTCTACAGTTAAATTGCTAAGATCATTACTAGCAGTACTTGATATCCAAACTCTAACCCAGTATTCTATCTTCCTTCTATAAAATTCCACTCATACACAGTGCCAGTCTAGGATATGTTTGATTATGGTCTAACTAAATGGATTTTCCATCCATAATTTGAGTGAAATATCTTGTTCATATATCAGTGCCTTTGCACCTCTCAGAATTGTTAGTCCAATATCATTGGATTGGGTATGGGACTTAATGAGATCATACTCTAGTATTCTGGAGATTGGTGCAATCAGCACAATTTTTCCAAAAACAAACAAACAAATCTCCTGTGGGGCCTTTTCACTCTGGATTTATTCCATATTTACATTTTTGGCAAACTCTAGATAGTGGCGAACACCTTCAGTGAAAGTATCCACCATCTAAGTCTGTTTCACTAGATTCAAGTGAATAAAGGATTATTGAATAAACTAGTCTTAATTGTGGCAATCATGAAGTCATTATTTAAAGACAACTTGACGGCTGAGAGCTTATAAGCAGTTTTGATTCACTTTAATCAGTCATTTTATTTTATTATTTTGCTTTCTATTTCATGGTAATCAACAACAACAAAAAGAAGTTCATGGAGATATATGTGCTTGTGTTAATTCTCAGCTCCTTTCAGTAAATTAATGACGCTAAAGATGTTAGTTATGTGATGATTAAAAAGGTTTGAGATACATAGTTTCTGGGTAATTTAATCATCTAAAATAAAATATGGCCAGCAGGTTATTTATAAACAGATAGTCATTTGATAATATCTCTTGGAGAAAAGACAATCATGGTTGGGCTAACATTTCATGTACCCTTAGGTCTTCAAAGATGTGCTGAGAGTGACATCATGTAAAAAATTTCTCTATACTCGATTTTTCAATTTTAGGAGCCAAGATGGTGGAGTGATTGGTAATTGGTATCTTTCTCCCCTTGTTGACCTTGGCAAGCCCAAAGAGTATTTCCCCGGCAAAAACCCTGGAACAGTGGGAGCAGCAGAAGGGGTAAACAGACTCTCAGTTCATGGAGCTAGAAAGGTCCCCAAAAGGGGTTCTTCTTGCTGTGGCCAAAGGTGACCAGTGCAGGATCAGAGCTGTCCCAGACAGTTCCAACTCAACAAACGAGGTGAAAATCCTGAATTCCAGGAGGGTGACGCCAGCGACTGCGAAGACCTGGACCCCAGGGGTGCTTGAGCTCCCCAGTGGAATCCAGAAGACAAAAAGGCAGACAGCTGAGATTGCTATGTTCTAGCTCAGCAGAGGAGCCTCCAGCTTCTAGATCACCCCTCCCCCACATGTAATGAGTTAGCTCCAGGGTAACTGCTGGGAAAACCCAAAAAGACCTCACCTGACCTTTGCTTTCAAACACCAGCCAGCTCTGTACCAAGTAAGCTGCAGCATTTTCGTTTCTAGCTGAAAGAACTAGATGCCACAACACACAAAGCTTCAAGCTTTAAGCACAAGAACTGTGGGACAGAACTCCCTGTGCCACAGATGCAGAAACTTATTTTAAAAGTCAGTAAAAGGGTTATTATCACGAGGAAGAAGCAAAGCAGAAAAGAAAAGACCACAGAATCTTTCTATGGGGACAAGGGCCAAAGCACAAACACCAAAGAGGTCAGCATTGAGACTGTAACTCCATTTGAAACTTCAAAAGGGAATATGAACTGGTCTGAAGCACAAAGAGCCTTCTTATTAGAAGAGCTCTGGAAGGACATTAAAACCCAAATTAGAGGAATAGAAGAAAAACTGGCCAATGATTTTAAATATATGAAAAAAGAATGCACTGAGGAGCACAGCTCCTTAAAAAGGAAATTGGATAAATGGAAAAGGAAGTGCAAAACCTAACTGTTGAAAATAACTCCTTAAAACGTACAATTGGACAGATGGAAAAGGAGATGCTAAAGTTAACTGAAGAATGAATTTGATTAAAAAAATAGAATAGGGCAAGTAGAAGATAACAAATCTATGAGACATCAAGAATCAGTCAAACAGAATCTAAAGAAGGAAAACAGAAGAAAATGTAAGATATCTAATTGGAAAAATAACTGACTTGGAAAATAGATCCAGCAGAAAAAGATCTAAGGAATACTAGTCTACCAGAAAGCCATGATGAGAAAAAGAGCCTGGAAAATATCATCCAAGAAATCATCAAGGAAAATTGCCCAGAAGTCCTAGATCCAGAGGGCAAAATAGTCATTGAAAGAATCGACCATTCACCTCCTGAAAGGGACACCCAACTGAAAACACCAAGGAATAACACTGTCAAATTCCAGTGCTATCAACTGAAGGAGAAAATGCTACAGACAGCCAGAAAGAAATCATTCAAATATTAGGGAGCTACAGTCAGGATCACATAGGACCTGGCAGCTTTTGCATTAAAAGATCAAAGCAATTGGAATGCGATATTCCATAAGGCAAAAGAGCTGGGACTACAACCAAGGATAAATTCCCCAGCAAAGTTGATCATAATATTTCAGACAAGGATATGGACATTCAATGAAATGAGGGATTTTCAGGCATTCCTGATGAAAAAGCCAGAACTCAATAGAAAATTTGATCTTCAGTGTAGATCTGAAGAGAGGCACAAAAAGGTGAACAGGGGAAAAAAACAAGCTCGTTGCACAATATGGACAAACTGTTTACATCCCTATAAGGGAAGAGGATACTTGTCAATCTTGAGAATTGCATATTTGTTATGAAATGTAAAAGGGATATACATAGAGGAAGTAGGTATAAATTAAATGATGTGATGATAACAAATGTGATTTAAGGTTGCGAAAGGATTGTAATAGGAGATGTGAAAAAGAGGAGGCAGAAAAATATAAATTATATCACAGGAAGAAGAACAAAAATATATTACAGTAGAAGGAAAGAGGGGAGGGAGATGACTATTGTTTGACACGTACTCTCATCTGATTGAATTCAAGGAGGGTACAACAAACTCAGTCAAGTACAGAAATAAAACTAGCTCTACAGGCAGTAGGAGGGGAAAAAGGAAAGAAAAGGGAGGGGAGCTGAAAGCAGTGATGGAAGACTGAGAGAAGCTGTGGTCAAAAATTAAAACTGTACTGTGGAGGGGAACGGAGAAGGGAGAATTTAAAGTATAAACAAGGGGAAACAGGATGGAAAGAAAGACACAGATAGTAATTATAACTGTGAATGTGAATGGAATGAACTCTCCCATAAAACGGAGATGGATAACAGAACAGATTAAAAACCATAATCCAACAATATGTTGTTTACAAGAAACATATTTGAAACAGGGAGATACAAATTGGACAAAGGTAAAAGGTTGGAGCAGATTATATTATGCTTTAGCTGAGGTAAAAAAAAAAAAAAAAAGCAAGGGTAGTAATCTTAAATCCTAATCTCAGACAAAGCAAAACCAGAAATAGATGTAATCAAAAGAAACAAGGAAGGAAACTATATTCTCCTAAAAGGGATTTCATTGCTGAACATATATGCTCCAAGTGGTATAGCATCCAAATTCTTAGAGGAGAAGTTAAGGGAGTTATATGAAGAAAGAGACAGCAAAACTATACTAGAAGAGGAACCTAAACCTCCCCATCTCTGAGATTGATAAATCTAACCTAAAAAATAAACAAGAAATAAGTTGAGGAGGTGAATGGAGGTCTGGATAAGGTAGGTAAGATAGACCTCTGGAGAAAACTGAATGGAGATAGAAAGGAATATACCTTTTTCTCAGTGGTATATAGCACATATACAAAAATTGATCAAGTACTAGGCCATAAAAACCTCACATTTCAGTGCAGAAAGGAAGAAATAGTCAATGCATCCTTCTCAGATCATAATGAAATAACACTTATATGTAATCAAAGGCCATGGAAACACAAACCACAAACTAACTGGAAACTGAACAATCTAATCCTAAAGAATGAGAACAACAAACTATACAATCAACAGCTTCATTCAAGAGAATGACAACAATGAGACAACCTACCAAATTTCATGGGATACTGCAAAAGCAGTTCTTACTGGATGTTTAATATCTTTGCGTGTCTACATGATTAAAGTAGAGAAAGAGGAGATAAACAAATTGGACACGTAGCTGAAAAATCTCCAACAAGCCCAAATTGAAAATCCTCAAATAAATACCAAATTAGAAATACTGAAAACCAAAGGAGAGATTAATAAAATTTAAATTAAGAAAATTATTGAACCAATAAATAAAACTAGGTGTTGGTTTTATGATGAAAAAAAAACAATAAAATTTATAATCCTTTGGACAGTCTAATTAAAAAAAGGAAAAAGAAAATCAAGTTACCAATATCAAAAATGAAAAGGAAACTCACCTCCAATGAGGAGGAAATTAAAACAAAAATCAGAAATCACTTTGCCAAATTGTATGCCCATAAATTCGAGAATCTAAAGGAGATGGATGATTATTTAAAAGATGTTAATTGCCAAGATTAACAGAAGATGAAACGGAATACTTAAAGAACCCCATCTCAGCAAAAAAAACTTGACCAAGCCATCAATGAACTCGTAGGAAAAATCTCCAGGGCCAGATGGATTCACAAGTCAATTCTATCAAACATTTAAATAAGAGTTAATTCCATTATTACATAGACTACTTGGGAAAATTGGGGAAGAAGGAATCCTCCCAAATTCTTTTTATGACACAAATCTGGTTTGATACCTAAATGAGGGAGAGCCAAAAGAGACAAAGAAAATTATAGACTGATTTCTCTAATGAATGTAGATGCAAAATTTTTAAATAAGATTTTAGCAAAAGGAATACATCAACTTATCATGAGAACAATATATTATAATCAGGTAGCCTTTATACAAGGAATGCAGGGTTGCTTCAATATTAAGAAAACTATTAGTGTTATTGATCATATTAACAAGAAAACTAACAAATACCGCATGATTTTCTCAATAGATGCAGAAAAACCTTTTGAAAAAATACCACACTTATTCCTATTGAAAACTCTGGAGAGGATAGGAATAAAGGGAACTTTCCATAAAATAATAAGCAGTGTCCACCTAAAACCCTCAGCAAGCATTATGTACAATGGGGATAAGCTATGTGTATTTCCAATAAGATCAGGAGTGAAACAAGGATGACCATTATCACCATTATTATTCAATATGGTACCAGAAATATTAGCTACAGCAACTAGAGAAGAAAAAGAGATTAAAGGACTTAGAACAAAGAAGAAACTACATCATCAGTCTTTGCAGATGATATGATGATATGCTTAGAGAATCCCAGAGACTTAAGTAAAAAAATAATGAATAACTTTGGGGAAGTTGCAGGTTACAAAATTAACCCAGGCAAATATCCTGCATTTCTGTATATTATTAACAAAGCTGAACGGCAAGAGGTTGAAAGAGAAATCCCATTTAAAGCTAAGGAAGACACTATAAAATATTTGGGAGTCTAACTGCCAAAATAAATCCAGCGACTATATGAACACAATTACAAAACAATTTTCGCACCAAAAAAGACAAATCTATGTAAGTGGAAAAGCACCAGTTGTTCATGGTTAGGCCGAGTCAATATAATAAAAATGACAATTCTACTTAAATTAATTTACTCATTCAGTGTCACACCAATCAAGCTATTAGAGAATTATTTTCTAGAGCTAGAAAAATATGAAAATTCATCTGGAAGTAAAAAAGGTCCAGAATATCAAGGGAACTAATGAACAGAAATGTTTAGGAAAGTGGTCTTGTTCTACCAGATCTCAAATTGTGTTATAAGGTAGCAATTATCAAAACCACTTGGTACTGACTAAAAACAGACGGGTAGGCCAGTGGAATGGGTTAGGTACTCAAGACAGTAGTCAATGAATATAACAATCGACTGTTTGATAAACCCAAGAACTTCTGCTTCTTGGATAAGAACTCACAGTTCGAAAAAAAATTATTGGGAAAACTGGATAACAGAGTCGTGGAAACTAGACAAAAACCAAAGCCCGACACCATACACAAGAATAAACTCCAAATAGGTACATGATCTAGGTATGAAGACTGATACTATAAACAAATTATTGGGGCAGAGAATAATGTATTTATCAGATGTATGAAGAAGGGAAGAATTTTTGACTAAACAAGAGACAGAAAACATGAAATCAAAATGGATAATTTTGATAGCATTAAATTGAAAAATTGTTGCACAAACAAACCCAATGCAACCAAGATTAGGAGGGAAGTGGAAAACTAGGGAAGAAATTTTGCAAGTAGTGTCTGGAATAAAGCCCTTATTTCTAAAAGGTATAGAGAAATGAGTAAAATGTACAAGAATACAAATCATTCCCGAACTGATAAATGGTCAAAGGATAAGAATAGCAGTTCTCAGAGGACGATATAAAAACTATCCATAGTGATATGAAAAAATGATCTAAATCACTATTGATTAAAGAGTCACAAGTCAAACAACTCTGAGATATCACAATACACCTATTAGATTGGCTCACATGACAAAACAGGATGATGATAAATGTTGGAGAAGATGTGGGAGAGCTGTAACACTAATTCATTGTTGGTGGAGCTGTGAGCTGATCCAACCATTCTGGAGAGCAATTTGAAACTAGGCCCAAAGGACTCCAAAAATGTGCATACCATTTGACCCAGCAATAGTGCTTCTAGGACTGTATCCCCAAGAGATCATAAAAATGGAAAGGGTGCCACATGTACAAAAATATAGCAGCACTCTTTGTGCTTTTTGAGGCCCAAAACACGAAATGAAGGGGATGTCCATCAATTAGGGAATAGCTGAATAAATTGTGGTACATTAATGTAATGGAATACTTTTGTGCTGTAAGAAATGATGAAAAGGAAGACTTCAGAGAAGCCTGGAAACACTTATATGAACTTATACTAAGTGAAAGGAGCAGAACCAGGAGGTCATTTTAGACAGCAACAAATATAGTGTGCAAGGATTTTTTTCTACTAGAATTAAATCTTCATTGCAATATAATGACTCAAAAAATTCCCATTGTTCTCTTAAGGCAAAATGCCTTCCACGTCCAGAAAACAAACCATGGAATTCGATTTCAGAATGTAGGA
The DNA here is from genome assembly GCF_028372415.1 of Notamacropus eugenii. NCBI lineage: Eukaryota > Metazoa > Chordata > Mammalia > Diprotodontia > Macropodidae > Notamacropus > Notamacropus eugenii. The sequence continues at coordinate 3,251,879 of NC_092874.1, forward strand.
AATGATTTTCTTTTATGTTATGTTTTGGTTTGTTTTATGATTTCTCCCATTTGTTTTAATTCTTCTATTCAAAATGACTAAGGGGAAAATGCATTTGATATGAATGTATGTGTAGAATATATATAAAACTGTATTCCATCTAAAGGAAGGGAGGTTTGATGGAGGGGTGGCAGGAGGTGGAGGGAGCTGGAAAAAAAATCTAATTTATATGGCAATGACTGAAGAACACTGAAAACAAATAAAATAACGAAAAAATATCTCTTTACTCACACCACCCTTAGCCTTGGACCATTTGGACCAAGGAATCTGTCTCCAACCAAATTTGAGTGGAACACAATGAATTAGATTCTCCACTTTCGATTAAATTCCTCATAAGACTGGGTGGGGAAGATGGCAGGGTGAGAGCAACAACTCACCCAAGCTCTTAGACAAACTCCTTCTGATACCTCTAGAAAGAGAATCTGACCAAATTTTGGAGGTGAAGAATCCAATAGAAGACAGACTGTGGCAGATTCACAGCCCAGGCAAGACTGGAAGGTCCATGGGAAGGATCTGTTCCATGGGGGTGAGCCAACAGCCCACATCACAGCATGTCCAGCCTAGTGGAGTGGGAGGGCCGTGGGGAGACCTGAGACAGCAGCAAGTGAAACCAGTGGAGCTGCAGCCCAGGGTGAGAGACCAACAAAGCTGAGCGAGTGACAGCTGCTGAGCCCCAGATATCAGCCACAGAAGCTCTGGAGACTTTCAGCCCGCATATTAAACGTCTGTAAGTCACCTACTTGAACTTCTGGGAGCCAGGATGGTGGAGTGATCAGTAAATGCTCTCTCCTCCCCCCCCCCCCCCGATGACCTCAAAAGAACCATAAAATTTTTTCTCAGAAAAATCCTGGATCAGTGGGAACAGCGCAGATGGCAAACAGTCTCATAACATCTGAGGCTAGGAAAACAGCTAAGGGGATTCCTCCTACTGTGGCAGAAGTGAACCTAAAGGAGAGGGGCCCCAGTGTGGTGGAAACTTTCACTAGAACCCAGGAGACCCTGAGCCCTAGGAGAGAAGCCACAAGAGAGGTGGAAACTCTCACTAGGATCTAGGTGTGCCTCAGCACTCCAGGGGAAACAGGAAGATAATAGGGCAGCTGGGATCACCATGCTCTGAGCTTGCCTTTGCCTCAGTCCAGCTGAGGAGATCTCCCCTAACCAGATCACCATTCCCCCATGTCTAACAAGCTAACCCCAGGGCTGACAAGGGAAACACAAAACAAAAAGATAAAAAGACACCTGCTCTTAGCTTTTTCACACAAGTCAGCTCAACACCAAGTTGTGCAGCTTCTAACTGAATGAACCAGAAGCCACAACACACAATCACCGTCATGAACAAGAAAAAGCAAAACAAGAAAAAAAAAAAAACATAGAATCTTTCTTTGGGATAAAGACAAAAACGGAAATATCAAAGAGGTCATTAGTGAGACTGTACTTCCATCTGAAACTTCAGAAGGGACTGTGAACTGTTTGCATGCACAAACAGCTCTCATGGAACAACTGAAGAAGGAAATAGAAAACACTGGCCAATGATTTTAAAAGTATAAAGAAAGAATTCACCAATGAGAACACTACTTTAAAAAGGAAAATTGAACAAACGGAGAAAACACAAAACCTAACTTTGAAAATGGGGCAAATGGAAAAGGAAGTAAGAAAAATTAACTGGAGAAAATAACTCCTTAAAAGAAAAAATTGGACAGATGGAAAAGGAGATACAAAGGTTAACTGAAGAAAACAATTTGATAAAAATTAGAATTAGGCAAGTAGAAACTAATGACTCTATGAGACAGCAAGAATAAGTCAAACAAAATCTAAAGAATGAAAAGATAGAAGAAAATGCAAAATATCTAATTGGAGAAGCAACTGACCTGGAAATAGATCCAAGAATTATTGATCTGGCAGAAAGCCAAGTGGAAAAAAAGGAGTCTGAACAATATCTTCCAGGAAATCATCAAGGAAAACTGCCCAGCATGTGCTAGATCGAGAGGACAAAATTTTCATTGAAAGAATCCTCTGTTCACCTCCCAAAAGGGATCCCAAGCTAAAAACACCAAGAAACATCGCTTCCAAATTCCAGAACTATCAATTGGAGAAAATATTACAGGCAGCCAGAAAGAAACCATTCAAATTTTGAGGAGCTACAGTCAGGATCACACAGAATCTTGCAGCTTCTACATTACAAGATCAAAGGAATTGGAATCCTATATTCCATAAGGCAAAGGAGCTGGGACTACAAGCAAGGATCAACTACCCAGCAAAGGTCAGCATAACATTAAGGCAAGGAGATGGTCATTCAGCGAAGTAAGGGATTTCCAGACTTTCCTGACAGAAACACCAGAACTTAAGAGGAAATTCAATCTTCAAATGCAGGTCTCAAGAGAGGCACAAAAAGGTAAATGGAGAAAAAAAAAAACAAAAACAAAACTTGTTACTCAATTTGGGCAAACTGCTTACCTCCCCATGAGGGAAGATAATACCTGTTAATATTGAGAATTATACATCTATTATGAAATATGAAAAGGATATACATAGAGGGAACAGGTATAAAGGAAATGATTTCATGTGAAAAATATGATTTAAACATGCGAAGGGATTGTAACAGGAGGTATGAAAAGGAGGAAGCAGAAAATAATAAATTACATCACAGGAAGAAGTACAAAATTATAGTAGAGGGAAAGAGGGGAGGGAGATGAGCATTGTTTGAGAGGTGCTCTCATCTGATTTGATTCAAGGAGGGAACAATAAACTTAAGTACATAATTCTAACCAGCTCTATAGGTAACAGGAGAGGAAGGGGGAAGAAACGAAAGGGGAAGCTAAACGGGAGCAAAGAAACGGTAAGGGTGAAGAGGAGTAAATGGGAGGGGGGCTAAAAGAAGGGAGGAAAGGCTGCAGGAGGTGGTGATGAAAAGTGAAAACTATCGAGGAGGGTAAGGGAGACGGGAGAGCTAAAAGCAAAAATGGTGGGAAAGAAGATGGAGAGAAATGTACAGACTGTAATCATAACTGTGAATGACAATGGAATGAACTCTCCACGAAACAGAGACGGATAGCAGAATGGATTAAAAGTCATAATCCAACACTGTGTTGTTTACAAGAAACATATCTCAAATGGGGGAATACACAACGGTTAAAGGTCAAAGGTTGGAGGAGAATATATTTTGCTTCAGGTGATGTAAGAAGAGCAGGAGTAGTAATCCTAGTCTCAGACAAAGTAAAAGCAGAAACAGATCTAATCAAAAGAGAAAAGTAAGGAAACTATATCCTGCTAAAAGACACCATAGACAATGAAGCAATGTCATTACTAAACATGTATGCTCCAAGTGGTATAGCATCCAAACTCTTAGTGAAGAGTTTGGGGGATTTGGAGGAAGAAATTCACAGCAAAACTGTACTAGTGGGGGACCTCAACCTCCCCTCTCCAAACTTGATAAATCTAACCTCAAAATAAACAAGAAAGAAGTTAACGAGGTAAATAAAACTCCTGATAAGATAGATTTGATAGATCTCTGGAGAAAATTGAATGGGAATAAAAAGGAATATAACTTTTCCTCAGTAATACGTGGCACATATGCATAAATTGACCATGTACTAAGACATAAAAACCTAACAATCAATCAGGAATTTGAAAGAACAGGAGAGCTCTGAATCTCCTCAGTATATTATTCCCAATCATTTCTCTCAGTTCTCTCAGAAATTTTTTTCCAAAGTGTGCCTCATCCTTTATCACATATCCAGTTGGTATTCTCTTGATAAACATTTGAACCATTATCCCAAGGACTATTGAAATGAGAAGGTAAATTTTTGGATCAGTAGTTGTTGATTTTTTTTCAGCCATCTTTTGAAAAAAAAAGCCATATTAATAAATACAATTTCAGTCATTTTGGGAAGAGGGAATTGTAATAATAATTTAAATGGAAAGAATTTTTACATTCATTAATAGACCCACGTGATCTGTTTAAATCACCTGGAAGACTAAGACACATGAAGTAGTAGAACCTTGCTGAACAGGTGGAACAGGAAGGGTGGAGCAGACCTGGGAGGAAATGAGTGAGGCTAGTCAGGGCAGAGGAGAGAGGACGAAGTCAAGCAGGACCAAGAAGGCTTATGTTGATGAGTGTTTGCTTGCGGGAGGCCCTGGCAGAGGAGGGGAGGCTTGGGAATGGATTTGCTCACTGCAGTGGTCATGTTTATTAACTTCTTGGTTGCCATGACAGATTTAGCTTTCTGTTTCTGGAATAAGGCTTAATGGTGTTTAAATAATTGTTTTTTCTTCTATCTTCTATGTGGAGAATCTGTTATACTTTGTCATTGAGGACTATGCCAGCATATTCATAGTCACCACCAGTGCTGTGATTATTGCCTTGACAATACAGGAATACATTTCTTTCTTTAAGAAACCCTAGAATTAATTTCAGACTGCCTTCACAACTTAGTAACTGTTAGTGGAGATTTCTTTTCTGAGTACATATTTATGTTCACCTACTTTATAGACTTCACCTTCCTAAATACTGCTTTGATTTTTCGACGCAGCAATGTGATATTGAGATGTTAGAGTACAGATTCAGGGGTTTCGCAGTCAGTGACAATGAGCATAGTTCTCTTTAGAAGTATTGTCAAATCTGCCATCCATTTCCATTTATCTGTGAATGATCTTGGAATGTTTTTGCTTATTTACATATAAAATCAAGTTCTTTCTTAATTTATTTTCCTCCTCCTCCTTTTCCTCATCCATTCAGACAAAACAGAACAGTCTTGTTGCCATAATTTAACGATTTTTCTCTAGGAATTCCGTTTAAGGCTTTACATTTCTCCCTGCGTCTCAGCCTTTTCCTTCATATTTGTGACCTTCACTTTTCACATTTTTGCCTAGTCATCACCCTGACAGCTTAGTTTCTCAAAAGTCAAACCCAACATCTTTATTTCAACTAGCCTACTATGTGACAGTCATGTAGTTGATTTCGTTGTAAACCATAACTTTGCTGCTTCTTTTATTTTCAATTTTTGGAATCCCTCTCTCTGATCATAATGTCCTGTATGTTTTGTCCCATGGTTTTCATTCTTCTTAAAAAGATTTCTTCCCATATTCACAGTGTCTCACACTACCCCTCCCCCCACCCAGCCCCACCACCTTTCTTCCCCTAGTCCTTCATTTCTGCTCTGACCTTACTCACTTAAGTGCTTAATCCTGAAGTTAAGGCATTCAGCTACTTGTTGCTCTCTACCCTTGGCCCATAGGTCCTACTAACATCTATGCTTCACCAACTGTTAGTCCTGAGCCCCTTCTAACATTTATCTTCTCTTCAACTCACCAAGAAGATGAGTGTTGCACGAGGAAATCACCATATCTTCTTGAAAGCACGTACTAAGACAAGACTTGTTTATTTCAACAAGAGATTGTACATTTCTAAAAAAAACAATGAATAGTTTTGATTTTTTTTCTTTGCATCTCCAGTAGCTTGCACACAATATGAGTGTAATAAGTGCTCATTGAATTGAATTGCAAGAAGTCGTAACAGCTCACAAATTAAGGCAGGGCTGTTCACCTCCAATTGTCTTAATTTTTCTCTGCCCATAATGCTTTGTTAAGTATAAGGATGACAAATGGTTAATAAGCAGTTAATACCTAGGGAAAGGAGAGAGAGAGAGAGAGAGAGAGAGAGAGAGAGAGAGAGAGAGAGAGAGAGAGAGAGAGAAAGAATTTGGTTGCCTTTGATGAATGGTTCAAATCAACCACCACCCAAAGCAATGAAAGATCTGCAGATTATTGAAAGGTCATAGAAAGTGTAAGAAGCACTATGAGATTCAAAAAATTCAAACTCTGTCAGGAATTTTAAAAATGAAATAAGAGTCTGCACAGATGAACCAATGAGCTGAATTTGAAATTATTTGAAAATTCTAGAGCATGTCATCATGACAAATTTGAAATATTTAGAGAAGGAAGTGTTGGTTACAGAGGTAGTATGACTGAACTAGTTTTTTACAGGGTTCATGACTTTAGAACAGTGAAATGGTTTCACGTGTGTAATTTGAACAGATTAAAAGCAATCATTCCACAGACTATCATTGTTATTTGTGAACAAAAGAGGAAAATGCTGGGCCAATTGGTAATACATTTAGGTGGATTCTGAACTGGTAAAGTGGTCTGACCCAAATAATGGTCATTAACGAGTTAATTCCAACTTACCAAGAGATCTCAAGTTTTTGAATGGATATACTAAGGTTTCCTGCTTCTCCCACAGCTATAGGGCATTCTCCTCATTGTCTTGGTTAAAGGACCAGATAGTGTACTTGGCGAACTTGCAGATACTCCAAAGCCTGGAGAGATGGGTAACATATAAATGGCAGAGTTTGGAACCAAATATGCTTCCTCAGGTCCCAAAGCTTATATTTAATATGGCTACTTCTAAAGTCTTTGTTATTATTCAGTCATTTCAGTCATGTCTGACTCTTGGAGACATTATTTGGGGTTTTCTTGGCAGAGATACGCCAGCAGTTTGCTATTTCTGTCTGCACCTCATTTTACAGAAGAAACTAAATTGAAAAATTAAGTGCCTTGCTCAGGGGCAGACAGTCAGTAAGTGGCTGAAGCTGGATTTGAACTCAGGTCTTTCTGACTTTGGTTCTAGTACACTATCTATTGTACCATCTAATTGCCTCTACTGTAAAATCTTAAAGAAATTCTGCATTTCCATATGAAGATGTCATGATCAAATTTCAATTCATCTGATAATGAAGGGAGGGTAGTTTTCTTGTTCTTATTTTTTAGTGAACTGAAAGCTCGTTATGAATGACCAATAAATTAGGGTGCCCTCCCCAAAATACTAAAATGATATTAGTTACATAAGGAAAATCAGAGTCCAATACAGAGTAGGTGATGGATACCTCAATGTGTTCAAAGTTTACTTTTTTATCTTCCCCACTGGAGTCATCTGTAGCAGTAAGCATCCCAACATATACAGGGGGTGGTACTACAACAAATTCTTAGATCCACATTCATAATAGGAAAGCAACTTTCAAGGGGTTAACAATCACTTTAATCAAGCACATATGTCATTCCTTTAACCAAGTACATATATCATTCAGATAGTTGAGGGAGTCAGCACCCTGAATTTCAAAGGAAATACGGAGAAACCAAAAGATCAACATGGCTTCCTTTGTATGAATTCAACAGACAACTCTCTGACCATAGTTACCACAGAAGGAAGCACGATATCTGAGTTCTCAAAGCTAGGGGAATCCTAAGTGGTTTCCCACAGTCTTTTTCTGGCCAAACTTCCAACCAGCAAGTCCCAATGTAATCAACAGAAATGGCTTCCTCTGCCTGAACATAATCCAACAGACAAGACATCTGTCAGATCATGGTTACCAGAAAGGGAAGCACGACATCTGTGTTCTCAAGGCCAGGGGGCTCCTTAGTGGTTTCCCAAAGATCCCTTCTGGCACTCAAACCTTCTTGCAAAAATCAAAGGAAAGCCTCAACCTTCAGAGTATTTCTACCTTTTTTAGAGCCAGAGAACATCACAACCCTTTGACCCAATGCCTCAGTAGAAAAAAACAAGAGGTACTTGTTTTTGGGACGCTCCTACAAAAAGGTCTCCCCTATTCAAGCTTCCCACAATGGGCAGGCCCATCAATGGATGGGAAAATTCTTTAACCACATTAAAATAATTAACAATAAAATTGCACACATTCTCTTTAGTTAAAGAAACTCTTATATCTGTACTTTACTCCTTGTATAGACTCTTGATTGATACAAGCAAGATTCAACCAGAGGCACTTGGTTATAGCAAAACAAAAACAACAAAAGATCCTGTTTTGATTACTATCACACCATCTCCCTTCCAAGTCTCCTAATTTCTTTTAAGGGACCCCACAACTTTCCCAGCTGAGCTGGCTAGTAACCTAAGACTCTCTTCCTCATGTGGATTATTTTACTCATAATCACAAGTTTCTTGCAATTTCTAGCTTCCCCCAAGGTTCCTGTTCTTATGTGAATTTCTCCAGAAATTACAATGTGTTCAACTTATGTTTTAGTGTCTCCAATAAACTGTGCTCCTCTATTCCCAGAATACAATGTAAGCCCCTTGAGGCAGAGACTATGGCAATTAATAATTATATTTTGAATGAATGCATGATCCCTCTCCAGTCTATAGTTTCCTTGACCTCCTGAAATTACTTTGTATTTTTATGCCTCCACATCTATTTAATTTTTCCTGACAGATTCCAATCAATTCTAAACTTGCTGACAAGGGCCAAGTTGATTTCTCTTTTTGTACTCCTTAATTTAATGGTAGTGATTTTTCTCATGCTTTCCATAACCACAGCAAGCAAAGATGGACAACTCTTCCACAAAATTACTAATTGTTGTTCTTTTTTGGAGGGAGCTGGATATTTTGGGTACACAATGAAAATAGCCCTGTTATCTCTTTTATTCCTTTACCTACCCTACCCCCACCCCATAGAGAAATGGTGAGAATCTTCTTCATCAGCAATTTGAAGGGCCCATGATGATACCAGACATATTGACTCCATATTAGAACTACCCTGAAGTTGAACATATTGCCAAGAGCAATACTACAGGTAGTCCTTTTTGGGTGTCATGAAACAGACTAGATGATGAATTGTTCAAATGTTATAAAGGAGATTCTTTTTCAGACATTTCAAGGTGTCTGTGGAGGTCCTTCCCAACTCTGCAACTTTATGATTAACCCCATGAAATTATGGCAGGATATTGTTTCCTAAAATCATCTTGGTACTAATACCCAAGGATTTGGGCAAATTAAAGATTTTAAAATTAGCCTTAGCTTACTATTTTTCTTAGTTTTCCCCAACGTATCATGTATGTGTATATATATATATATATATATATATATATATATATATATATATATATATATATATACATATATATATACATAGATATATGTATATATATACATAGATATATGTATATATATGTGTGTGTGTGTGTGTGTATATACACACATATATAATTTCTAATAGCTAGAAGTATTAACAAACTGAAAGAAAAACAATAAGAACGAAAAGTTCAGGTCAATTTTGTGATAGAAATAAAAGTAGAAGAGGAACAAAACCTTAGTGAGGAAAAATGTGTTTTCTCTTTATAATACTGGAAATTGTAAAATAAAGATAGGAAAAAAAATCTTTGTACCACCAGCATTCTATGTGTGTCATGCATGTATTCAAGGCAGATTTTAAACTCATTTGAAAATTAATATTCACTGTGCTACCATAAGCGATTTTTTCCAACAGAACAGATTAATGGGCTTGATTAGAATAATTATCTGATAAAAGTAGTACAGCATGGGCTTGTATGTACTGTAGAAGACATTTGCATCTCAAAAGAGAATGGAATATGGCATTGCAGCATTTTCCCTGATATTTATCTTTTATTATGGATTTCTCAGTTGGCGAGTGTGAATGAAGAACTCTGCTTGAAGAGAAAATTTCTAAAGATGATATATATGGGCAGGATAAGTTGGCTCAAACCCATCTCAGCCACCTGCTTTGCACCACGGTGTTCCTCTATCAGGGTTAATGACATCCTCCTTTGCTTGATGCTATTCTGGGGCCAAATGTTCTTTCAGGCAAAGCAGCTTCATTGAGCCAACATGAACGAAGTGTCATCGCCCACACCCCTGAAGAACCTTGTTGTGGGCCAGTTAATAAGGAATCAAAGCTAAATCAGAGACCATTATCTCCTGGGATGTGAGGATCTTAGAGCAATGAGGCACAGTTAAAATACATGACCATTACATGGAGCCAGAGATGGCCCAGGGGTTAGATCAATACATCAGTGGTTCAAGTGGAAATACCTGGAGTCTTTCTAAAAAAATTTTTGAGCATGAAGCTATTTAGAATCTTTGCCCTGAATGAGGGATATGGAGGTGGACATCTTGACTTTCCCTCCATAAATTGTCTTTCATCATGTATCATGGAGCATAGACATTTATCAAATTTGCAACAGGGCAAAGCAGGGCCTAGTCCAAGCCTACTCTTAGGCTATGTAGCTTCTACTTCTATCATATTATGGAAACATCCTTCAAACTCATAAACACATAGGAGGAGTTTCTGACCCACTCATGGATTAGCCGTAATGGTGAAGGGGGAAAGGATTTACTCACCAATTCAGTTCAGTTCAATTTGATTTTGGTTATCTAGGAATTGATCTAGACTTATTATCCTAGGTCTCTTTTGAGACAAAGTCAATCGGGCTTTTGGCATTCCTTAGGAAAAGCTCTTCAAGCTTGTACCCATATCACTACTTGCTTTGTGCTGGAGACTTGCAAGGGAATGAATAGCGTCTACCCTAGCTTTAAATGGGATTTCTCTTTCTATCTTTTGCTGTTGAACTTTGTTACTAATATATAGAAATGCAGAAGCTTTGTGTGGGTTTATTTGGTAACCTGCAACTTTGGCAAAGTTGTTTATTATTTCAAGTAGTTTTTTTACTTGAATCTCTGGGATTCTCTAAGTATATCATCATATCATCTGCAAAATGTGCTCACTTACTTTCTTCTTTGCTTATTCTTTTTGCTTCAATTCCTTTATCTTCTCTAATTGCTACAGCTAACATTTCTAGTATCATATTGAATAATAGTGGTGATAATGGACATCTTTGTTTCACCCCTGATCATATTGGAAATGCATCTATCTTATCTCCATTGCATATAATACTTGCTGAAGGTTTTAGGTAGATACTGCTTATTATTTTATGGAAAGTACCCGTTATTCGCATGGTCTCCAGCGTTTTTAATAGGAATGACTGTTGTATTTTGTAGAAAGCTTTTTCAACTTCTTTTGAGATAATCATATGATTTCTGTTAGTTTTTTGTTGATATGATTGATAGTGCTAATAGTTTTCCTAATATTGAAGCATCCTTGCATTCCTCATATGAATCCTACGTGATCACAGTGCATTATTCTCTTGATAAGATGCTGTATTCCTTTTTCTAAAGTCTTGTTTAAAATTTTTGCATCTATATTCATTAGAGAATTTGCTCTATAATTTTTTTTCTCTGTTTTGGCTCTTCCTGGTTTAGGTGTCAAAACCATATTTGTACCATAAAAAGAATTTGGGAGGACTCCTTCTTCTCAAATTTTCAATAATAATCTATAGAGTATTGCAATTTACTGGTCTTTAAATCTTTGATAGAATTTATTTGCAAATCCAACTGACCATGGAGATTTTTTCTAGGGAGTTCATTGATGGCCTGTTCAATCTTTTTTTCTGAGATGGGGCTGTTTTAAGTATTCAACTTCCTCTTCTGTCAATCTGGGCAATTTGTATTTTTTAAAATACTCCTCCACCTCTTTTAGATTATCGAATTTGTGTGCACAAAGTTGGGCAAAGTAATTTCTAATTATTGTTTTAATTTCCTCCTTATGGGAGGTGAGTTCACTCCTTTCATTTTTGATATTAGTAATTTGATTTTATTCTTTCCTTTTTTAAATCAAATTGACCAAAGGTTTATCAATTTTATTAGTTTTTTCGTAAAATCAACTATTGATTTCATTTATTAATTGAATAGTTTTCTTATTTTTAGTTTTCAATTTTATTAATCTCTCCTTTGGTTTTCAGTATTTCTAATTTAGTATTTATTTGGGGATTTTCAAGTTGTTCTTTTCTAGCTTTTTCAGCTGCATGCCCAAGTCATTGATCTCCTCTTTCTCTGTTTTATTTATGTAGGCATTCAAATACATAAAACTTCCCCTAAGAACTGCTTTTGTAGTATCCCATAAGATTTGGTAGGTTGTCTCATTATTGCCATTCTCTTGAATGAAATTGTTGATTGTTTCTATGATTTGCTGTTTAACCCACTCCTGCTTTAGGATTAGATTATTTACTTTCCAATTGCTTTTTGGTTTATCTTTCCATGACCTTTTATTACATATAATTTTTATTGCATTATGATCTGAGAAAGATGCATTGACTATCTCTGCCTTTCTGCACTGGACTGTGAGGTTTTTATGTCCTAGCACATGGTCAGTTTTTGTACATGTGCCATGTACTGCTGAGAAAAAGGTATATTCCTTTCTATTCCCATTCAATTTTCTCCAGAGATCTGTCATACCTAGCTTATCCAGAGTTTTATTTACCTCTTTAACTTCTTTCTTGTTTATTTTGAGATTAGATTTATCAAGTTCAATGAGGGGGAGGTTGAGGTATCCCATTAGTATAGTTTTTCTGTCTATTTCTTCCTTCCCCCAATCTCTCCTCAAGAATTTGGATGCTATACTACTTGGAGTGTATATATTTAGTAATGATATTTTCTCTTTTTTTATGGTGCCTTTTAGCAGGATATAGCTTCCTTCTTTATCTCTTTTGATTAGATCTATTTCTGCTTTTGCTTTGTCTGAGATTAGGATTGCTGTCCCTGCTTTTCTTATATCAATTGAAGCACAATATATTCTGCTCCAACCTGTGACCTTCACCCTGTGTGTATCCCCTCCCCCTGTTTCAAATGTGTTTCTTGTAAGCAACATATTGTTGGATTATGGGTTTTAATCCATTCTACTATCCGTCTCCGTTTTATGGGAGAGTTCATTCCATTCACATTCACAGTTATGATTACAATCTGTTTATTTCCCTCCATCCTCTTTCCCACCATTTGTGCTTTTACATCTCCTTTCTCCCTTCCCCTCCTCAATAGTTTTCACTTTTCACCGCCACTTCCTGCAGCCTTCCCTTCCTTCTTTTAGCCCCCCTCCTTTTTAGTCCCCTTTTTCCTTACTACTTCTTCCCTCCCTTTTAGCTTCCTCTCCCATTTCTTCCCCCTTCCCCCCCTGCTACCTATAGAGCTAGTTAGAATTATTTTCTTAATTAAGTGTATTGTTCCCTCCTTGAATCAAATCAGATGGGAATACCTCTCAAACAATGCTTATCTCCCTCCCCTCTTTCCGTCTAGTATAATTTTATACAGATACTTCCTGTCGACCTTCTAGTCTGTCCTGGGCTATGAATCTGCCACAGCCTGCCTCCTATTGGATTCTGCACCTCCAAAATGTGGCCAGATTCTCTTTTTAGAGATATCTGAAGGAGTTTGTCTAAGAGCTCTCACTCCGCCATCTTGACTCTGTCCCCTGGATTTCTTCTTTTGCAACATAACAGTAATAATAATTGTTCCACTTACTCCCCAAGACTGTTTTGAGAGTACAAGGATCATGGGAAGGCTGTTCTCCACGCCCAATAGACAAATTGTTGGTTTCTTTAATGTGATCTGTCTCTTCTAGGAAATTCTCCTCATGTCATTCTCCAGAAGGTCTTCATCCTTAATGGAGAGTCTGAAGCAAAAATAAAGGTCTTAGCAAATGATTCTCAGTGTCAAAAATTCAACAGCGGAGATCTGGGTTTGTTTCTCGGTTTATTTGAATGTCACTGGATATGGGGCTATATCAGCACTTGAACTTCCTTTGCCCATGTATATCATAACAGTAATAATAACTCATATCTTTATCATGGTTTCAAGGTTTACAAAGTATATATGTGTATATATATATATTTATGTATACATGTCTTTATGTATAGTTCATATACATATACATATAGTAATCATAATAAACATATTTTAAACAGTACTCACATAGGTATATATATAGAGTACTCATACACACATATATATGGTAACATATATATGAGACATATGCACATATGGCAATAATATGTAAATTTCCCTCTTTTTCTTTTCCTTCTATCCCATGAGGTTGGTACTATTGTTCTTACCATCATACAGATGAGGAAAATTCCTTCTGAAAGAGACTCAGCATCTGGTGTGAGGCCAGCCAATGGCACGTATTTATACACTGCAAAATGCCTGGAGTACAAAAACTCTGTTTTTCTCACTTACTCATCCTGTGTTCCTTGGCAAGGTTTTGAAAACTCTTCTCTAAAGTGTTTCTTCTTCTGTAAAACAAGGATAATACTTTTTTTATAGGTTTGGTGTAAGGTTCATTGGAGAAAATACAAGTCCTGGGGCATTATAGCAAGGTGAGTTGTTGTGTCTTTTTAAGATCACATCTCTCTCACTAACAAATCATTTCCTATTTTCAGCAGCCGCCCCCATTTCCATTGACCTGTGGTTGGTGTGAGACTTTCCTGAGATGATCATGTTAAACAGCTGTTTAAGAAAAGTAAGCAATAACTTCCAGTACCTCAGCAATCACTCTCAGTTTCTCTTTTGTTTTTTCTCCAATATTGTAAGATATATCCATCCTTGTCCTGTCACCTTCCAGGTAACTAGAATTTGTTCCACAAACTGCTCAATGTACACTTCCATGTCTTCACTTACATCCTTTCTTTTCACTTAATTTTCAATTTAGAGTTATGCATTTTGTATTTTACAATCACTTCCTATCATGAAGTACAAAGTGCTGTGGAAAGATTTCATTAACCCTCTAAAATAACTTTTGGTTTCTGATTCACAGTTGGAACCATAATCTCATTCTCATGAACTTGTACTATAGACTCAGTTATCCAGCATAATCAGTGTTCTAGTCAATGAGACATTTTGATCAATAGGAATTGACTCCATATACCCTAAATGAATAAATAATTTTCAAAGACCTGGTGCAAAATGATATACATTTACCATTCAAATTGCATTGAACACGTTTTTTTATCACTCTGAAGACACTTTGGATTTCAAAAAGCCTTGGGGTATTTTTTCCTGCATTAGAATGATGGAGTAGTGTTAATTTTCATGGAGTATCAGAATCTTATTGATGAGAATCTGCACAATCAAGAGTTTGTTACTATATGTGGCACTTCTGGGATATAATTTATTTATCATTTGGATATTATCAATAGTAAACACAGATGAAAGATTGCTTTTATGTACAGTTATACAAATAAAGAAGAGTATGTTTGCTAAGAATATAGGACCTGTTTTTATGTGCTGTCCTTTAGAAGTCTCACTTTAGAAAACTCGTTTATTCTTAGACTTTGCTTTTTCCCTTAAAGTCAAATATATAATGAAGGTATTTCTTTATTCCTTTTCATACATTTTACCTTTGACACAGAAGACTCACGCAAACACCCTTCACCCACCCCATTCCCTAAATACATCCTCTCCACATAGTTAAATCAAATTGTTTGATGGGATCGTGACAATCAATCACATTTAGCATCCGTCATTTTTCTCATTTACTTTGTGCTAAAAGAAAAGGAGGATGAATATTTTTACTTTAATAATAGGACACTGGCATTGTCTATTTTAAGAATATGGATATGGAATGTCAATGTGGCACAGTAGGATCACTAAGAAAGCTCACAGGTGGTGCTTATTTGTTGAAGACATTAAGAGATGAGGGAGACAACTCACAGATTCACACACAAAGGTAAAAAAAAAAAATTTTAGCTCCAAACATTTACATTTATGTACCCAGATTTCGATACTGAAAATTCTAGAGCAACATGGAAGGTAAAGTTGGGTTGGGGACAATCAAAATTCTTCTATTTCATGACATTAGAATCTAGAGTATTACTTAAAGTGGGTGTCTTGTCAGCACTTCAAACTCAACATGTCCAAAATTAAGTTCATTATCTTTTTGTCCCCGAAAACCCCTCCTTTCTTTCTAATTTCCCTCTTACTGTTGAAGAATGACCCTTCTCCCGGGCGTCGAGGCTCATAAACTAAGTGTTCTCTTGTTCTCTGCACACTCGTGATTTCCAATTCCAAAAAATCAGTCCTGATATTTCTATTTTCTCTTCTGTGACATTGTCACCACCCTAGTGCAGGCCCTTACCACATCACAAAGAGAATATTGAAGTAGCCTGCTGGGAGGTCTCCCTGACTCAACTGTCTCCACTCTCCATTTCATCCTCCTCTCAGCTATCACATTGATCTTTCTAAAGCATCAGTAAATCAGTCAATAAACATTAAGTTCCTGTTATGTACCAGTTGCTGTGGATACAAAGGATGGCAAGAGACAGTCCCTGTTCTCAAGTAATTCACTATTTAATGAAAAGGTAACAGTCAAATAACTCCCTATGAACAAGCCATTTCCAGGTTAAATTGGAAATAATCAACATAAGGAAAGTGCTAGAATTAAGGAGGATTGGATCACTTTAGACCCCTTTAGAGGGTGGGATTTTGTCTGGGAAGCCAAGGAAGCTCTTAGAAAATGAGAAAGGAGCACATTCCAGTCATGGGGAACAGATAACGAAAGTACCTGGATTAGGAAATAAAGTATCTTGTAAAATGAATAGCAAAGGAACCAGTGTCACTGGATTTTAGATTATCTAGCTATGATTTAGTGGTAAAAAGCAAGGAGATGATAGTCATCCCAGAATTTTAGAAAGATTGATTTGGCAGCTGAATAAAGGATGAACTGGTGTGTGAAAAAATGTATTTGCGTGAGACCGGGATGATGATGGAATTTTCAACAATAACCGGGACATGAAAAGACATATGACATTCTGTTCAAAATACCCACTAGACACTAGATGAAAGGCTGGGGGTAAATAGAGAAATTACTGTCCTTTACTGATTTGATCAATTCTACTGAATTCCTGTTGCCTCCAAGGTCAAATGAAGATTTCTTTGTTGGGATTTTTAAAACCGCCCATAACTTACCCTTATGTCACATGCCAGGCTTTTCACACCTTATACCTCCCTCCCTCCCACACTAGGTAGTCTATGACCTAGTGACACTGTCCTCTTGGTAGTTCTTCTAAGACAGTACACCTCCCCATTCGTGCATTTTCACTGTCTGTTCTCCTCTCCTGGAACCCTCTCCTTCCTCATCTCTGCTTCCTAGCTTTCTGTCTTCCTTTGAGACTCAGCTAAAGTCCTACTTTTATAAGAAGCCTCTCCCAATCCTTCTTAACCTTAATGCTTTTCATCTGAAATTAGTTCCCATTTGCCTTTTATCTGTCTTGTTTCTGTATCACTGTTTTAATATTGGCTCCCCCTTAAACTATGAGTGTCTTGAGAGTATTGATTCTATTTTTTTACTTTCTCTATGTCCCTATTGCTTAGCACAATGCCTGCACATAGGTACTTAGCAAAATTGTATTGACTGACTGCCTGAGTTTATGTAACACTTATTCACCCATTTAGTTGTAAAGTATTGTAACTGAGTCAAACTTTTTTTGTGGCCATAGAAAAGAGTCGAATGGTTGGGCAAATACCTTTGAGTTTTGCCCGGTAATGGTTATGAGAAGGTTCAAATCAGTGCGATCACAGAGCCATTGGAGTAGGGAAAGATGAAGGCAATTATGAGGTGCT
The DNA here is from genome assembly GCF_028372415.1 of Notamacropus eugenii. Taxonomy (NCBI): domain Eukaryota; kingdom Metazoa; phylum Chordata; class Mammalia; order Diprotodontia; family Macropodidae; genus Notamacropus; species Notamacropus eugenii. The sequence goes on from NC_092874.1 coordinate 3,269,169, forward strand.
CCCCGAGAAGAAGGAAGGGTTATTATGTGCTTTAGTAGAATAAGAGGGTATACTCTGTCATAAAATTAGAGATTTTTGAAGTAACTTCAAATATGTTGAATATATTGTCCATGAACCCGAGATTTTGTTATTGCTAAGTGTCCTCTCTCTCTCTCTCTCTCTCTCTCTCTCTCTCTCTCTCTCTCTCTCTCTCTCTCTCTCTCTCTCTCTCTCTCGTTTCTTTTGGCCTGCCTCAGTTCATATGTCTCCCCTAATTTCTCTACATTCTTCATATTCATCATTGCTTGTGGCCTGAATATTCAGTTAGGAATGAAAAGACATTTGTAAACCTGTGACTCTCCACAGAATGTTATAGCAATAGTATTTCATTTCTGTAGATATTTTACATGATGTAATATTAAAATATATATATATATATATATATATATATATATATTTCATACGATGTAGTCAAATTCCTCTGTTTAATTACTATATATCGATTTATGAGGAAATATGCATATTATATATATATATACTGTCAAAATTAATACGTATTCAGATATAGGTACTTCAGCACAAAATAGGAATAAAACAGGTTTACTTGCATCTTTCACCTTTATATGGCCAGGTCTCAAGCACGAACCATTATTGAAGGTAAAGTCAGGATAGAGAGAAATGAAACTCTGTTCATGCATCTCAACAACCATCGATACTCCATAGTAATAAAATTTGCATCAATACCCAGAGTAGACTTTACATAACATTTATTGAATCCATTTAGTTGCAATGTCACATTCATGTTGGTTATGTTGAATAAATGCTTTAAAGTAGCCCATGTGCGTCATCTATTGAAAGAAAGAAATGCAAAACTGGAAGAAAACGGAGTCTATGCTGAATTGTGAAATTTCCCTCAATAAATCGAGCCATTCTAAGACTACATGAAAGGAATATTGAAACATTGCAGCAATTTTATCACTATTGAAATGCATATACAGTGTTAATCATTTTCTGGGTGCTATTAGCACAGCAGTTTCTATTTTCATTATCCATGGCAAGTTAAGGTGCTGTGGCACACAGCACCATGTTAGCTTAAGTCATCCTACTGTTAAGAACCATGTTACTTTTTTATGCCTTTTATTGGGTAGGTGAAAATGACTAGAGCTCAAAACTGGTCTGTGGAGTTATGAGCCTATACACTCCAGATAACTGCTCTTCCTTAAGCAGGTATTTCTGAAGATGCTTTTCATGGTCAAGTCCTGAGGACTCATTTTGCTGAAATTAGGAAATTATGTATGGATTTTTGAAAGACTTCTGAATCGCAACAAAAATAACATTAAAGGCTTGAATTGCATCTGTTTTTCTCTGGAAGTGATATTAAAGTGGAGCATTTTAGTATTACAAATAATTTGCCAAATGATTGTATGAATTATCTTGATCTTATATAAAGAAAACTGTTATTAGTACTTATTCTGTGAAGAATCAACAGTGACCATATACATAAGATAACCAAGAAACGAATGGGCAAAGAAAAGAATGGGAAAAGATGGTATGGGTGGGAATGGATCCCCAAATCACTGATTTTGGATCATAATGAAATAATTTTCTGTACTCTCTTTTTTTCATTCTAGAAGGAATTTTTTTTTGTCCCATAGCTTCTTATTTATTATCTATTTATGAGGTGAACCTGTGATTAGCACTAGGAATTCTTTCAGCTCTTCATACACAGACAGGGTAAAAGAAGAAATCAAAGCATCTAGGATTAAGAACACTGCCATTTTAATTCAAAACACTGCAACCATAAAAAGAAACAATGAAAACATGGGGCCAGGGAATTTTATCATTGGACAGGATCTTGTACCATGAAAACTTTAGATGGACAGAGATTGAAGAGAACTCAGAGGTGATAATATCCAGTTTTCCTATGTCAAATTTGAGAAAAATGAAGCCCTAAAATGGTAAATAAAGGACAGAGCTTCACAAAGTTTGGTTTCAGATTCCCAAAATGCTTGATATATGGAGATTCCTGTGTAAATTGTTAACTCTTTCCCTAGTTTGATGGTAGTCAGATAGAAATGTTACTGCGAGAAGGCAGTTGCCTGCTTCTTTTCTTTTCCATTGAACATACTGTGAACTCCACACAGATGGGTAAAATGATTGCTACATGATGGTATAAATAGGTTAGAGCAGAAGTGTGGCCACCATTGGCTCCTTGAATGTAGTGATGGGGCAATTTCAGGAGGACACCAGCAAGCAGCCGTGACAGACGCATGCGTCTCCGGGCTTTGGGTTTCTCCCACTGGGTTACTAGAATGAGGAAGCTTTTGTTGCACACAGTTTTGAAATTCTGAGTAGTCCATGTAGTCACATTTATTAAAAATGTTGTTTTTGTGAGTCAATGCTATTATTGTGTCATTGTGAACAGCAGTTTTGTCCATAACAATTGTGCCAATTCCAGTATGGCTTATTTGTTCTATTTTCCGAGATGTTTTCATGTCTTGATAAGGAGAATGGGGATTTAACATCTCTTAGTTTAGGGAAGATAGCAAACTTTTGATGCATAAATGCGCTGTTGAATTGTTTGTGTCTTGCTATGTGTTCAGTTAGTATATCTGCAGCTTGGAGGGTTGTGAGGCATGGCTTCCCCTGTTTCCTTACAAAGTCTGGATTGCTCAGTTCTGAAGAAAAGGAGCTAGGATAATGCTTAATTCAATGTGGAAAGTTTCTTTAAGGAGTGCTCAACGCAATACTTGACACATAGTAGGCATTTAATAAATATTAATTGATTTCTTCCTCCTCCTCTTTCTCTTTCTATTCTGCTTATTTTTCCTCTTCTTTCAGATAAAAAAGATGGTTCTTGTATAACTGGACAAAGAGTCATTTTTACCTTTGTATTTAATAGGGGGAGAAAGGTGGCCTAGTAGATAGAGCATCAGGTCTGGAGTCAGGAAGACCTAAGTTCAAATCCAGCCTCAGACACTTACTGGTTATGTGACCCTGAGGACGTCATTTAATGTTGTTTGGCTCAGAGAAGAAAATGTCAGACTATTCTATTATCTTTGCCAAGAAAATCCAAAATGGGGCCATGAGGAGTCAAACAAGACTGAAACAACTGAACGATATTTAATAGACAGAGAGCTTTTTCACTGTTTGGGGGAATGGTTGATCTTGTAATTGAGCAAACATTTCCACAGATTTGATGAAAGCAAACTTATGACAATTACAGTTAACGGAGGATTGTGGATATTAGAGTCGTCCAATCGTTCCTGCATAATTTGATGTCTTCTGCTATACCTCTGCATTCTGAAGACATTTCATTCCATGTAGCTTGGAGATTGTGCATACTGGATATTTAAGCAGCTAAAATTTAAAGATCAATGCCCAATCTAGACAATTTTGGGTCATGAACACTGCTCTAGTTTTGGTGCAGTATTTTATTGAAGTGTTCAAGGGTATTTTGTGTTTTGTATTTGTAGCATGGTGTTTTGTTGTCAGTTTCTAAAGGATAATACGTTTCTGGTTTATAATTATAGTCACCAGATTATGTCTTTCCAAGTCCTAGAAGATACCAGTTTGTTGCATTTTGCAGTGAGGTGTTGTAAAGCAGAGATATCAAATATGTGACCGATGGGTCACCTGCAGCCCACAACATGGTCAAATTCAGCTGAACCAGATTAAAATGGAGTTGGGAAATAGTCTGCAAAATAATTAAAAAGCAGTAAAACTTATGTAAGGTTACTAGGTGGTTTTCTAATTTAACATGCATGCATAGGCATCCTTATGTACATTTTAGAGTTTATACCGTTCATACCATTTAATTGCATAACTTTTAGAGCTCAAGTGTGACCTTTCTATTGTCTAGTGGTGAGGATCTGATCCTGAATATCCATCATAAGCTCTTCCACTTTTTTTGAACATGTAACTTTGCCATGGTTTCATTCAATTCATATGGATGTTACCTGTAGAGAGTCTTAGGTTTCCCCTTTTGTATTGTAGTTAATGTGCAAGCTAAGTACACAATTCCACTGACAGTCAGAACTTATTTCTTCTTCTTCCTCCATCCTCCTTCTACATTCTCCTTTCTACAAAGAGAAAAAGAGGAAAAAAGACATTTAGTATCCCATTGCATCCCATCATCAATAGAGGCATAGCTCAGGCTGCCATGCTCTTTGAGGTTCTTGCTAGTGCTATGAAGGATGTTTTCTGTAAGGTACAAGTAGAAAAGTGATTTCCAATTGATGGCAAAATCTATAGTTATTACTGTTTTTGTGTGTTACATTCTGTTGATTGTAATGCAGGCCAGAATCTATGGGGATGCCTAAATGAGACACAGCCACTTACATGAGATTAAAGTAAATCATACAGGAAAAAAATGAATAAAGAATGTATGTAGCCCAGTGTGTGATTTATAGCTAGGGAGATAGTTCACTAGTTGAACCAAAGGCAGAAATATGCTTGAACAGACATAGCACCTAAACAATGAACTGATGATCGAATTTAATAGTAAATGGACCTGATCCTTGGATGGTATTTAGGCAATTGTATACCCCTTTCAGTGACTCCCAATCAGGTGGCCTTAGGTATCATTCGTTTTAGAAATAATAATCTCACCATGATGTTGTATGTTTTCAAAACAAGGGGTATAATTCTCTCAGAAGAGCCTTAAAAGGAGGGGGGGGAAGTCCAGTGCAAATTGAAGTAATGGACATCAAAAACATAGATAGGACCAATGGTGATCCTATACAAAATATCCTAAAAGCTCACCTTTGTTCCATATCGCAAGCGCAGGTGAAAAGTGATAGACAGTCTGAGTGCTTTCCTGATACTCCAGGATTGTACCAGAATAAGAAGAAAGTGTCAAACATTGTGAATGGATGCCACACCTGTAAGAATTGCCAAGATGAGAATGAGTGGTAAAGTTTCTGTCCTCCAAACCTTGCTTGGTGGAGGGCACTGAAGTGTCATCACCAACACCTTCCTTGTTACCCGGGTCATTCTCGTGGTCATCTTCTATTTGACTTTGTCATCTTCATTGTCTTCATTTTATACCTGATTATATATCTGACCTCGTTATTTCTGATTTTATTTACTTCCTCATTAATCTAGACTTTTATGTCAGCTCATATACTTCTCTGGAAAGTCCTTATATTGAAAGACTTTTCAAAGTATATCTGTGATCGCAGAAATATTGGAAAGATGCCTATTCTTTCGTGCCAGATATTTGTTCATCATCAAATGTTCCTTGATCTCAATCCTGGAAATTAAATAATTTTCCATCCACCTTGGTTAAGCATTAACCAGAGAGATTTATTTATCAGCAAAGAAGGGTGAGGTTTGGCAATGGGGTAAAACACAAGCCTGTAGATCAATATCTAACTTCCATTTCTGAGAGCACTGGCCTCTTAATCTTTATGAACAGGACAACAAACCTCATTTATATCAAAATTAAAGGTCACCCAAGTGTTTTAAGAACATAGACTGACAAGTTTCATCAATGCCAACATTCTTAATCCTTAGATTCCCTTAAGAGCAGGAAAATTTCCAGTTAGAGTTTTGCCACCATGGGACTCACTGAAAGCCATGTACACAGGAAATGGAATTTTTTTCTCAATAGTGAAAGTGATGGAAATGAAAACATTCCATCTAACTTGAAAGCAGACTTAGAGCATACTTAGTGTTATATAAAAAGGCAATCTAAATTGGTACAACTAAATTACAGTTAATAAAACAAAACCATGATGGTTGGGAGGGGGCGGGGCTCATGCTGTTTCAAACACTGTCAGGTTTCTATCCAATTCTTTACTGGCTGAGAACTGGCTATTTCACAACTGTGGAAGAGAAAGACGCCTCTTTTTCATGCTGTTATTGTTTTCTCTCTTTTGAATTCATAAAGGATCTAAGATTTAGAGTGAGGAGGCAACTCTGAAGGCATATAATCCAACCTCCTTTACTTTGCAGATGAGGAAACTGAGGCTTAAGGAGGTTAAGTGACTTAACCAAGGTGAAAAATAGTTTCATAAAGATTTGAACCTAGATCTGCAGACTTAATAGCCAGCACCTTTCCCCTTCTGACATCATTAATTTGTCCTTGGTGTTCAGGGTGAGTTCTTCTTCTTTATTTTCTACCCTCTTTCCAACTTTTTTTTGTATATGTGCAATGACCTTGGTAGTTATCAAAGCCATGGATTTCAAGACTGAAACACTTTTAGGAAGAGAAATATTGCTGCCATACACGTGGGCTTCCTAGCCAATACGTTCGTCTGGGTCAGCATGTTGCTCCTACTCACCTGGAGGACTTTGGTTTGTTGATCTCACTTTAGTTCTGATCCTTCCATGATGGCATCAGAGTGACACATGATGGCCCAGGTGTGTGAGAAGAGTACAGGGTCTGCATTAACAAACTTGGAAGGGTTTCCACAGCTTGTGTGTCTGTCATTTGATGTTGCCTCTCTCATTAAGATATACATTCTGTGAGAAGTGGGGCTTTTAAAATCTCTGCAGCCCGAGGCCTAACACACAGTGGTTGTTTAATAATTGCTTAATGATTCTTTAATTTGATTGAATTGGGTTAATTTAAGTTTGAGATTTGACTCTCCTGTTTACTCATTTTAAAAAGTAAATAAGTCACTTTATACCAAGTGCTTAATAAACATTGATTGGATTTCTCTGTTCTCACAGAGGTCCAGCTTTTCAAGCTTTTCCTAAATGGTCCCATCAGTTCTCCAAATCTAGTGACAGCACATCAGAACAAACACCAGAAGTGTCTGCTTCTGAAAGCTCTCAAGGCAAACATCTCAGGCAGAGCAGGATCTGCCTTCTGGACCCCACTGAAAGTCAGGGGATGAAGACAAGCAGAAAGGGGGAGAAAAGTGGAGGGGAAAAAGTAACTCATCTGACACAGTACAAAAATACTGACTGCCAGGCTTGGATGTAGATCCCAGCCTTAACTTTACCTGGCTGTAAGAGCTCTCTCTTCAAGCAATCTTGCACTCTACTTACATGAGAATGTAGGGCTTACCTACTATTCCCTTCACAAGAGCACTGCAGTGTAAATAGTACTTGTAGCATTATGGCCATTTTAAAGATGAAGAAACTGAGGCTTATAGAGGAGAAATGAATTGCCCTTGGCTCCAAATCTAAGAAATTCTAAAATCAGGAATCAAACACAGGTCTGATGATTCCCAGCTTACCAGAAATGCTACTCTTCCATGTTGACATGCTTCACAAGCAGCCCTAGACCAGATGATCTCTGTCTGGTATTCATCATTGGCTCAAAAGAGAAATGCAAACAAATTCAGTTTATTCTGTCTTTCTTGAAAGAAAAATGCATCTGGGTGAATGAATTCACTGTAGCATTTGTAATATTAGTGAACATCGAATCCTTGTGGGGGGTTATTAGGGCAACTCTGGCTTCTTTCCTACAACAACAATTACAACTCCTTTATTGGGCGGGTGTTATTATCACATGTTTTCACCTTTTAATTTGGTGGTGCTAATCATATCAAATGGCAGAATCAATTTGATAACGAGAACAGGTGTGCTTGTTAGCATGCCTAATCGGTATTTTGATTAGTTCACATCCAAGGTATGCAAACAGTTCTTGATTAGATGTATGTAGCCCTGCTTTATAACAAAACTCCCAGGGGAAATTGTGAAGAATTTCAGGAGGAAAAGTGACCCATTACAAAAGATCCCCAAAGCTACTTGCCAAGGCCAAGGGTGTTTTGTGAGGAGGACACACTACGCCAATGTTAGATTTAGTCTACAACACATAGTTTAAAAAGTTTATGTTTCCTTTTGAGGGTTAGGGGTCAAGGCCTGTGATTTCATTTGAGTAGAGAACTCCTGGCATGGGAACTCCCTTCACCACTGCCTATAGGTAACTGCTCTTTACCTTTGAGTTTCAGAGATCTGCCTCTAGGGCAGTTGGGACAAGAAGGGGCTTGACAACATCCATAGCCACATGACTGTATGAGCCAGAGGTAAGTTTTGAATATCTTCTCAAATCTAGGTCTGGCTAAGTACCCACTATGCACACATGGCTCACAGAGTTTACAGTTGCCCAGTGTGTAAGAGGTTAGAGTGCACCATTGTCACAACCGCAAATCAATAATGTGGCATTAATTTGCCTGTGGAAACCAATGAGTGCTCTCAGTTAGGCAAAATTTCTAAATGTCCAACTGAAGGAAAAATTGGCTTAATTGTTTAGATTGGTTCCAGATTTCAATATACTCCTCTATATTTATTTTGTTTTATTTTAATTAGGGTCATGAAATCAGCATTACTGTTCATGTCACTGGTACCTAACCTCACTGTAATTTGGCAGCAGTACAACGAATTCAAAGACAATTTTTTTTTTCCTTTCTCAAATTCCCTTTTGTTTACTGCTCTAATCCACTGCCCAGTTCATCACTTTTCAATATACCTTGGTTGGCTACAAGTTCTGTTGTCATGATGGGTTGTTTTTGAAAGAAAAATGAAGCCAGTGAAAAGGTACAGGCTGTGCCTTATGTCTCCTCCAGTTGCAGGCACAGATTAGACTTGAGAACATTCTGTTAATTCTTATACAAATAGCAATCAAAGATGCCTTGGAGTAAAATGTGGTCACTATGAGATAATCTTTGTAGTTGATCTTCATGATGTTCCATAGTTGAAGAAAAATATATCATGAGTTTTCTGACCTTTTGGTGGTGAACTCTGGGCCAGATGTGGCCTGGTTCAGATTCAGACACTAATTATGTAAGAAATGTCTCCAGGGAACCCGGGAGACTTTTTCCTTCCCACTGCCTTATCGAGTCTCCTTAGTTGGCTTGTGCCATATTCTGCTTTCCCTTCTCCCTATTGTCTCTTATGTCCAATAGGAGACCTCCAACACCAGTTCTTGGACAATATAACTTAAGAACTAGAAAGAACATTCAAGACCATTTTAGACATATTCTCTCATTTTACAGAGAAAGACATAGCCAAGAGATGTTACGTCTCATGCCAATTCGTAGAACTCGTAAGTGGCAGCATCCGGATTCAAATTTAGGGCCTCTGACTCCAAATCCAGGCTGCTTCCCATTGCATGCATGATGCAACCCCCTTTGGTGTCAGTGTGGTGTGGGACATAGCACTAGATTTAATGTCTGAAGACCTGGCCATGCCTCTGACACATGCAAATGATTGGACCTTAGAAAAGTTAGTTAAGCTAACTATACCTCAATATCCTCACTTATAAAAGAGCATCAACAATGCTTGAGGTGACAATGGCCCTCTGGTGTTGTGAGGTAAATGATTATCAGCCATTGAATACCAAAAGGAGTGTTGTTGTTAGTGTAAGGGAGGGGTTTGGGGGAGCCTAGGACCTAGTAAACGTGAAGTCAGAGTGAACAAACTATAGAACTCATTTTTTTTTTTTAAATGGGCCAGAGCTGATGATGACTTTGGTAATTGGAATTGATCCCCTAAGTAAATCATAGAGGAAGAAGACTGATAGGTGGGGTCTCAGAGTAACCTTTAAAAATCAGTTTACTGAGACTAGAAAACAAACTTTAAAAATGAGCCAAGCTTCTGACAGGATGAATAGAACACCCACAAAACTGGAGAATGGGAAAGTTTAAGAAGCCTTGCAAAGTTGGGAGAGCCAAAGTGAAATCACAAGTAATCATGAGAATAAAAGGTGAGTATGTTAGATGTGAAGCTAGGCGGCACAGTGCTACTTTTCTATGGGAGTCTTTCCTACTGCCTACACACATGGAAATGGCTCCTTTAAGCTGAACAAACCCTCACTCAATGTTTCTATCTCTGCTAAGTAGAATCCTGTGTCTCTTCTGCATCTTATGGCTAAACTCCTTGAGAAGACTAAAACAAGAACTTTCATCTCTTCTCCTTCTCCTCCTTTTTAAAAATTAAATTAAAGATATATTTTATTGCATTAAATTCTGACCTGTCTCCCTCCCTCCTTTCCCATCCTGCATTACAACTATTTGATAAAGATTTATAAATATATATAAAACCATACTCTGCATCCTTCTATTTATCAGTTCTCTCTCTGGAGGTGGATAGCATCTTCCTTCATACGCCCTTTGTAGTTGATTTGAGTATTTATAATACTCAGAATAACTTGATTGTTCACAATTTTTCTTCAAACAATATTGTTGTTACTGTATGCAACATTCTCTTGGTTCTGCTCTCTTCACTTTTCATTATTTCATACAAACCTTTCCAGGTATTTTCTAAAATCAACCAGTTCATCACTTCTTAAAGCACAATAGAATTCCATCACAATCATATACAACTTGCTGAGTCATTCCACAAATGATGGGCATCCTTGAAATTTCCAGGGTTTGGGTTTTTTTTTTTTTTTTTGCTACCAAAAAGAAAGCTGCTATAAAAAGTTTTTGGAACATATAGGTTCTTTTCCTTTACCCTTGATGAACTTGGGAAACAGACTAATACTAGTACTGCTGGGTTAAAGGGTGTACACAGTTTTATAACACTTTGGCATAAATTCAGATTTCTCTCCAAAATTGTTGGATCAGTTAACTGTTTCAGAAGCAATGCATTGTTTTTTCTTTTTTTATATATATTTATTTTATTTGTTTTCAGTTTTCTACAATCACTTCCATGTATCTTAGATTTCCCCCTCCCTCCCTTTCCTTCCCCCTTCCTTTCCCCTTCCCCTCTGTGAGACGGAATGTAATTTTATATAGGTTCTATACATATGTTTTTATTAAATACAATTTCAATTTAGTCATGTTGCATAGAAGAATTAAAATGAATGGGAGAAACCATAAAGCAAAGTGAAACAAAGCATAACACAAGAGAAAATGGTCTGCTTCAATCTGTGATCCAATTCCATAGTTCTTTCTCTGGATGTGGAAGCCATTTTGCCTCAGGAGTCCATTGGGAATTTTTTAGGTCCTTGCATTGCTGTGAAGGACTAAGTCTAACAGAAAATTTCCTCAAACACTGTTATTGTTGCTGTGTACAAAGTTTTCCTGGTTCTACTCCTTTCACTCAGCATCAATTCATATAAGTGCTTCCAGGCCTTTCTGAAGTGTTTCTGTTCATCGTTTCTTATAGCACAATAGTATTCCATCACATTAATAAACCACAACTTGTTTAGCCATTTCACAATTGATGGGCAATGTATTATTTTTTCAGTCTTTCCACACCCACTCCAACATTTGTCCTTTCCCTTCAATCGTTTTAACCAATCTGATATGTGTGAGATATTAGAAAATTGTTTAAATTTACGTTTCTCTAATCAATAATGATTTAGAGCATTTTTCATATGACTATACGTAGTTGTAACTTCTTCATAAAAAGCTGCCTATTCATATCCTTTGGCAATTTTCAATTGAGCAATGATGTATATTATTATAAATTGGTTAAAGTTCTCTATATATTTGAGATATAGTTTTATCTGAGAAATTGTCTGTAAAATTTCCTATTTATCTGCTTTACTTCTAATCTTGGTTACATTGGTTTTATTTGTACAAAACTTTTTTTTAATTTGGTATAATCTAAAATATATATTTTGCATTTCGTGATGTTACCTATCTCTTGTTTATTCATATTCTTCCCCTATCCATGAGTGTGATAGGTAATATGTTCCACATTCTTTTAGTTTTACTAAGATATCTCCCTTTATCTCTAGGTTGTGTATCCATTTTAACATGTCTGACTTCTAACCTCATCATTTAATTGAAACTTCTCTCTGCAAAGATAACAATGATATTTTCTTTGCCAGATACACTGGAGTTTTCTCAGTCCCCCTTTTCTTTAATTTTCTGAGGTCTTTGACACTGGTGACCACTCTCCTCCTTGAGTCTTTTTTTTGTAAGTTTACAGGACATCACTCTCTTCTGGTTTTTCTCCTACCTAGCCCATCTCTCCTTATCCCCTACTCTGAATTTCGATGCAGGGCACACATTTTGAATATCACTGTCTCACAGTGTCCTATACTGGGACCTTTTAGCTTCTACCTCTATATTACTTCACTTGGTCTCATCAGATCCTTGGGATTTCATTTTCATCTCTATACAGATGATTCTCAGATTAGTTTGTGCAGCCTTAACCTCTTTAATGACATCCACTTAGGAATCTCAAGCTATCCGACATCTCAAATTCGATGTTCTATAGACATCCTAAATTTGAAGATACCTGAAACTGAACTAAATACCGTTCCCTCCAAACTTCCCCCCATTCAAGTTCCAATTACTATCAAGGACATCACCATCCTTCTAGTTCCACAGGCTGGCAGACTCATGTCATCTTTGACTCTGCACTCTCACTCTCCATATCCAACAGTCCACAGCCTGTTGATTTAAAACTTTGAGTCTTTCAAATATTCTGCCTTTTCTGTTGTGAGGCTGAAAACACTTGGTGCTGAGTCTTTTCTTCCCATGTCTGGACTAACCCAACCACCCTATAGTTGGTCTGTCTGACACAAGTTTCTCTTTACTCCAATCCATCATCCATTAAGTCTCTAAAGTGATTTCCATAAAGTACAACTATAACCATATCAACTCCTCATTCATTAAATTCAGAGCCTGTCTATCACCACCACATTAATGATAAAATCCTCTGGGTGTTGTTCAAGGGTCTTCGTATTTTGGCCCACCCCTACGCATTTCTAATTTTCTTGCACTTGACTCCTTCCCTCTAACATACCCATCTATGTAATGGCACTGGTTTCCTTGCAATTTCCTAAAGAAAACACTACATTTCTTGACTCTAGGCATTTTCCTTGTCTGTCTTTTTCTTGGCTGTCTCCCATGCCTGGGATGCTCTTTCATCATCTTTGCTTCCTGACTTACCTGTATTATTTCATATCCTAGCTATAATTCCATCTTCTATAGGAAGCTTTCCCTGATCCTTCATAACCCTTGTGACTTCCCTCTATTGATTATATCTTATTTGTCCTATATACAGCTTGTTTGTATGTCATTCCTATTTATTAGACGGTAAGCTCATTAGGGGTAGAGACTGCCTCATCTTTTCTTTGAGTCCCCAGTGCCTACTAGATACTTAGCAAATGCTTATTGACTGATTGACTAAAATATGTCAGGACACGTGCTACGTTGCTGAAAAATTCCAGACCATAGAGCCCAAGGGAGTGAGTCATCTACGATCTCCTTTCTCCCTTTGAATTCATTCGTAGGAGTCTGAAATCTTTTGGTCTGGACTGGGGAGCGCACGTTTGCCTTTTGTTGTTTAAAATGTTTTCTTTTTCAAAATAAACAATATTAAGCACCAGCGTTTTAAAACTGGGCGTTTATTATTAGTGCAGAAGATGCAGACAGGAAAAATTCCCCTTCGAAGATACAGAGATAGACAGAGAAATGACGAGCTTTGCCAGGGACAATGCTTCTGCAAGCAATGAGGTTTCAGAGCAAATAGAAGGGCAGAGAGAGTTCTTTCTCCTTTGCTAGTATTTCCAAGATTGGAGAAAGAGCATTTGTACCAGGGAACTCATTGGGACAGTGACTTAAAATAGAATGAGTGGCAAGTAGGAGTTCATGAACACCCTTAATCCAGCGAATTCGATTTCAATCTCACTGAAACATGGAAGGTCAAAGCTGAAGGACCTCCAGGGTCATTTAGTTAAATTGTATCTCTCAACAAATATTCCTTCTGCATAGACCCAGCCAGTCTTTGTTTTAGGAGAAATCTATTTACTCCCGAGGCAATAGGACTTGAAAACAGCTCCAGTTGTCAGGTTTCCCCCCTTAATAGTGACAAAATGGGCATCTATGCAACTTCTAACAATTGCAACTCTCTCTAGAGAGGTTATTCCCAACACCACATAGATAATAAATTTTCCAGTTAGCCCATCATACATGTAAAATTGACAATCCTTTCCACTTCCATATTTTTCTTTCCTTGGCTACACATTCTAGTTGCCTCAAAGAATCATTTAGTGTTTGTTTAGTGCTCTCACTAGTTTATCCACTCTTTGTAGGATATTCTTTGAATTGTCTCTCTTTCTTGAAATTTGTCTCTGAGATTCATTGAGCAATCTGTTCATAGGTAAGGATTTGATAGAGCCATTTTTTCCCCTCATTTCAGATTCTATTCTTTTTTAGTCTCTGAGGTATATCTTATTGTTTTCTCATCACGACTGTGCCAACCTGTGACACACCCAGATGTTTTTTTTATTCCAGAAGAGCTACTATCCAGCCACCCTTTCCTGAATTTTTGCTTTGGAAAAGAGTTCAATACCTGTGAATCAAATCTGTGTCAAGTAGTCATAATAGTTACCATGTAATGTGGATATCTGGGTGAAAAAATCTTGTCTTAGCCAATGTCATTTTGAATAGGGATGGAAAATCCCAATTAACTCATGTTGACAGAGTTCAACATTTCTAGAATGAGACTGGGCACCTTAGTAAAAGTCATATCCCAAGGCAAGATCTGGTTCCCTAATCTTGAGTAACTCATCACAGTAAGTGACGAAACAGCTGTCCTCTATATTCTGCTGCCTTGTAAAAACATCAGGGTCCCAGATCACCAACTCTGTGAAGTTTTTTCATCTACCCTGGTAGCATCAATACATCCTTCTTCAAGTGTTTGACTCTACTTTAACATATCATTGAAACCTATGATATAACTTGAAAAGTCGTCATTTTTCCATATGTCGTTACTTTTTAAGGTAGAATCTGAGCTACATTTTACTTTTTCTTTGAGACCTTCTGTCTGGCTAGTCTTATACATGCACCAATAGTTTCATGAGTATGTAACCTCTTTGACATTTGGGTCCTTCTGAGTCCCAATGGGTTCCATGGGGAAGATGTGAAGCCATGGCAGTTTTTCTTCTTGTTTGTTCGTAAATCTTCCTTAGGGGATCAGTTTCATTTGTTTCATGGGTTCCTCTAGTTCTTGTAACTTTTTGTGGAAATTCATCCAGGTCTCTGGTTATCTATCCAGGCTGCCCCACTCACAGCATCAGTAGATTACCTTTCTTTTTGTAGTCAGGAAGTTCTCTCTCTCCCTCCCTTCCTCCCTCCCCCACCCGTCTATGTCATGTGTGGGCATATTTTCCATTTGCATTGGTACTATATTACAGCCCACCATTTCTCCTATTCCTGGACTCTGAGAGTCTTTCTACCGAAAGAAACCCCAGACAAAGAGTAACTTAAAAAGTCAGAGAACTCTGTACCACCACCTTTACCTTTTGCTCAATTCATGACATATTCAGAAAGCACACTATGTGGAATATGGTTTCTCTATCTGCAATCCTCTCAGTGAAAGCCATCATCCTTTATATCTTGGCCCTACACAAACTGCTCCTACAAGATGTTGGGGGAAAAAAGCTCTCTGTGATCTAAGAGAAAGTGTTATTTACAGTGAAGTCAGGATCTGAAACTTGCAGGCATAACATCAAAGGGGTGGGTCCATGGTCATTGTTTATTGTCCATATTGACTTATTTTGAGATGTTTTGAAAGTCAACACCTAAATGCCCTTCACATTCAGAGACCTCGAACCCAGATGGCCCTGTGGACTTCTGTCAGCCAGGTGAACTTCCTGATGTCATGTCCTTAGTTGTCACTATTGTTTCACCCTCCCCACATTACATGAGATACTACATTGGAGAATCCAATAGTTATAATTTTGCTCCCCATACTGTTGAGATAGGATTATTAGCGAAATACTGACATATTTGGTTCACTGAAAAACAGAATGCTGTCCTCCTTCCATATCCATCTATATATTCTCCTGTAGGGAAAAGTCTTCCATTTGTATTTTCAAGTATGGTCACTATTCCCTATTGTGCAAATTAAATAGAAAGAAAATGATGTCCAAAACCCCTTGGCACATATTTACATAATCCCACATTAGAAAAATACATTTCCAGAATAGCTTTCTATGTTGCTTTCTCATTTTAAAGTCCACCACCTTTGTCAGGAAGCGAGTGACATTTTTCATCTTCATTCTTTTGAAATCAAAGTATATTACTTTATTGATTAAAGCCTTTTAAGATAGCTTTTATCTATAATGTTCTCTTAATTCTCCTCATTTTGTGCTGCATAAATTCACAAAAGTCTTCCTAATTTCTTCTGATACTGCATATTTCAGTTTTTTTCTATATCTGGGTACCACATTGATTTAGCCATTACCAAAGAGGACAGTCTCTCAGTTTCAAGCTGTTGGCTATCATGAAAAGAGCTGCTATAAATATTTTTTTTTTGTAACTACAGATCCTTTTCCCGTTTTATTCATTTTGGGAAGGAGTAGCAGTGATATAGCTATGTTAAAGTGTATGTACATTTTCTTATTTTTTGGCATAGTTCCAAAGCACTGTGAAGAACGACAAATGAGTTCCCAGGTCTACCAACAGAGTGCTATTATGCCTATTTTCTCTGCGGCACCTACAGCCTTTGTAATTTTTCTGTTGGCCATCTTGCCTTTCTGATAGGTTCTGCAGTCCTTATTTCTCACTTTAACTTTCACTTATTTAAAAAAATGTTACTTCTTCCTCCCCCTTTTTCTCTTCCCTCTTCTTCCCTTGACAAATGTGTTGGCACTGAAAAGGTCTGAGATATATGTGATGTTCAAGGAGAACTAGTACCACTGGTGGGAGGGCTTTCCAAACCCTTTCCAGGGATACCCATTTGACTTTGGTGTCTACCTGGCACTCAGTTATGATCCGTGGCTCCAAGAAGCTGTAACATGCAGAGTAGCCATACCCTGGTAAAAAATATTTTGGCAGATGGGATAAGGGTAACAGATGGGCTTCAAAACTATTGGTAGGTGGGGAAGCATGTCTACACTGATCATGTGAATAATTCCTATGATGGAATGGATAGGAAAGAGCAATTTGTTCCAGTGGCTATGGAGGTAGTTGAAGCAGTCTATGGGGAACACTTGAAATTTGGTCAGACACTGAAGCCTCCAAGGCCATAAACTGCATTCTTGGTCATTGTCAGTCATCCTGAATTTTATCTTGACACTGGATTTTGGTGACACTAGAAAAGAGAGTGAAGCTAATGGTTTTGTGAAACTCTGCATCCAATTCATGGATGAGTCAAGACATCTCCCTGAGATGTCATTGGTCCTCTTTTGAAAATGAAGGACAATAGCTATAATCACCTTTAGACCTTAGGTCTCATTCTTTTTCAATAGTTAAGGAGATCAAGTTGCATGCTTCTTCTTGAGGCAACAATTTCTCCCTGAAGTTCTTCCTTAAGATGATAAGTTTTCACCAGTAAGATGTCTCCAAGAATTGAAGAGTCAATGACTTGGCTTTAGTCCATTTTCTTATGAGAAATTGACAGCATTTTTAAATAGGTCAATGAAACTCTAGCTGTACAGTATCTTTTTTTCTCCTCTTCTAATTTAGTAAAGATATTGACCTTTGTTATAGCAGTCAATTATGTGACTGCCCCTGGATATCTGTTCCTGAAATAAATAATGTGAAAGAGCTTCAGAGGACGTGGCCACAAGCAAGCACCATATCATGGTGAGTTATCTGATGGGAATATGTTTAAAGTAAAGACATACTGTGCAAATAATTGTTGAATTCTATTTTCATTGAATAGGCAGCTTAAAATAAAATTGTACATGGTTTGGGAAATCTACTATGAAAAACATCAAATAAAACATTCATTCATTTTATTTTAAGTACTGAGGACAGCAATATTCTTCTCTCTTATCCTTTCCCATGCATTTTTGGTAAGGGGATGATGACAGCTTCAACCCTTTAATATGATTGTCACATACTTGAAACCTATTTTTTCTCTTTTAATGATCTGAGCCATTATTGGGAAATCCCATGTTTATTACTAGGCACATGCACGTTAGGACTGAAGGAGAAAAGAAAGCAGAACATGCCCTTGCATTCTCTGGGAAGCCAGTGCAACCTCATAATGGTTCACTTCAGGATATCCTCTGGGCCCTTTAGCCAACTTTCTCCTGCTGGGGTGTTTAGAAACACTTTTAAAAATGGTATTGCAATTTGAGTAAGCAAAAATGTTGAATTATGATTTTTCTGTGAATGTAAAGATCTCCATTTATTATTACACCTACACATTTATTTTCAAAGTCTCATTGCCGTTGTATCAATTCTTCTCTGTATTCATTAGTTTATCAATATTATAGTTCAAACAGCTCTGAGTTTATTATTTTTTTAAAAACTATGTATTAAAGCATATTTAACTATGTATTAAAGTTGATGGAACTAGAGCATTTAATGTTAGAGAACAAAGTGTGGGGAGATTCAGTTAATATTTGCATTTTAGAGGAAATACGTTTAGATTATTTAGCCCCATTAGCGTTCACAGTTTTTTTTTTTTTTTTTTTGTTTTTTTTTTGACAATCCTCATACTTATTTCTCATGTTTTTGCCCCAGTCCATATAAGGGAATACAACTACTTCAGCCTCTCAAAGTAAAAGAGTTCTTGCAAGCACTCTGTTAGGAACAATGTGCTACCTTTGACCAGTAATTGACCTCTCTGCTATTTCTTGTATTTAGCTTTTCCTTTTCACCATCTTCCTTGTTTATTAATGTCTTTGTTTTTCTATCATTATTGTTGTTTGTCCTTCATTTTTGAAGAAGACCAATGGCATCATGGAGTGATATAAGAGTTGTACAAAGTCATCAGCCTTACTCTGTTCCAGAGTCACTGAAGTCCAGTTGCAAGACAAAAGTCAAGATTACTGGTGATGGCCAAGGATGACCTGGGATGCAATGGATGGTCTTGATATCTTTAATCTCTGACCAAGCCCTTAAGTGCTACATAGTGCCAGCTTCAACTGCCTTCGTGGTTGCTGAATAAATTCTTCTGATCCACTCGTTCTACTGGGGGAAATGTTCACATGACTGTGGTAGATACCTCCCTAAGTCACCAATAGGTTGAAGCATGTTGGTTACTCTCAGCCTATTTTAGGCTGTCTGCTGAGATGGTTTTACCAGGACATGACCACTGCTCATTCCACAGTATCTTGGAGCCACAGATGAGAGTTGTGTGGTGACTGGTGGACACTGAAGGTGGATAACAAACCCTGAAAAGGGCTTAACAAGCCCTCACACTAGAGGTTCTGCTCCTTCCAAATACAGGAATTATTTTCCATCCTATTTCAACAAAGTTATGTGACACAGAAACTATTTCTAATCATATCTAGAATTTTCTGTTCTGGAAGGAACCTGCCCTTCCCTAATATAGACATATACACTAGTACATACACTGGGCTTCTAACTGATCAGAAATGGCTACTATGAGTCACCTTGGAAAACTTGTCTGCTCTGAAGAGGCACTCCAGTAGAAGTGTTGAAATTAATGTCATTAGACTTTCATTAAATGTCTACTATATGTCAGACCATGGACTAAGCACTAGGAATACAAAGGCAAATGATGATCCCTGCTCTTTCTCAGCTCATAGGGGTGGGGTTGGGGGGAACAATGTGAAAACAATTATATGCAATAAAATAGAAACAAGAAAAATAGGAAATAATCAACCTAGGCAAGGTAAGGCATCATACATTGGAGAGAGCTCTGGGCCTGGAATCCAGGTGATTCAAATTCAAATTCACTTACAGTCTATGACCCAGACAAGTCATTTAACCTTGCTCAGCCTCAGTGTCTTCAATGATAAAATGTGAATAATAGTAACAGCACCTAAATCATAGGGTTGCTGTATCAAAAGAGATAATATTTGTAAAATGCTTAAAAGAGTGTCTTTCATATAGTAGGTACTTAACAAATGCTTATGGAGTTAGCAGAATACTGAAGAGATTAGAATTATTGAGTTTATCCTGGGAGAAGTTTCTGAAACCAGTCAGGGCAACAGATCCAAAACAGAGGGAGCCAGATGATGATGGGGTGCATCGTGTTTTTACACCACTTCTTTCCCCTTTCATCCCTGTTAATATGCTGGAATCTACACTTTTCACATATTTCATTGTTTCCCCTACAGTTTGATTGATACCTTTTTTTTTGCTTTAAAAACATCCTGATACAACTTTTATCCTTCCTTTGAATAAAGATCAGTTGAGCAAAACTATGTGGTTGTGGTTGCGTGGTTTGCCCTTCATTTTCAAAAAGGACCATGAAGAATCCATGTCTTCCTGTGGCTGATGAGTACAACCTATGAATACCATTGCCCCTGAAAAGGAAAAAAAGGCATTTCCTCACCTTCCTCCCAGATAATTAATGCAATTGCATTTAATCAGAGTTCAGCTGTTTTTCTCAGTGCTCTTGCACATGACAATCCATTTCTTGAATTTCAGCATTTCTCTGGCTGTTCAGCATGCCTGGGATTCTGTCCCTCCTCATCCCTAACTCCTGGCCTTTCTGGATTTGTCCAAGTCCCAGGAAAAATTCCACCTACTTCAAGCAGCCTTTCTTGAATCCTCTGAATGCTAATACCTTCCCTCTTGAATTATCTCCAATTTACCTCAACATAATGTCTTTGTATGTGCCTGTATGCACTCTCTTATTAGACTCAGAGTTATAAGGGAAGAGGAAATGTTTCCTTTTTTTTTTCAATATGTACCTGGCACATTAGAGGTGATTATGAAATTCTCAAATGTGATTTTTTTCTCATGCTACAATAAGATGCAATTAAATTCATTTACCACAATACGACGAACCATTCCTCAAATCATTGAGAGGCACCGTCCTTCCAATTGAGGTCAAACACACAAAACCACAAAGTTTATGAGTATTTGGCTTAAATGAAGACTTTTTTCCCTTTTGATTTTGCTAGGGCACATGATCAGAATTGGAATTCAAGGTTTAAGCAATTTAACAACATGGTGCTCAAACATCTCACTCACATTTCAGAACAGTTAAAGTGATTCCCATTTCTATTATCAGTGGTTTAGGATTCGTAATTTTCCACAGCTTCTCCCAAACCGATTATTTCTGCCTTTAGATGCTAGGAGTTTACATTTCTTTCTCTGAAATCTGTTAATATACTCTGCCCATTCACTTAATAGAGAATCTTCTACTGTCTCATATATCCTTGGTGCATCTTGAGTCATTTTTAGTATCGACCCATAATGCAGACTTTTCAAAAACTTAATAGCTTCTCTTATTGAAGACGTGTTTTATTGAAAATGATGATTAATTTCACATAAATCAAATAGTTTACTTTACATTTAGCAATCTCTTCTGTCTTTGGTTAGGTTCACAATTCTTCCCCAGGTATAAATGAGATAATCCCTCTTTCATTCTTATTTATTTGAAAAAGAATATGATCCTTTCATGTTTACTTTGAGTATTCATTTGGAGATAATTGTATTTATTTGGTCAGTAATAAGTAATTATTATGGATCATGCAAGGATGAAATCTGAAAGAAGAGGGATTAGAAACTGAGTGACAGGAGAGACTTCTGCAAAGCATCGACCTAGATATACAGGATGCAAGGGCAAACTTCTGCCAATCTGCTTCAAAATTTTTCCAGAAATTAATTTTTTCAATTTATTTGTTTTTGGTTTTCAACAATCCCCTAAATAAGTTCCAGATTTCTTCCCTCTCCCTCCAATATGATAAGCAATCCTACATGAATTCTATGATAGATTCCTATTAAACATATTTAAACATTAGTCATGTTGCATAGAAGAATTAAACACGGGAATGGAGCCAAGATGGCAGAGTAGAAGGACAGACCTGCTGTAGTTCTCCCTCCAAAGCCCATAAAATACCTGTGAAAATGACTCTAAACAAATTCTAGAGCAGCAGAAGTCACAAAACGACAGAATCAAAGAGATTTCCAGTCCAAGACACCCTAAAATGTCAATAGGAAAGGTGTATTGCACTAGGCTCAGAGTAGAGTGCAGCCCCACCTTGGCCAGTTGGAAGAGACAAGATTGGAGTATGCTTCTGGAATCCCAGGTAGCACCTACGGGTTGAGATTTTTCAACTCACAAACAACAGAGACAGCTTCAAAGGTCAGTAAGAAAGCTGTTTCATCTGGGTGAGAAGGGAGCAGGGTCCTCCTCTAGCCCCAGCCCCAGGCAGCAGCAGCAGCAGCTTCCATTTATGGAGCCCTCGATCTAAGGACCCTGGGGGATTGAGCCTCCGATCTGAATATCAGTCCTCAGTGGTGGCCCTGGGGTGAGGAAGAGTACTGGTCTGGAGGAGTTGGTGGAGGCTCTGGAGAGGGAATTCTACTCACAGATCCTAGGCAGAAAAGTTTGTGGTTGCTCCCAGAACAGAGTGCAGGACAGGAGAGGAATAAACTCCTCTCCCTTGATGGACTACTTGGAGGAACTGATAACTTACAGGTCTCTAGAGTATACCCTCTGTTTCACAAAGGGCTCAAAAGGCAAGTAACTGACTGGGAAAATGCTTAAAAAAGGAAAAAAAAGACTATCAAAGGTTACTTTCTTGATGAACGGGTATTGTCCTCCATGCTTTCAGATGAGAAAGAACGAAGTATGCCATTAGAAGACGACAATAAAGTCAAGATTTCTTCATCCAAAGCCTCCAAAATAAATTTTCAATGGTCTCTCAGGCCATGGAAGAGCTCAAAAGAGATTTTGAAATCAAGTAAAAGAGGTGGAGGAAAAATTGGGAAGAGAAATGAGAGGGATGCCAGAAAATCATAAAAACCAAGTGAACAACTTGCTGAAGGAGACCCAAAAAAAATGCTGAGGAAAGTAACACCTTTAAAAATAGACTAATCCAAAAAGCAAATGAGGAGAAAAATGCTTTAATAAGCAGAATTAGCCAAATGGAAAAGGATGTTCAAACTCTCACTGAAGAAAATAGTTCTTTAAAACTTAGAATGGAGCAGATGGAAGCTAATGAGTTTATGAGAAACCAAGAAATTACAAAACAAAACCAAAAGAATGAAGAAAATTGAAGACGATGTGAAGTATCTCACTCAAAAAACAACTGTCCTGGAAAATAGATCCAGCAGAGACAGTTTAAAAATTACGAGGCTGCCTGAATGCCATGATCAGTAAAAGAACCTAGACACCATCTTTCATGAAATTATTAAGGAAAACTGCCCTGATATTCTAGAACCAGAGCGTAAAATAAGTATTGAAAAAAATCATTGATCACCTCTTGAAAGAGATTCAAAACGAAAAAAACTCCTAGAAATATTGTAGCCAGATTCCAGAGTATAGAGGGCAAGGAGAAAATATTGCAAATAGTCAGAAAGAAACAATTTGAGTGTTGTGGAAATACAATCAGGATAACACAAGATCTAACAGCTTGTACTTTAAGGGATTTAAGAGCTTGGAATATGATATTCCAGAAGTCAAAGGAATTACAAGTAAAACCAAGAATTACCTACCCAGCAAAGCTGAGTATAATACATGAGGAGAAAAATGGTCATTCAAGGAAATAGAAGATTTTCAAGCATTCTTGGTGAAAAGACCAGAGCTGAATAGAAAATTTGAATGTCAAACACAACAATCAACAGCCGCATGAAAAGGTTAAGAGGAAAGAGAAATCATAAGTTCAACTAAAGTTCAAGTGCTTACATTCCTACATGGAAACATAATATCTGTAACTCGTGAGACTTCTTCTCAGTATATGGGTAGTTGGAGGGATTATACACACATATATATTAACAGAGGTCACAGGATGAACTGAATAGGAATGGATGATATCTAAAAAAATAAAATCAAGTGGGGAGAGAGGAATACATTAGGAGGAGAAAGGGAGAAATGGAATGGAGCCAATTATCTCTCATAAAAGAGGAGAAAAGGGGAAATGAGAGGGAAAAAGTGAAGCTTTATTTCATCACATTTGGCTTAATGAGGGAATAATATGCACACTCAATTTAGTGTGAAAATCTATCTAACGCTACGGGAAAGTAGAGGAGAAGGATATAAGCAGACTGCGGAGGGGGGCGATGATAGAAGGGAGGGCAAATGACAAGAGGTAGCAATTAGAAGTAAACGGCTTTGGGGAGAAGCAAGGACAAAAGAGAATAGAATGAAGGGGGGACATGATAGGATGGAGGGAAATATAGTTAGTCTTTCACAACATGACTATTATGTAAGTCTTTTGTATAACTACACATATATAGACTATATTGAATTGCTTGCCTTCACAGTGGGGATGTGTGGGGAGGGAGGAAGGGAGAAAAGTTGGAACTCAAAGATTTAGGAATGAATCTTGAGAACTGTTTTTGCATGCAACTGGAAAATAGGAAATATAGGTAATGGGGTATAGAACTCTATCTTGCCGTACAAGAAAAGAGAGAAGATGGAGAAAAGAAAATGGAAAAGTGCGATAGAAGAGAGCGCAGATTTTGGGAAGGGGTAATCAGAATGCATGGTGTCTTGAGGTGGGGGAGGGGAGAGATAGGAAGAAAATTTAGAACTCCAAAACTTATGAAAATGAATGTTGAAAACAAAATAAATTGATGAATAAATTTTAAAAAATATTAAAAATATTAAAACAAATGGGAGAATCCATGAGAAAAATCAAAACAAAATAAAACATTACACAAGAGAAAATAGTCTGCCTCCTTCTGCATTCTAGTTCCACAGTTCTTTCTCTGGATATGGATTGCATTTTACATCATAAGTCCTTTGGAAATGTTTTAGATCCTTCCATTGCTGAGAAGGGACAGGTCTATCAAAGTCAGTCATCACACACTATGACTGACACTGTATATTAATATTCTACTGGTTCTTCTCACTTCACTCAGCATCAGTTCATATGTCATTTCAAGTTTTTCTGAAGTCTGCCAGTTTATAGCAAAATATTATTCCATTACATTCATACATCAAAACTTGTTCGACTATTCCTCAATTGATGAATGTTCCCTCAATTTCCGGTTCTCGACCACCAGAAAAAGAGCTACTGTAATTTTTTTTTGTACCTGTGGGTCTTTTTCACACTTTTATGATCTCTTTGGGATACATCCAAGGAGTTATATTGCTGGGTAACAAGGGCCTGCCCATTTCTTTAGCTCTTTGGGCATAGAGTTCCAAATTGCTCTCCAGAATAGTCGGATCAGCTCACAACTCCATCAATGATGAATTAGTGTTCCAACTCTCCCGCATCTTCTCCACCATTTATTGTTTTCCTGTTTTGTCATGTTAGCCAATCTTATAGGTGTGATGTGGTACCTCAGAGTTGTTTTGATTTGCATCTCTCTAATCAATAGTGATTTAGAGCTCTCTATTTTCATGTGACTGTAGAAAGCTTTAATTTCTCCCTCTGAAAACGTCCTGTTCATATCCTTTGACCATTTATCAACTGGGTAATTACTTATACTCTTGTAAATTTTTCCCAGTTCTTTATAAATTTTAGAAATGAGGCCTTTATCAGAGTTACTAGTTGTAAAAATTCTTTCCCAATTTTCTGCTTCCCTCCTCATCTTCGTTGCATAGGTTTTGTTTGTGCAAAAAAAAACCAAAACACTTTTCTATTTAATATTATCAAAACTATCCATTTTGCAATTCATTATAGTCTCTATCTCTTGTTTGGTCATAAATTCCTGCATTTTCCATAAATCTGGTAGATAAATTATTCCTTGCTGTCCTAATTTGTTTACAATATCAACCTTTGTACCTAAATCATGAACACATTTAGGTATACAGTGTCAGAAGTTGGTCTATTCTCAATATCTGCCATTCTATTTTCCAGTTTTCCTAGCAGTTTTTGTCAAATAAGGAGTTCATATCCCAGAAGCTGAGGTCTTCGAATTAATCAAACAGTAGATTGCTATAATCATTTTTTACTGTGTCTTGTTCACTTAATCTATTCCACTGATCTACGCCCCCCCCCCCCCCCTTAGCCCGTCCCAAGTAGTTTTGATGATTGCTGCTTTATATTACAATTTAAGATGTTCTATGTCTAGGCTCCTTTCCCAAGTCTTTCTTTTCTGTAATTCCCTTGATACTCTGGATCTTTTGTTCTTCAAATGTTTTATTATTTTTCAAGATATATAAAATAATTTTTAGGTAGTTTGATGGTTTTCCCCAGACAATTTTGTCTAATTGAGAGCACTTCCCCTCATTTAAAAGAAAGGAATTAATTATTTTTTAGTATTCAGCATTCACTTCCACAAGATTTTGAGTTCCATATTTTCTCCTCATCTTTTTCCTTTGCCCACCCCAAGAGATTGTGCATTAAAATTACCCCTACCCTAATCTACCCTCCCTTTTACCACACCTTTCCCTTATCTCATCTGCTTCCCCTTTATTTTCAAGTAGGGCAAAATAAATTTATATACCCCATTGCCGATATGTCTTATTTCACAGTTGTATGTAAAAACAATTTTTCACATTGATTTTTAAAACTTTTAGTTCAAACTTCTCTCCCTTTCACCCTCCCCAACCACCCCCACTGAGAAAGTAAGCAATTCAATATAGGTTATACACATGTAGTCATGCAAAACTCTTCCATAAAAGTCATGATGTGAAAAACTAACCTTTTTCCCACTCCATCCTATCTTGCCCCCCATTTATTCTATTCTCTCTTTTGACCCTGTCACTCCTAAAAGTGCTTACTTCCAATTACACCCTCTCCAATTTGGCTTCCCATCTATTATTGCCCCAGTCCCCACTTGTGTACATATGTACATACATATATATCTTTATCTCTATCATCTATATCTCTCTCTATATATATGTGTGTGTGTGTGTTTGTTTGTTTGTGTATAATCCCTCCAAATACCCTAAAACCGAGAAGAGTCTCAAGAGTTACAAATTTTGTCTTTCCATGTAAAAATGTAAATAGTTCTACTTTAGTAATTCCCTTATGATTTTTTCTTTTGTGTTTACCTATTCATGCTTCTCTTTTTTTTTTATTTTTTTATTTGTATTTTTCTTTTTTAACACAGTTCATATTACATAAAACAATTCCAGTCTTTGGTCAGGTGATATTTCTTTTAAAGCATTTACAATATAGACCACAAACGAAGTTGTTTTTTTTTTTTTAACACTGTCCAACTGAGACACAAATAATAACTATGTAAGCTAACTTCATAAACCCTTAATCTAATTGTCTCCACACTATTACTAAAAATTAGAGTACCCTAACTTATTGTTGTTGGTGTAAAGTCCTAAGCCTAATAGTTTAATTTTAGACTTGACCTCGAATGTTCCCCTACCAACAATCTATAATGTAATTCCTCTGGTATTAAGCTTACAAACCTTTTGACTATAGAGAATTGCCACTAAGAGCAGGGACATTGCAGGGAAAAACATATCTCCCCAACTTCATATCAGTTACAGGCGGGAGGAGATTATGAACTTGCATTCAGTGAGGCTTAGAGTCTGCCAGGTGTCAGTGGGAAAATTGAGTCAGGCGAATTATAACTCAGCCCAGGCTGAACAGCCACTCTCTCACCCTTCCCTTGAGATCACCTTTTGCAGTTCCTACCAGCATCTCACAGGCTTACTGGCATCATGGATTGGAGGCTCAGACCGCCTTTCTTGCTATCCATACCTGGACTTAAACTCAGAAGAACAGTCACTTAATAGTCCCATAGCATCTTAATATAGCTGGTTTCCAATGACCAGGTTTCAGATATGACTATAATTTCACATTTGGTAAGGAACATCTTTTGAGGCAAGTCTTAATTGGCTTACATGCCTTGCTATACTTGTTGTAGTTCCTGCTTAAACAACAATCATAAAATTGAATTTACCATTAAAATCTTAACTTTTCCATTAATGCAAAATTTTACCCAAAGTTGTCTACCTCTAGATTTAGACTAAAATTCATTTTCCCAATCTAAAGATGTCTCTGATTTAGTCTCAGTAATTAATTGAGTCAATTGTTTTATTACTAATTGCTATTACATCACTTTGTAACATGTCCAATTTTTCTCCCCATTTCTCCCCTCCCCCACCTCATAGCACCTTGCATTCTGATTACCTCTTCCCTCAATGAGCCCTCCTTTCTATCACACCCCACCCTTCCCTTATCCCTATCTTCTCTCTTTTCTTGTAGGGCAAAATAAATTTCTATACCCCATTACCTCTGTTTCTTATTTCCCAGTTATATGAAATAATAATTCTCAACATTCATTTGTAATACTTTGAATGCCACCTTCTTTCCCTCCCTCCCTCCCCATCCCCACTGAGAAGGCAAGCAATTCAATACAGACTGAATATATGTCGTTTTGCAGAAGACTTCCATAATAATCATATTGTGTAATACTAACTGTATTGCCCTCTATCCTACTCTATCCCCCCTTATTTTTTGTTCCCTCATTTGACCCTGTCCATTGTCAAAAGTGTTTATTTCTAGTTACTCCCTTCTCCCATTTGACCTCCCTTCTATCATTCTCCTCACCCCATTTATCGCCTCCTCTCCTACTTTCTTATAGTATAAAATAGATTTTCATACCACATTTAGTGAGCACGTTATTCTCTCCTTAAGCCATATGTGGAGAGAGTAGCTTCACTTTTCCCCTCTCCTCTTTTCCCTTTTCTCTTCCATTGAAGAAGATTTTTCTTTATCTCTTTTATGAGTTATAGCCTGCCACATTCCATTTCCCTTTCTCCTCCCAGTATTTTCCTTCCTCACCCCTTAATTTTTATTATATGAGTATACATACATACATATATATAATATATATATATATAGGTAGATATCATCTCTTGTGATTCAACACAGCTTGTACTCTGTGTGTGTGTGTATGTGTGTGTGTGTGTGTGTGTGTGTGTGTGTGTGTGTACAATCCCTCCACCTACCCAAATACTGAGAAAAGTTTCAAGAGTTATAAACATTTTCTTTCCATGTAGGCATGTAAATAGTTCAGCTTTAGAAAGTCTTTTATGATTTCTCTTTCCTGTTTACCTTTTCAAGTTTCTTGTGTTTGAAAGTCAAATTTTCCATACAGTTCTGGTCTTTTCAACACAAATACTTGAAAGTCCTCTACATCATTGAATAACGATTTGTTCTCTTGAAGTATTATACTCAGTTTTGCTGGGTAGGTGATTCCAGTTTTAATTCCAGTTCCTTTGACTTCTGGAATATCCTATTCCAAGCCCTTGGATCCCTTAATGTTAAAGCTGCCAGATTCTGTGTTATCCTGATTGCATTTCCACAATATTCGATTTTTTTCTTTCTAACTGCTTGCAGTATTTTCTCTTTGACCTAGGAACTCTGAAATTTGGCCACAATATTCTTAGGAGTTTCTCTTTTCAGGTTTCTTTCAGGAGGTGATGGATGAATTCTTTCAATATTCATTTTGCCCTCTGGTTCTAGAATGTCAAGACAGCTTTGCTCGATAATTTCATGGAAGATAATGTCTAGACTCCTTTTTTGATCATGGCTTTCAGGTAGTCCAGTAATTTTTAAGTTGTCTCTCCTGGATCTAGTTTCCAGGTCAGTTGTTTTTCCAATGAGATATTTCACATTATATTCCATTTTTTCATTCTTTTGGTTTTGTTTTATAATCTTGATTTTTTATAGTCATTAACTTCCATCTTCTGCATGCTAGTATTTTTTCTTTTTTTGATTTATTATTTAAATAATTTATTGCATTCTAATCTTGAAGGAATTATTTTCTTCTATGAACTTTTGCATTTCCCTTCCATTTTGCCAATTCTGCTTTTTAGGGTATTCGTCTCTCCATTGATTTTATGGATGTCTTTGCTACTTTGGTTAGTCTATTTTTTTAGGTGTTTATGTTCTTCAGTACTTTTGGGTCTCCTTTAGCAACAATGGACTTCCTTGTCATGATTTTCTTGTATCACTCTTATTTCTCTTTCCAATTTTTGCTCTACTTCTCTTACTTGATTATCAAAATTCTTTTTGAGCTCTTCCATGATCTGAGACCAATTCGTGTTTTTCTTGGAGGCTTTCGATGTATAAGTTTCGTTTTTTTGGCCCTTCTGTTTGTATATTTTGGTCTTCCTTGTGACCAAAGTAAGATTCTATAGTCTGATTCTTTTTCCAGTTCTTGCTCATTTTCCCAGCCATTAACTTGACTTTTGAGCTGTTTTTCAAGGTAGTTCTCTTTCCAGTTGCGATGGGGAGTGTACTGTCAACCACTCTATCCAACCACAATCTGTGATGCTGGAGTTCCAGAAATAGCCATTGCCTATGCTTCTGCTGTGGCTGAAGTGGGGTTCTTCACCCCTCCACCACCATGGTTCTGGGACAGGACCACTCTATTCTCTCACACAGGTTACACAGATTTTTTTTTCCCACTGACCTTTCAATTAGTCCTCACCATTTCTGGGTCGTGAAGTCTAGAAACTGCCACTGGTGCCAGATATTCAGTCTCCCAGGTGTACTCAGGTCCCATCTGCCCCAGGGCAGCCAACGCTAGTACTGCATGATAGATTCTTCCAGTCAACCATCCTGGCTGTCTTGGGCTGGAGATTCATTTCACTTTTTTACTCCGTGGGTTGTGAAGCTCTAGAATTTGTTTAGGATTTTTTTGGTTGTTTTTTTTAAAATTTATTTATTTAACTTTTAACATTCATTTTCACAAAATTTTGGGTTCCAAATTTTTTCCCCATTTGATCCCTCCCCCACCCCAAAAACACAGAGCATTCTAATTGCCCCTATCACCAATCTTCCCTCTCTTCTATCATCCCTCCCTTCCCTTGTCTCCATCTTCTCTTTTGTCCTGTAGGGCCAGATAACTCTCTATACCCCATTACCTGTATTTCTTATTTCCTAGTAGCAAGAACAGTACTCGATGGTTGTTCCTAAAACTTGGAGTTCCAGCTTCTCTTCATCCCTCCCTCACTACCCATTCCCTTTGGAAGGCAAGCAATTCAATATAAGCCATATCTCCGTAGATTTGCACGTGACTTCCACAATAGTCGTGTTGTGTAAGACTAACTATATTTCTCTCCATCCTATCCTGCCCCCCATTGTTTCTATTCTCTCTTTTGATCCTATCCCTCCCCAAGAGTGTGGACTTCAACTTGCTCCCTCCTCCCATTGCTCTCCCTTCCATCATCTCCTTCACCTTGCTTATCCCCTTTTCTCCCACTTTCCTGTATTGTAACATAGGTTTTCATACCAAAATGA